>NC_134714.1:54742500-55342500 GCF_049634645.1 Pelodiscus sinensis
TATTTGTAACTAATAGAATTGGTCACAAAACAAATGCATTTTCCAATCATTTGCATAAAACTTTGTTGCCATTCTCATCAAACATTTTCAAAGCAGTTCTACTTAAAAGTAGAAAATTATTGATTGCATTTTGAATTACTAGTAACTACAGTTAGGTCTGCTACCTGTTTGCAATTAGCAGCACAACAAAATCTGTTTAATAGACTTATGCCTAACTATGATGCAGAATTATACACAATTCAGATGCTCTCTCTACTTATTTAGTGAAAGATGTCTACAGAAGTAAGCAAAATGCAGGACAATGTAGCACTTTAAAGACTAACAAGATGGTTTATTAGATGATGAGCTTTCGTGGGCCAGACCCACTTAAAGTGGGTCTGGCCCACGAAAGCTCATCATCTAATAAACCATCTTGTTAGTCTTTAAAGTGCTACATTGTCCTGCATTTTGCTTCAACTACCCCAGACTAACACGGCTACATTTCTATCACTATTCCACAGAAGTAAGGGCATTTGTCCACAAGAGGGGGCTAAGACTCTTCACTAGGCTATGTAACTTCTATAAATCCAAATAGAAGTCTGAATCTTACAAGTGCTAAGGATGAAAGAACTAGATACATTCTATATGACTAAAAAGAACTAGATAAATTAATGAAGGTTAGGACCATCAATGGCTATTAACCAGGATGGGTAGAAATGGTGTCCCTAGCCTCTGTCAGAAGCCGGGAATGGGTGACAGAAGAGGGGATCACTTGGTGATTCTCTCTTCTGTTCACGCCCTCTGGGGCATCTGGCATTGATTGGCCACTGTCAGAAGACAGGGTATTGGGCTAGATGGACCTTTGGTCTGACCCAGTATGGCCATTCTTATGACTAACGGGTTTAGTAGTTTCACCTTTAGCTGGTATCTTCATTATGTGCAGGGGAAACAAGGACAGGACAAAGACAGAGGCTGTCAGATTTTTCCTGAGCTACCATATAGTAACAAAAATATCATAATAAGGTCATCATGACAGAGAAAGAGAACAGTGCACAACTTCTTAACAGGAGCATTCATTCAAGCTTTCTTTTTCAATGTAATGCTCTGAATCTATCCTCAGTGTTTTTATTGTGCTAACCAACACTCCATATTCAGAATGTTGTTAATGAAAAGCTACAAAGTCAGGACTGGGAACTGCTCAGAAAATAGTTTTTGTTCATGTGCAAAATGTTGATGAAAATGCAGAAAATTACTGCTTAAACATTGTGTTTTGTGTGAAAACAGATTTTTATCAAAATCAGAATGTGCCCCAGAAAATGCCTCTTTTTTTCCCAAAAAGGCAAATAAACCCCCCTACCTTTCAAATAAACCATTTTAACTAGATCTACTGCAAACTGACAGGAGAGCCATGTCCTGAAGACTTACGATGCAAAGTAAGAGTCTGAAATCTTGATGAAATCTCTCCTGGATGAATATTTTTATCCTCCATTGCTTTTGGAGGGAGGGATTACAATTTTATTGCTAGATTATAGGAAGCTAGTGGGGGTGAGAGGTCCTTCTCTGCTGCTTTCATTTACTAGCTGGCTGAATGAATTTATTGTTTGCGGTTTCTGACTGCTTTAAGCTACTGTCTGGCTCAGTTTCTTTGTTGTTACCTATGAATATAGCCTGGTTGAGTTAATAAATTAGCGTGTTGGCTGCATAATTTTTGAATACTGACAGTCATTTTCTTATTGTTTGCCTAATTATTAGTGCATCTACAGCTTTTTTATGTGGGTGTGCTTTGTTACTATTTAAATCTAATCAGACAAAATGAGTATTTATTGTTAAATTATTTATTTTTCTTATTGCAGTAGGTAAGCTGTACCAAATTGGTGATAAATCTGGGCATTAGAAGTCTTGCAATTTAACAAAACATCGTATAAGAAAAACAAGTTAGTGTCTAATCACTAAAGTCAGAATATCCTGGAGACAGACAAAGCTTTAGGAGTTTTTGAAGGAGATGTGTGAGACGTGTGATGGTTATTGATTAAGAGGCTGTTCCAAGCACAGAGAGTGGCCCAAAAGAAAGTCTAGAGACCAGAGTAAGTGAATGAGACAAAGGCTAAGAGTGAAGCACTCAGAGTGTATATTTAGCAGGACAGAGATTTAGGCAGGGTTATGGAGAGTTTTTGAAGTAAAGAAATGCTTGAATTTTATACAGAAGAGTGACTTTAAAAGAAGCACTTAAGGTCTTTATGTGTAACTCTGATTTCAAGGGTATCTGCCTAGTACATCAGGGCTGGCTCTAGATCAAATGGGCTTTAGGTGAGGAGCAACTTCAGTGCCCCCCACCCTTTGTTAAACTTTTGAAAATCTAATTTTTTAATTGCATTTGTAGACCATTTCATGACTTCGCACAATTTGCATGTATGATTTACCCATCGTGTAAAATGGTAAATCTGCACACTACAATCTGTAAATCAGAATTATTTATGCCATATATAAGCACATTTTTAAAAATGGTTTCCTTTAAGCTTATAGAAACTCTTTTATTTTATGAATACCTGAAAAGTACTAACATAAAATACTGAATTATGCACCAACATTAGCTGGACCAATATTAAATAGCGTTACAGCAAATAACAGCCTAAGAGTGCTAACTGTAGTCTTTCAGTTCAAAAGATCGCTTTTCTCGCCTTTGCCCTCATGACCTGAAGCACAGTGTTACAGCGATCCAAAGACTAGCCAATGGCATTATCAAGTGATCAAAAATCAAGTGATGTCAGTCTCTCAACAGCCACTCGACTTCCCTTACTCGTCGTACAATGAGGGTTACAGCAGTTGGAGTAAGAAGTGCTCCAGCTTGACAGTATTTTGACACTATTTTGAAATAACTGCTTGCTGTGTAGACGCGGATTAAGTTATTTCAAAATAACACTATTTATTTTGAAATAGTGTTGCAATGTAGATGTAACCTGAGTGAGCAAAAAAACCCTCCTATTTCTTAGGCAGCAGAAATGACATCTTCAAATCGATTGCTCTGAAGGCCACAACAAAACCAAGGCAGCTTTTCATCAGGTAAGAGTAGCATAATCATCTGAATGTGTAATGCCTTGTTTACAATATTTACTTGGAATGGGATAGCATGCCAACCCACAACTGAGACCAGAAATTTGAAATCAGTGATATGAAACAGTTGACTTCAAAAATTCTATTTCCCCTTTCGTCACTAACACCAAAATCATCACTTTTCACCTGGCAACTGCTAAGCTTGGCCCTCCAGGCCTGAGTCGCAAGCCCCTAAATCTGGCACTGTAGTATTACAATTGTCTAACAACGCTAACAATCAGCTAAAACAATATACCTCGAGTATTTACAGTACAAATTACAACAGATCTGGTGTCCATGTCAGTTCTCACAGGTTCTATTTTCATAAGAATTTCTCCCCACTTCTTCCTGTATTTATATGCTATGTTAATTATAATCATGTGGAAAATGTCTATAACAAGGACTGGGAAATTAAAAGCTCATCCTTAAATCTCCATTTCACTTCCACCTCACTGTACACTGAAAAGTTAAGCACTGGAAGTCAAATTCCGTTCTTAGGTAAGTAGGTACAACTGAGTTGTTTCCAATGATTAAGTGAGTTGAATTTGATCTTGAGCTTTAGATTGCACTCTGAATTTAAAATTTATAATTTTAAACCAGACTCATCATCTGAACCTAATTCTTTGTTTTTAGCACTGTCGATTAGTGCAAGGAAATGGCTTTTGACCATCCATGCTCACTGAACATTGTCAGTGTCAGCCTTTAGACAAAGTTATAAGAAGGCATCAGTCTAGCCATTCAGGAAAAATTACTACACTGGCACTAAATTGTTCAGGATCTCTTTAAAGTAAAATTCAAATTTTCCTAGTTTCCAGTCCCTAATTATCATCCATCTCTCCATTCTGTTTAGTGTCTGAAAAATGTTTCTGTAAGAAATTGACACATGTAGATGTTGGGTCATTTAAAAAAATTCAAAGATTTTTTCATATGTACATTAAAAAATCTGTATATTTAAAATTTTAAATAAAATTCATGATATGAGCATTTTAATAAGATTAATATTGTATGTCAAGGTCAACAGTAATCAGAACATATTCTCTCAACTATCTTTCCCATGCTCCTCACTGCTTAATATGGACCTAAGAGTAGCCATTGTTAGTTCAGTAGGGTTCTGAACACACACTGTGTGGTTGAATCACAAAATAAAAATTCTCATAAAATGCTTGTCAGCAAAATGTTTCATTTTTTTAAGGTAAGTTAAATGTCTTGTTTTTCCCAAATAATCTGCATTCTAGACTAATCACTGATCAGGTTTATGACAAGACTATAGAAAGCCAGTTAAGTAACATTTCCACCACTCCAAAAGAAAAGTATTTATATGGTTTGACTTTATAAGTCAAGCCTGCTGTGATTTTTTTTATAGGCCATTTATAAACCCCTGAACACAGAAATTGCTAATGGTAATGCTGAAACAATTACTTTTGTCTTATAAATGGCTTTTCATAAAGTTTAAATGCAGTTGCCATAAATGGGATACCTCCTGAATGTTTACCCAGAAACATTTCTTTAACAGTGAATGTGACATACTAAAGCATTTAAAAGCACGTGCTGCCAGGAACACATTTATTTTGGACTGCCAGCTTGCCTAATTCAGTACCCAGTTACTGAGACTGCAACAGTGGCAAGCATAGACATGGTTTCTTGCAGCAAACAAGCTGAAAAGCAGGAAATAAAAGGCATTCTACAATCCATCCTCTAGAGCCAACTCTCTACCCATTACGCAGGAGCAAGGGTAAGATGCAAAATGTCAGGGCACTGGCAAACAGTAGGCACATCTTGACTTGTTTTTATTCTTTCTTTTTGTTCCTTTCTGTGTATCTGATGTGCACATGCATGAACTGTCCCAGAAAAGTTGCCCCAAATTTGTCTTTGGCCAGGTCTACACTAGATTCTGAAGGCCAGCTTAAGGTATACAGGTCTGGCTATGTAAATAATGTAGCTGGAGTCAGCATACCTTAAACCAAACTTGGCACTGTCTTCACAGTGGCTGTGTCTAGACTACATGCCTCTGTCGGCAGAGGCATGTAGATTAGACAGATCAGCAAAGGCAAATGAAGCCGCGATTTAACTGATCGCGACTTCGTTTACATTTACATGGCTGCCGCGCTGAGCCGACAAACAGCTGATCAGCTGTTTGTCGGCTCGCGCGCTAGTCTGGACGTTCCCCCTGTCGACATCAAAGCCCTTTTTCGGCAGCCCCGTTATTCCTCGTGGAATGAGGTTTACCGGGGCTGCCAACAAAGGGCTTTGATGTCGACAGGGGGAACGTCCAGACTAGCGCGCGAGCCGACAAACAGCTGATCAGCTGTTTGTCGGCTCAGCGCGGCAGCAATGTAAATGTGAATGAAGCCGCGATCATTTAAATCGCGGCTTCATTTGCCTTTGCTGAACAAACAAATCTACATGCCTCTGTTGACAGAGGCATGTAGTTTAGACGTACCCAGTGGGAGGTCATCAGGAATGTTTGCTCCCATCAGCTTCCCGACTCCTCACAATTGTGAGGATCACTAGCACCAACCAAAGATACCCTCAGCATTTGATTTAGCAGGTCTTAACTGGACCCATTAATTTGAATATCAGAAGATAGATCTCTAGCACATAAGTATAGACATGGCCTTTGACACATTTTGCAGTGGGAAGACAGACCTGCATCTAGAGAGAGGCTGCTTTGCAGCGTATTACACATAAAGACTGGATTCTTCTGATATAACTTTCATGGAGTTGGGGTAGTAGACAGCTGGCTGGTTTCCCATCATCATGCTCTGAATAATTTCATGAGGGATGGGAACTATACAGCACTGATTCACTAGACTCAGAAAAGTCCAAAGGATGGAATCATTGATCCAGGTAGGTCACCCACATGTCTTGTCTTGTAGACTGTCTAAATGTTTGCTTGCTGTGCAGCCAGCCACATAACACTCAGAGAGATAGCAATGTTTGTTTAAGAGGTACCTAATAACTTTCCAACAGTGATGATCCCAAGGGTCAAATGTATCATATATGCACCACCAGTGGATACAGATGGCTACTCCCATCAGTAGCGTGGCTTCCTTCTCACATAGCCCTCCCACAATTGTGTTGTTATCTTGTGTGTACTCTTTGACAATCCTGACTGTGCATTGTCCTAGCCATGCAGACATGGATTGTCTCAGAGATCTTCAATATAGCACTGAATTGATGCCATAATCTCACTGCTCAGTTCAGAAGTCTTGAAGTCTGTATAATATTTCCTGCATTGCAATAAGGCCTACACAGGCTCCATCACTCCTTTAGACATAAACTGGTAGCTTCCTGACAACCACTAAGAAAAATCCCAGTATTTCAACAAACTTAGACTCCTGTATGGCAGTAGTTTCTTGCACTATAGCTATTAAAATAAATCCATGACCAGAAAGTTGCTCAGAAGGCAAATGGGAAGAGACAACCTTAATGATTGGCAAACCCCAAAACCCACAGAGCCCCTGGAATCATGGTAGTAACACATCATGTGGGTGCTCATTGAGTTTATTGGTTTAAATCACTGTTTCCTCTTAACAGGAAGGAGACCAGGGATAAGCAGTCACACAAGCTGTTGCATCCTTTTTGAAATTATTTGTGCTAATGGAAGGATATTCTTACAGGGTCAGCCATGAATGCATAATTTCCAGAGGTATCAGTATTATGTGTGTGACTGACCAAAGAGTTTGGCCCACAGGTTTTAGTGGGATATTTGTGTACTTAGGAGTCCATAATTTTCCTTTTTTGTCATATTTATAGAGGAAAAAGGATATTGCAAGTTTCCAGAGCCATTGCTGAAAGATTCATTGTGGGTTTGGACAAGCACAAGCTCCCTAATTAGAGAAAGAGATTTTCTTTTTCAAGGGCATCACGAGTGCTTTTCTTCACTACGTGGAAGAGTAACACTGCTGTGATCGATCTTCTGAAGTTTGATTTAGCGGGTCTAGTAAAGACCCATTAAATCAAACTCGGAGCGAGCCCTCATTGGCACTGCTACTCCTGTTCCTCACGAGGAGTAAGGGAAGATGACAGGAGCGTTTGCACCCATCATCTTTCTGCTGTGGAGACAGAGCAGAAACTCACTAATGTACGCTGACTCCAGCTACCTAATTAACAGAGCTGGAGTTATGTAAATTAATTTGACTCTCCCCTGTAGTGTAGACCTCCTCTTAGAGAGAAAATTCATAAACAGGGAATCTGGATACTTGTTTTCTCAACTCCAAAAGACTGATTCTAAGGGAAACACCTTCCTTTTCTTCTCTCACAAGAAACACTTGGATCATAAGATGCCACATTCTTTGCTTTTCTTCCTTCTCCTCTCCCTCTTCAATGTGAGGAAGTATTTTCATCTTTTCACCAGACTGAAAGGTGAAATAATCATTACATGAAAAGAATTACTGGATCCTACTTTCTTAATTACAAAAACAAACAATCTTTTTCTCCTTCCCAGAAATAGGAGTAGATCCCAGAAAGTTAAATGCACATAACCAATAGGTGGAAAGGACCACATTCCTCCATAGTGTCAAGATCTAAAAATAGCTCTCCCAAAATTGTAATTAAAACAGAAAAATAACCTAACTCACAGTTACTTAACATTAGAGACTAAAAACAGCCTTTTTGTTTGTGTGGTAATTATAGAAATGAGTGAGACATGGACATAGATACTACAGAAATACAGAGAAACTGCTCTTCAAGCACTATATTTATTACCTGTTAATCACAGGTAAGATTTTACCTGTTTAGTCACAGGTATGATTTAAGTGCTTGACTTCCTTAGGTTGCTTTGGAAATCCTGGCTCAGGCCTGATGGGAATATGGAGCTTACATCACATTAATGTTTCAGTCACAACTGCAAATCTCTCTAGAGATATAAAAAAACGAGTAATTGATTAATGACTCTGATAAATTCAGAAGGTAGAATAATAAGCCAAAAGATACCATCCAAAGTTGGTGAATCCATTAGATTGAAAATACTTGACTTGTCTGTTTTTCTTAGCTAACTCATGTGGCATAGAGTTGTGCACTAAGCTCCAAAGATCTCAGGTTTGGTTCTGCCTGTCGGTGGGGGATGTAGTTTTGATTTCATTATTTGTCTTAGGGAAATATTGTAATACTACAGTTGAAATAACCTGTTTCTTTGTCAAATAGAAAAAACTATTTCAGATATCAGCTGCAGGGTAAATCCATTCTGGGTAAACTAGTCAATATTACATCTAATGTAAAATCCTAATTCAATAAAAGCAATATGCTTATTTCATTTCCACACAACATAAACAGACATCAAAGTATTAGCCTGTACCATTTTAATTTAGTAGTACTGATTATGCTATGATAAATAGGGACTATTACAGATTTCTTCACAAATTTGTAAAGTAATGCATAGTTAGGTATAACTAACCAAGCCACCCTTTTCTCTTCCCTTTTATCATCTTTAGGGCAATAATAACAATAAATATATGTTAATAATGCCTGCATCTTACATGGCACTTTACAGTCACAGATCTCAACATGCTTTAAAAAGTAGGCAAGTATTGTTATCCTTGTTTCACAGATGGGGAACCTGAAGCACAAGTAGTGAAAATCAGGCAGAACCTGACAGAATATTTCAGCCTTGATACTGCATTTAAATCTGCAGTGCTGGACCCATGCCCGTATCTAGAGTCTCAGTGATTTCAGGATCTTGCCTTTTCAGACACCTTCCTGTTTTAATAATGAATTAAAGGTTATTCACATCATACAATATTAAAGTTGTGAGAGAATGTGCAATTTAAACAGACTTTCAGATGCAAATATTTGCTTCCCCTACACCCTGACCCATAATTTTAGAACCCCCCTCCTACCACCACAAATGTTGCTGTGTTTGGAAAAGTTAGCACAATGGCTTTTTTCATACTGTAAACTTGAAAAAACATATCTTTTGCAATTTTGCATCTTTGCAATGTGAAAGTCATTGTTGCTTGAAAAATTGATACACTTGTCCACCACTTTGCTTGAAAACTGGTATATGTCACTGGAAAATTGGAATAGATTTTGCTTGAAAAACATGCATGTCTTCATGACATTTTCTGTAGAAATAGTCACATCTTCAAGTTCACAACAAATTTTTAAAAAGCCAATGCTAAGTGGTCCAGCAAAAAGTGAAAGGCTATGGCTAAAAGCAGTCAAATACAATAATTCCACAATTAATGTAGTTTAATCCAGAGACTACTAGATGGCACTCCTCTTTATTACAATTCAGGCAGAAAAACACTACTATCTGGATTCAATATTACACTATGTTAATCCTTCAAAATTAATAAAACACCTTATTGAAAAGAGAAAGAAGCAACTCTTCATTCTCTCTTCTACCTGTAGTTTCCACTTCATTTACAGTTGTGTCTTTAAAGAAAGCTGGTTCATTTTGCTTAGCACTGCATTCTGAAAACTCACACAGTGAGCATTTCTTCTCATGGATAAATTAGTGGCTTTCTTGTAGCTTTTCGAGAGACAGCAGTGTGCTGGTTGTTCAGATGGGAAGAGGGGAATGCAGAAATATAACACCCAAGTGACAGTTGCCAGAGGAATCATGCCTAGAAAAGACAAAGGCAGACAGAACATTTCTGGAGGTGCTGAGGAAGCTCATTCAAAGACAGCTACTGCACCATCTAAAACGGTGTATCATGCTTTCCCCCACAGCACTAGCTGTCATGTAACAATGATAAACAATCAGAGAGTCACTTTCACCTGACATTGAGCATGGACATGTATTAGAATAGGGAAAACTTCACTGTGCCACTTCTTGCAATTTTATTGAAAATCTTGTGATACTTGGTATTTTATTTAAAATCCAAGAATCCAGTGATGAAACAAGAATCTGAAATTCTGTTGTTATTTTTTAATTATGTGTGTAGCGCTCGTGGTGGCAGAGAAGTTTGGAAATATGATCATAACAGTTAGCTCTCTTTACAGCACTTTTCATCCAGAGATCTCAGAGATTTACAATAGAGGTTAGTATCATCTCTCTCTGTTTTACAAGTGGGGAAACTGAGGTACAGAATGGCAAACTGGTCATTTAGCAGACTAGTGGCAAAATGACCAAGTGAACCCTGTTTTCAGTGCACTGTGAAGGTAAATTGTTAAAAAAAAGTATTTAATTTTGTAGGTCTTAAAAATGTAAGGCTGGCAACACTGAATCAGCATTCCCCCAAATGTGCACTCTGTTTCTATCCATGCGTCGTTGAGCTTCTTTTTAGAAACATCACTGGGTTCCTGCTACAGATTTAAAGAAACAGTGCATGCACTGGCTGCTCGCTAGTAATGAGTAGACAGAAGTGTCCAGAATTCCTTATGTTCCATTTACATTCAGTGATTAACTTATGAGTTTATCTATGTAAACACCTCCAGGCCAATACAAATCTAGTGTTTACAACATTGATAGTTAGGCAATGGTCAGAATACAACCTAGATTCTCTTTGTTTTTATACTAACTTGATATGAAAAAAAATTTTTTATGTGATATGTAAGAATCTGAGTTTAAGTCTCCCAGGTAGCTTTACATTAACAAGAGTGTTCAGTTGAATAAACACATGGATTTTGGAACTTAGGTCTTTCTGCATAATTTTTATTTCCACTGATGCAATTTTGCAGGTGCTAAGGAAGATAAATAGGGTTCAGAGGTGTGGTGAAAAGCAAATAGTGTAGCAAGTACACATCTGGGTGAGAAGGGAATATATAAGGCACATCAGACATGGAAAGTCAATATAGAGAAATAATAGAAGACAAAATCAAATAGGAATACTTCTTGCATTAGGCTTGAATGAGCATCAGGCCTCCCACAGCAAATGGAATATGAACCAAGACAAATACAGGATAAATATCACTGCTATTGCAGTGCACAGAGACACATCAAATATTTTGACAGGTGCATTTTAAATTCAAGTAGAGCATGATTTGGCAAAAGGTATCCAGAAATAAAGTAGTAAATACACAGGCATATAGAACTGATTAATAAAACTGGAACACAGTGCCCAATTAAATCAGTGGAATTACATTCATTGCTGATAATGAGCACTTGATCTGGTCTGGGATTTTTAAGACTGGATATGTCAAGACTGGTGCCCATGATGGCTAATAACTATCTTATGGAATTAACCAGTACTTGATTCTTCACAAGAAGGGGGAAAAAAGCCAAAAGGTATAACCAGATGAAGAAAACTGACTAGAAAGTTGGGTTTTTTTAATCTCAGAAAGTGTTTGTTTGAACTTTTCTTGCTGATGAAGGCTCTGAAAAGGACTAAAAGTATACTGTTGTGGAAAGTCTTTTATCTTATTGATCAAATCTCCATATATTTCCAAAATCCCTTTTAAATTCCATAATAATTACCCACTTTCTTCTTCAGTGTCATCTGTTTAAATTATCTCTATTATTTGGAAAGTCTCAAGCAAGGTTGTAGTAATTAACCTGAATAAAGAGAGTGACTCAGAGGTTCTTTATTTTTCCTAGAGTCTAAAATTCCAAAAATATCCTTTTATTAATCCAAAGAGACCCTGTCAATAGCATTCTTGGTTCAGAGCATATGGTAATGAATTCTTTGTTCATGGGTAAAAATAAGCAAAAAGCTTCTTTCTTTCCATTCTGCCCTTCAATCTGGCAATTTCCTCATCTAGATTTCTTGGCCTTCTGCATGGAAAATACACTCTTTAAAATTAAAATGCAAAATACAACTCTTTAATGCAAGGAATTCATGTGAGATGTTTTGGTCTGAAAATCAGGATGTAATCTCATGAAGACAGGCTTTCTCACAATTTTTGTAATGTATCTTGGACCTCTCCTTAAATACCACTCCAACAGCCCATTCCTATTTTAGCTTCTGATCAGACAAAACCAGAATAAATCAGCATCAGTTCTTATTTTACTCACTTCTATTTAGTCATCTCCAGTCACCCATAATTATGTATAGTGAGTAAGACTGTAGGCCTGATACTCTGTCACATTGAGATCATTTTATATGAATCTGTGGGGGCCCTGGAACCTGAAATGGCTGGAAATAGCTCTATGAGGAGAATATGCTTTGTGTAGGGAATCTCCCCAGCCAGTGTAGAACTGACATAATAGGGCTCTACTTCAAGAAAAGGCAGACCAAGGATGTGGAATGGAAGGTACAGGGCCGAGAAGGCATGGAGAAGGAACGAGGCTGGAATGCAAGCTTCTATGGCTATGCTCTATTTCCCAGGAGCAATATGGGAAATATTCATTTAGGGCTCGTCTACACTGGCCCCTTTTCCGGAAGGGGCATGTAAATTTCATGAGTCGTAGTAGGGAAATGCGCGGGGGATTTAAATATCCCCCGCGGCATTTAAATAAAAATGTCCGCCGCTTTTTTCCGGCTTTTAAAAAAGCCGGAAAAGAGCGTCTACACTGGCCCCGATCCTCCGGAAAAGGGCATTTTTATTTAAATGCCGCGGGGGATATTTAAATCCCCCGCGGCATTTAAATAAAAATGCCCTTTTCCGGAGGATCGGGGCCAGTGTAGACGCTCTTTTCCGGCTTTTTTAAAAGCCGGAAAAAAGCGGCGGACATTTTTATTTAAATGCCGCGGGGGATATTTAAATCCCCCGCGCATTTCCCTACTACGACTCATGAAATTTACATGCCCCTTCCGGAAAAGGGGCCAGTGTAGACGTAGCCTTAGAGTATATTCAGGAATGTTTAATTTACAGCTCAGTCTTCACAAATTCCTGGCTGCCTCACAATTCAGGGATGCAAAGGTGGTTTAAGGAGCAGGAATGGAGAAACCGATAATTGGGCCTTGAGAGAGATCTGGGTTTGAGGGTAAAACATCCAGGATGTTTGAATACTTATCTAATGCTCTTGAGCTTGCAAAAATTGGAAGATTTCCATTACATCTTGATTCCATGCAGACTGTAAATACAGAAGAACATGTATGTCAGCACTTCCATTTCTGAAAGGAACAGACAAAGCTAGATCTTGGACTTGTAGAGTCATGAAAATGAAAAATGGGATTACACAGAAAGGAGCATCTCAGGATCTGTTTTAGGTCACAGGTGATGTGCCCCAGTTTCTCTCATAATACTTCATGATTGAGACTTCTTTCTTTCTTTCTTCTCTAAAAACATCTCTCAGCATAGCAGATAGGTACCATTTACAACAATATTAAACAATTCTTGCAACACAACAATGACTCAACCCTCAAAGTAAATTAGGTTGCTTTACAGTGCAGTCTTCTAACAGAAAATTAACAACTAGAGTTATATAGTATTTACATTATTAATGTAATAGTATAGTATTCACAAAATATTTAAAACACTAGAGGCTTATCTAATAATTTCTAATTCATGGAAAGGAAAAAATTGTAGGTTGAAATATGCATGAAACTAAACTAAATCTCTATGGAAATGTAAAGGAAGGGTCAAAACTCTGTTCCCATTACACTGGAATAAATCCATAGGTTTCAGTGGATTTATTTCACATTTACACTAATTTAACTGAGATCAGAAGCTGCTTTTCAGTGCCGCAGATAAAACAATAACAAAAAACCTCTAGCAAGGAAACTGAAATGCCCCCTGTCCCAGTAAGCCCTCTTGTTTTGTTTAACCCCATGATTAGTTTTGCTTTTCTCCTCTTAGCCTTAATTCTGAAACCGAAGCCAATCAAAAGCTTTTCTCCTTTTCTTTTTAAAGTTGACCTGCTATTGATGGCTCTGCTCTCTGAATCTGACGTTGTGCTTAACTGCAGTTAAGAACCTATAGTAGAATGGAATCTAGAATAAGCTCCTTGGATCTGAGGTAATAAAAAGAAGAGGGTGGAACTGGGTCCTATGTACAAATCTCTATTCTGACTGGAAGTCAGTTGAGCTAGCCCTGCAGGAAGAAGGAACTGAAGTTACTTCTGACTTGTTACTTGTTATGGTTACTTCTGACTTGTCAAAGTCATGTTAGCCTGTGGCTGTGTTCCAGACATACAGACAGAGACTTCTTGTCCTATGGCTGAGTGACAGCCAATTTCAGGGCATTGCAGAAGGTCAGTTTCCATTACTGGAGAATCACTGACATGGAGCCATGTATCTTCCAGTGGTGTTTGTTTTTACTATATGCACAAGTTCTGTTGATCTTAAACAAGAAGCAGTGCATAGGCACCTTCCTTTAAAGAAACCTCAGTTCAGTTTCTACCAGCCCTGCTACCCTCCTCAGCCCCATCATCCTTGATCCTCATCCGTCTCACCCTGGAGCCAATAGACAGCCTGTGTTTGCCAACTGTTTCCCCAGTGGTCATGGAACCTGGACAGCTGGAACACAATAAGAGCTGCCAGAAAAACTGTGCTTGCTGTGCTTATTGACCGGTGGAATGAAGGTAGTGCAGTAAACTGTTTAAGATCTCAGATAGCTGGAGGCTACTTAATAACCAAAGAGAATAAATACGTTTTTCAAGTAAAATGTTTGACTACAGCTAGACTATGGAAATAACAAATAAGGTATACAACTGTAGCTTCCATGTACTGGATGGGCAAACAAGACAGGTATTTTGAGATCTGCTGGTGTACTTAGATGCATTAAGCTGAAGTTCATTCTCAACTTCTGGTAATATTGCAGTTGTTTGTCAGCTCTTCTGTTGAATGGCAGCTTTACTGCCTCCCCTTCTTCCACAGCTGATTGTGATACTGAACTTCATGACCAGACACTTTGCCCAGGATATATTTCCAATGAAGGCTCCTTTGTCCTTGTTCTAGTAACTGATCTACTTTCCTTTGTTGTTCATTATACTTCAGACCTACTGTGTTTTGCAGCTGATTTAGGACATCATTTTAGCCAACTGAAGTTGATGGAAAAACTGTCATTGACTTCAGCAGACCATGGATTAGATCTTAAGTGACTGAGACGATGATGAGCTATTAGATGATATTGCAATGGTCACAGTTAACAGTGGTGTCCCATATGTCACTGGATGAGATTCGTACTTTCATCAAATGCTTACAAACGTATTTATTCTGTGTCATTTACCTATTATATTTGATAATAATATCCTGCATTTGTTCTGTGCCTGAAAACAATAATCATATCCTATATAGTCAGGGAAAAGCTAATTCTTTTTTATAGACCATATCTGAATTGTGCAGTTTTGCACATCCTTTTACACTTAGGCTGTGTCTACATTGGCAAGATTTTGTGCAAAAGCTTTAGCTTTTGCGCAAAAACTTGCTGCCTGTCTACACTGGCCACAAGTTCTTGCGCAAGAACACTGACGTTCTAATGTAAGAAATCAGTGCTTCTTGCGCAAGAACTATGATGCTCCCATTCAGGAATAAGCCCTCTTGCGCAAGTGTAGACAGGCAACATGAATTTCTTGCGCAAGAAAGCCCGATGGTTAAAATGGCCATCAGAGCTTTCTTGCGCAAGAGAGCATCTATACTGGCACAGATGCTTTTGTGCAAAAGCACATGCCAGTGTAGACGCTCTCTTGCGCAAATACTCTAATGCAAAAACTCTTGCATTAAAGAGTATTTGCGCAAAATTTTGCCAATGTAGACGTAGCCTCAGTCTTTTCCAGCTATCCTCACTATGACTTTTTGGCTGAAAAGTAACTGCTAATGCTATTTTTCTATTTTTCCGCATGTAGTCACTATAAAATTTCTCCTGTCTTTGTGGAACAATCATCCCAGTCAACCTATATCTATCTGTCGCTTTCCAAAACCTTCTTTTCACTTTTAAATGTTCTGTTCTTCCTCTGACAACCTTTGCTCGGCTCATTCTTTTGCCCATGTACCAGTTATTATAGTTATGACATACAAAAGAAGATTATGGCAAGGTGAAATCTTCAAAATGCCAGCATCATGGGATTCAGAACATGCTTGTCCACTTTGTGGTAAGGTCTTTGATGTAGTAGGCCAATATCTGATAATTTATTAATTTATTTTGTGTTCTAACAAGCATATGGACAAAGTAACAGCTTGTTTTACGTGAAGAAGAAATAAAGACATGCATAACTTTAGGTTAAACTCTATCGCATCTTAGCAAAATGATGTAAGGATTCACATGCATATCACTGGGCCTAAATAAGCTTCATTGTTACTTTGAGAATGTGTACCTGCATTGTAGTGATTACAATGTACAACACTGGGAACCAGGAGATCTTAGGTCTATTACTGGCCCTTTGATTTTATTCTTGTTACTTAAATTCTCTGCTCACTTTTTAAATTGATCTCTCAGGAAGGGGGAGATTAATAACATCTCTAATGGGATTGTTATTAGACTAATTTCATCAATGTTTGTAAAGCACTTAGTGGTGCTACATAATTGTTGTGGGAAAAGAATATCCATAAATATATTATTGAAATTAAATGCTTCTTGAGGGGTAATGATCATAGGCTCTGTCTACACACAAAGCTGCAGGCATTCAAGAGTGTATTTTTAAATTGACTTAGTGAAAATGGTTCAATACCCTGTGGGGATTTGATTTGAAACCTGTCTAAACTGAAGCATCTGCTCAGGAGTGTGCAATCAAATTTATATATTATTTAGTCAAGCAAATGCAATGTTTCTGAATTAAAAAAAGATCTGTACCGTAGCAGCAACACCCAAGCCAGCAATATTAACACGTTTCTATGGTAGGATTTGCTCACATATCAGTGACCATATTTCCAAACCTACTAATTTAAAGGCAGTATACTTTTCATGTGTGGTCAATGAGTGTATGTGTAACTTGTGCTTTATACTATATAATTTAACTTATGCTCAAACAATGAGAGAGAAGCAGTGGGGAGGAGATATGTATTTTAGCTGGCATACTGGGTCTCCACGTCTGCAAGTCAACGGCCCAGAGACAACTGGAACACGTTGTGGCAGTGTCTGGATACTTTCAGGAGTTGTCTTTGAGGCTATAATTATGGGCAATCTGTCTGGCAGGTCATTCCATAGTTACCCTCTTAGGGTATGTCTACACTACGAAATAAGGTCGAATTAAGATACACAATTTCAGCTACGTTAATTGCGTAGATGAAGTCAAAGTACCTTAACTCGACTTTTAGCACTATCCACACTGAAGGAAGTCAAAGGGCGAACACTCTCCCTTGACTCCCTTTACTCCTTCTGGAAGCAGAACTACTGACGTCTACCAGAGTGCCCCTCTCAGTTCAAATTAGTATGTCTTCACTAGACCCGTTCATTCGAACCCTGGAAGATTGACAGCAGCAGATTTGATTTTCTCTGTAGAGTAGACATACCCTTGGAGCTGAGCCAATCAGAGCACAAAATGAAGAAGGGGAGCAGTGAGGAAGGCAATAAGTAGAGGAGTTAAAGAACAGCAGCTAATTCACGTAGGATCAGGAGATATGTCTGCTTTGAGGGCTGGCTTCTAATACCTGTACAACTTTGGATATAGATGAATGCCATTCCCACTCCATTTACTAAGGAAGCTCTCCATTAGGATAATAATATTTGTACGCTGGTGTGCATTATGGGAATAGGTCAGATAGAAACAGACATTAGTTGCCCTAATGATTAAAGGAAATTATACTTACCAGCTAACTGCTTTAAACTGGGATTCTGTCTCAGACAAAAAAAAAAACAGGAGCAGAGCCGAGGCAGGTTAGGGTTTTCCAGTTCTTGCCCAAGTTAGCTGGGCTTATGATGAGATGATACTGTCCTAGAAAGTGGATAGACCTAGGGAGGGATATTTTATATGTTAATCATAATACAGGTTGAACCCCTCTAGTTCAGCACCCTCAGGACCTACCTGGTGCCAAACCAGAGAACTTGCTGAAACATGGGAGGTTAATATTGTCTAGAAGCATTACCAACACTTCTCCTGCTTTTACTGGGCTCTTAGAAGATATTTAAGAGTAAATTAGTGCTAAATAACAGCACAGAACACTGAGAGCCAGGACTGATGGCTGTAAACAAACTTTATGGGCCAACAGGAAACTTGGCCTCACCCATGATATGTGGACATGCAGCTAACTAAAACCATGCCAGACCATCACGCCAAAGAGTGCCGGACTAGAGAGGTTCAACCTGTACCTTTGGATACTGGGTACAGATTTCTGATTTACTGATAATGGAAAGGGCCAATCAGCTGTTCACCCAAGAGCTAGAATGCTGGTACCTGTTGAGTATTGTTGGTTGAAATATGGACTTGCCCAGTTTGCAGGAGTTTTGAAATTTGGTTTCATTATGCATAAATCCAAACAAATTCAGAACAAATACAACCTTTCTAACATTTCTTGCAAACCAGAAGCCTTGAAAAACTTTAATTGCAGAAACACCAACATATGGTATTACCTGCTCCTTGGACCCTGACAGTAGCTGACTGGAACTGACAAGAAGACAATTTCACACTGTAACCATCTGGGTTCTGAGGTATGTATCTCTGAGGCAGCCCCATGATGCATACTACCCTTTGGCTGAGAATCTCACAGCCTCCAAACTTTGGAGCTATAGTTCATCCCAGGACTTCCTGGACTTCAGCTACATGGCAGGGAGCTTGGAAGACTTGAACTGGGGTTGCAGGCTCTCTACTTCAGAGCTTTAGTTAAAGATGAGGCTTTCAAGCACCTGTTTTCATGGTAGGGAGCCTGGAAGCCCTAGCATAGCAGGTCTGCCTCAGAACCATAAACACTAGAAGACCAGGCTCTCCAGCCATGATGCTGCCTGAATGATGGGGTTCTAACTGCCTAAACACTTCCTTGGAAGAGGAGATTTTTTTAAAGCCATTCCAATGACAAATTTTCATCCTACTTTACTGTGGAAATCCCCAGACTGACAAGAGTCTTGAAGAGTTGGAAAAGACAGAATGGTTGCCATTCTTCTCAACTTCTGAAGAGTCAAGGTGATTCTCACTATGCGAGTGGTGTATAATAAGTGGCCATGGGCAAGATATGGTTCACCAATATTAGCCCCTGGCAGACTACCAGCACTTTATTTACCTACATGTCCACAGGCACAACCACTTGCAGCTCTCGTTGGCTGTGGATCACTGTTCCCAGCCAATGGCAGCTACAGGAAGCAGCACGGACTGGGACACTACTTCCAACAGCTCCCATTGGCTGGGAACAGCAATCCATGTCCAACAGGAGCTGCAAGTACTGTTCCTGCAGGAGGGCAGGTAAATAAAGTGCTGGTGGACCACAAGAGGCTATCAGTGGCAAACCACATCCAGCCTGGCCGCTTATTGCCCACCCCTGCACTATGCATTATAGTCATAATATAAAGGGTAATAAATCATATTTGAGAGAAGAAATTTATATATATATATACATATATAAAATCAGCAATAGTAGGGAAATGCATATGGGGCACACACAAAAGAAACACTGCAAATCTACTGGTAATAGTTACTTATAGCATTTGGCACCCTATTTACAAACTGGTATGTTTTCTGTGTTCATTACATATGTTGTTTTACTTAGAAACTGTATTGTTCCCTCTGTCTAATGTTGCCAGACAACTGTTAACCCTTGTTGAGGATTTTATGTACAATAGGCCAAAAGTACATACAGGAATTTACATTTACCAGATAACTGCTTTAACTCAATGTAATGCTGTCTGATCTGTGCTTCAGCAAAGAGTCAAGTGGAGTGCAGAGAGCAGGGGAGTGTGATAGAATTGCCTGAGCATCTCCCTACCCTTTCTTTGAGCTCAGTCTTGCAAAGTGACAAGCTGAAGTACTAAGTATCTTCAATTCCCTATGTTTGCTTTTGGACACTCAGCATTAAGCAAGATCAGACCCTTAGGGCGTATCTATATTGGGAAAGTGCTGTGCCATTACAAGGCAAGGACTACCCTGATGTGGCTTACAGTGGTAACAGAGGGTCATCTGGATGCCATCTGAACTCAGGTGCATGTCCTATGAGGTAATTATTTCCTTGGATGCTGGGTTACACCACTGAGCAAAGTATCTACTCTTGGCCATTCTAAGGGTATGTCTACACTACCCCACTAGTTCGAACTAGCGGGGTAATGTAGGCATACCGCACTTGCAAATGAAGCCCAGGATTTGCATTTCCCGGGCTTCATTTGCATAAGCCGGGCGCCGCCATTTTTAAATCCCGGCTGGTTCGAACCCCGTGCCGCGCGGCTACACGCGGCACGAACTAGGTAGTTCGAACTAGGCTTTCTAGTTCGAACTACCTTTACTCCTCATTCCACGAGGAGTAATGGTAGTTCGAACTAGGAAGCCTAGTTCGAACTACCTAGTTCGTGCCGCGTGTAGCCGCACGGCACGGGGTTCGAACCAGCCGGGATTTAAAAATGGCGGCGCCCGGCTTATGCAAATGAAGCCCAGGAAATTCAAATCCCGGGCTTCATTTGCAAGTGCGGTATGCCTACATTACCCCGCTAGTTCGAACTAGCGGGGTCGTGTAGACATACCCTAATAGATTCTGGCTTGAAAGAAATCTCATGAATGCCTCATGGTAGGAAAATGCTGTTGGGATGCATACAGAAGTTTAAAGGGGGCACATGAGCATGCAGATTAAACCATACTTCATGTGGGCCTAGAGAGACCCAGCAAGTGGAAATGAAGGGAGTGAGTAAGCGGATCAGAGAAGCATTATAGTGTTTGATTTTTACTTAGAGTTTGTTATCCTTTAAGGCCTGAAAGCTTTTTCGACTCTCCTTCTGAATATAAAATAAGAAAATACATTTCATTGCAAGTCTGTTTAATAAAAATGAAGGTGAGAGAAATCCAAATTTTAAACCTTCATGAATTCTTAGGACAAAATTATGAGCCTCTTAAATCTCGTTGTTATAGAAACAGACCTTTAGTCTCTGTACTACTCCTGAACACCAGCACTATGAAACTAATGAGGAATTTTTTTATTATTATTATCGCAAAACTCTTTTCCAGTGCAGTATCTCCGATATACTTGCTAACACGGGATTACCTTATGCATTATTAGTGAAAAATCTCTTGTAGTTGTTTGTCCTGGTTAATAAATGCTGAGTGAAAAATCGACATCCCCAGACAAAACTGAAGTGTCAGGCACAACAAATTCATAATAGTAAATGAAACTTGAGTGTACTCAGTCTTGCAACCTATAATGATGATGGCACTAATTTTCTGACACATGACTGAGTTGCCAATCCAAGTTGACACACAAATGGCAAACCTGGCAAAACATCTCATTTTAAGGACTCACTCTCTTTCCACGTGCATGTTCTTAAAATGTGTAGCATTGATAAATCTTACCAGAAAACTTATATGACCCTACCAAATCTACGGCCATAAAAAATGTCTCAGGGACCATGAACTATGGTCTCACACCATAAAATCTGGCCTTTTGTGAGCTTTTACTCTATACTATTCAGATTTCATGGGGGAGACCAGCATTTCTTAAATTGGAGGTCTTGACCCAAAAAGGAGTTGCAGGGGGGTCTCAGGGTTATTTTAGTAAGGGGGCACAGTGGTGCCACCCTTATTTCTGCTCTGTCTTCAGCAATGGCCAGAGAACAGAAGCTGGTAGCTGGTCACCCAGCTCTGCAGGTGGCGCCCTGCCAGTGGCAGCCCAGAACAAAGGGTGGTAATACCATTCTACGTCATCCTTATTTCTGCACTGCTCCAGGTGGCAGCTCTACTTGCAGAGCTGGATTCCCAGCTGGTAGCCACTAATCTCCAGCTGCCCACCTTTGAAAACTGGGTCACTATCATCAGCAGTGCAGTGCACTGAAATGCGCACACACACACACACACCTTCAAACTTGGCAATAATCATGTATTGCTTAGTATTTTTATTCTGCTTAAACAACTGTAAGAGCTTTTAGTTTATTTAGGCTTTACCATAAGTTGTCATGACTTTAAATTTAATTGCGAAGATTTGTTTTAATAAAGTTGTATTTATTTTTATAACTGATTTTTTAAAATAGATATTTAACCACTTTTTATTTAGCAGAGCACTTAAGTCCCATTGACTTTAAATGGGGCTTAGATATGATTGGAGTTAAAAAATAATAGCTCTTTTCTAGTGCTTTTCATCTGTGGACCTTGAAGTGCCTTCACAGCAGCTTAGTATCATTAACCCCATTTTACACACCTTGAGGTCCTTGAGAAGTAGACTGACTTGTCCAGTAGGGGAAGCAGGAACAGAACTCAGGTCTTGAGTCCCAATGCTCTAGCCACTAGGTTTAATTGCTGTGTTGATGTGGAGTGGAAAGGTTAGGTTACTTCAGCATCTTCCATAAAGGTGGGGGGGGGGGAGAGTTTGTGTTTGTGTGTCCATGTGCCCAACCAGAGATCCCTTTTCCTTATTGTCCTTTGTCAATCTGGGAAGCCAGGTTTTAAAAATCTTGGTGAGCCAGTTGTATGTCACCTCCCCCTTTAATTTAGCCAGCAATACAAAACCAGAACTGGATTTCAAATGTACACTATTTATTAATAATTCCTTGCCTCTAGCTATACCTTTATTTCTTTTTCATCTCATGCACACGGGTGTAAATTGGTGCATTTCAAAGATCTTTCACCACATTCTAAAGAAACCTTTCAATCTGGATGAGTGATTCTTAAGCTGAATACAGAATACCTACACATCAGCTAAGCCCCCCAAAGATTTAACAGCTTTGAGAATTTCTAAAGGCTTTCACCTCCCTCCAATGTATCTGAGCACACATCCTTCTCAAACCAATTTCTGGTAGCATACTAATGAACATCTTTCCCTAAGTATTCTCTCTTGTGTTCTAGCTGAATATAGCTTGGGTCATTAAAATTCATAGAAAATCTATACATATTCAACATAGTGCTTTGTTTATTTATTTCAAGGTAGTAAGCATGTATCCGCTGCTTTCCAAACTGGGCAATAATGAAAAATTCAAACCTCATATATCGATAGGGCCCTACCAATTTCATAGTCTGTTTTGGTGAATTTCATGGCGATAGGATTTTAAAAATCATACATTTCATGATTTCAGCTATTTAAATCTGAAATTTCACCAGGTTGTAATTGTCAGGGTCCTGTTCCAAAAAGGAGTTGTTGGTGCAGGGCACAAGGTTATGGAGGGAGGGGGTTGCAGAACTGCTATCTCTCCTTCTGCATTGCTGCAGAGTTGAGCAGCTGAAGAGCATGGCTACTAGCCAGGGTTCAGCTCTGAAGGCAGAATGTCCTGGTTATGGTACTGCCACTTCTGCTCAGCTGTTGCTGAGGTGCTGCCTTCAGCCAACAATCCTCACTCTTTGGCAACCCAGCTCTGAATGTGGCACAGAATCAATGGTGGCAAGCCCCCTATAATAACCTTGTAAGCCTCCTGTATCTCCCCTTTGGGTCAGGACCGCTAATTTGAGATACACTGGTCTCCACTGTGAAATCTGTGTAGTATACAGTAAAAGCAACAAAAGGCCAGATTTCACAGAGGGAGCCCAAGATTTAAAACATAAGAATGTAAGAACGGCCATACAGGGTCAAACCAAAGTTCCATCCAGCACAGTACAGGCAGTCCCCGGGTTACGTACAAGATAGGGACTGTAGGTTTGTACTTAGGTTGAATCTGTATGGGTATGTCTACACTACAGCGCTAATTCGAACTAACTTAGTTCGAATTAGTTAATTCGAACTAAGCTAATTCGAACTAATGCGTCTAGAACTAAAAACTAGAGAGGCTGGGAGAGGGGAGGGCAACTAAAATGATCAGGGGTTGGGAACAGGTCCCATATGAAGAGAGGCTAAAGAAACTGGGACTTTTCAGCTTAGAAAAGAGGAGATGAAGGGGGGACAGGATAGAGGTCTCTAAAAGCAGGAGTTGGGTGGAGAGGGTGCATACAGAAAAGTTCTTCATTAGTTCCCATAAAGAAGGACTAGAGGACACCAAAGGAAAGGAATGGGTAGCAGGCTTCAAACTAGTAACAGAAAGTTGTTCTTCACAAAGCAAAGAGTCAACCTGTGGAACTCCTTGCTGCAGGAGGCTGTGAAGGCTAGAACTAGAACAGAGTTTAAAGGGAAGTGAGATCAAGTCATGGAGGCTGGGTCCATGGAGTGGTATTAGCCAGGGGGTAGGAGTAATGTCCCTGCCCAAGGTTTGTGGAAGGCTGGAGAGGGATGGCATGAGACAAATGGCTTGGTCACTATCTTTGGTCTATCCCCTACAGGGTCTCTAGGGTTGGCTGCTGTTGGCAGACAGGCTACTGGGCTAGATGGACCTTTGGTCTGACCCAGTACGGCCATTGTAAGCTCAGGGCTCAGGGTCGGGGGTCTCAGTGGACCCCCTTGATTTGCATGCACACCTGCTCCTGGGTGGCCAGGCTGGCAGCTCTCCTGCCCTAGCTGGCCACTTTCCTGTGCCTAGTGCAGAGATCGTGGATGAGGTCCACGATGTCCGCACTAGCCCAGGCGGGTGCCCGCCTCTTGCGGTCCTGGGCAAGCTCCCGGGAGCCGCCAGCCTGGTCCCGGGAAGAGGCGGAGGGCTGGGTGGCTCGATCCATGCCAGGTGCAGGGACTGCTGGCTGGGTGCTGGCAGGCTTGCACCTGGCACGGGCACCGTAGCCAGCCCGTGCCCCTTTAAGGGGTCCGGGGCTGGGAGGGGGGCATACGAGTTTCCCTGGTGTTGGCCAGAGTGGCCACCAGGGAAACCTGGGGAGGGCTAGCCTCCCACTAGTTCTAATTAAGGGTCTACACAGCCCTTAATTCAAACTAGTAAATTCGAACTAGGCTTAATCCTCGTGGAATGAGGATTACCTAGTTCGAACTAAGCGCTCTGTTAGTTCGAATTAAATTCGAACTAACGGAGTGCTAGTGTAGCACCTATGAAAGTTAGTTCGAAATAATGGATGTTAGTTTGAACTAACTTTGTAGTGTAGACATACCCTATGTAAGTCGGAACTGGCATCCAGATTCAGCCGCTGCTGAAACTGACTAGCGGCTGACTACAGGAAGCCCAAGGCAGAGTTGCTCTGCCCCGGGCTTCCTGGAATCAGCCGCTGATCAGTTTCAACAGGCTGAATCTGGAAGCCAGTTCTTACATACAGATTCAACTTAAGAACCCCAGGCGTCTCCAAGTCAGCTGCTGCTGAAACTGATCAGCGGCTGATTCCAGGAAGCCCAGGGCAGAGCAACTTGGGGACACCTGGGGCAGAGCAGCTTGGGTGCTGCTGGGTTGCTCCAGTAGCGCCGCTCCTCGGTGCTACTGGAGCAACCCAGCAGCACCCAAGCTGCTCTGCCCCAGGTGTCCTGATTCAGCCGCTGCTGAAACTGACCAGCAGTGGCTGAATCAGGACGCCTGGGGCAGAGCAGCTGGGGTGCTGCCGGGTTGGTCCAGTAGCGCCCAGAGCGGCGCTATGGGACCAACTGGCAGCGCCCCAGCTGCTGTACCACAGGCGTCCGGAGCAAAGCCACGGAGCATGGGGGCAGCGGACAACCCAGACACGCCACGGCTGTCCCGCTGCCGGCATCCTCAGAGGCTTTGCTCCCCGTCTTCCTGGTCTGCTGGTCTCCAGCAGACCAGGGAGACGTGGAGCAAACCCCGTTCGTAACTGCGGAATAAGTCGGATCCACGTAACTCGGGGACTTCCTGTACCCTGTCTGCTGACAGTGGCCAATGCCAGGTGTCCCACAGCGAGTGAATCAAACAGGTAATGATCAAGCGATCTCTCTCCTGCCATCCATCTCCACACTCTGACAAACAGGCTAGAGACACCCTTCCTTACCCGTATTGGCTAATAGCAATTAATGGACTTAACCTCCATGAATTTATCTAGTTCTCTTTTAAACCCTGTTATAGTCCTAGCCTTCACAACTTCCTCAGGCAAGGAGTTCCACAGATTAACTGTGAGCTGTGTGAAGAAGAACTTCCTTTTATTTGTTTTAAACCTGCTGCCCATTAATTTCATTTGGTGGCCCCTAGTTCTTATATTATGGGAACGAGTAAATAGCTTTTCCTTATTCACTTTCTCCACACTACTCATGATTTTATATACCTCTAGCATATCCTCCCTTAGTCTCTCCTCTTTTCCAAGCTGAAAAGTCCCAGTCTCTTTAATCTCTCCTCATATGGGACCCATTCCAAATCCCTAATCATTTTAGTTGCCCTTCTCTGAACCTTTTCTAATGCCAGTATATCTTTTTGGGGATGAGGAGACCACATCTGTACGCAGTATTCAAGATGTGGGTGTACCATGGATTTATATAAGGGCAATAAGATATTCTCCGTCTTATTCTCTATCCCTTTTTTAATGATTCCTGTTCTGTGATGTGTTTTTCAGGGCTATAAACATGATAAGGCCCTATACATCAAAAACGGCTCTGCCAGATGAGCTTCCTGTCGGACTGTGATGTTTTATCAGTTGCCACATTCCTTCAATACTTTCATCATACAAAGCTCAGTACTCCATTTAATTAACTGCCCGGTGTAAGAAAACTCTGACTACACATCTCTTTAGAATGATTAGAATACCAGTCTTGCTTTGAAGTTATCTTTTAATGAAATATCTGAGTAAAATTGTATATGGCAAGTAGCTGTGACCAACAAATGTTTCATGCACCTTTGATGGTCTCACCTGTCCTCTGATACTGAGCTAAATCACTAGAATTTACTTTGATTTTCCAAACCCCTGAACCCATTCAAACAGCTGCCATCTGAAGATTTCTAGCTTTCAGTGAATTTCAAAAGTTGCCCTCATCTTAGCAGAGCTGTGAAATTGTGGTTGTGCTTTTGTAGGTTCAGAGAAGCTTTTACGTCATTTTTCAGAGTATTATTTTACTTGCTTGGGCTCACCTGCACAACCTAACTCTGGCTTTGCCCATCTCATGCCAATAAAACTTTTTAAACAGTGCCGCATCATGTGTTCAGGAAGCGCAACTTAAATTCTGCTCTTCTGTGCTTATCCCCCAAAATAGGATCATATTAATTTAAATTAGAAAATATTATAATTGTGAAAAATTATAGTAAGGAACATACAAACATCAATTCTCTATTCTATGTTTTAGTGAATTCAAGAAAGTGTAATCTGTATTTTCAGCTCCAGTGTAACTTTCTCAGAATCTCCTTTTCTTGTGGAAATTTCCATACTTAGCTGTAAGCTGGAGGAAATGTTGAAGTGTGTTATCTAAGCTGTTTTCAGGATATTGAACAAAAGATACCCAACATTTCTGAATGCTTGCACTTTTCATGGATATCTTGGCCAACAATGGCCTAATGTGACAAGTTAAACATCTCACAGTCTTAGTCTTTCCAATTAACTAATATTTAGAGTAGATCTGAGCAAAACTGTTGTAAAGAGATCCTTCTAAAACTAGTGTAAGCGGGGGAATGATCCCGCTGTTGTGGGGAACTTTCCTGGCTTCTATACCATCCCGGTGAAATGAACCAGCGAAAGGATCTGAGTCCCCGCTCCCACTTCCTTTACCCCACGGCTCCCTCATCCTGAGGGCTCCCCCTCCACTCTCCTGAGTAGCAGAGCCCTTGAAACCCAAACAAGGCTGGGCCCAGGTTTCCTGGAGCTTAATCCCCGACCTTGTAGTCACTAGGGGCAGGAGTTAGGGTGTCCCCACTCCGAGGTGCTCTCTTTTCACTGCAGGCCTTGTTGGCCCAGTGATCACTTCATAAGGTTCAAAGCAAATACAATTTATTAAACAACAACTGATTAAAGAGAAAAGAATAAGAAAAAAATGAGAATGGTTAAATGAGAACACACAGCCCTGCTCTGTAGCACAGGGACATCAACACACCAGTCTGAAGAGTGTAAGGACAGTCCACAGTCTCTTTCTTAGAGGCCCAGGATATGCTGCAGGGGGGGCTACAGGCTGGACACGCTAGCTCTGGTAGTGGCCACACAGTCTCAAGCTCGAAGTGGCCAGACCCCTGTCCCAGTCCAGAGCCTTTCCCCACACTTTGCTGGTCCCAGGTGCTCACCACATCCAGCTGCAGGCTGTGCTGCTTGGCCAGTTCCAGCTCCTTGTGTTGCTTCTCTGTTCCTTTTGGCTCTCTGAGCACTGCCAGTCTACTGCAAAAACTGCCCCTCAGCACAGCTTGCACTCCTCTTAGCAGTCTCTCAGCTCTCTGTTCCTTTTGCAGGACTTCTTCTGCACACAGCTTGCACTGCTCGGGCTGTCTGTGTCTGGTTCTGTCGCTGCAGGACTTCTTCACAGAGCTTGCACTACGCTTTCAGCTCTCTGTTTGCTCAGAGAGAGCCAGAACAATCCCCGCTTACAACCTGTCAGTCAGGCTGAGCTGGAGTGTTGGCTGCTTTCCATTGTCTCTGGGGTCTGTCAGTCTCATGAACCCTTCCCCTTCTGAAGCTGGGAGCTGGCAAACCAAAAAACTCCCACAGAGTTTTAGTAAGGGGTAACAGTCCCCTTACACTAGCATTGAAAGTTCTTGGTAACTTTTCTAAACATCAGTTATTTGTTCCACTTCTGTATTTAAGTTTGCAGATCAATTTGCTGTTGCTGGGGCAAATTGTGAGCTACCACAGATTGTGAGTTCCACAGATTAACCGTGCCAAATGCTGCTGAAAGAGACAAAAAGTAGTTAGTGTTCCTGGGGTCAGCCAGCTTACTGACATTCCATTCAAGGTTGCTCTAATTGACATTACTCTAATTGTTAATGCCCTGCAACGATCATTTTTTCTGTAAGGGATCACTGATATATATAGGTGCCAGGGGCTAGTAAGAATCATAGAATCATAGAATAATAGGACTGCAAGGGACCTCAAGAGGTCATCGAGTCCAGCCCCCCGCCCTCAAGGCAGGACCAAGCTCCGTCTACACCATCCCTGACAGATGTCTATCCAACCTGTTCTTAAATATCTCCAGAGAGGGAGATTCCACCACCTCCCTTGGCAATTTATTCCAATATTTGACCACCCTGACAGTTAGGAATTTTTTCCTAATGTCCAATCTAAACCTCCCCTGCTGCACTTTAAGCCCATTACTCCTTGTCCTGTCCTCAGAAACCAAGAGGAACAAATTTTCTCCTTCCTCCTTGTGACACCCTTTTAGATATTTGAAAACCGCTATCATGTCCCCCCTTAATCTTCTTTTTTCCAAACTAAACAAGCCCAGTTCATGAAGTCTGGCGTCATAGGTCATGTTCTCTAAAACTTTAATCATTCTTGTCGCTCTTCTCTGTACCCTTTCAAATTTCTCCACATCTTTTTTGAAATGTGGCCCCCAGAACTGGACACAGTACTCCAGCTGAGGCCTAACTAGTGCAGAGTAGAGCGACAGAATGACTTCACGAGTTTTGCTTACAACACACCTGTTGATACAACCTAGAATCATATTTGCTTTTTTTGCAACAGCATCACACTGTTGACTCATATTCAACTTGTGGTCCACTATGACCCCTAGATCCCTTTCCGCCATGCTCCTTCCTAGACAGTCGCTTCCCATCTTGTATGTATGGAACTGATTGTTCCTTCCTAAGTGGAGCACTTTGCATTTCTCTTTATTAAATCTCATCCTGTTTACCTCTGACCATTTCTCTAACTTGCTAAGGTCATTTTGAATTATGACCCTATCCTCCAAAGAAGTTGCAACCCCACCCAGTTTGGTATCATCTGCAAACTTAATAAGCGTACTCTCTATCCCAATATCTATATCATTGATGAAGATATTGAACAGTACGGGTCCCAAAACAGACCCTTGAGGAATTCCACTTGTTATCCCTTTCCAGCAGGATTTAGAACCGTTAACAACAACTCTCTGACTACGGTTATCCAGCCAATTATGCACCCACCTTATCGTGGCCCTATCTAAGTTATATTTGCCTTGTTTATCAATAAGAATATCATGCGAGACTGTATCAAGTGCCTTACTAAAGTCTAGGTATATGACATCCACCGCTTCTCCCTTATCCACAAGGCTCGTTATCTTATCAAAGAAAGCTATCAGATTAGTTTGGCATGACTTGTTCTTCACAAACCCATGCTGGCTATTCCCTATCACTTTATTACCTTCCAAGTGTTTGCATATGATTTCCTTAATTACCTGCTCCATTATCTTCCCTGGGACAGACGTTAAACTGACTGGTCTGTAGTTTCCTGGGTTGTTCTTATTCCCCTTTTTATAGATGGGCACAATATTTGCCCTTTTCCAGTCTTCTGGACTCTCCCCTGTCTGCTATGATTTTTCAAAGATCATAGCTAAAGGCTCAGATACCTCCTCTATTAGCTCCTTGAGTATCCTGGGATGCTTTTCATCAGGACCTGGTGACTTGCTGACATCTAACTTTCCTAAGTGATTTTTAACTTGTTCTTTGTGTATCCTATCTTCTAAACTTACCCTCTCTCTGCTTGTATTCACTACGTTAGGCACACCTCCAGACTTCTCGGTGAAGACCGAAACAAAGAAGTCATTGAGCATCTCCGCCATTTCCAAGTTTCCTGTTACTGCTTCTCCCTCCTCACTAAGCAGTGGGCCTACCCTGTCCTTGGTCTTCCTCTTCCTTTTAATGTATTTATAAAAGGTCTTCTTGTTTCCCTTTATGCCTGTAGCTAGTTTGATCTCATTTTGTGCCTTTGCCTTTCTAATCTTGCCCCTGCATTCCCGTGTTGCTTGCCTATATTCATCCTTTGTTAGTTGTCCTAGTTTCCATTTTTTATATGACTCCTTTTTTATTTTGAGATCATGCAAGATCTCCTTGTTAAGCCAAGCTGGTCTTTTGCCATATTTTCTATCTTTTCTACACAGCGGAATTGTTTGCTTTTGGGCCCTTAACAACGTCCCTTTGAAATACTTCCAACTCTCCTCAGTTGTTTTTCCCTTCAGTCTTGCTTCCCATGGGACCTTACCTACAAGTTCTCTGAGCTTATCAAAATCTGCCTTCCTGAAATCCATTACCTCAATTGTGCTGGTCTCCCTTCTACCTTTCCTTAAGATCATGAACTCTATTATTTCGTGATCACTGTCCCCTATACTGTCTTCCACTTTCAAGTTCTCAACTAGTTCCTCCCTATTTGTTAAAACCAAATCCAGAACAGCTTCTCCTCTGGTAGCTTTTTCAACCTTCTGAAACAGAAAGTTGTCTCCAATGCAGTCCAGAAACTTATTGGATAGCCTGTGCCTCGCTGTGTTAGTTTCCCAACATATGTTTGGATAGTTGAAGTCCCCAAGAAGTTGAAATAGGACTAGCAAAACCAATCCTTCACCATGTAGGGATTTTCTAAGATGAGAAAACCCTGAGAGAATTAATTCTGCTAAGTTTCAACACAAGGAAGTCGGCATACTGGTGAAGCTCTGATCCAAATTAGTGAGGCGACCACGATCTGAGCTGCTAATCCCTGCAACTTTAGGGAAGGACAGATTTAGCAATGGATCCTGTTCCAATCATTGCCATATCCTATGTTAATCATTCTGCTCTTACAGCTGCAAGGCTGCACCTACTTTTTAGAGATTCAAAGGGCAGCATTTCGTGTTCTGTTTACTTAACATGCTACTGTTTTGAAGATACTTTCAAAATGAAAAAAACCAACAAGTCTGGAAGATGAAAGAATTTAATACTGTGATTTTTTTTAACCTACAAAAATGAACTCACTTCTGTTTTGCTTGAAATTTAATATTTGTTCTGTTCTACATACTAATGCTAAATCCTTTAGAAATGCCAACACAAAAGAAATGGAGAACATCATGTCTAATGCTAGGGAAAGAAAGGTGATAGCAGTAAAAAGAGAATTTTAAAAAGATTAAGATAAGAGGAACTAAAATGAAGACTCAAAGTGAAAAGAGAGATCAGAGCAGAAAGAAACAAGTTGGTAAAGGGAAGAGGAAAGTCATAAAAAATATGCTTATTAAACTAGCAATCTTCTTTTATTTGCTTTTCTCTTTCTTAACCTGCTGAAGGTAAAGATGTTCTTCTTCCTTCTTTTTGTTTGATGTAACTCATCTGGCTGAGGTACAGTGGCATGCAACTTTTAGCCTTCCTGTTGAGAGATTACAAGAAGAGTCCAGCACTATGAAAGACTTATGAAAATGAGCTGCATTCCAACATTACGATGAGGGTGGCATAAGCAGCAAAGACAAGCTTTATGGCACGTATTCTTTTAATGAGTGTTCACTAATCATTCATCAGTGACTGTTTTCCTGGTTGAGTGGCATAATGTTTGTTCTTTTCTTTATTATAGTTCCTTTGCTAAATTGCCATTTCCATTTCATGACCATTTAAATCAGTGATGATACAATCATTTAATGTCATCTTTTATTCTGTCGGGCTACGTCTAGACTGGCATGATTTTCCGGAAATGCTTTTAACGGAAAAATTTTCCGTTAAAAGCATTTTCGGAAAAGAGCATCTAGATTGGCACGGACGCTTTTCCGCAAAAGCACTTTTTGCGGAAAAGCGTCCTTGGCCAATCTAGATCGCCATTTTCGTGTTAGGGGCTTTTTTGTGCAAAATAAATCTCAGCTGTCTACACTCCCTTTTGCGCAAAACTTTTGCGCAAAAGGGCCACTTTTGCCCGAATGGGAGCAGCATAGTATTTCTGCAAAAAGCACTGATTTCTTACAGTAGGAAGTCAGTGCTTTTGCAGAAATTCAAGCGGCCAGTGTAGACAGCTGGCAAGTTTTTCCAGAAAAGCGGTTGATTTTCCAGAAAACTGGCCAGTCTTTACACAGCCTTAGTGTGGAAAGAAAGCAGGGAAACAAACTACTATTAAAGACAAATATAATAAGAGAACGGTTGTGTTATTCCTCCAGAACAAGAACTAGAAAATACCTGAGGCTAGTTTACAAATAGCAGGGTCTGTTAAATGGATAAAAAGTATGAACATTTTTCCTTTTGATAATTTTGGGAAAATCAAAGTGACTAGCAGCTAGGAATAATCAAACAGTTGCCTTATAGGCTCTATCAGTTCTTTCTAAAATAGCTTAGAAGACTTTTATCCATTGCACTCTACTAAATGCTTCAGAATGTGAACTTTGGACAAAGTCAGTTGCTTGGTTGTATGGCAGTAGGAACATGTTTAAAACTTTTGTAGGAGTTCAGTTCTGGGACTACATCTTTTTGGGACATCAGCTGCTGATCCACTAGGAGCAGAGCAATCATTGTGCACCCAAGAGGCCAGGCCCCTCTTCCCTTCTGCACATGCTCCAAGTGGAGAACTCAGATAAAAGGAGGCAGCCCCAGGGAGTCATAAGGAGAGGGGTGATGGGTTAAGGCCCTTGATGCCACTGAACCAGCCTGTTCTACCAGCCTGGGTCCCCTTTACCTCATCTTGCTGTGCTAGGCTCAAAAGCCTTTACTAGTCCAGCACACAGGCAGAGCTATGCTTTTCTGCACAGAGAGACCAAGATCTCCTCTGGAAAAATTCAGGCTTAGAGGCTTGCCTTAGCACTCTAGTGCCCACTTCCTTTAAGGGGTAAAAACCAGTGTTCTCTGTAAACTGAGTGCTTAGGCAGTCACCTAGAAGAGATTCAAGTGCTGCATAGCTCGTTAGCCATGTGTCAACAGCCACAGCTAATAACGGGTATTTCTACTGGTGGTGCACATCCATACCCACCTAGGACATGCCTCAAAAAAATTGAGGGAACACAGGTACAAATCCAAAGATTTCATGAAATTTCTTTTCCCTCCATATGGAGGAAGATGCACACAACTTCATGCCATGCTCTGTAAAAAGTTACATAAACTGGGTTATATTATGAACAAGAAATAAGTTTAACTACAAAAGAGGTAGCAAAAAACAAAGCAGATTATTAAGCAAATAAAACACCGCATGCCAGCTAAGCTTGATTCACTCAAGAAGTTACTTACAAATACAAATTCCTCACATTAGATATTGTCTTATGTAGAGTCCTTCACAGGCCAGATGTCTTTGCAGCCTGGCTCAAGCAGGTCTTCCCCCTCACATCTCACTCACGTGTGTACACACACGTACACACACACCCTTCAGTTCTTGTTTCCAGGTGTTTTTCAATTACTGTTTGGGTGGGGAGGCAGAAGCAAAGCAAACTAAAGACCTTGAGGCTACAACTAGACTGGCATGATTTTCCAGAAATGCTTTTAACAGAAAAGTTTTCCATTAAAAGCATTTTTGGAACAGAGCATCTAGATTGGCACGGATGCTTTTCTGCAAAAGCACTTTTTGCGGAAAAAGCATCCGTGGCCAATCTAGACACACTTTTCCGCAAAAAAAGCCCCGATCGCCATTTTCACAATTGGGGCTTTTTTGCGGAAAACAAATCTCAGCTATCTACACTGGCCCTTTTGTGCAAAACTTTTGTGCAAAAGGGACTTTTGCCCGAACGGGAGCAGCATAGTATTTCCGCAAGAACACTGACAATCTTACATGAGATCGTCAGTGTTCTTGCGGAAATTCAAGCAGCCAGTGTAGACAGCTGGCAAGTTTTTCTGCAAAAGCAGCTGATTTTGCAGAAAAATTGGCCAGTCTAGACACAGCCTGATTGTTTTCCTCCCCTACCTTATATAGGATTTCCATAAAGCAGGTGTCCTTTATTTAACTCCTCCACCTCTCAGTAGAAAAGTTCATCAGTCCAACATGGAGTTTAGCATCAGGTGACCAAGTCACCTAACTATAATATTGTAACATCCATGTGTCAGTAGCAGTAAACAGCTTCCACAGGATGGCCAAAACAGTGTCCTGTTTGGCTTTTCCATTGCTATTAAAGACTTACCAGTGGGCATCACCAAAAGTAGCACAGTTGAAATACAGATACATAGTCAATATTCCTAATTTCAAATACAAAAATGATACATGTAGGAGAGTCATATTCAGTAAATCATAAACTTGCCAATGATACCTTACATGAGTTATCTTTCATAGAAGATATCTTAGTTATACTACATTCATATCCCATAAGGATGGAGGCTATGGGGCTATCAGGGTGTTACAGGGGCAGAGAGAGGAGGAAGGGAGTCTATTTCTGGTTCCTGAAGAAATATCTCCATGGTACTAAAGCCCAGAACCTAGTCTACCCACAAGGTAATCTGCTGACTACAGAGAACACCATGGATGCTGAGGATGCACCCTGAGCTATGCCCCAGCCTAGAGGGAGGCAAGGCCTATAAACTGATTGCTTGCCTTGCCCCACCCAAGAACTAAAGCCTACTTGCTGCTCCACCCTGCCCAGGGGACTGTATTCCCCAGATTATTTGATTGTTTTATTGCCCCAGCCAGGAGGTTGTGGAGCTATGCACTGTTTGCCTACCTTGCCTCACCCAGGGTGCAGAAATTTTCCCTATATAAATGTTCAGTTGTTCATACTGATGTCTATAGTGAATTGAACGTGTTTGCCAAAATTGCAATGTTTAGTTATAAGGAAATGTATTAATTATGATCATAATCACACCTGTGATTCAAAATGGAGATTCTGGACAATTAACAACACTGACTCCATATTTGCTGTTTCCTGATTCCTGTTTATGGACAGGCCTGTGTTCCTCCTGCCCTCAGCCATAACCAGGTGTGTAATCAGCTGTAGGTTCAGGACCTGACAAAGCCAAGTTGCAAGGACAGCTATCACCATCAGCTACTTAAAACAGACCAAGGTTATCTATCATGACACAGTATAGTTTTGGGATGTCTTTGTTTAGGATTTATGCTGTTGGAAGTTATTGCCAAAGGACTAGCCTTCACCCTCACCTTTCTGGGGTTACTGTAATTGCTGTTTTATAGCTTGTATCTAGATTGCTATTCACCTTTCCCCTTCCTTAATAAATCATCTCTGTGTTTTTGAAGAATCTCTTTTCCTCTCTTAACTTTAATAAAGAAAAGAGAGTGGTGGGAGGAACTGACATGTGTACTTCACAGGTGATAGATACTGCAAGCTAGCGCAAGTACCTTACCTCCGACTACTAGTTTGAACATAACAGATTTTGGCAACTGCCAGAGGAGTAGCTAATCTGTGTCAGTCTTGAACAAGTGATTTTATTTAGTCTACCCTTTTATTTTTCATTGTGGTTGGAATTGGCTCAGCAACTCAGGGAGGGGATTCTACAGAGGCGAGATTGGCAGCGCTGGGGGGAGGGAAGAGTGTCACAGTGGGCATGCAGGCACTAACTCATTTAATTTGGTGGGCCTGACTTGTGGGCAGACATAGGGCCATGAAGTGGCTGAGGTTACTGCTGCCTTTCCCAAAGCACCTGGCAGTTGGGACTAATGAACTTTTGTAGTTACTGGAGGATAGTCCCAGGAAATTTCCTCATGAAGTAGTGAGGATTAATCCCATTTTGGAGGGAGCTGATTTTCCTTATAAGTGTCAGGAAGCAGTCCTAGAAAAGTCTCAAGTTTCAGGGAGACATTTGGCTAATCTGGAGAACTAAGCAGCAGTGCAAACAAATCTCTTGCTTGTGCATCATCTCAGCTTGCAAGAGTCCGGGTATGCAGCTATAACTAGGTCCTCACCAGAACCTAGGGAGCTGTTAGCAATTGTTACTTTGCTGTGTTAGTCAGCAGTAATAAGATGACTAAGAAGATGGAAAAGGTCTTTGGGATCTTCTGCTGAACAAAGCAGCTTAATAAAACTTTACTTGAGTACTGCATGTCATTATTCATGAAGGGGAAAAAGTAGGAGAGGTTGTTCTCCTTTCAGAAGTTAAACAAAATATGAGAGGTACATGGTGTTCAAACCCCAATCTAACAGGAAATCACAAAAAGATACTCTTATTTATGGTCTATCCATGGTGAGCAAGGAACTTGACAAACAAGTAAAATTGCTTAAATACTCAAATGATTGAGTTCAAAATAAATTAGTAAGTAAAGATCTGGACGTAGAAAAGCTGGCAATGAAATACAATGCTGCAGCTGCTCAAGTTACTAACCAAATTATGCTGCTCACACAGTTGGAAGAACAGCTGTGAAATCTTAACAAGAAACTGGTGACAGCTGAGCCGGAAAGCTTTGTCCTGAGTAAAAAGCTAGAGGAAGCCCAGGCCACTGGAAGATCACTGTTAAAAGAAGAAAACCATTCTGGTGAGAGTAGTTGCCTGCCAGAAGAAGCTACTGAAGCTAAAAGAACAACTTCAAAAATCATAAGAGGCAATTCCTCTGATTGGATTTGCTTTTGATGAGTCAGAGTTGGATGCAGGTTCTGAAGATAAATGGCTACCACTAAAGTATTCCGAGTATAAAACAGCATTACTATCAGCTCCTCTCAGCCATGAAGAGAGCCAGAAGGGGAGGCAGTGCCCCCGTGTTTGCTCCTATAACCACCATAGTGGTTCACTACGGCCTAAATCAGCTACAAGAGACAAAATACGAGCTTAAGGTTTTATCTCCAGAACAAGAGAAAGCAATCAGGAAGCAAATAAGTTATCTTACTAAAGAAAGTGCATTTGATTGGCTTATTGGCTGAGTAACACTCCTAACCTCAAAAAGTAAGATGTGGTGACTACTGTAAAAGAGTGTATGGATGGTAAGTATTTCAACACCTTGCCTCAATTTAATTAATGTTGTTTTGTGGGGAAAAAAGGTGGAGAAAAGTGACTCTTGGCCAAAAAAGTAGAATTTGAGAGAAGGGGGAACTTCTGTACAGATTTTTTTTAACTGACCAACAGAATTCTTCAAGAGGGAGATAGTAGTCTAAAACTCTACAGTATTATACACAGAACTATCTACTGCAGAGTCTATATCTTTTCCAACAGTTACCGATTCCATGAGGGTTTTCATTTTATTCAAGTCTATAAGGAAGCCAATAAATCAAATTAAACATTAGGCTGTGAAAGTCCTGACTGAAGGCATCATAGTATTGGTGAGATGATAGACAATTTTTAAGTTGCGATTCCATCCAATAAAGGGCAAAGATGCACAGACTAGTCAATAGTATAATGTTGATGGAGAAGTCATTGGGCATGCATATTTCCATGTCCTGTATGGAGAAGAAAATCAAGATAATCCAAGATTAAGTATATAGTAGTAGTTTTAATGTAAGCAAATATCTGATCACATCACTTGTGAGGAAAAACAAGGGACTACTGAAAGTAAGTTTTGCTGAATGAGTTGCATTACAAAAAGCAATCCTTACAATGTAACATAACAGTACTGCAGTGAGCTACCAATTAGGGCATGTCTACATTGCATTCCTCTTTGGAGAGAGGAATGCAAATGCAGACGAATGAAATTGCAAATGAAGCGCAGATTTGAATTTCCCATGCTTCAGTTGCATAATCTATTTCGAAATTTCAATAGGGAATTTCAATACCCTATTTCGAAAAAAAGAAACGCTGTGTAGACACGGTTATTTCTAAAGAAAACCCTTATTTCAAAATAACCCTTACTCCTTATGCAAATGAAGCACGGGAAATTCAAATCTGCGCTTCATTTGCAATTTCATTCATCTGCATTTGCATTTCTCTCTCGAAAGAGGAATGCAGTGTAGAGATACTCTTAGGCTGTGTCTGCGCTTGCGTGATCTTGAACAAAAGCGGCCGCTCTTGCACAAAAACTTGCTGCCTGTCTACACTGGCAGCATGTTCTCACGCAAGTAAACTGATGTTCTAATGTATGAAATAGGGGCTTCTTGCACCGGAACTCTGACACTCCTGCTCAGGAATAAGCCTTTTTGTGCAACTGTTCTTGCTCAAGAGGCCAGTGTAGATAGGCAACATGAATTTCTTGCGCAAGAAAGCCCTATGGTTAAAATGGCCATCAGAGCTTTCTTGCGCAAGAGAGCGTCTACACTGGCATGGATGCTCTTGCGCAAAAGCACATGCCAGTGTAGATGCTCTCTCTGGAAGAGTTTTTGCAGAAGAACTCTTCTGTAAAAGAGTTTTTGCACAAGATCAAGCCAGCGTAGACGTAGCCCCGGACAAAAGTGCTGAGCAACTGGTATGTGGGCCAGTATGCAAAATGGAAAAACTGTTTGAGCTAAGATGAGAAGGGGAAGAAAGGGACATGATGAATAATCCATATTCAACAAAAGCACTGCTGAATGCAACTTGGTGCTACCAGACTGCCATTGTCAGAAAAAAAATGCTATAGTTGGGGCAGAGGCTAATCTATTCCTGCTATGAAAATAATGTAGATACCCAGTTTGCAACCAAAATGATATACGAATCTCCTGGCTAGACTCATGCTCAGGGCAGAAGGAATAGCGCAAATTAGGAAGGTCTCTTACTAAAAGTGTACATCTGTGCAACTTGGGAAAGACAATATAAATTATTCCTATTTTGATTGTCAACTATATTTTGATATTAGTGTAAAATTTAATTGCCTACCCAGAAAAAATCTAATCTCTTGTCTAATCAATCCTCCTTTCTACACCTTCATTAATTTGTGTTCAGCACACACACACACAAAACCCTTCATGTGTGGGTGTGCACTATTTATTGTATAATTTTTATTACATAAATAAAATTTTCATGAGAATTTAAATTATACAGATCTTGTGCATCACTGAGAACAGATGGAGTTGTCATGATTGTTAGCTGAGTCTAAGAAGAACAGTCTGGCATATCTCCACAGATTTTCAGGTCCATTCTCATGGTGGCTAAAGTGTAGTAGCAGCAGAACACTGAAGATTAGGAAATGACCTTTGAAACCTGTGAAATGCTCAGTAAGATCTCACCAAGATCAAAGGTGGCAAGTGACTTTCATTAGAAAAATCAGACAGCTCTTAATGAGTGTTAAGAACCTGGGACCTAGATCCACAAAGGTACTTAGGTTGCACAATGCTCAGCATTGTACTACTGTACCTAGAAAATCAAAGGCGCAACCCTGCAATCCACAAAGCCTGAGTTGGGTGCCTAGGCTCCCTATACAATCACTAAAGAGAAATAGGGGCTTTAAGACTGATCCACAACAGCCAGGATATTTGGCTCAGTGTAATAGCAACTGAAGCAATGGGAAATGCTGATGTGAGGGGTGTATCTGAAGCCCTGCTGCTCTCATAGAGATAGGTACCTTCCTGCAGCCCAGGTGAATAACTCTGCAAGTAACCTACAAACAGGACCCTATCTGGAGTCAGGTGGCTTGGGCAATTGAAGCAATTTCTTACCAGAATGAATTAGGTGCTTGCCTGGCTTCATACTAAAGAGATGGAGGAGGATAAGGTGGGACTTATAATTTTATCCCAGTGGTCAGAGCACACCCTAGGGAGGTGGAAGATCCAGGTTCAATTTCTCCTCCACCTGATGATTTGGACAGGGGTTTCCCACCACTCAGGTGAGTCCTCTAATCACTGATATATGGTATCTTCTGATGTGGGGCCTCCCTCAGTCTCTCCTGTTGAAGATGTTTCACCCTAGACAAATATTTAAACAGGTATTATACTAGAGAACCCAAAAGGGAGACAGGAGAGCCAGGGTCCAGTTCCCCTGCCCACATGACTATATTAATGCACAGCACAATATTGTCTTCCATATCCCAAGAGAGTGGCCCAAACACTGAACTAAAAGTTATAAAGTGGGCATCACTAGGGGGCCAATTTTTGAATGGGGCCCATTCTGACCAGACAAACTCCTTAACCTCTTTCTGAGCGAAGTAGGGACCTGCCCCAAACCAACATCTCTTAGGCTGTGTCCAGACTCCATGCCTCCTTCGACGGAGGCATGTAGATTAGCCACATCGGAAGAGGGAAATGAAGCCGCGATTAAAATAATCGCGGCTTCATTTAAATTTAAATGGCTGCCCCGATCTGCCGATCAGCTGTTTGTCGGCAGATCGGGAGAGTCTGGACGCGATGCCCCGACAAAGAAGCCTTTCTTCATCGACACAGGTAAGCCTCGTGAAACCAGGTTTACCTGTGTCGATGAAGAAAGGCTTCTTTGTCGGGGCATCGCGTCCAGACTCTCCCGATCTGCCGACAAACAGCTGATCGGCAGATCGGGGCAGCCATTTAAATTTAAATGAAGCCGCGATTATTTTAATCGCGGCTTCATTTCCCTCTTCCGAGCTGGCTAATCTACATGCCTCCGTCGACGGAGGCATGGAGTCTGGACACAGCCTTACTTGTTAAAATACAGAATAATAGCAAGTAGTCAGCCAGACAGGTCCCAGGGATCTTAAAGCTGGAAGCTACTTTTTCATTCATATGTAAGCCCTCTTTAATCTAAAAATGGATTAGCTTGTTTTGCCTCTCTCAAATCCATACATCCTTTTTGTATTCAGAAGGTTAACACAGACTTGTGTTGTTAGGTTCACATTCTGCCTAGAAGTGGCTCTGAAAAGGGGAACAGAAAAGAAAAAAATTTCAGTGGAAAAAATTAAATTATTGAAGAGAGGAAAAGAGAAATTCTAAACCAGAATGAAAACCAGATATATAGAGGTACATTTTTAGGAAGATATTACTGGAAAGGGACCTGCAGAGTCCAGTCCAATCCTCAGTTATGGTAGGCAACCACATCACATAATTCTGTTAATCAGTTTATCAAAGGTTTATTTTTAATATGGCTGAGAACTAAGCTCTTTTTTGCACTGAGTAGTTCTAGGTGCAAGTACCCAGTTTTGTACCTGCAATATTCTATTTGTTACCCAGGTTCTCAAAACATCCTATCTATGCAATCTGTGCTATATAATCTAGCATAACCCTACCAAAGAGGGGGGGGGCAAGTATGTAGGGACTGAGATGGCTGGGGCTCAGATTCAGACCCCTTCCTTTGTCTACCACCTTCTTCAGCCACTAGCTGGACCATTGGTGACTCAAGAGCAGGGCTAAGGGAGAAGTCCTAATCCCCTGACAAGAAAAGTGTGGGACCCACCATACCAATATTGACTACTTTCTCTCAGACCTTAGACATGATGGTCTGTCCCTAATGCGCAGCCTAGTCTTTTCCCTTTCATTAGCAGAAATAAATGTTTTGATTGAGTAATTGGGGGGGCATTACTTTTGAGAACCCAAAATAGTTTACAAGGTTGCAAATTCCCAAATACCATGAAAGCGCCTTAGTTTTGTCTCCATTAAATATTACATGAACATTTTCTTATTCCTAATAATGTTGGAATAGAAGTTATTCTCTGCTCAAGCTCACTTTTTATTCTGATCCCGGAAAAGATTTTCTGCTCCTAAAGGGTTAGAATAAACTGTTAACTACAAACCTTTTTTGCTCTATTCAGCACTTGTCCCCAGAAATATACATATCCCATATAATCTGAATGATTAGAAAGGTTGGTGCTTTAATAAAATATATGAACCCTTTCTAACAGACCTGACCAAAGTGCTCTTGTAATATTTGGTTGGTTTTTGATGTTGGTATTTACCCTTCACAATAATACATTTTCAACACCAATTGTCGATGCCAGAATGTGCCTGAATACTGTCCCTCTTACTAAACAACAATCTTCCATTAATATGTCCTAATAATCCACTCTTGAGGTTTGCTGAAACTATTTTCCTCTTCATCTTCAAAAGTGAAAGCATTGTAATTCTCTAAAGATCTTCTGAAACAATTCTGAAAAAGCAAAGAAGATGCTACCTGAATTAGAATCCATTCTGATCTATTGTGTATAGGAGTATATTTTAGACATCTGTATTACTCGAGGCTTAGTCCTATTTTCACTTCAGTCAATACCAAAGAACTCAATGGAAGGAGGATTTGGCCCATATATGCTATTGCAGCTTCTGTTTTCTGGGATAAACATAAATTACATTATACGTTTATTCTAAACAAAGATTTTTGATTTATGATGTCCTCCCAAACACCAATAATTTTGCAAAGTTGCTTTCTTGTTCACACAAATGTCTTATAGTGGTACATTAAGTTACACTTTAAAACTCCTTACAGCAATTGAAAGTGCAGAATAAACTCCTCTTAACTTGTATCAGGATTGCAGATGAAATAATGTATATCAAAATAAATCTGCCATTGTATAATAACTAAAGGCATTTTTGCCTGGGGTATTTCTTTTAAGAGTTTAGTGGTTCATAGATTTAAGACCAGAAGGTACCATTGGGATAAACTCTGACTTCTTGCATAATACCAACCATAGGACTTCCCTGGGGTTCTGCAAAGCAAAACGAGCGGTTCTGCGAGAAGCCAGCACTCCCCCGCCCCCTCTGAAAGAGGAGCGAGCCAGCTAGCCAGCAGAGGCATTGGAGGTGAGTTGTATGGGCTCGTGGTGCCCATGCTCCACCAATATTTAGAGCTGGAGCAGGCCCCAGTCCCCCCCCCCCCCCCCCCGCGTCCTCCCACCCTGGCCCCAGAGCGTCTCTCCCCCAGCCCCAGCCCAGCCCTTCCGTGCACAACCTTCACTGAGCTCCCCCTTGCCAGCTCCCTGTTCTTAGATGCCGACAAGGTTAAATTCTGTTCACAGAAAGCTGCATTGTGCACTTACAAGTTATGCTGTCTCAGAGTGTGTCAGCGGCCTACATTTTCTGTGTGGGGGCCTTTGTGTAGCAGAATGGGCAATGCGCGTGCGAGGCCGTGGACAAAAGGACCTGCTCTGCGACTCTGAGATGTCAGAATAAGCAGCCCATTATTTCAAAATCTATTAGAAATAACAGGCTGCTTCAATAGATGGGTTACTTCCACCATCCCAAAAAAGCTCCATAGTGCAGACCAGGGTGGGCAAAAGGGCCTCCGTGGGCCGGATCCGTCCCACCAAGTGGATAGATCCAGTCCGTGGAGGTCCTGCTGCTCCCCCGCCCTCAGGCCTTAATTGGAGCTTTGAAGCACCTTGCGCTGCTCGCAGGGCAGGGGCGAGAGCGGAGGAGGCTTCCTGCGTTCCCCCTCCCCCAGCCCCTAATTGGCCTGGAGGTGAAGGAGCATGCCTAGCATTTTCCAGGCCATGGGTGCCTAGTGGAAAGGGGAGGCAAAGGGGCTCTGCCACCCCAGTCATGGTCTGGGGGTGAGGTAGACCCGCTCCTTCCTGTTTAGGCACCACCCCTTCCAGGGTGGCCCAGGGCCACTTCAAAAAAAATTTAAGTAGCCCTCAGGCAAACATTATTGCCCACTCCTGTGTAGACATACTCCATGTGAGTAGAGGAAGAGCAATGTAGTCTGAGGATAGCTGGAAGACAATTTTGTTTCCATTATACAAACTTTGTTAACTCTAGAAAGGGTAGAATTCTTCTCTTTCATCTAGGGAGCTAAAAAGGAACCTGAATCCTATGGTACTCAGTATCGTGCCTAACTTTTAGGCACCTAGAAAATCATTCAGATTCATGGAGCCTAAATTAGGCACCTAGGTTTCCTATTATACGATGGACAGTGAGAAAATGGCACCTTGGAATGCAATTCACAAAAGCCAGCAAGCTAGGCAACTCTTAGCCTAAGCTAGCCAATGAGAGATGCCAAGTCCAGTATGTACTAAGCCCAGTACCCGTCTTAGAAAAAGGTAACTAGATCTAGATTTCAGATAGGTACCTCCTCCTGCTTGGACTTCTCATCTGCAAGCCCTTGCTTGGAGTTAGACAACTGCATTGTTTTGGGGGGAAGGAAGACAACTTGTATACCCTGAGATAGTATGAAGGCAGAGTGAGTTCATGCACGGGGGGAGGCAAAGTGAGGACAGTGGCTTCTGCAGTATTACTGAGCATGCTCAGTACAAGCCAAGCAGAAAATCAGGGCAGTGGAGGGAGGACGACCATGTCCGTCCTTCCTCTCACATGTATCACCTCTTTCTAAGGGCTACCAAGACACTTGAAAACTCTAGTTATTTGGCAGATAATATAGCAATTAGCTGACAGGAACACTATCTAATTCTTATATAAAAGAAAGAAAATTAAACAAATATTAGATCCATTCAACTCTAATACTAATACATTCTCACATCTTATAGTGAGGTGCTTAAGAGACCCTGGTGAGGCTTAAAATTTTAATATATATTCTTACTTTACTAACTCAGAGAGAGAGAGAGAAAGAGTTAAGACTCCTGGGTTTTATCTCCGCTTTAGAGAGGGGTGCGGAGTCTAGTGGGTTACAGCAGGGATAAGATACATCTTGGTTCCGTATAAGAACATCAGAATACCCATATTCGGTCAATGGTTCGTCGAGCCTAGTATCCTGTCATCCAACAGTGGCCAGTACCAGGTACTTCAGAAGGAATGAAAAGAAGAGTCATTCATCAAGTGCTCCATCCTTGACACCATTTCCAGCTTCTGGCAGACAGAGGATAGGGACACCATCCATCCTGGCTAGTAGGCATTGATGGACCTATCCTTCATTAACTTAATCATTTTGAGTAATTTTGTATCGTCTGCAAATTTTGCCACCTCACTGTTTACCCCTTTTTAAGGTAATTTATGGATAAGTTGAGCAGCACTGGTCTCTATACCTACCCTTTGTTACCTATCTTTTAAGTGGAGTACCTGGCAATGTTTTCATGATCTTCTAAGGATCCTTCAGAAACTTGCATGATAAGCCCTTTGTAATCTTTATCACCCTGCTTCCCTCTGTTTATAAACAAACTGTGGTCCAAAGGCAAAGCTGGAAGCAACTCAAACTCTGTTGGGATTAAAGCATGTGCCTAAGCCCCAGACACCGCTCTTAAACAGACCTCAAGTATGAAATTTAGAGGTTCAAACTTCAGGGAGGCTACAGCCTCTAGCCCCTCCTGAGGAACCCCTAACTATGGGATATTCTGAGGTAACGATTTCTCAATCTTTCCTATTGAAATGGTTCCAGTGAGGTAGGCTAAGTGAGCACTGGAGTAAGAGAGAAAGTATGAGAGCGGCTCCGTGACTGGGCACTTAGGATGCCCACTTGGGAGGTGAGATACCTAGGAGCTAGTCCTCTGCTGCAATGAGTTTTTTTTTTTTTTTTTAATTTATTAGCCACAGTGTTTGATCACCAATGAAGGCCAATTCTGGCAGATGAGCTCTGAGCATGCTTCCTAGATCAGGGTGGCCAGGTGAGTTAAGCATTCTTCCACCTATCTTTTCTTAGTTTGTGAGCTACTGTGAAGTTACAGTGTCTAGATGCCTGACTGCTGGGCATATGCTATAAGCATCAAACATAGGCATTTAGGGAGCTTTTACTGAAATAATTCAGGAATGAAGCAATTTTGGGTCCTGACAAGGTTCTGGGGTCACAGAGTAGGGGGTTTGTGAATGTCAGAATCAGGTTCCACAGGCATTTAGGTGCCTAATGTGGCAGTTATACACCTAAGTCCTTTTATGAACCTAGCCCTATATGCCTCCGTTCTCTAAGTTTAAAACAGAAATAATAGTACTTCTGTATCCCACAGAGGTGCTGTTGGAATAAATACAACGAATCCCTCCGGCTATGTCTACACTGGGAAGATTTGGCAACAAAAGTGCTGACAACATGCAAAAGTTGCCAAAAGTGAAAGCCAGTCAAAATGTTTTTTTCTGCATCCCATTGTGAACATTTCATAGGCCCACTGCTAGCACCCTCTCATCAGATGCATAACACATCATCAACACAATATGAGTGAGCATTCCCCAGTGCAGTGATGTGGGAAGGCAGAGCTGATTCTTGGGATTCCCTCATAGCTCTGTGAGCTCTCTGTGCTGAGGAATGCACAGCAGTCTCTCCAGCCTTCCCTAGTAGAAACAGTCTGTATGCCTCCTGTTCTGCCCTGCTAGGAACACAGACCATTTTAATGATTTGTTCTTTGTTTGTTCCCAAAACGGAGCAACTCACTCAGCTGTCAGATGCTTCAAAAGGGGAGATGTGCATGAATGTAGAATAGCAGAGATCACAATATACTGCGAACAGCCATCAGGGCAGGTATTGTGGGATACTGACGGAAGCCAGTTCTCTCGACAAAACAACAGAGTACACACTGGCTCTTTGTCCACTATCAAGAGAAGGGAAAAGACAAAAGTCTCTTGCAGAGCTGGAAGGTTTTTGTTACCAAAACTGGGTGTTTTTTCTGACAAAAGTCACATTGCAGTGTAAATTGCACTCACTGTTTTGTTGCCAAATGGCAGGTTTTGGGTGACAAATACCAGTGTAAACAAGCGCTAAGATACTACATGCTGAGGGCCGTGTATGTGCCTAAGATAGAGGCCACAAGTTCCTTCTTTAAAAACACGAGAAACAATTATTTTACTTGCTCCTACAGCACAAATATGATTTCAGGTGAAAGAGTTGAGGGCTGTGCTTTCTGGAAATGAGCCAAATCGCGCACAGTTCCAAACTCTCTCTTCCCTGGGAGTTAAGGTCTGGCACAGCCTCAATGTGATTTAATCTAATTGATAGCATACATAAGTGGTCACCAATCAGTAGATCAGGATCTACCAGTAGATCTTGGAGCCTCTGACAGGTGATCCTGACTGGTTTGGCCAGGAAGCTATCAAGCCCTGGTACTTCAATTGCCCGTCCCCCCACTGTCATGCTGCTCCTTCCCTCTGCCTTGGAGCTCCCCTGCAGGAGTCTCCTGCTCGCTGTGCAGGCTATGAGAGAGAGAAGAGGTAGGGTGCTGTTGTCTGGGTGTCCCTCTTCCCCCCCCCCCCCCCATCCTGTACCCAATCTCCACATGGAGAGAAGGGGATGGAGGGAGCTTGGCAATGAAAATCTCTATCACACACACACTGTGTGTGTGTCTGTCATTCTCACAAACACAAACTGTCCTTCACTCTCATCTCCAGACACAACACATACATAGGGGGTTATTGTTACTACTTTTACTGCTTGCAAAGTGGGTTATTTTTGGTTTTTGACTGGTCTGTGCATTTCATCATTTTCATTTCTCTCTTACATTTAAATTTAATTCTTTGAGTAGTGAGTTCTAAAATGCCTAACCTGTTGGGGCTGGAGTAATTATTCCTATGGTAACTGGTGCTCCTGGAAGGGGCTTGCATGTCCCTACAATCCACATGCTTTCCTTGCCTGCAGAGACACACCCGTAGCTATCATTGATCAAAAAGGGGAACCGTGGCTAGTAGATGCTGGGAGTTCAATGCCTGTGGATGAAGGGCAGCATGTGGTGCCATGGAGCCATTGCTGTACATGCCAGCTGCTTTTAGGAGTGGTGCGGGGCCAGGGCAGGAGTAAGCCTATCTTAACCCCCCTGTTTCACCACCCGGAAGCAATCTCAGTTAAACAGTGCCCAGGCAGAGCCTACTTCCTGAACCCCAGCCCAGCCCTGAACCTCCTCTTGCACCAAATTTGAGTTTGCTTGCACTCAAACTCCTTCCCAAAGCTTGCACCCTGATACCTCTCTTAGACTCCAATCCCTGCCCTGAGCTAAGCCGGGAGCCCCTCCCACACTCCAAACCCCTTGGCCCAAGACCAGAGCTTGCACCCCAACTCCTACTCAAGCCTGGTGAAAGTGATTGAGGAAGGGGGAGGGAGTGACCAGCGTGAGGCCTAGAAGAGGGGGTGGAGCAGGGGCAGGAAGGAAGTGGGGCAAGTGTATCTGGGTTTGAGGTAGATTTTACTTGCACTTCAATTGAAAAAGTGATCTTGTGGTTAAAATGGTTGGAGACCACTGGCTTACTAAAAGGAAAAATGACCTCCCATTTTGAAAAGGACCCTAATTACTGACAACCCAGATTTGTCTTCATAATTGTTTAATGCCTATGCTTTCTGCAGCTATACATAATAGCATAGTTTATTAATATTAATCCACTGAAAGCATTAATGGAAATTTACATTTCAGAGTAGTTAGAGCCAGTCAAAATGCATTCATAATTATGTTATTTAAAATTTAATTCAAATATACCAGCCTAATTGTCTGCAGAGGAGGCACATTTAACCTCATTTTTGGTCAAACTAGCAGTGCAAAGCAGTATGGTTAAGTCTTTGAATATGTATAGGTAACTAATTCTGAAACTCTGAGACAAGAGAAAAAGCTAAAAGCTGATATCCTTTCTCTATTGAGGCCTTGAAATAGATATGGGAGCACACACCCAAAAAGTAGAGTTAAGGTTGTCAAGTTCATTTCAAAGCAATGCGTACCATCACACAAACCTCTCAACTTGTCAAGGCCCAGATATAAAACACAATGTATGACATTAAAAGTAGATTCATGCAGAAAAAATTAAATGTTATGGGGTTCCTTCCTTTAGCATAAATAACTTTCTGTAACCTCAGTTTCAGATGTCTTTATTTTTGAGGCTAGTAATTTCCAACACTGTAAGTGATATGTAGCCGTGTTTGCACCATGTGGGAACTTTTGGTTCCAAAATGAGTAACATCCCTCCAGCTGAGGGACAGTGCACACGAGTAAAGAAATCCGAATGTGAAAACCGAAGGAAGTCCCAAGCTAAAGTTGCAGAAGCATTAGTCACAGAAGTTTGTGAATTTAAAATTAAGACTGCTGAGTGTAATTCAAAAGAAGACATACAATTACATACAATGTTCCTTAAAAGGGAAGACTAAAAGCAATACTGTTGAGCAGTCACCGTGGATGTCAGCAGAGGTGAATGTAAAATTAATTTCTTCCAGGTGTGTGGGGGGGAGCATGCCAGCTATGGGGGACCATATGACCTCCTACGAGACTCTCAGTGCTTAAGGCCCCCACACTCTTTCCCTCCCTTCCCTGAAGGGACAGGAGCTGGGGAGTTGTACAACAGCTGCTGCTTTCCCTGTTCCTCCCCTGTCAGGGAGGAAAGGAGCACTGGCCCCAGGCATGCCCCTGGTCTTCCAAGGAATGATGTCTCCTCTCTGTACAACACAGAGGGACTTGGGGTTCTACACTTTCTCTTCTGGGAGGGGCAGGTAGTGGGGAAAGCAACAGAATTGCGGCCAGCTCCTTGGGCTGCTATATTGCTCCTTGCCCCTCCTCCTCTTCACCCTGCTTTCCTGAGGTGTGGTTCCATGGAGGGGTTGGGGGTGGTATGGTGTCTTGACCTTGCTGTCCACTTTCTTGTTGGTACAGAGTACTTTCACCTCTAGATGTCAGGAAATGTCCCTGATGTTCTATCAGCACTTGTATAACCATACAAATAGCCCCGTCGTCTGAAGTATTCTGTGGCAGGATGGTCTGATGCTAAAATACATGTGGGATGTATTGCTGCATTGTAGTTTGGGAATCTCATTGCTGCACATCCATCTGCACATTGCCAAGAATCACAGTCCAGCATAGCATGTGGCAATTAATTGCCTTGCACTCTTCCATGACCATGGCCCCTGAACATCCTGCAGCTCTGCTTATCATGCCTAAACTGTATTCCAATGCAATCCTACCAGTCAGTACCCATTTCTCAGGCCCAAAGCAGCATTCCACTGTCAGCAGTTACTTCGTGAACACTACCACCAACCTTGAATTGGTTCTCACTGTATTCCACAGCAATCTCTCCTCCAAGAAATCATCATGCTCTCTGATATTGAGTACAACAGGTTGCAATAACAGTTGTATAACCACATCAATAGGTGTTCATCATCTTTATCACATTCTATTTTTGTCTTTAACATACTTAAAATATCTATTAATCATTAATCTTTTAGAAATGTATTCTTATTATTTAAACCGTTTTATTTTTGGTTAGGAAGTTTCCTAGATTTTTAAGAGTAATATTTGTGATAAACACATGAAATCTTTTACAGAGAGTCATGAACGAAGAATGTATTATTCTACAATACCACCATGTGAAAGCCTTTTTACAGCAGCACTGCTGAAGAGTAGACTAGTTATGTTTAAAAACAAAATATGTTATTCTGCAATATTATTTATTCTATTTAGATTTATAGAAATTCTGATCAGGTTAGCCAAGGTCTATGGAGGGACGTCCTTGACGCAATTTAAAACACATCGAAGTTCAGCTACTTGTGTAACTTATCACAAATCCCCTTTTCACTTGAGTAGTACTCTACCCCTGCAAGCAGAATTCACTTCTCATTTTCAAGTGCCTAGAAAAAAAATTGAACCTTGAAAAGTCTGGAAGGTCATGAGCTATAAACAGATCTAATCCTCTGTACAGCCATTTAGCTTTGTAAAGATGTCCTTCTGAATACAGTAAATGTCTGAATTTGACATTGAAAAATATATTCTTTAACTGTTGACAAACAAAATACTCTAGTCCTGACACACAATACTCTCCTTTGACATGGCTAATTATGAACAACTATATTATTATTATTTTATTTATTTAGTAAAGTCAACTTTGAATTTCAGAATCTGTTTTTTAAATGGATTACATACACCAGTGACTCAAAAGGTAGATAGACATACATGTTTACACTTCTACAGTGAACAGTATTCAGATGCAAGCCAAAAAATGAATCTTATTTTTACTTTGGAAAAGAGAGTATTTGAGTCATTGTCATATGGCCATGTCTTACCTTTGCTTCTGAAAATGTGCATAACAGAAAAATCTATTACAAACTGATATTAATCAGAAGAATTCCTTTTTCCAAAATGTTACAGGGAAGGGTCGAAATAAACCTCGTCATGAAAATGTGATTGCATCTATTACTACGAAGTTAGTCAGCTTCTCCATAATACCATAAAGTATTAACACATCAGTATTACACAGTTGAACAACACAAATATTATGTCTCAATGATCATTAAAGTTCTTGCATTTAAAATTCAGTCACTCTTTAAACAAAATCTAAAGCAAGCAAAGAATCAGCCATAATCTGGTGACTCCAGGAATCACTAAATAGCAAATGATTGTCAATTCTAAGGGGACAGAACTATAAGGCATCCTTAAGGTAGATCTGTGATGGCATATAGAGTACATACAGGCTGGCTGTGTCTAGACTGCATCCCTTTTTTGTAAAAGGAATGCAAATTAGACATATCGCAATTGCAAATGAAGCGGGGATTTAAATCTCCCCCGCTTCATTAGCATAAAAATGGCTGCCGCTTTTTTCCGGCTCGGAGCTTTGCTGGAAAAAAGCGCGGTCTAGACGCGGATCTTTCGGAAAATAAAGCCTTTTAGGGATCTTTCGGAAAAGGCTTTATTTTCCGAAAGATCCGCGTCTAGACTGGCGCTTTTTTCCGGCAAAGCTCCGAGCCGGAAAAAAGCGGCAGCTATTTTTATGCTAATGAAGTGGGGGAGATTTATATCCCCGCTTCATTTGCAATTGCGATATGTCTAATTTGCATCCCTTTTACGAAAACGAGATGCAGTCTAGACACAGCCACATTGTAATGCCAATGGACCTACGTCATCAGTAGGCAGGACTGAACATGGGATCTTTTGAGACTAAAGCCATGAGCCTCTATCACCTGAACTAAAATCCAGCTGGATGTAGAGTAGACTTCACTCTCCCTCTCTAAGGTCTCAGTGCCTCTGGGTTATACATTAACAAATATCTCCTAGCACAAACATAAGTAGAAGTGTAGCCAGCAAGTAAAGACATACCTGAACACTGGGTATGTACTCTACTCTGCTCTCTGCTTCCCCAAGCAGTGCCATGCCAGTGTTGGGAGGCCAGAGCCACTCCCTGTCACCGGCAGCATTTCCCCACCACCATAGGGACCTCAGCAAGTGTTTACCTGCTACTGTAGAGACCCCAGTAATAGAGAGAAGTTCTGATGAGGTGAGGTAGTGGCAAAAGGCTCTGGTGGCTTCCTGCTGTCCTTGTGGTAAGGTCCTGCCAGAGTCTTTCCCCGCTGGCTGCTGCCGCCTCCTGCCAGAGCCTTTCACTGACACATGTAGTTACATACTCATGTGTGGACAGATGCACCTTGCACAACAGCACGGGTGAGCAGAGAAGATATAATCTCTGTTTTCTTCTCTGCCCTTTTTTTTCCCTTTGCCTATAGCTTCACATTCTTTGCTTTTTGCTTTCTTTTTCTAACAAAGAAGATAAATTGTTACTAAAAACAGAATGGGGAAGTGCTACAAGAACCAAAACACACAAGGACACTGAACTGCAACGTACGACAGCAGTTATACTGTGGTACTGCAGTGAGGAAGCAGTAATTGTCATTTATTTATTTTAACCCAATAAAGCTAATGTAGCGGTAAAACAAAGCTCTCCAACAGGAAGTTGAAGAGGCAACAATTAGGATATTTCTGGAGAGATAGGCGGAAGACTTTAAATTCCAGATCAATCACTATACAAACTACATCCAGGCAGTGCTACTGACTGTTAATGAGAGAATTCTACAATATTATAAGAAACTGAGCTGGCACTTGATAAATATCTGTAACTTCAGAGTAATTATGTCATACTGTTGTCATGGGTTAATCTTCATTACATTGTAAAGCTGTATCACTTTCATTATAAAACAGAAACATTTTTATTAAAAACTGCTATTTTTCTCCAATGGTAAAAGCGACCTTATTCATGATCCATCCATCATGGCATTCTGGTGTGCAAAACAGAAACTTCAACTGAGACTTTACTGCTCCTGTCAGGTCAAAAGATGTACTATAATATGCATTTACTTCAAGACATGTTAGTTGTTAATTGTTATACAGGGCTACACATCACTTCAGCAGGGACCGGCCCGTAGGCAGGGAGTTTGAGACCTCTGATCTACCACATTTTGGATACCACTGCAATATAAATAATATTTTGAGGAAAGGATGTTTCCTTACTCTTTCAAATAGAAAATATTTAAACATTTGTAATCCGAGAAAATTAAAACAAAGATGACTCATGCTGTACAAAGAGATTGATATTGCGGGGACTCTTTCTGCTACCAACTCAGTTTCCTTGTCCAAAGGCAGTTGTTTTTGTCAGACCATGTAGTTTTTTCTACTTTTTTCCACCCTCTTTTAAGCATAGGTTATATTTGTAACTGTGGAAAAAAATAACTACAAGAGAGCATTTACTGTGGATTTATTTGAAATATTCAGAGCATTTTGCCTTGAGCCCGGCATAGACAGCACCCCTGTAGTTAGACAGCAAATGAGGTCTCTGGCAATAGATAACCAGTAATTACTTTTCCTGAAACCACATTAACATTCTAAATAATGCAACAGTTTCTGTGTTAAAATTTCATGAGCTTGATTGTAATTATTCTTCAGTATGTGACAGTGTAGGGTGCTACAGTATATTATCACTTACAAGGAGGCCTACACCAAATCTAAAAATAACATCAGCTGTGCCTAATTTCTCCCTCTTTCTTTTGGCACCAGGAAAGTGGAAATATGGATGGAAAATCCACTTAATATGTTATTAAAAACTCACCAGCTATGCACAATAATGACAATCTATTTAAAGTCATGCTACCCTCTAGCAAAAGAGGCTTTTTTTTCATTTTATGTCAAGGACCACATATCTCAAATTTTAATTCACAGGGCTCTTAAGCAACCAGAAAGTCTGACCTCCCACCCAGTGAGTTGCTAACAACTTTCAGTACTAGAAGCTGAGCCCAAGAGAAGATGCCAATCCTGGGTTCTGATTGGCTGAGCTTTGGGCAGGATGTTGATTGGGGCTTTGCTTCTACTTAAATTAAGCAGAGGAACAGGAAGCTCTCTTACAACTGGGTTTCTCCTGCTTAGTGTTGCTCCCCTGGTGCTATTGCTCTTACTGCCTGATTTTGGTAACCTGACACTCACTGAGCTTTTGGTAGCTGATCTGTACCTAGATCAGACCATTCACATCTTGGTCTTGACATTTTATGAATGAGCGAAAGCCTTTAAACAGAGGTGTGAAGCGGGCACAGGATTAGAAGATGAAGTACCAACAGCATAAACAGAATTTATTCTCAGATGTAATGACATTAACTATATTAATTTTCTTTAAAATACGATGGTGTTTGTCCTTTTAAAATTTTTGTCAATTTATACATTGTCTGTGGACTTCTTGGTAAACTGCCACCACCTAGAAAGGAGAAAGACAAACAATATTTCCAAGTCAATCAATCACATAAAGGTGTTCTCTCTGGTCATTTCTACCTCTGAAGAGAAAGATCCCCTTGAAGAGAAAGCACGTTAAAGCATTTACTCCTGCTCTGAGGAGCAATACTTTCTGGGCTCCCAAACAACTGTTAATATGTAGGATGGAGTTCTGTGTGTTTCTGCCAGTGCCCCTTGACAAGTTTGTCTACACTCTGCCATGTCTCCATTTGGAAGCAAGTGGGGAGTGGGCAGGAGGAGAGCATGCCTCCCACTCCCCATATGCTACAGCATAATATGTAATAATTATTGCTCCTGGGCAAAATGCATGTACTGTGGAGGTTCTACCAAGCAGAGTGATTTGAATGATTCTGTATATCCCCAAGCAAGAACAAGCCTAAACTTGTAATGAGAAACCAGCCTAGGGAGTTGCTGAGGTCATAATGCCTTCACTTGGGCTATGTCTAGACTACAGAGTTTTTCTGGGATACCGGAGGTGTCCCGGAAAAACTCTGCTGCATCCAGGGAACACATCTGCTCTTCCCAAAACATGTCGGAAGAGCAGATGCACTCTTTCAGAAGCCCCATCTTCTTCATTTCTTCCTCATTGAGGAAGAAGAGCTCTTCCAAAAAAGGAGGTTTTTTCCAAAATTTGGCCCAGTGTAGATGGGCCAAATTTCGGAACAGTCTCTTCCAACAAAAATATCAGTAAAAGGTACACAAATTGCGGAGCACAATTTTAGTAACTTTTTCTGATAAAACTCTGTAATCTAGACATAGCCTTGGAGTTGAGGCAGCTCAACAAGATCTCACAGGATTAGGGTTGATATGCTTCTTTTTAATTAATTCTGAAGTCATACTGAACTCTGTATAGTCACTGTAAGGCTGTTTGCATATGTTGTTGTTGTTCCACCTTCTTGGTGGTGTTACTGCTGACAGTTAAGGGTATCAACCCCATCTCTTTAATTTCAATTGGTAGATGTCTGCAGTTTTGGATTTGAAAAACCAGGATGCTCATCATAGTTTCCCCAATATGTGTATAATTTTTCTAATAAGTGTCTCTTGTCTGCAGTATTTGGATGCTATACAGAGCCCTACTGAAGGCAAGTGGACTACATAAGGTAGGTAAATCAGAGCAGAGCTTGGCTCATTAATTTTACTAGAATAATCAAACAGGTATATTAAAATGTTGATACATCAGTGTCTTTTCAATGATGTATGCTTCATTAGAAAGATAGATCAAAATGATCTTTCATTTAATCAGTAGATATCTTGAGCCAGATTCTGTGCTGCATCCGAGACATAAAAACAGATGGCGTAGCAGAGCAGATGACTTTACATTCCTGGATTCTAGGCCACTACAGTAGCTAAAACTGTGCAAGTTCTAAATTGGAGCAGCTCTGAGAGGTCTTGCAAAGGTCATACAACGAGTTAGAGGTTAAATCAGAGAAGAGAATGCAAGTCTAGAATTCCAACTTGTTGTTCTTGACACGTGCAGCTACATTCCATGCTGTCCTGTGTGTCTTCTTACTCAGCTTGCTCCTTTTATTCTTGGTTCAATAATCTACTTCTTAAGCAACTGAGAGTCTGATTCAACTCCATCAGCTTCAGTGGAAGTCTTTTCACTGATTGAAATGGGAATTGATTGAGGCTTTGTCCTTCCTACTGCTCTTCTAGATTTTATTAAAAGCTTCTTGTAAACGTTTTATATCTTGTTTATAATTCAGTCTTTCTTCTGCATGCTTTCTTGAGAATTGCTTAAATCTGACTTTATGTTAAATGGCATCTTTTGGAATATGTTCCACCTGCTTCAACAATTTTATCTTTAAATCAATTGTTTACTTCATCTTTTAGAGTACACTTGGGGGGAAAACAAATAAAATTTTTGAATTTATAGAGAAAATTGAAGGATCTGCTGAGTTGCCAAATTTAGGGGCAGACAGAAATAGGAATGCAAAAGAAAATATGTAGGGGAAGTCCCTTCTGAGAACTGGGTGCTAGCATAGAGAGACAGAGGATATCAATGGCTCTGAGTTAGAAGAGACAGAGATTGGTCCCAAACAGGTGCAATCTTTTGGGCAATCGAGGATCTTTTTCTGCAAGATCCTTATGCCCCAAAAAGGGAGGTTTACCAATCTTGCGGGAAAATGGGGTTTTGCGCAAAAAGAAAACGTCCACACTACTTGTTTTTGTGCAAAAACAGATCGGCAGAAAATATGCAAATGAGATTGCGACTCATGCATATGAGTCCCTCATTAGCATTTTTTTGCCGAGAAAACTCATAGTCTAGACATAGTCTCAGTGCTGTTGAAAGAGAGTTAGATTCTCTATTTGAGATGGGTGAAAATCTTCTAACAGCAGATTCTCTCAATGGTGTTATCTCTCTGGAGGTGGGGGAACACAATGAAGGAGGGCAATCCAGATTCAGTCCCATGGAGTGGCAACAGATTCAGATCTCTCTGGTGTGAAGCAGACTGTACTTGTTCAAGCCATTGGTGCTGGAGCAGACTGTGTAGTCTTTGCTGTGAATAGGCAATGCTCATAATGATTGATCTTCATTGGTTCTGTCAGACCTCTGGGTTTGGTAAGTGCTGACAATGATGGTACTGATGGATCCTTATCCATTAACAATGTAGCCCAATGCTTATGGGCTTTCTTGTCATGCCTCTGGGACTTAGGATGTACTAAGTCTTCATGAGCTGAGCTGATGTGCTTTCTTAGTGCTGAATTTGACTTCTTTGAAGTGGATTTAGAGGAAATCTAGTCTCAGGCTTATGAAAGTTTCCTGGATTCTTAACAAGATCCAACTAGAAAGTCTTGGGGATGGGTTCTCTTGCGCCAGAGTCAGATTTTGCAACAGGAGGCACACTCCTTGCTGAATCAGAGTGCTGTACAGGGCTAAGGGTTTCCCCTGGTCTGGGTCCAATTCAGGCCTCATGACCTTCTCCATGAGGTATTTTGGGAGATAAAGTTCTTGCTTTTCTCAAATATGATGGGGAAACAATTGGGAGATCCTGTATCTTGCTGCGAAGTGGGCTTTCTGTAGGCAGATTAGACAACGGTGGTGGTCGTTGCTGATTGAGGATTATGGGCAGGAAGCGCAATTTGAAGCATGGAGTCCTGGGCATAGGCTGATACACTTTCTCCACCCCTTCAGGTATCCCCAGAAAAGACTAAATCTAAACTCTAAGAAATCTATAAAACATTGAAAGATCCGCTGAGTTGCCAAATCTGGTGGCAGACAGAAATAGGAATGCAAAAGAAAATGTGTAGGGGAAGTCCCTTCTGAGAACTGGGTGCTAGCTTAGAGAACAATTCCAATTGAATCCCTAAAATGGCATTTTAAGAGATACTTTCTGTCCTCTTGCAAATTAGGGAAAACAAAAAAAACTTTGACCTACGCGTGCTTCTAAATTATGGGTGTTTTAATTCACTCATGCATTATTGGCAGTAAATTGCTTATTATATAAAACACAACCACTTCATGTGGAATAGTTTAAATAAAGCTGATATAATTGCCAGGGCCTTGATTTAATTAAGTTCTAAGCATGTGCCTAACTTTAAAGACATGAATAATCCCACTGAAGTCAATGGGACTATTCATGTGAGTTAAGTGCTTTGCTGGATTGGGACTCTCAGACAAACCTTTCATCTTGATGGGGAGTTAGATTAGATGACCTTTGTGGTCTCTGCTAACCTTATAATTCTGTGTGTAGGACAGAACAGTAGAAAAACATAAATAGCATTGTTTTCAAAATTGGCTCCTAAATCACTTAAGTGCTCTTGAAAGTGTTTACCCAGAGATTTAAATACTCTGCAGAGTTCTGTGCCTACTCAAACTTGTTCTGAATTTAGCCTATAGTATGTACTGTATACTCAGTTTAGTCCTTCAACTGCTGCCTCGCTGCTCTTTCTCCTCCTTTCAGTTGTGCTGCCCAGTTAAACTGACATTTCATTCGATTTAATGTATCAACCAAGTGATAACTCTGGACATATGTCTTAAAATTCCGTCAGAAAACAAAAGGCATGCTGCTATAACAATGATCTCACTGCATGAAAAATGGACCTCTACAGCACAGGAAGGCTTGCAAGAATTAGCTTTTTTTATAGCTAAATATTTATTTAATTGACTATACACAAACCAAATAAAACTAAAAATATTTACATTAGTAAAAATTATCAATAGGCAAAGTAAGAAAAATGCTTCTTGGGAACTTATAGAAGTTTGATATAAGGCTAACATTTGGACATGTGACATTGCGATTCAGAAAGTAGAGCTTTATATTCATTAAAACACAAACTTACAACCTATATTGTTAAATTATTGTCTTACTCCCCCAACATAATTTTCCACACCTGTAAAAATTTAAATCAATAAAAGTGGGAAATGCTTAAAAAGAAACATTAATATCTGATAAAATGATAACAAAATAAAAATTTTGCCCAGCAGGGTCAGATTAACTCTTCTAGCTTGTAGATTTTGTGGTGCTCCCTAGACTCTGGGCTGGGTAAAAAATGAGGGGTTCAGCATGTGGGATGGGCCTGCTAGGGAGCAGGATGGAGGTGCAGGGTCTGGGTAGGCAGTAGAGTACAGGAGTGGGCTGGAGATGGGGGTGCAGGTTCTGAGTGAGAAGCAGGGTACAGGCTGGGAGTGGGGGTGAGGTCTGCGCAGGAGGTAGGATGCAGGAGTGGGCTGGGAGTGTAGAGTGCGGGTGAGAAGTAGGGTGCAGGAGTGATCTGGGAGGGTGGGGTTTGAGTGGGAAGTAGGATGCATGAGCAGGGTGGGGTGACCGGATCTAGGCGGGAGGGGGCAGGGAATTGGGGTGCTTCCCTAACATAGCTCCTGAGGCTAACAGGTAGCTCCGCATGGCCCTGCAATTGCAGGTACTGCTCCATGCTGTTCTCATTGGCTGTGATTCCTGGCCAATGGAGCAGCGGCTGTGGTGCCTGCAGGTGAGCACAACTAGCAGTGATGCATACAGCTGCAGCCAACAGGGAAGGGGGGGACACTAGTGTGCAGACCCACTCCCCACCCCCACCAGGCAGAGCTGCAGCATGCAAGGACATTAGGAGCTATAGCCCAGAGCCCTGAGTTAAGGGGGCCTTCAGGCTGCAGCTCTAAAAACCTCTCTCATAAGCTGGCTCTGCTGACCAGCATAAACATAGGAGAATGTGTATGTATAGTCAGGGTATGTCTAGACTACACTCTAAAATCAAAATAAGATACACAATTTGCACTACATAGCATCAAATTTTGAAATAAAGCGCTATTTCAAGCCATACTTTATTCCTTGTGGAATGAGGTTTAGAGGGATGCTGAAATATCATGGCCATTATTTCAAAAATGATTTTGAAATAGCAGATGTGTTCCTGGGATGAAAGGTAGACGTTTCGGGATCCCGAAATAGCCTTGCAATCTAGACGTACCCTCAGTGTCTCTCTTCATCATTTTTTTTCTTTTTTCCTAATGATCATTGGAGGTTTTGACTCAAACCTGTGTCACTTCACTTATGGAAATCCCTGTCTGATAATTACATTTTTCAAACACAGCAGAGCAGATGTAATAATCAGGTGGACTAGTTCTGGCTTTAAGATTTTAAGATTTCAGTGTTTTCTGATTCTTTTTTTCTGACTATAAGGCAACTTCTGTTTAAAATCAGTCACATAAGAGCTCTCTTTCCACAAGATCTATTGTTTTGGAGTTTGGTTTTTTTTTTTTTTTTTTTTTTTTGGTTGGTTGGGTTTTTTTGTGAGGAGAGTTTAAAGTAAAGAGGACCTTTTTGAAATGAAAAGCATATTTCAGATTTCTCTGTTTATCTGAAAACTGGGATTCTCTGAGAAAAAGGAGCAAATGACATGAGATGTGAAAGACATTAAGAATTATATGGAGAAAAGTGTGTGACATCTTTTCTAAGTACAATTTACCAGAAAGGTTCTGAAACTTAATTATATAACTGACTTCATTATGTCTATCAAATGATACCATAGTAAGGCGATATTTGTGGAAATATTTAACTTTTTTGTTCTAATATGTTTCTTTGATGCAAGCCCATTTGTATTATCTTAGAATCAGTTGTGAGAGCAGAGTCAAGCTTCCAACCACTCTGTCCTTGCCTAACCACTGCCTGCCCACTCGTGACTGACATAATTTCTGTCCTGGCAATGCGGATCACTGCTCCTAGAGCACTCCTCTGCTAGGTCCGGGATAGCAAGGAGAATTCTGGAAGTGGGATTTATGCCTGACCAAAGGCTATGATTAATTTAGCCCCAAGTCTCTTAATATCTATGATTCTATGCTTTTATTATTCTTCCTTGTAGCACAGGCAATTCTGCAGTAGTGTGAGACCTGCATTCTCATTATATAACATTTCTGATTATATATCACTTTTATAAAAAAAAAATTATAATCCCGTTGTAACTGCTATTTAAGTAAAATTATACCAGTAGTTCTGCATCTGAAACAAATGATAGAATAAAATATCCATTAAGGTGAAATTTTAAAAGGATAGTTACATTTGCTATAATTGTTGTTTGTTTAGTCCAGATTATACATTTGGAAATTGGATGAGGAGTGTTTAGGAATTTTTTCAGACAACTAAAGGCACTTGTTGCTATTGTCAGAACTGTTACATAATTTATGGCTGTCTGCTACAGATTCATTTGCTCTTGAAATTCTGAAATGAGATCTGGAAACAAACAAATACTGTCAAACTGCCATTTGAGATATATAGTTTAAATATTCCATTGTGGTAATCTGGGATATATTTCAGTACATACTGGTAGACTATAGATCATTTTAGAAAAAGATCAATTTAGACTGATCTAATTTACAAAGCAAAAATGTCCAAACTATGAAAAAGGCTGATTAAATGTTTGTAAGTTTCAGGGGTAGCCGAGTTAGTCTGTTACAGAAAAAAACAACAAATGGTCTAGTAGCACTTTATAGACTAATGAAACATGTAGATGGTATCATGAGCTTTTGTGGGCACAGCCTGTGAAAGCTCATGATACCATCTACATGTTTCGTTAGTCTATAAAGTGCTACCAGACCATTTTTTATTTTTAAATGATTGTAGTAAAACAAGCATTTTTCTTGAAGACTTACCTTTTTTAAGAAAATGGGAGTAGCCATACTAGGCTCAGACTAATGGTCTATTTAGCCTAGTACACAGCACCAGATGTTTGAGAGGAAATGAACTGAATGGAAATTTCATGTGATCTAGTCTTAGTTCCTGACAGGTAGACATTTAGGGGCACTTAGAGTATAGAGTTTTATCCCTAAGACTCTTATCTAGCAGCCATGGAGGTAGCTATTCTCCAGTTTCTAATTATTTTTTTAACCCAGTTGTCCTTTGGCCTTCACAACATCTCCTGGCATCTGATTCCACAGGTTGATTAAGAGTTGTGTGGAATAAGTACTTTCTTTTGTTTGTTCTTAAATTTGCTGCCTGTCTGTTTTATCAGGTAACCTCTAGTTCTTATGTTATGTGACAGGGTAAAGAACACTTCCCAATTCATTTTCTCCACACTATTCATGATTTTCTAGACCTCCATCATATTTTGCCTTAGACTTTGTCTACACTGGCAAGTTTTGTCAAGGGAAAAGAGATGACAAAACATTGTATGTGTTCATACTGCGGCACAACTTTTGTTGGGGAAAATGACCATTTTCGTTAAAAAAAAAAAAAAGTAGAGCTCCTCAAAGAACTTTTCTTTTCCCCTCCCTTTCTTGTTGATAAATATGCACTGTAAACATGTTTAGGCATTTTGTTACTGATTCTGGACTCCAAGAAATGGCCCACAATTCCTAATAAGCCACTCTAGTCAGCAGTTTGTACTGCCCTACAGCCAGGTAACCAGCTATCCACCTCATCCCTTTGCAAGCCCCACAAAATTTAAATCCCATTTCCTGCTGGCTGGCTCTCTGAGTTCATTGGAAAGGATAGTGACTGGTTTCATTCACATGGTTGTTGAGGTGCAGTGGTAAAGGTACAGCACATAAGGCCAACCTTACAAAACATGGCACCTCATGCAGCTTAAGCACGAGGATCACACCAACCACAATGGGATGGCTCAGCAAGCAGAGGTTTCATGATGTCTTCCCAAGTTCCTGGCCATTGCACCAAAAGCTCCCCCACTTGTTCTGCCACAGAGGTGTTGGATCTGATCAGTGTGGGGAGAGAAGTCTGTTCAGTCCCAATTGAGAGTGATCTGTAGGAACGGGGACATGTACGAAAGGGGGTATGAGCAGGACATGCTCCAGTGCAGAGTGAAGATTAAAGAACTCAGACAAGCTGGTCTGGGCTCTGAGTTTGCTACAAGACCACAAAACAGACATCTTGACATTCTACGTGCTTTCAGCTTTCACTGCAAATAGTTTTGCACAAGTCTAATCAGAAGACACAAGATCAAAAAACAAAGCCTATGATTGGGAACAGTACATCAGCAGGGATGGCGACAGACTTCACTTGGTTTTGGGCAATGTTTGTGAGGGGGAGGACTCTGCTCCAGGGCCTCTGGAAGGGGCAGAACCTTGGGCAGAAGAAGTAGGACAAGGGGGCCACCAGCTCTTAGTACTGCCCAGACCGATGCACATAGGGCTCCAGCTGCTGCTGTTGCCTTTGTAGATCCTGTAGTGTCCTGTAGACATGCAGATCCTGCAAGATCTGGTTTCCAGTTAATAAATCACTAAGCCCTAGGACAATTGCCCTGATTTCCTTTCCTGTCAGCAGCCCTGTGCGACAGTGCTATCAGATTGCAACATTATTCAGTACCCTTCAGGTTTTTTGCAGTTGTTCTAAAAATGAACCGAAATGTATAACTATTTATGTATTTGTATAGTAGAAAAGGAATCACCCCTGTTGAAGATAGGAACTCCTCAGCAGAAGAATGTTCTTTTTTTTAATTTGTATGGCAGGTGAGAGACACCAGCAGAAGCAAAAAGGGGTTAATAAGATCTGTGGACCCAATCCAACATGGTAGCAATTAGGGTACAATTAGAATCTTATCAAAAGCCACTGAAATCAATAAGTGGCTTTTGATTGATTTGTTCATGGATTTTTAAGGCCAGAAGGGACTATTACATCATCTAATCTGATTTCTTGTATTACAGACCACAGAATTTCACTCTGTTACTCCTGTTCTGAGCCCAATAACCTGTGTTTGGCTAAAGCATATTTTCCAGAAAGGCGACCATTTCTAATTTGCAGACTTCAGGAGATGAAGAATGCACCACTTTGCTGAATAGTTCCTTTGAAAGATTAATCAGCTTTAGAGGCTTTAGCCTCCAGCCATCAATTTTTGTGATGCCTTGCTCTGCTAAATTAAAAATTCCTTTAATAACTGGTATTTCGTCCTGTGAAAGTTTTAATATACCACAGTCAAGTCACCTCTATGTCCTTTTTCCCCCCCATTAACTAAACAGATTGATCTCTTTTGAGTCTCTCACTGTAAAGCATTTTTTCCAGCCCTCAAATCATTTTTGTTGCTCTTCTCTGGACTTAATCTTGGTGTGACGGCACAGTGGAATATGCACACACACAGAGAAAAGCTATATGATTGGCAGACAGACTAAAAGGCTGGGATGGCAGGAAAAAATGGCCAGTTTTATGAATTTATTCAGTGCAAACAAATTTATATGCATTATCTTGAGGAGAGAGATAAATTTATGCAGGTTTTTGCATTGCGAATAATTGCATGGGTTCTGATTATATATTATGCAAAATCTGGTTTCCAATTGATAAGTTTATTTTCAATTTATATGCTGTGGAGAAGGGTTATACTCCAGCATTCTGAGTATATACTAATTCACTCACAATTTGATACTAAAGAGCAGTCTGTTAGCACAATATAATTTTAATAATGTTGGCATTTTTTTGAAAATATATTTCTACATACTGATTAATTAGAAAGCAGTAACTAACAATAAATTCAAATTACTAACGTGCATTTTACTAAAGGATATTTCTCTTACAGTGATTGTTCTCTGTCCAAGAAAGGAAAGGTCAAGCTGTACAGTATTTTTTAAAAAGCTAAGTTATTAAAGAGCTAATTCACAACCATAACTCAAACGGGAGCAGCTGGAAAACATAGGTTTCCTCCAGAGTGTTGGCAGGGAGTCTATCCTATGTATCAGGCTATCGGGTAGCCCCCTCACTTTATCAGTGCCTGATAATGAATTCATGGAGTAGACGTTCCACTGATCCCAGCCATGGAAAAATCCCACTGTGGAAGGTTGCAAAGGTGGGACCTATGGAGAGGCTGTGTAGCATGTAGGAAGTAAGTAAGTTCCTTTCACTGTTTTCCCACAACCTATAAGCAGTCCCCAGCTTGCCTGGATCCAGCCCCTGGGGCTCAGAGTTCTAACCCCCCAGCTTTGGGGAGCCCATGCTAGTGCTCCAACTCCTCAACTCCCCACCAAACTGAATTTTTTTCTGTGGGTCAGCAGCCCCTGACCCAAAAAAAGGTTCCCCACTCCTGCTTTAGAAGTACAGACATGTTTTTTTCTTGTAGTGATAAAATCTAGCCCTTATTAGATGCTTAACTGAAACTGAATGTTCTTGAACATCTGGATCCATTGTGCCTTTCCAAAGGTGCTGAAGATTTTGGTCCAAAGCTCTACAAGTCTTAGCTTTGCAGGCAGGCAGACTGGTTTTGGCCACTGGATGGTAAGTCTCCTGGCCAGAGCCTGCCTCTGACACCCCAACTCCTCCCTTCCCCAATCCTCTGCCCCATAATCAACATACCCAAACCCTCTGTCCCTGTTTTGCATCTATACCCCCTCCCTGATCTGGCACCCCAATCTACTGCCCCAGATCACAATCCCCTCTTTCCCTAGGTTACATTCCAAAACCCCTCCACTCCAGTCCCCTGGCCTTGGTCACAACCTCCTCCTTCAGCCAAACTCCCTCCCAGACTCCATTCTCCCTCCTGCACCCCAATCACTAACCACAAGCTCCCTTCTGCACCAACTTCCATCCCATACCGTGCATCTCCTCTATTAATATCATGGAAGAGTGTGGCCCTTGACCACTTTCCAAAAGTATGGAGTGCCCCACCCCCATCAAAAATTATTGCCCATCCCTGTTCTAGAGAGATGAGAGTTCAGTCATCCCATCATTTAGTCCTTTGATTCTTACTGGTTCTGCTATCAAGTCTGACAGATAGTGCCAGTTGTTAAGTCCAGACAGGACTCACTTCACATGGGCTACTGAACAGCCATTAGATAGTTAGGGCCTTACCAAATTCATGGTCCATTATGGCCAATTACACAGCCATGAGATTTGAAAATTGATAAATTTCACATTTTTAGCTGTTTAAACATGAAATTTCCTGGTGGTGTAATTGCAGGGCCCTGACCCAACCAGAGATCAAAGGTCACGAACCTGTTGTAGGGGGAAGTCATAGGATTTCCACCCTCCCATCTATGCTCCCTTCAGAGATGGACTTCGAAGGCACCAACCACAGAGCTTCCTACAGCCGCAGGAGATTCCAAGAGGTAGAGGTGGGTCTGGTCAGCAGGGGAGGGACAGGTCCTGTCCTTTCCCTTTCCAGTAAGAGTTAGGAAGCCTCATTTCATGGCACCCACCCACCAACAAAGGAAAGATAAAATCCAATTCCTCAGGTCTCCTACAGTTGCAGGAACCTCAGGCTACTGCCCAGTCCCAGACTGCATCCTGCAGCAGGGGGAGGCACCCAGAGGTGGGTCTGGTCTGGTCTCTTCCTCCACTGCCAAAACAGTTTGCAGAGGCGGAACAGGTCCTGTCCTTCCCCTCCAGGGTTACCAACTGTCTGTAAAAAATTAGCCAAATTGGACATGTCCGTAAAGTCTGTAAAAAAAAGTTTAGGTGTCCGTAAATTTCATAAAAGTGCAATAAAATTTTAAAAAACAGCAATTATTCGATAGCAATTACATTTCTTCTGTGCTGCTTCAGTCATTTTACTGCAGAGCAGTGGAAATTGGACGTTTTAGTTGTTTATTTAGCTCAATGGTTGAGGTGACATAATGTGAATCACGTAATCCACATGATGTTATCTACATTATCCCACCAAGTTAGCATCAGCACATTGGCAATTTATGTAATTTAATATTGTTTACCATTAAAGTTTACAATGTCAAAATCTATGAGAAGAATGGATTGTTCCAGGACCATGACTAACTAAATGAAAGTGAGTTAAATAGCATATTGTTCTTGTGATGTATGAATGATAATGACTACTTTTCACTTTTGGCCATTTATGTCATCTTAATATAGTATAAAAATTATGTCCATAAAAAAATATGTCTGTTCGTAAAATTTTCCCATTTTGTCCGTAAATGAAATTTCTGTGGATTGGCAACTCTGTTCACCAACCTAGTCAGAGGTAGGAAGTCTCCTGTGATGGGGTGCAAATAGTAACAAGGAGACATCAGGTTTCATTGGGAAGAGTTTATTTCACAGTCTGCGATGCATTTTTCATAGCCGTGAAATTGGTAGGGCCCTACAGATAGTAATGACTTTCAGACATTGCCAATCTTTATTCCTTAGGTCCTATTGTGAAGTGGCCAGGAAGTGGACACTTGAGTTCCTATCATTTCAAAGTGATATTAATGGTACTGCTAATACTATCCCTCAGGATAAGTGTTTGGCTCAGTGATGTGCAGCTAACAGAATCTTCTTAGTGCTTAAAAGTGTGGTTCACAAGAACTGTAATTAAGAAATTTGCAGGCATCACAAGAATAGCAGTTTCCTTGTTTTGAGCCATCTATGAGCAATGGGTTGGGTCTGAGAATCTCCCAGGATGGTTATCTTTTCTAGGAGTTGATGTTTGTTGTACTGTTGGAGTACCTGCGTGCTTTTGAAACTTTGGTATTGCTGCCAACAAGAGAAGGAGAGGCACAGTCTCCCTGTTAGAAGGCTGGTTATGCTTAAGAAACATGACTTGGAAGACCCCTTCAGGAGCTGTTTAGAAAGCCTCTTTGAATCATGTCCTCTCAGATTTTAAGAAAGCTACTACTGTTCAGGTTACAAAGCTGATTCTGCTGTTGTTGTAGCCAACTTTATTTTAGGCCACATTATCCAATCAGCTTCTCTGGGAGTGTTGTGATGCCAATGTTTCTTTTTATTACAAACATTAAGTCTTCCCAAACATCTGGCACTTACACTCAGTTTGAAAATAGCAGGAAAAGCCTCTCCTTCCCTGGTAACATATTCATAGTCTTATCCTGAAGTATTTTTAACTTGCCATTTCTTTTTTAAATGTTTAGGGTCGTCCAGCTAGAGCCATATGCTCAAACTCAATGAGCCTTCAGTCAAGGTCATAGCAATGAGAGAGCTAATGAAGATTTGTAGTAATCTTTTCCTCAGGCTATGTTGCATATTTTGTTCAGTAATTCTGCTATTGGATCTGTTAATTCTATTTAATACTTAGAATGAGTAAGTGAGATAGATCAGAGCACCTGAATGGTGAGATTATTGGCAACTCTGTAGCCTGGAATTTCCTTTGCACTTGCTGAAGAAGTTTTAATTTGTTTCAATCATATGAATTTTGTCAGGTTATAATCTGCTAGTTAGACTATCCAGGACTGCTTTTAATCCCATGTTGACCAATATCTGCATTACTTGCATGGCATCAATTGCTTAGCAGAATTAGATGCATTAACACTGGGCCTGATCTAAAACTTCTTGATGCTAATGAATCTTCTGCTGAAAAAGAAAGCATTATTTACAGAGGAGAGAATGGGCTCTGTCTTGCATTCCTTCCCAATGCAACCAGGATTGAAAAGGAGTGAAGTTCTGGAAAAGTCTTGAATAGAAATAGTAGGGCAAATCAACGAACTTGTCTGAAAATGGTGCTTGGTAAATTTGTGAACAGAATTGTATGATTAGATTGCTCATGATAGGAAGGAAGTCCCTTCCAATCCTAAATTCAATGTTCTTATACAGGTTGCACTTCTCAAAACAGGCACTTTCTGGTCCAGCAACATCCGTGGTTGAGTAAGACCATAGATGTTCCTGGAACATAGAGCCTAGTAGCAGGAGGGCCTGGACCAAAGCCAGTAGCAACCCAGAAGCAGGGCTAGGGCTAGAGTCGGCAACAACCTGTGTTAGCTCGGGGCCAGAGCCAGAACCGGTGGCAGCCCGTGACAGCTTGATTCCAGGGCCAAAGCCTCTGACAGCCTGCAGCCTGGCCAGGGTCAGCGGAAGGGGGGATCAGAGGCAGTGACGGGGCAGTGGGGTAGGGACTGGTTAGGGTGGTGCTAGAGTCAGCATCAGGCTGGGGGACCGGCAGCAGGGGACCATCCCTTGTTTGGCAAATTTTCTCACTTGGGTCCAGTCAAGTCCTCAGGTCATGAGGGTGCTGAACAAGGGATGTCCAACCTGTATTCCTATTTATTCTCATGGAGGCAGATAATTCTAAAGGTATTATCCCTTCCCATGAGTTAGTCACTGGATGGGAGAAGTAGTTCTTCAGCACATCTGAAGACCAAGCTCATGATAATCATATTCACAAGAATCACAGTGATTGGATATTTGAATTTTATAATTTTATAATTCAAGCATGTCAGGCACAAATGGAATTATGTAATTAATGGTTATCAATCTGAAATTAGTATAGCACTATACAAATTCATACATTATTACCTATAGCATAAGGTCAAGAGCTGGCCTTCATGTCTCTCCTCTGTAATAAGTGGGCTGCTGGCCGTTTGTATGCCTTGACCTAATTTTTAAGCCAAAAAGTCCTTGGTGGGGGGAAAATACTTTCCTGTGGTCAAATATATCATGTGCTGTTTTCCCAAATACTGATAGAATTTCTTTACAGTCCCCAGTTTATTCGAATGAGCAAGAAGGAACCTCTTATCTGGTCATATTGCTAGCAGTTGTAAAAATTGTCAGTTCTTATAACAACATCTTTCAATTGGTTATTATTTATCCGTTAAAGAATCCATCTGTAATGACAATTATTCCTTATTGATCATCCCCACTACAGAAACTATCTGCCATAAAAATTATCCCTTATCAAAACACTCAGTTTTGTTTAAAACATACTTCTGGAGACATATATCTGGGATTTTTCTCTCAGGAAGAAAGGAAATTCTGCATACACAATGTTAAATTCTGCATTGCACAAAATTCTGCATTGTGCAGAATTCTTGTAGGACAGGAGTGGGCAGTAAAAAAGCAATGGCTCACCAGGGTTAGTATCTGGTGGGCCGCCACCACTATGTTTACCTGCACCTCAACAGGTATTGGGAGATCACAGCTCTCATTGGCCGTGGCTCACCGTTTGCAGCCAGTGGGACTGGCGGGAAGTGGCAGAGTCTTCCCACCTCTCTCAATGGCCATGAATAGCAATCTGCAGCTAACAAGAGCTGAAATCGCCCATTACCTGCTGAGGTGCAAGTAAACATAGTGGTGAGGGCCTACCAAGGAACTACTCTGGTAGTCTAAATCCATCCTGTGGGCTGTTATTTGCCCACCGCTGCCCATGATCTTGGCCCATGCTCCTGGGGCCTGGCTGGAGCTGGCTCTCATTGGAGTGTAACTCAGTGTAGCCTAAAGACTGCTCTAAATTACACCTCTGCTTGAGGGATTCCTCTAGAGACCCCATGCAAATGAATGATCAGCAATGAAGATCAAACTATGCCATACCATCTCCCTAACTGAGACATGCTCCTTCTTTCTAATGGCACTGTAATGGGGTGACTATTACACTCTGGCTAGAAAGGACTTAAAAGCAAGCTTGAAGGAGCCTGTGTAAACCAAGACAGTCAGAGAGAGGTTCATAGGGAGCCAATCAAAGGGTGGCTTGCTGAGGCAGGCCTGTTTATAAGGAGTGGCTCAGCAGAGCAGAGAGCAGTTGGGTCCTGACCACTGAAGGGGAAGGACCAGCTCCCAGAAAGCATCTTGGGTGAAATTGTTCTGGGTAAGCTTTGGAAGCAGAGAGAGAAAGAAACTCCAGACTGACACCTTCCAGACTGTGGACCTTGTACACGGGCTAAAAAGGTGCTAGGGTCACGAGGAATGACCCAGGAAACAGGAGCACTGAGTGAAGGAGGGCAGGACAAGGCTGCTGCCAGAGGGTGCCTGGGTCAGGACCCAAACTAGTGAGCAGGCCTGTTTCCTCTCCTTCCTCCTTGAATTGTACCTGGTCACACCAGAGTGTGGCCTACACAGACTGTGGCTTGCCCCTGAAGCAAGGGGCTAGACTTTGGGACTGCAGTTGGCCACAGTGGTGGGTGTAAGGATTGTAGATACCCCCAGAAGGGGACAAGAATGGAGCAATGGGCGCTGCCGGAGGGCACTGTCCCAAAGAAGACACCACAGTCCAGGGAGCGAGGCAGATCCTGAGGCAGAGGATGGAGAGACGCCGGCCAGAAGGTGGCATGCTCCAGCAAAGTGAGCTATTTCCCAGTATGAGCAGCAGGAAGTACCATGGCAGTGAGTCAGCCCCACTACACCCACACACTGTGGTGAATGTTGGCGGGAACTGGCTCTTCTGGCTTTACACAGGCAGAGTTCCCTTCAGCTGAAGGAATTCCCTGGCAGAGAGGTGGACCATATCAGAGAATCTAGCCTAAATCTTCTGCTGCTCCGGATCTAACATACGTAGGAGTTCTGAATGCAGTTCTAAAATGGTATTATGACTCTAGGTTCACTAGTCTCTTTGCATTTAAATAATTAAACAGAGTCGGAGAAGATTGCTTTTATGAAATCAACCAAATGGTTGATGATGTGACATTTTAAAGATTAAAGCCTTTTTGTAACTTGTCCAGTGGATTGTATAAGCAATGTTACACTTTAATTTAAGAAAGATTAATGAGCATGGCATGATTTCCATAGACAACAGAGGACAAATAGAAGGGTACTCAAAGACTTTCAGTGTTCTGTGTTTGTTGGAAAAGGTCAGGCTTGTGAGATACAATTAATAACTTGTAGCAAAGGCTGGGATATATCTGCTAATCTTCTAGTTCAAAAAAGTCATACATATATTTGAAATTCGTGTTGTTTCTACTCCCTATCCTCTGTCCCACTGACAAGTCAAATCTAAATGTGGTTTTCTCTGGACAAGCATATCAAAAGCCCCTTCTTTAGCTAAAGCAAAATATAAAAAAAATCATATAAGAGCACAAAGGAAGCATAAGGGGTTTTGCTATAGTTATCATAGTATGAATTTTAAAGAATATTAATTGTATATAACATTTTCTCTTTTTGTCAATAGAGGAAAATATTCCAGAGCTGAAAGATAAGATTTAAATTCATATCTGAACAGTCCTAAAGCGTTGGCTTGGTTTTTAAGTTGATTTAAAGCATGGTATATAATATACACTGTATTAGAAAAGATCTCAGAGTAGTTTCCCCTGACTCTATCCCTTGGGAAAACTGCATGAGACTTCAGTCTCCCTATGCTGGGCTTTTGGCTTTTGGCTTTCAATGATTCCAATGGACAATTGTTAAAAGTATTCCACTCCTTTAGAATACAACATTCAATGCTGACCTACTATAAAATGTAAAGCCAAAGTAAAAGGCTGCCCATGAATAACACTTCACTTATATAGCACTATTTAGCTTGCAGATCTTTAAATGTCTTATACAAATTAATTAAAGTTCAGAAGACCTTTGGGAGGTAAGAATTATTATTCTGTGTCATCTTTAGACTTCCTGACCCCATTATAATGCCTCCAATCTGTTCAAAATGCTGCTGTGAAAAAAGCTTTCTCTCTGCTGCTTTAAAATATGTTTTTACAGTAAGAGGACAAAACCATGAATGGTTATTGTTATGGTCTGACTGGAACCTTGTTACAGGTTGAGTTGAAATCTCTTAAACTGATATATGAATCAGCCCTGCATCAAAGTCAGTTGTCAGATACAATTAAGGGACCACATATAAAACAAAGCCTAATGGAATCTGGCCAGAAAATAGTGCCAAGTGGATAGGTTTGACTGAATATTCTGACTATTTGTGTGGGGGGGAAAGGGGGACACAGAAACCGAGAACCGACTGAGTGAGAGAGCGTGAAGGAGTAATTGAAAGTGCATGGCTGGCCCTCCAAAAAACTTGGGAAGAAGTTGTTTGGTCATGAGCACAGGCTGAAAGAGTGTTTTTGGTGCTGTGAACAAAAGAAGCTGTTTTCTGCTATTTTAGACCTTCTGTGTGCAGAGACACAGGGCTTTGTACATTTATAAATAGACAAAATAGCATTATAAAAATACCTGATCATTGCTAATTTCTACTCCCAATGAAACTGCTATAGGGCCCCAAAATTTGTCTAGCTGCTTAGGTCAAAAGGGGGCATAATTATCATGCTATAACTTGCTAAGTGGAAGCCAGACATTTGTAGTATTTACTTCGTGGTAGGTGGGTGAAGTCAGTTCTAGACTCCTATCTGGGGTTTAGCTCACAGTAAAACTAAGTGCCTAGTCTCCACTAATATTAGACAGCAGGATAGGTAATAAGTATTAATGATTCCATGATTAAAAACATATCTTTTTAAATTTATTTTTGGTTGACTCTCACATCTTGCAGGGTCCTGGAGCCCAAATTTCTACCACTTTCTCTGCTGCTGTGCCTTGTTCTGTCCTTAGTGCAATTGTTGGCTTGTTATGTCTTTCCAAATCAATGAGCCTAATTTTTGACCTCTACCATTCATCTTCTTCCTACTTCAGCTCATCTTCTTCCCTTCTCCTCCCATTCCTCCTTTGCTCAGCCCAAGCAGCATGTATGAGTGGCAAATGGAAGGGCTTTTATACCTCTGCATTGCCACAGTCTCGTAGTTTAAAAAGCCCATGTATAACTTTCAAAATGCATTAGTCTCAAATATATTTACTTTGTATTCATTTTATCCTTCATCAAAGCTTCCTCAGTGCCCTGGTGCCTCCTATTCTTGCCTTAACTTACATTGTAAGAGATAAATAGATGTAATGGCTTTAACACAGGCCATATAATTTTATCTAGTGGCTTCTGAATCTAGACTGAGTTAAAGCATATATTTTAGCAAGACATGCAATCAGAAAGCCCCTAGTGATAAAGATTTTTCAGTACCCTTTAGTAATCCATTCCAATTTAATTACCCTTGCTAACAATGTGCATCTTGTTTCCAGTTTGAACTTTAATGGCCTCAACTTTCAGCCACTGGATTTTGTTATGCCTTTATCTATTTGATTAAAGAGTCGTCTAGCCATGTGATATCTTCTGCCACTGGAGGTAATAATAGACAGTGACTAAATCACCCCTTAGCCTTTTCTTCAATGAGCTAAATAGATTGAGGTCCTTTAATCTCCGATTCTAAAGTATGTTTTTAGACCAGAAACATTTGTATAACCTTTCTCTGAATAAATTCCAATTTAAAAAAAAATGTTTAACAGCAGGGATGCTATGATGCCACAAAAATAATAGAACTCATTTTATGGCTAGGGAAACTGAGGAACCTAAATCTAGATCTTGTCCAAGGTCACGTAGTGAGTAAGTGGTAGAGCCAGGTCCTGCCTGCAGGATTGAAGCACTGGACTATACGGGTACATCTACATTGCACACTTATTTTGGAATAAGCTATTCCAGAATACTCAAACAGCTTATTTCTAAATAATGCATCTACACTACAGGGAACCCTGGAAATTAGTCCGAGGCAGGGCCCCCCCTAATGTGGACGCGCTACCTCGTTTTAGAGCCCCAGGGAGCACTAGGGAGTAATTACTCTGAATGGCCCCGGGGAGGAACTATTTCAAAATAGCAGCAGCAGCGCATCCACACTACAGCTGTTTCAAAATACCTATTTCAGAATAGGCATTATTCTTTGTGGAATGAGGTTTACAGAAGTTGGAATAAGCCAGCTGTTATTTTGAATTTATTTCAAAATAACTAAATTGATGTGTAGATGCTTGTAGTGTTATTTCAGAATAATGGTTGTTGTTCCAAAATAATGCTGCTGTGTAGACACACCCTATCTGAACTACCATTCAGTGGTCTGTGGAATACAGATTGAAAACCACCAACATAGAGAGAACTCCCTCTGACTTTAATGAGTGCAGGATTTTATGTCTGTTACAAAGTAACGCTGAATTTTTTTAAAAAATAGAATATAGAGATCTTCCAGCATAAAGTATAAATGTCAATCTACTGCACCAAAAATCAAATATAGCCATATAGACTTCTCTTCTTTAGTCAATGAATACTTGACTAAAGAAGAGATTTCCAATAGAAAAAAAAAAAGCTAAAACAGTAACATTACCTGAAGTTCTCTTAAATTAATGCCTTTTCTGATCAGCAAGCTAAAATATACTGAATAAAATATCAATTCCCATTGAACTATATTTTGTATCTTGAAAAATCTAACTTGTAAAAAAAACACTATTTGGTATAACAAAGTCATCTATTTCAGCAAGTTTCTTTTGTATATTACTGCTCCATAGGCTTTTAGAACGGGATTTGAGCAATATAGCTATTTCAGTGCTGCTACTCCTGCGGTGTCAGGCAGTGGGATTTTTCACAAGTCTCTGCTGACCTAAATAGACTCAATTTTGTTAGGAAAAATATTTTGTTTCTCCTATTATGTGATCTCAAACCCATCTGCTCTGACCTTATCTTGCTATGAAGATAACTAGTAATTGCTGGTAAAGCTCTAGGGGGCGATGTATTTTCAGTTTAAATTGCTATATACATTTTAGTAAAGAAAGCTAATAGTTTAGAAGGCATCATTATCTAACACCATAACCTAATAGAAGTGAAAAAAGTCAAGACACATAGAAAGCACAGAAGACAATGTAAAGACTAGAATAGCCAGATACAAAAGAACAGATGAAGTAAATAACATGAGAAACAAATAACATGGAAAAAAACATCAGATTCCTATCACTACCTACTTTGTAAGATATTCTTTAAAACAGTATCTGATCTAAATTACAGGGGAGTCAATGGGAATTTTCCCATTGACTGACTGTGCTTTGGCTTAGATCCCCAGCAGTCCTTACACTTGGCCACATCAAGTCTGTATTCTTACGTACATTTCATTTTCTTTCAAGTATATTAGAATCCCTGGATTCTTTAGTATTGCTTTTCTAATACTAGGAGAACTGTAAATAGTTTGTGCATATGCGCAACATGCCTCAGGTGGCACGTGACCAGGATTCATCCCTGGGTTTGGTCACTGTCCAGATCATAAGGGGTATAAAAAGGAAAAAAAAGAGAAGGGTCAAGTTAATAGGATTATGTAGTTGTTTGGATGAGCAGTGCCTGTGTCTTGAAGATTCTAAAAGGGTTTGGGTAGCTGTTTCTATTTTATTAATGTATTACTATAATTCATTATCTACATGGGTTTAGAGAAGGGACATAAAGGAGAGATGTGTCAGTGTATTATGGATATGTTAAGAAGGGGTAGCTGGTAACAGCTGTAGGATGCAGAAGAGTCATAAAAACTGTTTTCCCATAAGTTAAAGCTTTAAATAGAGATCTTCAGGTGGCAGTGCTGTATGAATCTGCAGAAAGGAGTACAAAGGAAGCTACGTCTAGTTGGAAAGATGCTGATGCAGAAAAAGAACAGCCTTTCATAAAGAATTTGGAAAGGGGGTAATGGGAGAGAAAGTGATCCAGATGGGTGGATGTGGAGAACAGGTACATCCTGTTCTGTTTGATTTTGCAAAAGAAATGACTTCAAATTCCATCAACCCATCAGAATAAGAAATTGTGATCAATGGGCTGGGAAAAGATTGTGGGAAGCATTGTGCAGGCTTGGGGGAGGGCGGGATTCCATATGTTTGATCATGTTTTAAGAATTAAAAAATTGGCAAGCAGTCGGTTTGTCTGTATGTTTCAAAAGGCAATTTGGCACTGTTTCTATTGGGTGTGGTCCTGTGCGGTACAGAATGCCCCAGTGGGCCCACTAATAACAGGAAACTGAAGCAGCATTTCTGGGAGATCTATGAAAAATGTACAATCTTTAAAGCTTAGGAAAATAGTATCCCACTTCTTAGTTATTCTAGAATAAATCACTGGAAGAGACAGACAAATGATCTTCAGTCATAGTGTCCCATAGACAATGACTAACCATGTTATTTCCACCTCAGTGACTTCAGTTCTCTTTTTTTTAAAAAAAAAAGGGAAGGAAGGAGATAGACAAATAGTACAGGCAGTCCCCGGGTTACGTACAAGATAGGGACTATAGGTTTGTTCTTAAGTTGAATCTGTATGTAAGTAGGAACTGGCTCCTGATTCAGCTGCTGCTGCTGAAACTGACCAGGGGCTGACTACAGGAAGCTGGAGGCAGAATTGCTCTGCCCCCAGCTTCCTGGAATCAGCCACTGATCAGTTTCAACAGTGGTTGAATCTCGAGCCTGGGACAGAACAGCTGGGCTGCCAGGTAGGTCCCTGCAGGACCAACCCGGCAGCACCCCAGCTGCTCTACCCCAGGGTCTACAACAAAAGCCTGGTCTGCTGGGGGGGGCGCACTAACTGCGCCCCGACCCCCAGCAGACCAGGGACACAGGGAGCAAAGCCGCAGCGGTGGCGGGGTGCCGCGCCTCTGAGGTTTTGCTCTGGCAAAGCCTCAGAGGCGCGGGACCCTGCCGCCGCTGCGGCTTTGCTCCGGGTGTCGCTGGTCTGCTGGAGACGGTCCCCAGCAGACATGGGGCACCCGGAGCGGCTTTTCTCGCCCCGGAGGGCGAGGTGGCGGGACTGCTGCGCTCTGGGCGCTCTGGGCCTGCGAGCTCCGAGGCGAGAGAGCACCATTCATAAGTGAGGATCTGACGTAAGTCGGATCCGCGTAACTCGGGGACTGCCTGTATTGTCATCAGGATCATCCCGTGCCCTTCTGTAACAGGCTCCATCTGAATACAAAATGGCAACTACCTTTTAAGCATGGAGGATGACTTCTCTCTATGGAAAGGAGGCTATACACCTGAAAATGAATGATAAGGTATACCCGATACATACACCACACATCCAGCCATAATGTTTTGATTTTCACAACATATAGTAAGTGATGAGGAAACTCACTTTTTTAAAGACAGAACTTTATTTTAAAAAAATCTGGGCATCTTTTCTGAAGTACAGAATTTAATAACTTCATGGATCAAACCCACGGTTCACTTCACTTCTTGTTAATTATGGATATATAAAGTATAGTTTTGTTTCCATGACTAGTGATGTTCCTGATTTCTTTTTAGTTATTTGTACTGATGTGAGAAACCTCACTTTAAAAAAAATAGTGGTCAGTGTCTCCCACAAATATAACCAGGACCATCCCTACCAATGCACAAATGTGCAGGTGCGTGAGGTCTCAGAGCAGGGACAGCATTCCTCAGCAGCCTGTCAGCCGAGTGCTGGTCCCACCGAGTGAGTGAGTGCACATTGGACTGGGGCTGCTGCAGAGCACTGCATGGGTAGAGAGTCCCATAGTGCCCCACACAAGTGGAGACCAGCCCCAAGCTCCTTCTCTCCAGTGCTGAGCAGCATGGGTCCAGGTGCAGCCTAGACTGGCTGCCTGCCAGCCTGCTAAGCAACTCTGTGACTCCCACTTGCACCTCACCAGCCAGCCCAAGCGACACACTCTATGTGTTAACTTGGAAAGCAGATCCATGTGCATTGCTGCACTGCCCCGCTCCTCACAATGCCACTCACCCTGCCAAACCACCACTAACACTATGTTCTCCTCCCCCCTGCTCTACTGCGCCCTCCTCTGCCCCCATCTCACTGCCTTCCACCCTCCCCCAACTCTGTCCTCCTTTTTTCCCTGGTCCCTTCAACCTCCCATTGTCCCTGTTCCACACTCACTGCATGGGGCAGGAGGAGTAGCTGCAGCCCTGCAAGTCTCCTGGCCCCAAGAAGGCAGGTGGCAGTTATCTGGTAGCATGACCTGACCTGATGGCTTGCTGCTGCTTTTGACACTCTGCATCCCAAGCAGTAGATTTGAAGTTCCACAGCTTTCCACCTGTCTACTCTCCTGCAGCTAATGAATCAGCTGGCTGAGGGTGAGCCAAGCATAAAAGCATTTTACAGCACTCCCATTGATCAGCATTGAGCATGAATATGTTGTTAGCAACAGAACATTATCACCACATCAGACCTCTTTTTTTATTACGGGTTATTTTGTCTTTACATTTTTTCCAACCCTATGTTCTACACAGAGTTCAAAATGGACTGGTTCTGCTTTTTTCCACAGTCTTGGTGATATTTGAAATACCTTTATCAAAATCCTGTGAGGTTGTCATTTAACAACTTTCTTTGCCACAAATTCCTGCTAACAATCCTGAATCCAATTTCAATATTTTTAAATAAAATAGAAAATTATGTTGACAGTTATTTGTGACAAGTTTTTGGTTTGGGGGAGGGAGGAAGAGGGCCAATTTTCATCAGAGAAAGAAAAAATGTTGAGAGGCTTTCCTATAACCCTGTTACTGATAAATAGAGTGCTTAGTCCTTCCACATTATAATGTGCTTAATTGGTTTTAATAAAATGCTCATGGCAAGTTTTCCAATACCATAAATTTGTTTGTTTTGCTTAGAGCAAGTAAGGGTCACCAATTTATAAGTACTGCATAGGACACCAAAAATCCTAAGGACAGACTTAGCTAGAGCAAATGATCAGAGCCTCTTGAGTTCATTACAGTAAAACTCCATTAGTCTGGCATCCAATGCTCCGGGACTCCTGATGGTCCGGCACCATCAGGAACCCGGAAGTGCTGGGGCAGCCGGACAGGCTTCCCCCATTCAGCTGCTGCTGAAACTGACCAGCAGCTGAATCGGGGAAGCCAGGAGCAGAGCAGCTGGGGTGCTGCGGGGTTGGTCTCGTAGCGCTGCCCCTCTGCTGGGCTCCTGTACATTTCAGAGGAATGCGTAACTCCGCGTGCAGCTCGGGGCCAGCGGGCAGTCCCCAAAGGCGGCCTGTGTGTATTTCAAAGCAGAAGTGCTCTCATGGAGCCTGGGGTCAGCACTGGACTCAGAGTTCCCCGCTGACCCCGGGCTCCAGGCTGCACTGCCACTTTGAAATGCCACATGGAGCCCGGGGTCAGCAGGGGAGTCCAACTGACCCCAGGCTCTATGTGGCACTGCCTCTTTGAAATGATGTGGTTGTGTTTCAAAGGGGCAGTGCTGCATAGCTGATCCTGGGATCAACTGCGCGGTGCTGCTGCTTTGAAGTACCCCCTTCCCTTCCCTCCCTTTGCTGCCTCTATCTGATTTTTTTTTTAAAAAAGCCATCTGTTTTTTCGAAAGATAGCATTCACACTGAATGGACGCTATCTCGCATGTAAGCTGTGATTACTATGGACAGAGTGGCCACCAGGGCACCTGTGCTTTTTCCTCTTCTTTCGATAGAACTCCCTCTTCCCCATCCACACACGCCTTTTTCTGAAAGAGCTTTTTCGCAAAAAGGCTTCTTCCTCATAGAAAGAGGTTTACTGCTTTCAGAAAAACCCCTTTGTTCCTTCGATTTTCTTTCACAAGAATGAGATTGCAGAGTGGGCATAATTGAAGTTTTTTTTCGGAAAAACTCTGTAGTGTAGACATACCATCTTCACTAAAGCACTACAGTGGCACAGCTGCAGTGCAGTCAGGGGCATCCTTAGAGGACAGAGGGCCCCAGGCAACCTCCCACATTTGCCTCAGGGCCCACCCTCCAACTCGCTTCTTCCCTATCCTGAACAATGTGACCTGGGGGATTACCAAGGAGCCTGGCACAGTGCAGCAGGAGCAGTGCCCCCAACCCATCACACTCACCACAGCAACAGGAACTGGGGGAAGTGGAGTGACCCAGCAGCCTGTTCTGATCTGCCACCATCTCCCAGCCGGTCCTCTGCTTCCCCATGATGGCAGGAAGTGAAATGGAGTCTATTGTGCTCTTCCCCTCGAGCCTACACCAGGCCCCCCAGGTAATCCCCAAAACCACCCTGTGTCCTACAGGCTAACCTCAGTATGAGGGACTGTCCCATCCATAGGACATTTGGGGCAGCTGCTATAGAGCTAGGTTGACAGAAGAATTCTTCCCTCTACTGAGGGCTGGTCTCCACTGGGAGTTTTGGTCAAACTGAACCACATTAGGTCGATTTTTCTAAATAATGAGTCCACAACGCCAAGCTCATTCTGTCAACATTAAGGGTACGTCTAGACTACCGCGTTTTGTCGATGGAAGTTTTGTCGACAGATACTGTCGACAAAACTTCCGTCGACAAAGAGCGTCCAGACACATTGAGTTCTGTCGACAAAGCAAGCTGCTTTGTCGACAGAACTCCGTAGTCTGGACGCAATGTTACAGGCAATAACACCTTCTGTCGACAGAGTTCTGTCGACAGAAGGTGTTATGCCTTGTAAAATGAGGTATACCAGCGTCGACAAAACTGCTGAGTTCTGTCGACGTTATGTCGACAGAACTCAGCGGTAGTGTAGACGCTGGTATAGTTTTGTCGACAAAAGTCCACTTTTGTCGACAAAACTAGGTAGTCTAGACACACCCTAAGGGCTGTTGAACTGGATTTTGGTACTCTTGCTTTTCATGAGGAGTAACAATAAATTCAGCCTTGCAAGGTTGATGTTGGAGTAGTGCAGATGCAATGCTGGGTAAATTGACTTTCATGGCCTCGTGGGACCACCTCCCTCTTCCACCTGCGGGCTCATGTGGGAAGAGAAAGTTGCACTGTCTCAGAAAACTCAAAAGCATAACTTTAGCCTTCTGTATAACATGTACCTATTTTCCTGAACAGGCATCCCTAGATGCTAAAGAGTGTTTCTATGCTCCACAATGCATCTCCTATAAAGTCTGCCCTTCACTTTTCATTACAGCAAGAGCAACAGCAAGCCTGCTGCACACTCTCCTGGGTCTGGCTCCTCCAGCTGTTTGTCTATTACAGGTTCAAAGGCAAAAACGTAGTAGGGATGACATGTTCAATGAGCAAATGCAATCTACCCACTTGGACAGGAAGCAATAAGTGAGTGGAGGAAAATGCTGCTGCAGGAGAAGAGAGCAGAGGATAAGGACAGAAAAGCAAACAGGCAACTCAAAGTGAAGAAAATCTTGATGGCCATGAGAGATCTAATGATATGCACAGCCGGCTCACATGACAGCCAGATGCACAAGCACCCTCTGTCCAATGCCAACCCACATTACCACGTTCTATAGGCACCTCTCCCTGGGCCCTAGAATGTGGGGAAGGGGGAAGTCAAGGGCAGCCTTACACTCAACCCCCAAGTATGTGTCCTGGAACAAAAGACTGTCATTCTCACTTGTGGGATTGCTGAACGGGAGGATTGTAATATGCCACTTTCCCTTCTTCCTTCACTCCCCACAAACTACTGCCCTGAACTCCTTTTCTGTCCCTTCTTGCTGGTGTTCACTAAATAAAAATGCCTGATTTCTCAACAACAATATTTTTATTGCTTGTGTTGTATAAGGCAGGGAGGGAAGGGTTTACAGGCAAGCGCACTTAATGTGGGAGGCACTATTGAGAAGTACCCCTTGCAGTTTATGTTCTCTTTGGCAAGGTGGTTCAGGTTCCAAGATAGGGATGTGTGTTCCATCTATTGCACCACCACAGTTAGGGAACGCCAGCATGGCAAAGCCCTCCACTATGTTCTGCACATTTCCCAACATCACTACCCTTTGCTTTACACATGCAAAATCTTGCAGCCACTGCTGATCATCGCATATCACATAACTATGTGGGCCCACCACTATGTGCTTGTCTCATGGCACCAAAACTGGCATTCCACTGTGTCAAGAAGATCAAATGCTACCATCATCTGACAATTGCTTATCTCAAGTGCTACATAGAAAAGACTATTCATGGCCTCCTGAGATTATTCCTCATTCCAGCAGGCTCTGGATAGGCTCTGGACATAGTGCAGCATAAGGCACAACATGTTTGCTATGACTGCAACAGAACTTTGCTGCTGTCTGGTTCCAGGCTGGGAGGTATGCTTACCTTGCTAAGACATCTGCTACCCTGCTATGCATCTGCATGGATAACCAGAGAAAAAAGGGCAGAAAAAGATTGCTTACCTTGCATTGCTTTCAAGCAATGTGAGGGAAAGAGAGAGGAGATGAGTGCATTATGGGATGCTGACAACAGGTGCTCAGAACCACCTGCTGCACTGCTTTGGTCCCATCAGGCACTGGGTCATTACCCAGAAGGCCAACAAGTGGTAAGAACTGTGGGATCGCTATGCACAATGTATTGCTGTCAAAGTTGATGGTATCTACCCTACTGGGGATGTACAGCGTTGAACTCTTGTATACAGTGGGGACATGCACCTTTGACTTTACAAAATCTGGTGCTAAAAATCAACCTTAATCAATTCAACCTTATCTCTATGTAGACAAGGCCTTAGTTACCACCTCCTGAGGAAGTGAATTATCTATGCTGATGGGAAAACCTCTCTTGCTGACCTAGGTAGTGTCTAAATTACACTGAATCACAGCGTGGCGTTTCAAGTGTCAATAAGCACCCTTTTTGTTCTGTGTTCGTATAGCATCAGGTACAATGGGTTCCTGGGGCAGGATTAGAGCTCCTGGGCACTACAGTAATACAAATAATTAATAATAATGTAACTGCAAACAGTCTAACTGAAGTACAATGTTAATCTCTAAGGGTATGTCTACACAGCAAAGTTATTTTTTCGAAATAACAGCCGTTATTTTGAAATAACTTTACCAGCATCTACACAGCCAAACCGCTATTTCAAAATTAAATTGAAATAGCGGAGGGCTTATTTTGAAATTGGTAAACCTCATTCCATGAGAAATAGCACCAATTTTAAAATTGTTATTTTGAAATAATCGCTGTGTAGACGCTTATTTCGAAATAGGGGGCCTCCAGCCCTTCCCAGGGTATCCTAGTGGCCACTCTGGGAACAACCAAAAAAACTTCTCTCCGGGTATGTCTACACTACCCCGCTAGTTCGAACTAGCGGGGTAATGTATGCATACCGCACTTGCTAATGAAGCCCGGGATTTGAATTTCCCGGGCTTCATTAGCATAAGCGGGGAGCCGCCATTTTTAAATCCCCGCTGCTTCGAACCCCGTGTAGCGCGGCTACACGGGGCTCGAACTAGGTAGTTCGGACTAGGGTCCTATTCCGAACTACCGGTACTCCTCGTGAAACGAGGTGTACCGGTAGTTCGGAATAGGCACCCTAGTCCGAACTACCTAGTTCGAGCCCCGTGTAGCCGCGCTACACGGGGTTCGAAGCAGCGGGGATTTAAAAATGGCGGCTCCCCGCTTATGCTAATGAAGCCCGGGAAATTCAAATCCCGGGCTTCATTAGCAAGTGCGGTATGCATACATTACCCCGCTAGTTCGAACTAGCGGGGTAGTGTAGACATACCCTCCCTCACCTCCTCCCCGGAGCCCTTAAAAGGGTAGACTCTGGCCACAGTGCTTGTGCCAGCTCCAAGCCTGCCAGCCCAGACCCAGCAGTCGCTGCACCTGACCCAGTGGCCCCAGCATGAGCCAGGCAGCCAGTGCCAGCCAGCCCTCCGTGGCTCCCCAGGACCAGTCTGCCAGCTCCCAGAAGCCTTCCAGAGGCTGGAAAAGGTGGGCACCTGCCCGGTCCAGTGCAGAGATAAGGGACCTAATTCAGGTTTGGGGGGATGCCTCCAATGCCCATGATCTCCACATTAAATGGGGGAACGCAACCATCTACAGGAGGATGGCTGCCAGCCTGGCCACCAAAGGCTACATGCGAACCCAGGAGCAGCTTCACATGAAAATAAAGGAGCTGGTGCAGGTGTATGCCAGGGCCACAGGGAGCAGGTCCCAACTAGGGGCAGACCCAGGCCCCTGCCCCTATTTTGATGCCTTGATGTATGCTGGGGGGCAGGACAGTCCGTGCCCCCCAGGTGGTCATTGACCCTGAGGCAGAGCTTGCTGCCTCCTGCTGCTCCAGCCCCTGCTGTCTCCCCAGCTACTGCTTCTCCTCCCACTCCTTCTTCCCCTCCTACTTCTTCCTCCCCACCCTCACCACACCCTCAGGGACACCGAAGTCCCCGCACCCACAGTGCTGGGAGACAGTTGGGCCGGCGAGACCCCCAACCCTGAGCTTCTCCTCTCCCTTTCTCCCCTTGCCTTCCCCTGCCACCTCCCTCCTCCCAGGTTTTCCCCTCCCCTCTCCCACTTTCCCTCCTCCCCTATCCTACCTTCTTTCCCCATTCTCACCTCAGTTTCATTTCCCCCTCCACACCCCAGTTTTGTTCAATAAAGAGGCTTTGTTGTAATGAACACATGTACAGCAGGAGAGGGGGTTAGGGAGGGGTAAGTGGAAGGACGTGAGGGAGGAATGAGGTAAAAGGCCCCAGTGGGGCACACCAGGGAGACTGTTACTGTCTGCAGAATGTGCTGCCAGGCTCACAGCAACAAGTTCAGGAGACGCACCAGAGTGCCCAGGCGTGGCTCTGGCTCTATGCTGCAGAGTGCTGTGGTGTCCTGAGTGAAGGCAACCAGAGCATACAGAGGAAAAAAATGCTTTGCTGTCCCTCAGCGAGGTAGGCAAGCAAGCAGGAAAACCTTAGAACCGGCTGTCTGGGGGTGTTCCTTTAAGCACAGGTCTCAGATAGCCTCAGGTAGCAGCCACTCAAGGTAACTCCTGACCTGATGCCCTGCCAGAACTGGTTCCAGCCAGCTTTAAATGTGATTCAGCATCCTATCAATGTGGACGCACTATTTCAAAATGCATTTTGTGTCTTGACATGTAGTTTCAAAATAAGCTATTTTGAAATAAGATATTTAGAAATAATGCTGTAGTGTAGACATACCCTGAGTAAGGCAAGCTGGACTTGTCCCCAATGTAAGAACGGCTAAAAGTTAATGCCAAGACTTCTAGTTCTTCACTGGTTTATGTGACATTTCCTATAGGCTGATACTTTGTTTTGACAATCTTCATTTCTGAAAGATAGGTGTCTACATCTCAGTACCACTGCCATTATCTCCATTTGCCTCACTTGTTGGCATGCGTGGCAAAAGGGCCAAAATTAACCTGGTTTTACAAAAGTTCATTGGAAAACTAATTAAGATACTTGCTCATCCCTTGAAGAGGGTCTCTGAAGATTAACAGTAATGAGATTATTGGCACTACACTGCTCATACTGAACCTGTTCTATGGCTAAATAGGGGACTTCAGATTTCATGAGACCTAAATATTCAAAGAATCTACAGAAAAGAATAGCAGTTGCAACAGCAGTTCTTAAGGTGACTAGGTACAATACCACACAAAATGCTGCTTTAAAACATTTTCTTGCAATAAGCAAGGGAAACCTATATGAATAACAGAGATAGGGCTTTTAAGATATGTTTGCAGTGCTGAGCAGGTGCACAGAACTAAAATCAATACTATAAAATCTTTCTCAAATTCTGACTCTGAAAAACAACTTCCCAATATTTTATCAGGTATATTTTAAACATTTTGTAAAAAATAAATCAATGAACTTTTTCAGAGTCTGCCCAATACCTTTACCAACAAGAGAAAAATATTTTTTCCCAGATACCTTCTATTAAACACACAAGATTAATTCACACAAAGAGCTTTGTTCTGCAATGCTTATGCATGCACATATCTCAGGCTTAGCAGCAGCAAAACAGAATCAACTGTTCAGCTAGCTCACTTTGTAATGAGCTCAGTGGATCTTGGTCCTCATGCTGATTCTGATCTCAGTTGCACTGGTGTAAATTAAGAGTGAGTCCTCCATAATCAATTGAGTTTATTGTGCAAAACCAACAAGTAAGAGTCAAATCATGCAAGCCATATTTAAAAGACCACCTGTCTTGCACTTTTAGCCATATTTTGAACTGAATTATATGTATGCCAACATTTCATATTTAGTTTATTTTGTTTAAACCCTTCTATATCTGCACCTATCCTTTCTTACATACACAATCAGATAGTATTTTGCAATTTTTACTAATTCTGCCAGCTGAGAGAGAGTTTGAAATTTCAAATCCTGCAAGGATGAGGCCAAATTCGATCCTGATACATATAGTGGCTGACTAATTAATAGTTAGCAGTTAATACAATGAGACGTAGTTCTCTGTGCCCTCTACTGTTTGTTACGGACATGAAAGTTCCTCCAGCCCTTTCTACATTGATGTTAAATTATATGTTCAGATACCATTTGAAATGTGAAAGGTAATTTTAAGAAAGTGAGAGGACTTCTGACTTTCTTTCTGAATTGCGATTTAAGGTCCAATACTGCATTGATTGCACACCTCATATTACCCAGTGAAATTTGGGGAGTACAAGGAATGCACATGCCCTGAATGTATTTTGAGAGGGTAATAGTAAACTGGATTTCAATGTGCCAAACTCCCAAGTTGCCTATTGCTTTGCTGTTCAAATAGCCTCCTGCAGCACCTGTCCTTATGATCCCTTCTCTGGGAATGAGACTTGGCTGGAAGCCAGAGCACTAGGTCATGTGTTCTCAGCATGAGCAGTTTGATGGATTTCTTTGCACATATCCTGTTGTACAATATAACAGTCTCATAATTCTAACACTGCACCTCTAGTGGCTTTTTATTCCTTGTCATTAAAGTGAAACAAGAAGGTAAGCTCTCTGTACCAGGCAAGGAAGAGGAGGAAACAAACAAAAAAAAAGTAGGAGGATTATTTTCTCCTCTGTGACTCTGGTAGACCAGATGCTAGGTCACACTCAACACTGACAAATACATACCTGGAACCAGTCTGTATCAACTACATGCTAGTATTGTTAAAACAGATACTAGAATTGTAAGAATGGATTTAGCTTTGAGAATGTATTGAATGCTTATCAGTTACTGAACACTTTAAATTTACTTCTACCATATGTGTCCCCTAGTATAAGGTAATATTTGAGTAGTTGTATTATAAGCCTCTGTGCAAATCACCAGATGGGAGAGAGACATTAGTTAATGTGAAGGGCTGATCGTCAACAGTGTTATGCCAGTCCCCTGCACTCAAGGCAGGACCGAGTAATAACTAGACCATTCTTGACCAGTGCTTGTCTAACTTGTTCTTAAAATCTTTCAGTGAGGGGGGATTTCAAAACTTCCGTAGGCAATTTGTTCCAGTGCTTAACAGCCATGGCAGTTAGGAAGCTTTTTCTAATGTCCTACTTAAACCTTCTTGCTACAATTTAAGCCCAATGTTCCTTGTCCTATAATACTTAGAGGTTTAATGAGAACAATTTTTCTCCTTCCTCTTGTATGTACTTGAAAGCTGTTATTATGTTCCCTCTTAGTCTTCTCCTTTCCAGACGAAACAAACCCAGTTTATTCAATCTTCCTTCATAGGTCACGTTTTCTAAACCTTTAATAATTTTTGTTGCTCTCCTCTAGACTTTTTCCAATTTGTTCACTCTTACCTGAATTGTGGCATGCAGTAGTCCAGTTTGGACCTTACCAGTGCAGAGCAGAGTGAAAGAATTACTACTTGTGTCTTGCCAACAAGACTCCTGCAGTTTGTTTGTCTTTTCTCAATGGTGTTGCAAGTTTATTTTACACGCACATATATTTAACCTGTGATCCCCTATAATCGCAAAATCTCTTTCCACAGTGCTCCTACCTTTGCAATCATTTCTCACTTTTGTATGTGTGCAATTGATTGGTCTGTCCTCAGTAGAGTACTTTGCATTTGTCCTTATTGAATTTTATCCTGTTTACTTCAGATAATTTTCTCCAGTTTGTTCAGATTATTTTTGAATTTTAATCCTATCCTCCAAAGTACTTGAAACTGCTTGTACAGCTACTCAAGAGAACTTCAAATGCCACCTCACTGATTAGCAGACTGTCTCAGATAGGTTTTGAGTTTCTATTGGTGGTACACATTCACACACGTCTCAGTGTGCATAAAATGTATTCTTCACATGGATCGAAATTTATTCTTCACATAGATGGAAAAAAGGATTAAAGGAAACATTGCTTGCAATCCCTCCAAGCTTGGTATTGTCCGCAAATTTTCTGAGAGTACTTTGTCATTATCGTCAATTAAAAATTGAATGGAACTAGACACAGGATTGATCGCTGAGGAATTCCACTCAATATGCACTTTCAGTCTTAGATTACGTCTACACTGCAAGTATTTGTGGGCAGAGAGTATGCTATTGAAGCACTCATTAGCATTTGTTGCACTGTCATTTGCATATCTCTGCTGATGGGTCCGTTTTGCGCCAAAAAATCCTTTTGCACAAGATCCTATATACCTCCTTTTTTGAGGGATCTTGTGCAAAAGGGGGGGTTTGTGCAAAATCGCCCCATCTACACTGCTTGTTTTTGTGCAAAAAGCATCGTCAGAGATATGTAAATGACAGTGCGACAAATGCTAATGAGTGCTTCATTAGCATACTCTCTGCCAACAAATACCTGCAGTGTAGACATAGCCTTACTGTGAACCACTACTCTCTGGGAATGGTTTTCCAACCAGTTATGCACCCATCTTACCTTAGCCACATCTAAGCTATATTTTTGTGACTTATTTATGAGATCTTTTTATAGACTGGCATTATATTTACCATCTTCCAAGCTCAGTCAGCTCCTTGAGTATTCTAAAATGTGTTATCAGACTTTGGCAACTTAGACATCTAACTTGTCTAAGTCATTTTTAACTTGTTCTTTTCCTATTTTAGCCTCAGATCCTACCCCATTTTCACTGTCATTCACTATGTTAGATGTCCAATTACTCCTAAACTTTATAGTGATAACTGAAACAAAAAAGGCAGTTAGTACTTCTGCCATTTGCACATCTTCTGTTATTGTTATAGCTTTCCCTTGCCTTGTTTTTTCTTTTGTTTCTAATCTAGCAAGAAAACATTCTATGAATTCTCTGTGTCTCTAGTTAGTGTCCTCTAATTTTTGACCTACATGCTTATTCTTTCTTGGTATAAGAAAGATCCCTACCTGCTTAGCCTGGGTTAGTCCTAAAGGACACATCCAGCTTACTGAATATGGAGGCTTCTATTATCTTTCAAAACTTTAGATGATGTAAATCACTTGTGTATCTATGCTTGCCTGCTTTAACCTTGAAAGCAACTCCCTGGTTTCCTTTTCCTATTTAATAAATCTTTATAGAATTTATTATAGGATTGGCTACAAGCATTGTTCTTGGCATGAGATCAAATATGCAATTGACTTGAGGCATGCGACTGGTCCATTGGGAGTAGGAGCAACCTGAATATTACTGTGATTCTCTGTGTAAGTCAAAGATCACCTTTCACAAAGGCACTCTCATCTGATGGGTGAATTAGACGGAAGTACCGCAAGGACTGTTTGTGATTCCATGTTAGGACTTAAGGATTTTACACTTGATAATTGGTTAGTAAAATACAAGTATAAAACTCTCAGCCAGTTTGAGATTTGTGCACTAGTTCCAAACAGTCTGCTCTGAGGTTGGCTCTCATGCACGTGAGTCACACCAAGCAGCGTTATGTTTCCCCACACATTGTTACTTTAATCGATGAGGCTCTATCTACACTGCACACTTATTTCAAAATAACTCATGTTATTTCAAAATAGCCGAAAGCGTGTCTACACAGCAAGCCTGTTATTTCAAAATAATTTCCTACTCCGACTTCTGTAACCCTCATATCACGAGGAGTAAGGGAGCCAAAGTAAGTTACTTGGACTTCAGCTACGCAATCAGCGTAGCCAAAGTTGCATATCTTAACTCGACTTTAGCCCACAGTGTAGATGTACCCTGACTATTCTGATTTTATAGTTTCATTGACTTATTGCAAGAACTTTATACCAGGGGTTCCCAAACTTTTTGACACGGAGGACCAGTAAATCCATTCACAAGCTTTTGGAGAACTGTTAAAATTCATTTGCATATTCATTAAGCAAATGATGAATATGCAAATAAATTGTTTCTGGTCCTCCCTAAGCCCCCAGTTCCAACTTTAGCAAAGCTTTTGATACAGTCACCCACAATATTCTTGCCAGCAAGTTAAGGCAATATGGATTGGATAAATGGGCTGTAAGATGGATAGAAAGCTGGCTAGACCAGGGTTTCCCAAACTTTTTACTTTAGTTGGAACCTAGTTTTTTTTCAGTACTGTTTTTTGCAGCCCAAAAATATAAATGCATATAAAGAAATGAAAAATGAATAAATGTTCACTGTTTATTATTTATGCATAATAATACATAATATAAATCTTGATATAAAATACTGCCTAACTTATTGTTATTACCTTAATTACAATTTAACCAGTAGAATTTTAACAGTTGTAAAGTTTGTTTATTTATAATTGAATGAGTTGAATATAAGTCATTTATTATGTGTACACTTTATAGCTTTTAAATAACTAAAAAGAGAACTAATGGGAAGGGTGATGTTGTTTTGCATCACATAGTAACTTTATGTCAGGAGCAAAAGAAAGTTTTATCCTCAAATCTGGTTTGACATTCAATCTATTTCTATATTTATTTTTTTAAGAAAACCAAAGATGAGAAACTAGTTTCACACTTATATGTCGTGATGAAAGGCATTAAGAATTTGACTGCTTTCTCGGATAAATGTGAATATTCATTTCTACAGCTCAACCAAAAATCAGTCAAGGAGAGTTTATCAAAGTTCTCTTTTAATGCAGAGTCACAGGAAAGTTCAGTTAATGAATCCACTTCTGATGCATTCAATTGTAATATTTCTTCATTTTCGGTGCCAACGGTAAACGGGTTCTTAATCCACATTTTACTGGAGTCAACTGGAGGAAAATATTCATTTAAGCTTGATGTTAGCCCCAAGAGATGTTCTTGGATTGCTGCAGAAATCGCATATGAGATATTAGTTTCAGCATATTTTTCTTGTAATTCAGTTTAAGTACAAAAAGATTTAAAGTTTCTCTTGTTAATTCGCTGTGCCCATAAACGAAGTTTTTTAATTGTTGCCTCACCATTTTTGTAAACTTTGAAAATATTAATTTTAATGCCTTGTAAATTAAGACTTAAGTCATTTAAAAGACAAAATATGTCACATAAGTAAGCCACCATTTTTAACCAATCAAATTCATGAAACCTGTCTTTAAATGTAAATATAACATCTTTTGCCCCTATGGAGGGTGTTGCTTCAAGAGCAATAAAACTTCATCCTTCATTTCAAAGAGTCGTTTCAAAATATTTCCTTTTCAACAGCCATTGAACCTCACGGTATAGTAAGAGATGCTCATGTTCACTTCCTAATTCGTTGCACAAAGCAGTAAAGATTCTGGAATTCAAAGGACAAGATTTATATAATTTATAAACTTCACACATTCTTGAAGAGTGGAACTCAAAAGTGATGGCATAATTTTCACAGCTAGTGCCTCTCTATGAATACTACAGTGCACCCATGCACAGTCTGGCAGTACAGCTCGAATCCATGGGACAAGCCCAGTGCAAGACCCTGCCATTGCTCAAGCCCCATTACTGCTCAGTCCAACACATTTTTCCAGTCAATATCACTTTGAATAATAAAATCATCGATTAGCTTAAAAATTTTGGCAGCCATTGTTCTTGTTGGAAGTGGTTTACAAAATAAGAGATCTTCTTGAATGGAGCTTTCATAATCATATCTAACAAAACACATCAAATTGGCAGCATCAGCTATATCAGTGTTTTCATTCACTTGTAATGCAAAAAAAAGACTACTCTGTATTTGACGTATGAGAGTTTCTTCAATATTTTTCACCATAACTTCAATTCTACATTTCCCTGTATTGTTGGATAAAGACAGCGAACCCAACTGATTTCCTTTTTTTCCTCCATAAATATGGAATGTACTAATATGCAATGCAGGAAGTATTAACTTTTCGCCAAGAGTATGTGGATAACTTGTCTCAGCTATTAGTTTTGAAATTTCATATGAAGCCAACACAAAGTTTTCATTTGAGGAACACAAAGACAGTGCACTTTTCATGCGCCCTAAAGCCATGGTCACCAACCAGTTGATCATGAGGCCTTGACCAGTCGATCGTGAGGCGTTAAGGCTCCCCCATTTTCCCCTCACCCCTGAGAAGCCCCACTACGTACCTCCGGCATAGTGCCAGCTTCCCACAGGGTGGACGGAAGTCCTGCCTGCAGCTTCGCACCACTTCTGGGGGTTCCGGAAGTGCGCTGGCTGCTCCTCTCCCACAGTTCAGTGGCGTGCCGGGCATGCTGTGGGAGGGGGCGTCGGCCCCAGAGGAGGAGTGCAGCAGCTTCCCTGCACCGCAGGAGGGGTGAGTCGAGCGCCAGGGTTTCCCTGTGCTGCGGGAGGGAGGGTCAGCCCCAGGGTTTTGCTGCACCGCAAGAGGGGTGTTTGGCCCTGGGGCAGGCATGTGTGGGGGTTTGGCTGCATCACGGGAGGGGGGTTTGGCTCCAGGGCAGGCAGGCACGGGGGGTTTGGCTGCGCTGTGGGAGTGGGGTTTGGCCCTGTGGCAGGCGCGGTCCACATCGAAACTGTTTGAATTGAGCCCTGCACTTCCTACAGCTGTGCTGCCCTGCGGAGAGCTTGCCCCCAGGCACAGGCTGGCAGCTCTCAGCCCCGGCCCCCTTCGCTCTGGAGGAGCCAGCGGATGGCAGGGCATTAGGACCGGCCAAAACTCACTCACCCACCCACCGAGGAAGTAAGTGCTTCCTGGGATCCTGCTCATTATTCCGAGCCCCGGCGGGGAGCTGCACAGAGACCGTCACCACCCAGCAACCCCGGCTACATCCTCCACCCAGCCTGGCCCAGGGCTTGGGGGACTTGGCGCCACACAATCTGGGAGCCCAGAACACCCCGGCAGCCATGCTGAGGCCTGGTATTTTTTTCCACGGACCAGTACCGGGCCGTGGACCACAGTTTGGGAAACGCTGCTTTCTACTATTTATCTTTCATCTAAAAGTATTCCTGAGCTTGTGGTATTTTGCAACATTGTAAATTTTTGCAAATTTGCTTAATTTAATCAACTATTTGATCTGCTCCCTATGAAAACAAAATCAATAACTACAGATGGTATAGATTTTGTGACTGTGGTAGTCATTCAAAACACTTTTTGGTAACATCCAAGTTTCCTAGTATGTGAAAAGTCATGCACAAATATACTTTTGCTGAAATCTACCTTCCTGACAGAAAAATTGCTAAAAATTATTTCCAGGTTTTCTGAGACCATATAAAATATTCTGCTGACAGTGGATCTATTCCTGCTCCCACTGGAGTCCCTATCAAAAATCCCATTTATTTCAGTGGGAGAAGGATTGAGTTCAGAAGGATAAAGCAAATTATGTGTGTTTGTGAAAATAGCTTGTCCATTTATATCATTCCCCACTGATGCTTTTAGGGTTTCAGAATGACAGGATGTGGCTTTAATTTAAGTGCTCTGCTCTTCACCCCACCCCCACAACATTTTGTACTTTGTAATGTTCAAACATTTTTACCATCCGTATAACTCATTAAAATGCCGATTACACACTATTGTTATGATTCAACACTATTGTAGACTTACCACACTCTGCTTAAATTAAATTTAATGGATTTAAGCACCAAGTTTGGTTTCTTACTTTGAACATCTTTATGAGGCTCGCTTTACAGATTGCATGCCCCATCTCAGGACAGCATACACTGCTATGTGCTGGATCAGTCTGGCAGATTGACAGCATTCCAGAAGGATCCTGTAGATCTCTCCAAGTGGTGCAGTAATTAGGATATTTAATAAGAATACCTACCTCCATTTTAATACAAAGCTTTCAAAGCACTTTGCAAAGGACAGTGTTAGCATTAGTCCCATTGTTATAGATAGGGAAACTGAGGCACCGAGGGGTTAAAGCAACTTTCCCATGGTCACCCAGCAGGTCAGTAGCAGAGCCAGGAATAGTGTCCAGTTGTCTTATGTCCCAACTCAGTGCTAGACCACACTCTAATTCTCATTTTAAAATATCAACTATTTAAACCCCTCAACAACCCTATGAGGCACATAAGTAAACATCAGCCCCATTTTACATATGGGAAAACTGAAACACATAGAGGCTGAGGACTGCTACCTCCATGTTGACTCACAGCTTACAAAAGGACAGCTGGAGGAGTAAGGTACTGCACAAGGTAAATATATATCACTAGCCCAAGGCCATAAAACAAGTCTGCAACAAGAGTAGAACTGGAACTCAGGAGTTCTAGCCATAAAATCAATCCAAGACACCATTGTGCTTTTCATTGCCATATCTATTATGAATCTGTCTAGGGAAACTGAATGAAAAAACGTATTAATAATTCCAAGCATTTTATACCTTGACTTCTAGAGAACAATCTACTTTTCTTTTAATGATTCCAAACATGGCATGCATTTCAAAGAAAGGTTTAGTTATGTTTATGTGCCTAAAAAAAAAATGTAATTATTTTGCCCAAATTATAGGCTGATAATAATTGAGAACATCCAGGCTAATTTGTCGTTTAGCACTACCTGCTGAAAAAGGCAGTTCTGTATGTGTATGTTGGCTTTCCCTGTGCTATGTATGAGACATTTGTAATGGGTGGACCAAGTCAGATACAAATTAAACAAAACACCACAGCCTGGGTCAGAAAAAAACATTTCCTTGTCCCTAGAAACAAACATGAAGTTAAGCTTTTCTATGGTTCTGAAAGGCATAATGAAGAAAATCTCTAGAGTGCTTATTCAAACTGAATCTAAATCAAGACTGACTCACTAAGTGTAACTCCAGTTTACAAGCAAGTCATCCTCAGAACTGTGAGTACAGCCAAAAAATCCAGCCATCCAAACAGATGCACAGTTCCACACCTGCACTGGCCAGAGCCATGTTGACAGAAGTGGTGAGAGACATGATGCAGGGAGGTAGTGTGGATGCACAGCAAACTCTGGGTGGAGAGACCCCATTCAGCTTTCAGATTTGGAGCACTGAAACTGCCATCCAACCTGAACAAACCCATTTCTCATTAACGCAACAAAACAGTCTGATCTGAGTTCTCTCCCTCCTCCAAGACAGCCTCAGAGTTTTCCTCCGCTTCCTAAATCTCTCCTTTGAATTTTCCACAGAAGGGAGATATCTAGCCTGTGATTTTTAATCTGGATCGTGTACCTTTATATCTGTGTCTTCATTGCCAAAAAATATTTCAATTAGCTATGTCACTGAAAAATCCTTGTGGTGACAAGGCACAGCTAGTTTTCACCTTAATGCGGCTAGATGACTTCAACATTAATTCTGTGAGAATAATTTTTTTCTTTCAGTGGCTGAACTAAAAAATAGCAAAAATGAGTTTTGAATTGACCTGAAATAAACAAATTAAAATTTTCAGACAAAGAAAACAGCTTAAAAAATCATTTCAGATCCAACATGTAGTTCAACCCAAAGCAAAACATTTCATTTTGTTTTCATGGAGATTTTTTACCTTTATTAAATAAGTGGACATAATTTAAAATGAAAAGTAATTGCAAATTGAAAGGTCTAAGTTTTTTGTTTAGAAAATGTTTAAATACCTTGTTTCAACTTTTTTTAATAGTCTCCTTCTCCCTCCCCCCCCCAAAAAAAACCTATTGCACTCAAATTAGCAAATTTGTAAAAAGTCTCAATCAACCCCAAAAATTTGCCCAGCTTTTGTCATTATACCTACACCCAGTGTTTATTTCAGCTGGTTACACTCAAGTAAAAATCCACTAAGATTATAAGATGAGATATCTAACTCAAGATAAGTGGCATTGTTTAGAATGAGAGTGAGCTTTTATAGAAGTAAAAACATCTTTTTTATGTATTTTCACTCGTGATAAAAGACTTTATACTGTACACATACTTTTGACAGGTTACCACTGTTGAATAAACAGGGCCCTTTGTTTTCAGTTTCCATTTTGTTTAAAAATTCCCAGCAATTTATCTGGGAAAATTTTTAAAAAGGTGAAAATCTGTGCAAAAAATTAACTTCAGTTTCCTGGGTAAATATCTGGGTTAATGTTGATGAACAAAAGGTCAGAAAGAAAGCAAAATGTAGAGAAAAGTTCAAGTACTCATGATAAAAGTAGTTTTATGGTGGGGTATATTTCATAAACTATATTTTAGCTGCATAAAACTGTATGCTGACAAATACATGCACTCTGCAGCCAATATAAGAGAATTCCATATTGGACAAACTCAGACTGAAAATATTGTGTACATTTTAATGGTGAGAGTAATTAATCTTTTGAACAATTTCCTAAGGATTGTGACATCTTCTCCATCACTGATAATTTTTAGATTAGGATTGAATGCTTTCTTTAAAAGTTATGGTCTAGGAATTATTTTGGGGAAGTTCTATGGCTTGTGCTATAGAGGAAGGCAGATTAAATGATCCATTACATTCCCTCAGTTTAACAAAGTCAGCATCACATTTTCTGTTTACATACACACATCTATTTAATGTAATAGACTGGATTTTCATGTACTTGAGTGGTCCTAATTTCAAGTGAAAATTGGCTATAAATTGAAGAATAGCTTTTGTAAAACCTAGGATGCTTTCAGCAAAAATTGATTTAAAAAAAATAAAGGGTCTTGAGCCTGAAAGAGTGAAAACCCAGTGGCTTGATTCCACCACTCTCCTTCATGCTTAAAAAGTACCTGCCTTGGTGAGCAGTCACATCAAAACCATGGGATTAGTCTAAGTAAAGTGAGTGTCGGTGTGGGAAAAGATTATGAAATTTAGCCCTAAGTAAACAGTGGCCCTGAATTCCGCAGTCCTGATTTGTCAGTCTGAGTGAGCAGCAGCAGAGTTTCTTCTTATAAGGGCAGGATTGCACCATGTAGCCCAATATTCAAAAGCAAGAAGCAGGCCTGTGGCCATGCAATCTTGCAATTATTAATGTGGGAATACATAAAACAGGCATGTAGCAAATTTTAAAAATGTATAAACAATGCTTTAACTTTTCCAGTTGCTAATAAAGGGAAGGGGAGTACTAAATATGTGACAATTAGAGCAACACGGTGTGTTGAAAACATTTATAAAATCTACTTAATACTCTCAGCCATTTACAGTGGAAAAGTCAGACTGCTCATATGTAATGTGTTAAATTTAAATGGCATTACTAGGCAGTAGCTGTACCTGGATTAATATTTAATATTTTGTGCCACTGGTATAATATTAGGTCAAGGAGATACATGAGTGTCTTGTACTTTTCTGAATATATTGGCTTTATGCATAGTTTTTTACTCTGATCATAAAGCAGTATAGCCTTTTCAGCTGCAGAGCGAAGAAACCACAGTGTCAAGAGGAAGAATGTATCTGGGGTAGAACTATTTTTGTTAGGTGTTGGGGGTTTTTTTTGTTTGTTTGTTTTTTATACTATTGCAACTGCCAGTTCAACTCCACTGAGGGTAGCAGTGATGGGTAGATGAGAAAAACCGCTTGTATTCTAAGCATCATGTCATCTAACCTTGTTCAGAGCAGGTCTGGTTAGGGTATAAGGGTTAAAATGCTGGCATACAACTGCTGGTGCTTTGCCTACACTAAAAGCCCCATCTTTGATATCCCCAGGGAACTGAAATGATGAAAGTAATGATGGGAAAATGTCCCTGCCTGGATGGTTTTTTTGGGGGTCTTCTCCAAAGAGTACGTCTCATTTTACAGACCAGGACCATGCTTAAACAAGAATTATTATTTTCAAACTTGCATTAGAATCAAACAAGATTGTGCCCTGCTGAACTGCTTGCAACCAGGAAAAAACACTGCTATAACATAGCCTGCTCAAATGAGTTGTGAACTACTGACCTTTTAGCAGAGTCCAACTCTTAAAGACAAGAAAAGAGGTAAAAGTATGGCCCTTGTAACAGAAATACTTTTCTAAACTAGCTGTTTTACATTAGAAGACAAATACTGTGCAGATTATTACTATTGGGTGCTACATAATCGTAGTGGGTGTTTAACATAAGACAAGTATACCTGTCTGAAAATAAAAATACCTTAAAATGGAGGGGGGAAATATTAAGGGAGTAAACTTGCATTATAATGCTAATTGGCAAATGGGTGCACACAAATGAGATCACTTAATGTCATGTAATACAGAGATCCCCTTAACTGCTAGGGAAACAGTCCCATAGAAACAAATGCTGATGAGAACTTGGTATTACTGTACACCCAGAGGAATGATGGGAGTTTTAAGTAGAGTGTACCATGAAGAAACTATTTTGGAGATGTTATTTTTTTAGACTTTTATCTACATTGGGAAATTGACTGGCATAACTAAAATTGAATAGCTTCCTAGGTAGAGACTATTCTGCAATAGAAGTAACTTTACCTATTATGTATTTGAGAGAGTTTGTGCATCTGTGTGTCTATCTGTCCATCTGTGAGTCCGTTTAGTCAAGAATTCCTCCAAAATGGTAAGAGCTAGGGCCACAAAATTTGGTATGTCACTTCCTCTTATCATAACTTAAAGAAGGGCAAGGTTTGGTCGTGCCAGGACAATGGGATGTACATGGGAAGTGATTGTTTTTCCTCAAATGGAAAGGGAGGAATATGACAGCAGGGACAGTTATACACCTGAATGGCCATGGGGGGGCAACAAGTACCTCAGCACTGGGTACAACTGCTGACAGGCAGCATGGCCCCCACCATCCTGGGTCAGCCAGGGAGAAGCCAGCAGGTGAGCTGCATGTCTCTGTCCTGAGCCGTTCTCAGGGAGAAGTCAATGGGCAGCCTGCATAGACTCCCCACCCTGGGCCCTGAGGAGAAGCTGGCAGCCTCCCACCTCTACCCTGGGTTTCCCATGCCTCCTAGTCCCCTTCCCTGACTCCTGCAGCCCTACCCCATGCCCTGAGTCTCCCACATCTCCAAGCTCCTGTCCTGAATCCTGCACCCTCCACACCGTCACCCCCCTCACCGAAGGACCTGAGCAATGCCACATAAGTCTTCTAGTTTCTGAAAAAATTCCCTATGGAATAGAAGTGACTTTTATTCTGAAATAAAATGTCCTTGGGGGGGCGCTATTCCACTATAGCTATTCAGGAATACCTTGTTTCAATTGTTACCTTGTCAATTGTTACCTTGAAAGGTATTGTTTCCAGGTATGTCAAATAAGCTTTTGAAGGAAGAAACTATTTAGTTACATATGGGTTGAGGGGGTTACAGGAAAGGGAAGTGCCATATTATTTGTTACCTAGACATGTTATTGTTTCTGTTCCCTGATTAAATGACTGATGATAAAATTTTAAGAAGTGACTTAGGCTCCTAAGTCCCGTTATCAAAAATAGTTTGGGTACGTAAGAGCCTAAGTGTGAATTCCAGGCCCATTAAAATCAATGGCAGTTTTGACAGTGGCTTCAAATAGTCAGAATTTCACCCTAAGTTTCATAGGAATTTAAGCCTGGAAGTGACCTTGTAAAGGGCAGGGACAGCTTGTGCATAACTAAGGAGGTCCTTTCCTACCCAGGGCTGGGATATTAATACCTGACTAGGAAGATGGACAAGAAAGGGGTCTAGAAGCTCTGTAGGCTGAGATGGGTGATGATTGCTCTTTCAGGGCTTGGTTCCACTACGGGATGGATCGATGCTGCAGCAGTCAATCCACCAGTGATCGATTTAGTGAGTCTAGTAAAGACCCACTAAAATGACCACTGATCACTCTCCTGTCAACTCTAGTACTCCAGCAAAACAAGATGAATAAGGGGAGTCGACAGGAAAGTTATCTTCTGTCAATCCCGTGCAGTGTTGGCCCTGTGGTAAGTAGATTTGAGTTAAGCTACAAATGTAACTCAAATTGGATAGCTTAGATCAACTTGTCCTTTTAGTGTAGACCTGCCCTCAAGCTCTAGGATACCAGCTCAGCTGGACTCAGACTTTGCGGACTTTAGGTTTGGGAGCTCTAACAAATGGTTCACCTTACAAACTGTTCATTGTAATTGCTTCACTCCTGAACTCCTCTTAAATGGAGAGGGACAATTTTGTTAGTGTGTGTTGGTTTTTCTTTGTCCCAGGCTTTTAAAGTTTGACATCCCAAACACAGGAAATGAAAGCAAGATATATCAGCAGTATCTCAGCTGACCCACAAGGGGGCATCCAAAAGTGGCCCATGCCTTTACAGATCTCCTTATTCATCAAGACCAGTACCTTGCTATTGAAGGCAATCCCATCAACTAATCCCATTCATAAATTGGTCATGCTTTATCTTAAATGCCAAAATTTACTGAAAGTCAATGGGACTTAGGCTCCTAAATCAGTTGGGCACTTTTGAAAATATTACCCCTAAACTTTATAAAAAGTACTTTGTTTATAAATTGTGTGTGAGCCTACATAATTGATTGAACAATCTATTCTGTAATAGAGAGGTAGCCGTGTTAGTCTGATCTTGGTAAAACAAAAAAAGCAGTCATGTAGCACTTTAAAGACTAACAAGATGGTTTATTAGGTGATGAGCTTTTGTGGGGCAGACCCACTTCTTCAGATCATACGAAAGTTTATCACCTGATAAACCATTTTGTTAGTCTTTAAAGTGCGACATGTCTGCTTTTTTTGTTTGTTTGTTTGTTTTAATCTATTCTGTGAGCAGTAAATAGAGCTTTCCAAATAGGCCAGGAGAGCTTGCTGATGAGAGTTCTCTTATTAACATTTTTTATTCCTACAAATTAAAAACTCATTCATCTGTGAATGCTAAAGAAGCAAACTGACAGGTATTGACAGGAATGTCCACTAATATTGCTTTGCTTTATTCTCCAAGTTCTGTTTCAGGGTATGTGGTTTCTTTTGAGCTAGATTGAAATCCCAACCTTTGTTTAGTGAAGCTGAAACTTCTGCTACTCTGATTCTTCCCCCACATCTCTCCCCACCCCCCAACTATGACCTATACTCAGGCAATGATAATACTCATCCCTATCAGCCTGGAAGGGATGGCAGTTTAGACCTTGTGTTATCCTTTCACCTCCAGTTCTGATGCATCCCTCCCTTTATTATCCAAGATTCATACACCAGAAGATAATGCACAAGCCTATAGTTGCAGGCTATTAAAATAAGTGTTGACTTATTCAAATTGTTATCCTGGAAGTGCCCAATTTCTGTACTTTCTCTTGTCTGATTCTTAAAAAGGAATAACGACAATAAACTATCACTCAAATTGGGAGATGTCTCTAATATTATAAAAGCAACCCAAGAAAAAGCAAACAAAGGGAAGAATTCAGGGTCATTTGGACAAATGAAAGGCATAATTGCCTTATATATCAGCTGCAAACATTTTTATTCAGGCCTGTGTAGAAAAATAACTATTACAGGGGTTCTTTTAGCCTAAGGTTTGGAAATATATTCAGATAATATAGGAACCAATCTTAGGCCATAATTCAGATAAAGCCATTTTGTGAGGGTGATGACAATACTGGTGTTATTTGAACTCAAGATTGTAAATATTCATAAGACAAGTCATTTCTTTGGCAAACACTTTCTGCACCTGAAAATACAATAAAAACACTAGTCTTGTTTTGTTCCTGGCTTCAGTTTATCACTAAATAGTTCTCATTAAATCGCTGTTAAAATCACCCTTTGTCATCTACGAAAGCATATGTACGTGCTCTCTCTCTCTCTGTAGCATATATAGAATATTAGTCACTATGGTGTCTTGGGGCTATTGTAATGCAGGAGCACAAACGCTCTATAAAATATCTCATTGCAAAGGTTGGTCCAGCTTCCTTTTTTCCAGGTCTGCAAGTAACTCCTCTCTAAACATCTTAGCCAGAATCACAAACTTGAACTAACCATAAATCATCACTGGCACTCAGCAAGTCAGGGCATTTTGCTGACATCAGTAGAAAGAATGTGTGTGGAGGGGGGGAGGGGTATTTTATTTTTATAGTTGTTGTAGAATTACTATTCTGCTTGTGACTGAATAACCAAAAAATTACAGACAATCTCTGCAGGAGTAAAAATTAATGGGAAATGTGTATGTGGGGGATGGGAGAGATTTAAAAAGAGAAGCATCAAATAAAATGGGATGCACATGGCCTCACCCATTCCTACTGACATCATCATCACTATTTTCCAATCACATACACAACTGGCAAAATTTCAAGCCCTGCCAATGCACTTTCATTGATGGTTGCCTTATTTTTGTTATGAGACAGGGAGAACAGAATGGTCTCTAGACCACTGCCTTCTTATTGTAAATGAATGTATTGTATCCTCTCTTATGAGATATGATGAGTGAATGAGCTAGAGAATGTGGAAATTAAAAATTAGCAAAACTGATCAAAAGAAATATTTGTCACCAATTATATAATTATATCGTAGGACTCATTCACAAAGGAAATTGCTGAGGCCAAGAATTCAACAAGATTCGGGAAGGGACCAAACTCTTAGGCTACATCTTCACTGCGAGATCTTCCAGTAGAAAATATGCTAATGAGGGACTCATTAGCATAATCCGTTGTCTCATTAGCATATTTTCTGCCATTTCTTTTTTCACAAAGGGGTTTGAGCAAAAAAAACTCTGTCCACACTGCTTCTTTTAGCATATTTTCTGCTGAAAGATCTTGCAGTGAAGACGAAGCCTTACAGGGGCAGCAAGAATATGCAGACTTATAATTAGGGCTACAAAAATTTTGGAAGAGATATATTAGAGATCCAGAAGAGATGTGATATGAGGGATTTTCAGGAATAACCAGGGGGATTACCTCATATTTAACTAGCTGGAAGCCTTTACCTCTTCTTCTGAAGTACATGGATATTGGACTACGGCAACTCCTACATTTTTGTTTTAATTAACTAACAAAATCAGTTTTCCACTACTTCACTAAAACATTAGTTATTTTAATTTTTTTATATCTATTTTTAATTATTTGTCCACAGCCATGTAAATACCAGGATATGAGAAAAATAAGATGGATAAGTAAAACCTTTTTTTGGAATTCTTGGTACTAAGGATGTTAGATATCGTGTAATTGAACAGTCATGTAACCACATAAAATATTGGTTACATAACTCTTCTATAGTCCCTGGGGGCGGCAGCCAATGCACTCCAACCCCACTCCCGGTGAATCCCCTGCCACCCTACACTGCTGCCTCTCTAACAGAGGCAGCAGCATGGGATGACAGGCGGGAGCTGGTCCACAAGGGGAGCTAGTTTAAGAACCAGCTTTCCTCACAGACTGGCTGCTTGCTGCTCTGCTTGCTGCGTCTAATACAGAGGCAGCAGTGTGGGGTGGCAGCAGCCCCAGTCCATGGCGGGAGGGGGGGAGAGGTGGTACGAGCTCCCTAACAGACAGAGGCTATATTGTGGGATGCAGAGCAGCCTCTGTCTGTAGAGAGCTTGGACCCCCTGTGGACAGAGGCTGCTTTGTGGCAGCCTCCCCTGCCTTCCTCCACTCTATCCCCTCATTGCTGCTTCTGATTAAGGCAGCAGCGCAAGGGGGGCAGGAGGCATCATGGAGCTGGTGCTATGGGAAACTGGCTTTTAAACTGCCCTCCTCCCTCAACATGGGGTCTTGTCTGTCCCTCACCCCCAGCCTCTATTGGAGGTAGCGAGGGGGGGCAAGTGGGTCCATAGGAGCCGATACACACAGGGAGCTGACTTGAAAGCTAGCTTTCCACGCATATTGGCTCTAGCCTGCTCCCTTCACCCTCTTTGCTGCTGCCTTCCTATCAGAGGCAGTGCAGGGGTGGGGGTGGCAGGCAGATCCAAAGACAGCAAGGGAAAGGGGGAAATGCGTGTAGTTCACAAGATTAACCGATAAATCAAGGCTTATTGGTTAATCGTTTACTTAACTACATGCTAATATCCCTACTTGGTATCACTTTTCAAGCTACATAGACCCAAATAAAAGATCTTTGTAGCTTGAAAGTTTGTACCTTCCCCCAACAGTTGTTTCAGTTTTAATTAATTATTTACCAGCATAGCAGGAGGGGCTTTAAGAGTAAAACCATGTGTATCGCTAAAAAATCCCTCTTTGTTTTTGTTCTTCTTATCTTGTGCACAAAGTAGAGTCTTTCACAAAAAGATAGTTTGCACCATAGGATTTTGTCCATGGATTGCTTTTTATTTTAGGCTGATGTTAACAAATTGCTAATCTTCTTGGACACTGACTTCCTCTCTAGCCAGGGGTGATTCACCCTCCCTCCACCCTAACTCTTCCCTGCCCCGCTCCCATTCCACCCCTTCCACAAAGCCTCCATTCCTACCCCACCTCTTCCCATGCCTACCCTATGTAGAAGCTGTAGAAACCATTTTTATATTTAGCTTGAAGCCATCTTGTATATCAGAAACCATTTCAGCTTTTCTCTCAAGCACGTAGACCAGAGTGAACTTTCTGTCACCCCGTGAGAAGAGGCCTACAGGATGGGCTATTGGTATGTGTTAATTGGGCTGGTTGGGACAGGAGATGTACTCCCTCGCACCTGTCCGCCATCTTGTTAATAAGGCTTTGTTTTTCCAAATTTAATTTAGGATTTCTGTAATTGGATGCCCTGACGTCAGACTGTTTGGTTAAGGGTATAAAGATACTAGAATTAATTGTATTAGTAGCCTTACTGGGTCTAGCTCTGCTGTGACCACGTTTGGCTCATGCTGTGCTTTATTAATTAATAAAGCTGCTTGTTAGCTGCCTAAACACAAAGGAGCGTGTTTTTGCTTCGACAATTTGGAGGTTCCACCGAGATTCCTAACGCGCCACTTGCCCGTATGGATGGACCGGCACTCCACTTCCAAACCTCTCAGAGCGCTCAAGAGAAGGTAAAGGGGATACCTGTTACGAAATCTCCTGGTTGAGGGCTTGGGATTTGGAGTGACGGCCGGCCATCGGGGTAAGGGGAGCTACGGAATTCAATTTTGTGGAGCGGCTAACATTTTTGTCTGTCTGTGTCTGTCTTTGTCTATTAGGCCTGTCTTATGTGTCACAGTTCCAAAAGGGCACACCGGTGTCTCTAGTGAGGCAGCCATGCGCTGGACCCTCTGTGTTCGGACGCTAAAAGCTGGTGTGGTGCCATTACTCTCTCTCGGCACACGGAACTGTGGGGAAGCTTTGTTGTCTCTCTCTGTTATTTGTGGGCGTAGTACTGACCTCTGAGGCTAACCCCAGGCCATAGTGCCCCATTCCGCCAGGCTGTCTCCAGGCGCCAGGACGTGGTGTTCTGCCGGGCTGGGGCAGGTGCCGGAAACCCCTGCGAGGCAGGTGGACCTTGAGTCCAGTGCTTCGCAACAAAAAGGGGGGGGACCAGTGCGAGCAGGTGAATTCTTGATTCGGTGACTCGCAGAGCGAGCAGGCGGATCCTGATTCAGTGACTCGCAGAGCAAGCAGGCGAATCCTGTTTCGGTGACTTGCAGAGCAAGCAGGCGAATTCTGATTCGGTGACTCGCAGAGCGAGCAGGCGGATCCTGATTCGGTGACTCGCAGAGCGAGCAGGCGGATTCTGATTCGGTGACTTGCAGAATATGGTGTAAGCAGGCGGACTTTAGTTCGGTGTCTTACAGAATTAAGCGCGCGCAGGAAATGGGGGTAGGTCAGTCTACAGGAATTCCAGTGCCTTTATGTTAAGTGTTTTCTGGTATAGGATCCTAATGAAGTCTGATATTAAGTGCCGGGTGTCTTAGGGCAGCGTCACTTAATAGAAACCCATGGGAACTAGACAATAAATAAAGATGCAGCTAAATGTGGAAACTATAGGAAAAATGTGAAAAAGGAGGAAAAAATGTGTGTGGAAAATAAGTATGAATGTAATGAGTGAAAAATGAATGCCGTTGCATAGGTCTGAGACTTGAGCTGATCCCAGCTGCACCAGGGCTCTCCCACGAGGGAGCTCTGAACGCAATGGGGGGGGTCAGCTGAACCTCGAGACTCAGCGGATATGTGAGGGAGTTACGACTCCCCTTATTTCATGAGCTGCTAAGGTCTGACACTCTAGACCCGGCAGACTCTTTCTTTGGAGTGTGTAAAGTTAGTTTAAGTGGGGGTTAGTCTAAACACCCCCCACTCTGCCGAAAGGCACCCCTGTGTACTACATGTACGTGCATAATGGTCCAAGGACCTGTAAGCATTTAACAAATTGGAAAAGAAGAAAAATTAAAGCTATAAGGAATGAAAGTAAAGCTCAGAGAAGCAAAAATCCACCCTGCAGTAAGATAGGTAACTTAAAAGTTGCTGCAGCACCTCTGTGCCAAAATAATACATAAGAAGTGGAAAAAGAAAAAAAAAATAAAATTCTCAGTTGGCACACCCATATCAACCAAGCTTAGGGGGAAAATCTGGCACAACATCACCCCTCTATCCCTCTTTATAACGCATACACAGATAGAGAGGAAACATGAAAAATAACTGAAAGAAATTAGCTCTTCCCTTTGAAAACACGGGCTCCTGTAACAAACTTGCCCGATCCAAAGCAAAACACAAAGTTTAAAATAAGTTTAATAGTTTAAAGAAAGTGTTCCTCCAAATCCTAAAGGGGAGGAAAAAAACAAACAAACCTGCTTTAAGAAATGACTCGTTTCTTGCAGCCTCTTCTAATCATCTTAGCAATAAAACAGTCAAGTTAAACATTTGGCTACAGATACTTTGTTAAAATCTATTAAAGAAAAAATAAGGAATTCTACTGAAACTTAATTGGTTAACCGCATAAAAGAATAGAATCTATACATTGTAAATTTGTAAAACCTGCACCCTAAGGGTTAAATGTGTCTTCCAAGGAACCTAATTATTGTTTAAAAAAATCCAAGCCCAGAAACTTCACAGTGTTTCTGGTCAAGGCTGAGCTGATAGCACTTTTGGCTTGCTTTCAGATCCAAGGTTGTGTGTGTCTGCAAACTGCCTGTCTGTTCTGGAAGGGGGGGAGCACTGTCCCCCATAAGTAAGTCTGTAACATTGCATGTGATTCTTTTCAGGAAAGAAAAACCTTTTTGCTTGCTGGAATAGTAACTAGCAAGCACCTTGTTCTAAGAGTTTCTGTGGCAGTAAAAAAGCCTGGTCTGCAGTACAAGAGGGAAACTGAGGCATGCCACCTTTAACTTAATAATTAAATAATAAAGTAATTTACTCAAACCCTCTGAAGCTAGTGTTCAAAATAAAAGCATACAATTGGGTAACAGCAGGCTGATCAAAAAGTAGCAAAAATCTGTAAAGAAAAAGTGTTCTAAAATATAATGCACCACCCCAATATGGGTAGAAATGTTTTCTTTGTCTTTCAGATCATCAAGAAGCGCTAATATCATCTAAAAATTAACTGAAAAAAAAAACATGGTTCTGTGTCATAACATAATAAGTTTGTGTTCTGTGTTCTGTCCAGATTTGTCTTGTGTGTGTCTTAATTGTGATATATGTATTTCAAATGTTGTGTGTACAATATTGTTGTTTTAATAAAAGAATAATTTAAGTCCCTTAAATAATCTTAACATTGTGCTTTATATAAATGGTTCTTGCCTTTATAATTTTAGTAAAGTTTTAGTAGCAGGCTATGCAGTTTGTACTGTCTAGAATGTAGTGAAATCTGCTCCTCTACCTGCTGTTTTTCCCTTCTGTCCTACCATCGCCAGCTCCTATGCCGTCTCTTTCAGAACTGGCCCTCCTGCAAGACCAAGCCCCAGAATCGGAAAAGCAGGAGTGGAGACTGGCAGGGTGCACTTTGCACCCAGACCACTTGTGGTGCAGCTCTGATGGCCACATTGTTGCCCCAGTGGTCTTGCTACCTCACCTTGCCCCCGTGCTCCCTAAATTGTCGCACGTTGGCAAAAGGGGGGATGGTAGCAATCCTAAAACAAAATTGGTTTGCTCCCAAATTCTCCCAAGCAGCCAAAGATTACTGTCTGGCTTGCCCTGTCTGCCAAGCCCACAACGTGGGTAAACCTGTAAAGACAGTTCCGGCAACCAGACCTCCGCCTTTAGGACCATTTCTGAATTTACAAATGGACTTTATTCAATTGCCTAAATGTCAATCCTTTGAATAATGTGCTGGTTATTGTTTGCTTGTTTTTGGGATGGGTAGAAGCTTATCCCTGCAGGAAACATGATGACATCACAGTAGCTAAGAAACTTCTAAATTATTACATCCCATCATGGGGAATACACCTTGTAATCTCCGGTAATAAAGGTACCCACTTTACTGGGCAAATTGTTCAAAAAAAACTAGAGAAGTACTACTCTCCCAGACAAGCACTGCACTGTGCACGACACCTGGAGAGCGCAGAAACAGTAAAAAGATGAAACAGGATTTTAAAGAACAAACTTGCTAAAATATGTAAAAACTCTGGCTTAACATAGATAGTAGCACTCCAGATTGCCCTAATGAGCATGAGAGCCACTCCTAATCAGAAAACTGGACTCAGTCCACATGAAATTGCATGTGGCCAACCTATGAGACTGTAAAGTAGCCCAGAAATTAACCTGGCTGATGCCACACTTGTTAAAGGAAGCATAGTCAAGAATTGTCAGGAACTTATGAGGTGTGTACAGTCTTATCATTTACAGGTTAAGGACGCCTTCCAGGAGGCCCCAACTGAGCTGTGCCTTAAACTACAACCAAGAAACTGGGTTTGCGTGAAAGTTCACCAGCGGAAGACTGCCCTGGAACCCAGGTGAAAGTGTCCCTACCAAATCCTTCTGACCACCCATACTGCTGTAAAGTGCGAAGGATTGCCCACCTGGATTCACGCATCCCACTGCAAACCCGTCCTGGCTCCTACAGAAGTCGGCCCCAATAAGGAGCACCGCAGACCTGGTACCGGAGACCCAGGTCCAGAAGCAGATGGGAATCACCACAGACCTGGTACCAGAAACCCAGGTCCAGAAGTAGACGAGGATCAGCACAGGCTTGGTACCGGCAATCCAGGCCCAGAAGCAGACGAGCCTAAGAGACCAAGGCTAAGGTACCAGCTGCGGCCCAGAAGAACCTGCCAGCGATAGGTGAAGCAAACTACAAAGTCCTGAAGAACAGCCAGCATGAGGCTGGACAAACAATTCATGTTGAGTTTATGCTTAATCTTGTTTTTAATATTTAGTAGTTATAACCTATATGGTTCAAATGTGTTTATGCTTTTAATGAACCAAGTTTCCCAAGAATTTAATTCTACAGGTTGCTGGATATGTGCTCACAGTCCAGTACATTCAGAAGGAGGCATCCCAATAATTCCAGTCCCACTAAACAACACTCAAATAAATGGCACACTGTTTAGTAAACTAAGCCAAATGATACTTGGCAGGATAAAAAGTTTACTAACCCAGGGTATATCCGCCTAGCCTTAACCCCAATTGAAAAGTACTGCTAAACATGTAACGGTTCAGGAGCCAGGGTAAGAAAAAGCCAAAACCAAATGGCCCTAGACTATGTCCTAGCTAGTAAGAGCGGGGTTTGTGCCTTAGTAAGAAAAAAATGCTGTGGGTATATTTCTGACACCAGCAAAAAAGTAAAGGAAGATGCCTCAAAAATTAAAAAAACTGTAAAACGCCTAAGGCAGGGGGAAGACTGGACCCTCTGGAATTGGTTGGGAGGCTGGTTTGAACATGTGGGAACTTGAATTTTGCAAAAAGTAGTTTTAGTATTGGCTATATTCTTTTGTGCTTATTGCTGTTTCTTGTTAATCAAATGCTGTATTTCTTGTATTCTAGAAAACACAAGATAGACCCTTACCAAAGGGAATGTGGAACTCATGATGTTAAAATAGAATGAGCAGAGAAAGAAACAAAAAATGTACATAAATACTTTAATGAAAAATAAAGGTATAAAATGGTTTCAAGGTTAGCCTTTAAAAGGCTAAAAGGGGGGAGTTGTAGAAGCTGTAGAAACCATTTTCATATTTAGCTTGAAGCCATCTTGTATATCAGAAACCATTTCAGCTTTTCTCTCAAGCACGTAGACCAGAGTGAACTTTCTGTCACCCCGTGAGAAGAGGCCTACAGGATGGGCTATTGGTATGTGTTAATTGGGCTGGTTGGGACAGGAGATGTACTCCCTCGCACCTGTCCGCCATCTTGTTAATAAGGCTTTGTTTTTCCAAATTTAATTTAGGATTTCTGTAATTGGATGCCCTGACGTCAGACTGTTTGGTTAAGGGTATAAAGATACTAGAATTAATTGTATTAGTAGCCTTACTGGGTCTAGCTCTGCTGTGACCACGTTTGGCTCATGCTGTGCTTTATTAATTAATAAAGCTGCTTGTTAGCTGCCTAAACACAAAGGAGCGTGTTTTTGCTTCGACACCTATCTCCTTCCCAGAGTGCATCCCATCTCTGCTCTTCCCCCATCCTCCTCCAGCTTTCTGAATGCCACTAATCAGCTGTTCGTGGCACTCCGAAAGCACTGTGGAGAGGGAGGAGTTGTTCAGTATGGCCATAAGCAGGCAACAAGCATAGGAGGGAAATAGAAGCAGAAGGAGAGCTTGGTTCTGGTACATGCTCAGCACCCATTCATTTTATTCCATAGGTGCTCTAGCCCTGGAGCACCCCTGGAGTCCGTGCCTATGTTACTCTTTAAGAAATTGATTCTGATCTTACTTATGGTGGTATAAATCAGGAATAATTCCAGAGACATCACTAGAGTTATAGCAATACTTGAAATCAGATTAGAATAAAGACAAAATAATATAGAACTAATTAGCCTGATTCGAAAAGCATGTACATGTACACTTACGCGAGTAATCCTGTTCCTAGTCTACAAAGCATTGGACATGTGGTGAGGGACATATCTAACTCCCTTTGAAAAGTGCTTTGGTGAATTGGAGCCTAAGAAAGCCTTGGAAAGATTCTTGTTTCATGACACCTCACAGATTCTTGCTAGGCATTTCCTCTTTTATAATTTTTCTCTTTAAAAATGGTGAAAATATCTTTCACAATAGGATATTTATGTGTGTCATAACTTAAGTAATCTCATAGTTCTAAAGATATCTGTATGATATCTGTAGGTAAATGGTGCATTAGAAAAAAAATAAAGTAGTATCAAAAGTCCCCAAACTGGGGTATCCTAGTTTTTGTCTGTAATTAAGATGCATATGTACCACGTTTCTAATCTGCTTGGGGGATGGATGTTCTGATAAAGCCCCATCCCCATTCCACCCTTTCCTCCCAAACCCCAATCCCACCCCACTTCATCCTAGCCCCACCCCTCCTCTTCCCCGTGCAGTTCCACCCCTTCTCTCAAGTGTGCTGAGCCCTCTTGCCCCCCTATTGATGCAGCACCTATTGATGCAGCAAAATATCTAATCCACAGCAAACAGCTGAGACTATGTCTAGACTGCAGGCTTCTTTCAGAAGAAGCTTTTCCAGAAGAGATGTTCCGGAAATACTTCTTTTGAAAGAGAGCGTCCACATGGCAAAAGCACGTAAAAAAGCAATCTGCTTTTTCATTGATTGGATGCTATCTTGCATTTAAGTTGTGATTACTATGGATGGGGTGGCCACCAGGGCGCCTGTGCTTTTTCCTGAAGGCCTCTTCTTTCTAAAAAAAACCCCTCTTCCCCATCCACATACGCCTTTTTCCAAAAGAGCTCTTTTGGAAAAAGGCTTCTTCCTCATAGAAAGAAGTTTACCAATGTCAGAAAAAAAACAACGTTCTTTCGACTTTCTGTCGAAGAACACAATTGCAGTGTGGATGTAAGTGTAGTCTTCCTGGGAAAACTGCCATTTTTCTGGAAAAACTCTGCAGTGTAGACATACCTTGAGAGGGAGGGGAAAATGCTAAGGGGGAGAGTGAAGTGCTGATCAGCAGGGCCTGGCAGGAGGTACTGGCGGAGAAGGGAAGATTGTGGTATGTAAGCATTTTTTCCATGGAGTCGGCACTTATGCTAACACATAACATCCTTCCCATGAAGATGAGAAATTAGTGCATTTACTTGTGGTACAATACAACACTTTATGCATAGCTCATTCAGCCCAGAACTTTGACAGACTCTCTGTATTCAGGCCTGATTCTGATCTGAATTGCATTTTCTTACTGGTCCTCTCCCATTAAGTTCAATAGAGTTACTCCTGATTTATGCCAGTGTGAATCAAACCTACCTCACATGTGCTTGCCATTTTCATGGTCAGAATGAATGAGAAAACAGAAGTGTTAAGTAATATAAAGTAAATTTTAGTCTTAGTGGCAAAAAAAAAAAAAAAAAAAAAAAAGATGCAAAGCTGAAAAGCACTGAAATAATCCTGGCCCCAAATATTTTGGATTAATGCCAGTCTTTTGACTGCTTCACATGATACTTAGATGCACAAAGCAGGAAAAACTGAAGCAGACTTGAACATGATATTATGTACACTTTGTCATGTTCACTAGCCATAAAATGATAGGGTCAGCAGAACAGCAATGCCCACGTAAATTCTCATTCTATTAGAGGCTTTTCCCTGTACTAAAAATAAATTGGTATTCGCATCCACATCTGCAAAAATGAGCTGTGAATCTCTGCATCCCTTCCACATCCATGTGGATACCTGTGAATATAAGGTGGATATCCACAGATTTGCAGGGCTTTATGGCTGTGTCTACACTGGCATGAATTTCTGGAAATGCTTAAAACAAAATAGTTTTCATTATAAGTATTTCCGGAAAAGGAGCGTCTACATTGGCAGGCTGCTTTTCCGGAAAAGAGCCCCGAGCGTCATTTTCGCGATTGGGGCTTTTTTCCGGAAAAGACTACTGGGCTGTCTACACTGGCCCTTTTCCGGAACAGTGTTCCGGAATAAGGACTTATGCCCGAGCGGGAGCAGAATAGTTTTTCCGGAATAGCGGCTGATTTTGTACAGTAGAGCATCGTTGCTTTTCCGGAAATTCAAGGGCCAGTGTAGACAGCTCGCAGCTTATTCCGGAAAAGCGGCTGATTTTCCGGAATAAGTGGCCCAGTGTAGACACAGCCTATGAGTTTCATCTTAAACCTACTATTATCACAACTTTTCATTCAAATATGCAGCTGCAAGAGTTTGAGGTTGAAGGGGACAAACTACATTAGCCAAGTGGCTTAGTGATGCTTATACTAAATTAAGAGTTTAATTACAGTTCTAAAACTTCCTTGCTATTTGCTAATTAATTTGACATGACACTAAATTGAAAATGAAATGTTTCATCTGCTATGTTCTCCATTGATAATGAATGGTTCATTATTATCCATTACAACATTCTAAGTTTGGTCTGGACTGATAGGAATTGGAAACTTGATAAACCCTAGAGGGACAGGAATATCCCATTCTTCACGAACATTTCTCATCTAGTGTAGAAATGGAGTTGAAGAGTCCCAGGAAGAAGTCTGCTCTCAGGCTCTTCACTTCAAATCTGAGTGCCCATATTTTCATGCCTTCAGGGTAGGGGCCAAGACATAGTTGGTAATGAGTGAAACACTCTCCAGGGCTCTAAAAGTGATTCTAAGAGCACACTGAGAAGGATACACATCTCAAAAGGGATCTTTTGTACTAAAATAGATCTTTTAGGGTATATTTCCCCCAAAAAAATATATAAGCATTTACCAAACTGTAAATTAGTCTTTCATATTTTTCTTTGGATGTTGCTGTCACAGGTTTGATGGCCCCTTCACCCACATAACTAGACTCTCTACAGAAAGGGCAGGATGTGCTGGGAAGCTCTAGAATCTACACCCCATTCTGAGGCCAAAACCATGGGGCTGCAATGTAGTGACCTCTTTCCTTGCAGCCACTACTCCAAGCATTCCATTATATTTGACTTGTGTTAGGGACACTGAATCCATAGAAATGTGTGTCCAGTGGCCCCTTTTTTGTAATGCCTACCTCCCATCCGATCACTGCTCTCCATGGCAGTCTGCATAAACCTTTGTGAAGATTATTTGCATGGCACATATTTGGTGCCCAAGAGCCAGTGCATAGCTGCTGCATTGGGACTGAGTGGCCCGCGTGTGTATACAGCTTCTTGGTGAATATATCTCACCATGTGAAAACAACTGTTTTACTTGATAGTGACTCAACCTGGATGCGGTCAGTGAGTCTATTTATCTTTGTTTTCTGAAGCTTAGACGGTTAGCCGAATCAGACCTAATTATTCATTATATCCTACCTAATATCCTGCTCAGTAAGAGTTTAATTACAGTTTCAAAACATTCCTTGTTATTTACAAATTAAATTGACATGACACTGAATTAAGAATGAAATGTTTCATCTGTTGTGTTTTCCAGTGATTAAATGAATGGTTCATTATTATTGGTTGCAACACCCGAAGTTTTGCAAGTCAATTTGAAAGGTCTTGGATGGGACACAACAACTTGAGTGCACTTAACTTTGTCTAATTATACCTACATATTAATATAGTGAGTTAGATCAGTTCATCTGAAGAAGTGGGCTGTGCCCACGAAAGCTCATGATAACATCTACATGTTATGTTGGTCTATAAAGTGCTACCAGACTATTTGTTGTTTTTTAAGTTTTTCCTGTACAGACTACCTCGGCTATTCCTCTGAAACGTATGCCTTTTCAGGTACACTGCAAGACCTATTTGCTCACCTTTCCTCTGAGGAGGCTGGTTATTGATAGGGATGTAAAATCCCATTTAACCAGTTAACTGATGAAAGGGAGGTGGATGAAAAGGCTGGAGCAGGCCCCTCCGCTGCAGACAAGGGTTTCTTCAGTCCCGTTGCTTCCGGCCCCACACAGGGCTTCTGGCTCCAACCCCTGTGCAGAGCTGCGGCTTCCGGCTCCATGCAGGGGCCTAGCAGGGCTGGAGCAAGGTGATGCTTACTGGGTAATGTGTTAACCGTTTACCTGTTCGTATCCCTAGTTGCTATGGGTGATTTTGCTGTGGGTGGAGTTATTTTCTTTTGAACATAGCATGCTCTGATGGGCAGTACAGATACTTCAAAGTGCAAAAGAGGGTCTTTGTGACCATAGGTCTGCCATGTGGCCAGTGTGCTAATACATGGAGACAGCAACATCTGATCTGGAAATTGTGGAGGTTAGCTAGGACCCAGAGGAGCTGCCTCAGATCTCAAAGAAAGGAGCCAGGACAGCTGCATACAATTTTCAAAAGCCAAGGAAGAGAGTTTCCTTCTGCTGAAGGATTGTTCTAATTGTGTGTACTTTTGGTTGCTTGTTTTGTGTTATGAGCCATGTGCTAGTCTCTGGTTGGTTGTGATCAAAACTGTGGGCTGAGTACATTGATTTAGTTATGATAGTGATAGGTATTGGGCCTTGGCTTTTTGTATGTAGCTTTGGCTTTTTGTAAATGCCCCTAGAGATTGGTTAACAGCCACATCTTGTAATTGGGAAAAAATAAATTTAGGCCTCTTCATTGAAACTACAAAAGCACATCGTAGGGCTATGGCACAGACAAATCTTTCACAGTGTTCAGTGTGGCCTTTGGGGACCACAAAACCAGTAGAAGGGGAGCTCTGGGGTAGGGTTGGCCCTCAAAGTCAGCTTTTTTTTTCTTGTGTTCTTTGCTATGATGGTAGCCTTGACAGTAAAAATTGTGCATTGGTGTGACGGGGAAGACACTCCCCGCACTGACAACAGCGCCCCTGGCGAAGCGCTGGGTGACACGGCCAGGTGGGACGCGGGGGAGAGCGGCCGGCAGGAGGAAAAGCCGCCAAGCCGGGAGGCAGGTGTGCGGGCGTGTGCGGCAGGCAGGCGCGCTGCCTGCGGTGGGCACTTGGTCCCGGGAGGAGGCGGCTGGGAGGCGGAGGACGGACCGGCATGTCTCGGGCGTGCTGGCGTATAAAGGGGGGGAGCTGGAAGGGGAGGGGGCTGGTGGCATTCCCTCTACCCCCGCAGGCAACCCCGGGAGGAGCGCCGGAGGACCAGAGGAGGAGCGCCGGGCCCCCGCAGCCCAGACCCATCACGGGACGACCCACCCTAGGGACCCAAGGACAGGGGAAGGCGGCAGACGACTCCAACACCCCCACCCAAGGAGTGCAGAGGGCTGAGCCCGCTGGAGGGCAAACCTCCGTCGCCGGCCCGTGAGTGGGGCCGAGGGTTGAGAGCCCTCCTCGCCCCCTGGCTGACAGTAAGCCAGGGTGCTGCGGCAGCTTCCCTAGGGGCAGAGACAATGGGACAGAGACACAGGGGCAGAGACAAGGGGCTAGAGGCACAGGTGAGCAGGGTCGCGGGGGGACTCCCCTTCCTTCCCTGCACGGTACTGCCACAATTGGGTTAAAAGATTGCTGGGGTATTTTTTCCTAAGTATTATGGGTTCTTTATCATATCCACTGTCCTACAATTCTCCTGGCCTTTCGGGTTAGTAAAACTTGTGGCCATGGTTCCTTTGCCATCTGAAGAAATCCCATGTCATTTATAACTATGAGCAATGGGGTTGGCTAGATTTCTACTGTGGGTGCTAAAATTACTACAAACTCCCTCTCAGCCACTAGACAGCTTTCTGCATCTAAATCGGCTTCTGTATTCAGCAGCCAATATGCTTTCTGGCCACAGGGAGTGGCAGCGCAGCAGTGAGAGAAGCAGCATGTTAATCTCAGGTCTGGTGGCAAAAATCTTCCATGCCAACATCTCTGAAACATACTTTTGTGGACATATAAAATCATTAACTTTTCTGCCGTGGTTTCCCCCTAAGGGTGTTGAAAGATAGATGAGTTCCTAATTCTAAAATATGATACCAATGCTAACTATACAGTAGCTGGAATTTTTTGACTATTCGTGTGATATTTCTGGTTTTGTATTCTGGATTGAACCTCTCTAGTCCAGAACTCTAGTTTAGAAACATTTGTCATCCAGAATTATTTTAGTTAGGCAGATATCCACTTTTCAGATATCCTAGTTTCCCATGATCTCATAGTTTCCCATGATCTCATAAAGTTTTACAGCCACAGTCCTAGCTCTCAGTGTTCTGTGCTGATACTTAGCTCTAATTTATCCCTAAATGTCCTCTAGCAGCCCAGTAAGCAGTGGAAGTATTGGTAATGCTGCTAAACAATATTGACTTCCTGTGATCTGGAAAATTCTCTGGATCGGAAGCAGTCAGGTCCAAGGAGTGCCAGACTACAGAGGTTCAACTTGTATTATTAAATACAAATATAACATTGTTTTAAATGTATTATACTAATTACAATAGGAAATTGCAAATTTAAATATTAATTGAGCAAAATACAATTACCAGACAAATTGAAATACATTATATTGTCTATGGTTTTATAAACTGATAATTGATTTTGAAATTTGTAACACTTGAAACATTTCAATTAATTCTAAAATACATATTTTATAAGACAGAATGACTGGACTTAATGAGCCATGAGATCCCTTCTTCTCCTATTTCATGTTTTAATAACATGTTATGTCAGTCACATGAGATACAGTAGCCAAATGTTTCAACTATAAAGTAACATATTATTTTTAATTAAATGTTATAGTATAAATTATAACATTATAAGTCCACACAAAAGATTTTGATGTTTTTTTTCTTAAATGACATTTTGGTATTTCTTTCTGTAGTCAGTTCAAAATTTGTATTGCTGTTGCTCCAGTTCAGAATGGGGAGAACAAAACAGAGTTTTGGAATTTCCTGAAGAATGGAAATTCAAGGATCTGACCAGCTTTAGTCAATGGCCTTAGGGCTGTGGCTAAACTACATCCCTTTTTCGGTAAAGGGATATAAATTAGGCACGTCAATATTGCAAATGAAGCCGGGATTTAAGTATCCCATGCTTCATTTGCATAATGGCAGCCGCGGCTTTTTTCCGAAACGGAGCTTTTTTTAAAAAAAAACGGCAGTTTAGATGGGGCATTTTCGAGAGAAATGCCCTGTTTCAAAAAATCCTGTACTCCTTGAGGAAAAAGGGATGATCCTGTACTCAGTTTTGAAAAAAAGCAGCAGCCGCCATTATACAAGTGAAGCATGGGATATTTAAATCCCGGCTTCATTTGCAATATCGATGTGCCTAATTTACATCCCTTTACCGAAAAAGGGATGTCATTTAGACACAACCTAAGGTACTTGAGGAAGAATGCTACTATGAGATAAGGACTCTAGTGAAGGGTATGCATGCTACAGTACTCAAAGAGAATTCCCACGGATCTTTGGGGGCCACACCATTCTTCATCTACCACAAACCTTTCTCTCAGTAGTAGTACCATTTTAGGAGCTCCATGAGTTCAAACTGAATTATCCCCCGTCACTTGTTTGCCACTAAGCAGCTGAAGGGCATCCAACCAGTGGAGCACCAGCTCCAGCAGTGGCCAGATTGTTGGGGTATGAGGAAAGTCAGAGAATAGCCATCCATGCAAGATGGCCCCCTGCCTGCAGTTCTCAGAAGGTCCATTCCTTTCACACCCATGGAATCATGGGACTGAAAGAGCTCACTACAGGACAACTCCTGTACCTGTGGGTCTCTTATACCTCTCTTTGTGTATAGGTAGTTTCTCAGAAAAAACTCACTTTTAAAGTCTCTCTGCCCAGATTGATGTGGCTCTGAACTATTTCTTTTTCTTTAATCTTTTATCAATGTAAATCCTGTTGAGGTGCTATTGAAAAGGGCTTAGTGTATTGTCTGGTTTTATTGGCATGGTTAGGTTTACAAAGAAGGAGAGACAGCATCTCAGTTTCACAGATGAAAATTATTGTACAGTAATAACATGCCAGCGGAAAAGAACTATGACATTGAGAGCAGTTTGCTTATGTACTCTCAGGATTATCTGACTTTTTTTTTTTATTGGCCACGTTTTTGTATTCCCAAAGAAGAAGTTGTGAAATAATGTAAATGCTGTTGGGATCATATGAGAATTGGTCTCATTATTCGTAAATCTCATTGTGTAAGTGTAAGAGCCAGCTGGTTTTACAGCTCAGGCTGTACAAGGTCCTATACTAAGCTCCAGAGGTCCCAGGTTTGAATCTGCCCGGTGGCCATTACATAACCACCACCAGGCAGATCAAACCTGAGTTCTCTGGAAGCTAGTGTAGAAGGTGGGCATCAATGACAGAGTTGGAATCTTGCTAGGTCTAATAATAAGGCCTTCCTTGAAAACTCCCACATTGGCTAGTAGAGATTGTATAGGATATTGCAGATTCCCCTTCTACAGTAAACATTGGAGAAGTAGCAATTGCTACCACAAACCAGAGCCTTGAGTTTCAAAGGAGACAGCAGAGAACAATCCTAGCCTCAAGTACGTGATCACTTTTTTACTTCAGACAAAGACCTTGGTTTGTTAATAAAGGTTGAGATATAATCCATGAAATTGCCAATGATTATTTTGGGATTTTTCTTCCATACCCTACTGATTAATCCCCAAAACCTTGATGGGGGCACAATCACATGTGACATTCCATGCTCTTCAAATTTTTAGTATAAAATATTTACAGATAATGTTTTATCCCTTCCACCGGCAGTTCAGTCTGTGGATGATTAAACTGAGCTTCTCAGCATGAAAAGTTCCAGACTGTGGCAACCAAGCTGTCAGACTAATTTGAGAAGCAGCAACAGCAGCAGAAAAATAATAGAAGCCAGTTCATTCTTTAGTCGAGGGAGCTAATGTGTAGCAGAGGCAATTGTAGTCCCTGCTGTGGGAGAAATTCTCCTGAATATTGTTTTCTTAATTCTCTTTTCTGGAACTGATTTGTCAAACAGTGGTATTATTCCCAGTTTGATCTAAAAGAAAAATAGTCAAGAGAAATGAACCAACAGCCAAATACCCATCATAGCCTCTAGTAAACTTTTAAAATGCACATCTAACCATTTCTTTCTACATATCACAACTTTCTAATGTAACACAAGTTTTGAAACTCTGGCTCTGAGTTTCCCCTCACTTACACTCTCCTGGTGTAAATCAGGAGAAGCCTAAAGATGATGGATTAGCTTCATCTCTGCACCAATGGTAGTGATGGTGCTGTGGCAGAAGACAAGCAGCTTTTGATTTCACCATTCAGAGATTGCTGACAACCAGTTCAGCACATTGCAAATCATGGAAGCCCATCTCTGACACTGCAGGAGTGGAATATCATGTTCTAGGAGGCCTAATCATGGACCAGGACTCCATTATAGTAGACCATGTACACCAAACAAAAATACAATGCCTGCCCCCAAGAGATTTACAATCTAAGTAGAAGACAATAAATGGATACAGCCAAGTGGGGAATGCAAAGACGTATTGCTGATAAGCAATGATCTGTGTTGGCATCCTCACTGTGGCAGAGAACTAACCTAAACACTACTATTTGCCCTACCTCCCACCCTGCCAAATGCACACACCTGCCCTAGAAGGCCTTGATGCAGGGAAATTTGATGGCAGAATGTAGAGTTGGATGAGACATTTCTCTGACTCCCTGTTAAAACAAAAGGAAAAACTATGTAGCACTTTAAAGACTAACAAGATGGTTTAATAGGTGATGAGCTTCCATCACCTATTAAACCATCTTGTTAGCCTTTAAAGTGCTACATAGCTTTTCCTTTTGTTTTAGCAAGATCAGACTAACACAGCTACCTCTCTATTACTATGTGACTCTGTCTGAGAGTTATTCTCTGGAAAAGTCTAAAGCACTTTTGTGGATGCTTCACATTCCAGGCAGCAGATAGACTGTTACAGCCACTGGGCAAGAGGGAGGGGCTGGGTGGGTTGTAGCAGTGGTGGCTCTTTTAAATTGCCAGGCTTCAGGGGCAGTTGCTCCCTTTCCTCCGACCCCATCAGCTCCCTGTTCACACTGTTTAGCTGGTACAAAGGAGCCATAGCTCAAGGGTAAACTCCCCTGAATGGAGTGACACTGGGTTTGCCCCAGTGTATGTGAAAGGAGAACTGGGCCCTCTATTCTCCGTCTACACAATACATAGTAGCTGTGCTAGTCTTGCTATTACAGATCAGATGAAATAAGTTTAGAGCAAAGAAAAGCCGATTGAATTTATAACATAGCTTTAAAAACTGCCAGAAGATTAAATTTGATGTGTAAGTTGTCTAGTTTGTGATCCAATTTTTAAATAACAAAATTTAACAAAATCCCATCTGGCCATTTTTGAAGCAGAGTGTAAACTGGAAGTGAAGCTTAAAAGAAAGATGTTTGGCTTACAATATGAGAAAAAGTTTCCAAAAGTTTAAATACTGAGTTAAATGGAGAATGTGTACATTAATGTATATTAATTCTCTTTCCAAAAACACCCATACAAGGAGGTAGGAGAAATACAGAGACTCAGACATGTTATGCTGTTTATACTCAGTTATACTCAGTAGAATTTGTATAAGCAGCCTTCTAATTTACACACTTACTTTCACACCCACCATAATGTAGGAAGGAAAAGGCTACCACAGACTGGCTTTTCTTTTGGAATAGTTGAGCAGCTATCTTTACAGACCTGGTTCAGAACAATGCCTCAGAGCAGAAACCCACACATAGTGCATGAAATGTACTGGAAAAGTGAAAGCAGTATGAGACAGCTTTTGATGACCAGAGGGCCCAAATGAGGAGATACAAACTGACTGTCATCCTAAGGTTAATGCACAGGGCCCAATTTTTAACTGTGTTTAAAATGAATTGCCCCGTTCTGCATTGTGTCTGTCAAGTCAGCACTTAGGGGACAAAAGTGCTTACACCTCCCTCCCCCAACCACTTATTTCCTCCGTATAAATATTTCCCCATGCTTACCTGCTCTGGCTCTTAGAGCCTCTCAGTTCAAGCAGGCAGCCACTATTGCTTAGCCAAATGCCCTGCCCTCGCCTAACAGCTGAGCTTCCTGCCTGAGCAGGAGCTTTGAGCTTTGAAATGCTGGGCTCAGAAAAAAGCCATGCGGCTTACAGGGAACACTGGAAAGGAGTAAAGAAAACCATCTGTGTTCCTCTCACTCCATCCTGGCTCGAGAGGGAAGGTAGGAGACAATATTCTGCTACAGTAGGGAATCGAGAGGGGGCTGCTGCTCCACCTCTCCCTCTCCCTCCTCCCTCCACCCCACACAAATGGTGCCCATGACCTCCATGACTGGAGGATTATCTAACAGATAAATAGGTCTGCCTCCTCTGCACTAGCTGGTAGGAAGATTTTGGCAGGACTTAGGGATGTCCATCCCATGTGTACACCCTGTGTTACAGCATAGCGGATGGGATAGGTTACAGATGATCTATCACTGCATGTTTCCTCCAGTCTTCTGCCTCATGCAGGCATGTTTCTACTGCTTGAAGTAACCTATTTAATCTGCAACCACCTCCTGGGCTGGAAGCAAGCATTCCTCCCTGACCCCTGCCTGATATGCCTCAATCTAGTATGCCACTTTATTGCTTGGGCTAAGAAAGGGTCAGGGATCTGGACCTCAAAGCTCAAACTTGCTATCAATTTGACTACCTAAATTAGTGCTTGTGGGTGTCAAGGTTTGAAAATCAGTTTCTCTGTGGGTTAGACTCTTTCATACATTAAAGTCTAGTTTTCCTTGTGATTACAAAATATATCATCCTTGCAAATCATAAAAGATCAAAATATGTGTGACGACCCAGCAGGGTCATGCAAGGCATCAGGATTGCAGATCTGTGAGAGGATTTTTTCTGTGCAAACCTATTCAGATGCTACTCTTAGTCCTGACCACAGACCTGCCAGAAGTAAAACTTCACCCTGATGCATCACAGTCTGATAGTGCCCCTTGGGCAGAGGTTGTTTATTCTGTTTCTTCTGCTCTTTCAAGTAGAAAATTCTGACTGAAGCTTTGCCAGGAGAGGACTGGTTGTTTAAGCTAATGTTTTTGGGTTTGGTTTTTTTTGCTGAGTCCTTGGGCAAGTCTGAGACTCACATCGTGCACATCTACTCTTCTGTGTCCAGCTCTCCTTGTCTGATGTTACACAGCTGGAGCCTTTGACAGAATTCTTTCAGGGCAAAAAATGACAATCTACCACATGCCTTCATGCACTACCTAATTTTTGGCAGTATTCAAGTCCACATAAGGCTATCCTCTCTAGTGCCATCCTAAAATATAATCCAGTGGCAGTTGCTGATCATTTTTGATGTGATAAGAAAAGTATTTTCATTATAACGTCTGTTTTAATTAACTGCACTGTCCATTTTTTAACTAATTTCATCTCTTCTTTGTCCAACTGGCAATACTGCTATCTCTGCTGCATGTTTAATCTTTAGATCCTTGGAATCTAGCTAACTGATCAAAGTAAAAATTTGCAGAAGCAGCTAAATTGATCTTCATGTGTTTCTCTGAACAGGAACATGCAGATGTATCCAATAATTTTCTATAGAAATGTCCATCATTCAACCTTACGAAGTGCTAAATCAGAGGAGCTGATTACAGAAAATTTCTTGGCAGGTACATTTTCATTTTTGTTAACTCATATCTGTCAAATATAAGGGCTGGGCTTTTCTTACTTACAGAATGTGTTTCAGCACTGCAAGCATAGGTCCTGATTCTGGCATGCCCAAAGTTTATGCCTGGGCAGAGACCATTCAGGATAAAGGCCTTAATTGTCACCTGTGTTTAAGGGAACATCTTGGTGTTCTTTATAGTCCGCGTTCTATTGGCTGCAGAATCCATATCTCTTTAGAGCTTCTCTTATTGTTTGACACATCTGCGGGAGGTCTTCTATTGACTTGTGTGAGGTTTTGATAGTAAAGACTTCTATTGATTTGTAAGTATTTAAAAAGGGGAGAAGGGAACACAGACCACACAGATCAATCTTCAGATGCTGAGAATGTCCTATTGTGTAGGTTCCCAAAAGTAAATTGTATTTATTTACAGAAGTTATATGAAATAAAGCAGAGAGAAATATTACTGATGGTGGAATTCTCCCCTCTGCCTAGCTACGTCCAAAATGGTTACCATTGTGGAACTATGCATCACCTCCAGTATAAGTACCTGACGTGATTAGACTGTTCACTGTTGGTTGGAATTGAAAATGGGTCAAATTCATCTTTAATCACAATGTATTGAAATCTGTGAAGTCATCGCAGGGGTGAATTTGTCCCCAAATATTAATAATTTTATAAATGTTAACATCTAAGGCTCCAGTGGGAACTTCCATGCAGAATCAGAGTATAGTCAAAATATTAAAATGATGTAAATGTTATATTTACCAAGTAGAATTTTTGTTACTATATATACTAAAACCTGTGATTCCTACAAAAATTAAACATGTAGTTTAAAAAAAAAAAAACAGCCAGTTGCCAGATTGTCATATTTCTAAGGGTCCTGTGTGGACAAGCAGAAGATTGAGGTAACACATGGGAAAAAGCCCTTCCATATTGTTCAAAGAATATATATATACTAAGAAGCAGCAATTTCCCAGGACCTCAAATGCTGTACCTGTGGTTTTTAAATAATGCTATTTAATCACTCTCATAGCAAACCTGAGACAAAGGGTAGACAAATATTGGCCCATGGATTTAGCCCCTGACGGGCCTCCACTTTGTAGGTATGGGCAATTGCAGCTCCCATTGGCCTCAGAGGTCCATTCCCAGCCAATGGGAACTGCAGGAAGCAGCATGGACTGGGACACTAGTTCCTGCAGCTCCCATTTACTGGGAATGTCCATCCCCCACCGATGGGAGCTGCAATCACCTATACCTATAGAAGTGCAGGTAAATATAGTGGTGTTGGCCCACCAGAGGCTAACCCTGGCAAACTATCACCATTTCTTTGCCCACCCTTGCTTTATACATATATGCAGACCTAGCAGGTTTGGGCTATTGAGAGAGCCAAGGTGAGAGCATAACAAAACCTGGAAGATATTTTTGTGAAGTATAGACTCCAGTCCATTTGTATATTTTAAATATATTTTCCCCTACATCTTAAAACAGCATGAAGTATCCATTGACATTAGGAATTTGGTGCCCAAACTGGTTAATAGCTCTGTTAATGGAGATGTACTAATAATTTTGCAAAGTAGTTCAGCAAAGGTGAGGTCTAACCTCTGCTGTAGGCCACTGAGATAGCAATTGTCCTGTTAGAATGCATGGGTTCTAATACTATTTATAATTTCGTATCACTTCCTTGCTTTGTGCTTAGAGAGGTTTTTGACAAAACCTATTTACCAGAGTGCTTCCTTAAAGAGCAATGCTAAACCATAGTCTTGTGACATCACATCATAATGAAGTTTAATTGAAGTTTAATTAACTCAGAGTTAATGCAAGAGTAGGGAATCACTACTATTAATTTGCTTCTAAAATCTAGAGTCATCCTGTTCATCAAGTTAAGGCACAAACAAGAGGTTCTCTAACTTCTGATCTAGCAAGTAAGAAAAAGAGCCACTGCACTAAACTGAGCAGGTGGTTGCATTCACATCTTTGCAGGTGAGTACTTTGTTCACAGACTTCTTTGGTTATTAAGAAGGACAGCAAATTAAACATTCAGTCCATCACCTTTGTAAAGTGCTATGAGAACCTATGGGTGAAAACTGCTATATAAATGCCAGGTAATTATTACTATTATTGTGCTCCCACTGAAGTCAAACTGAGTGTCAGTGGAAGGGCCAGGTTTCAAAAGAGGAGAAATTACCCAAAGTTTTCTTTAGATAATACTGTATTTCTTATGTAGGTTATACTCATTTACTCTATATTGCAAAACAGTATATTTCCTAATGAGTTTCCCCTAAGGGAAGCAAATGTGGAAACCAAGTTGTTATGCTCTGTTGCAGAAAAACTACAGTATGCATATTTATGATCCTCCACAGAGAACTATGTTCCTGTTTAATGATGCAATACTTTTTCTCTGACATGAGGAGCATCACTTTTCTACAGTATCTTGGAGGAGCAGGTTCAATACCACAACCTTAACGTTCTTTTTTGTTCTGTTTCTATTTGTCTATTATTAACATGTCTAAAATTTTGCAAGCAATTGTTTACTAACTTATTTTATCCTCTGAAGTAAAGGCTATAGGACAGAGACATTCTAATGTGTAACTTGGAAATATTCTTATTGTAAAAAAGTATAGAGACAAGCACTGGGAAGAGACTAGAAAAGAAGTATTCCTAAAGACTTTTTAAATAAGAGTGAGGGCGAAGGAGGACTAAGTTCCCTACATTTTCATTTAAGATATGGAACCTTTTACCTCATGGCTGTTTCTCTGAATCAGGCCCTGTCATCAGTGCTTTCTACTTTAATGGTTTGGCAATCTATGTGAAATGAGTTAGTAGTCTCAGTTCAATTCAAAGGAGATCTGGTCACATCATACAGACATACTGAGATTATCTGTAGAAAGGTCAGTGAAAAATACATCAATTTCCACAACCACTACATTCACTAAAATGCAATTTGGAGGGGACGCTTAAAACCTGAACTTGACTGCATAATGCTTAGTGTCACAAACCAAGCCTAAGAGAGGAAATGAGGTGAGTGATCTAATATATTTGCCACTTGAATGGATAATCTCATGTTTTACTAATCAGAAAATCATGTCTGCACATAAAAAGCGGAGCATTATATTGATCAGACTGAATACACATTTACTATGTGGTCCTGAGCAACTTTTCTGCTTCAGTTTCTCCATATGGAAAATAAAAATACAAATATTCAATAACTAACACATAAGGGTACCGTGAAAATGTATTAGTTAATGCTGGTATAACCCTGTGAAGGGGGAAAGCAATGAGAGTCCTAAATAGTACTATAGTTATAGCATTTGTGGATATTAAAGGGCAAGATACATATATAATCTCTTACTAACTCATCTCATATGTAATCATAACTGTTGTTCTCACTAGCATAAGTCAAAGAGTTACTAGTGTCAGTAATGTGAAAGGGAAAAGCTAAAGAATATTTGCATAATTGCCAGCCATCCGTCCCCTTGAAAGGAAATATACTGTGAAGTAATATTAATGAGTCAATGGAACATTTTTGTTAAATGATTTGAATTGCTCATCAGAAGGAAATGAAAACTTATCCTTGCTTAAAAGAATCTAAAGAAAAAAGGAAGAATAAAAAGAAATACTCTCAAAACCAGGCCACTGTATATGAAAAATCTTTCTAGGGACTATAAACAGTCTTCCCTGTAAGCACAGAAGAAGCACAGTTCTTATTACATAGCACCTTTTTTCAAAAGAGCACTTTCAAAAAAAAGGTGTTCTTCCTCATAAAATGAGGTTTTCCACGGTCGAAAAAACTGCCACGTTCTTTCGATTTAATTTTGAAAAAACGCGGTAGCAGTCTAGACTACTTTTTTCAAAAAAAACCCTGTAGTCTAGACACACCCTACTTCTATTGGTGCCTCTGGCTCAGTGGCGGGCAGTCTGTGGACTGCAAGCTGCTTGTGGCCCATTGGAGTTCTATGTGTGGTCCATAAGACATTTGGTTTATTGTTGTCCTTGCACAGAGTTGTCCACACAGGGCTTTTTAGCAGCAAAATCACTTCCACAAAAAGGATTGGAAGTTGATAATATGCAAATGAGAGTCTGAGATATGCAAATTAAATGATCATTAGCATATATCAGACTCTCATTTGCATATCACCTTCCAATCCTCTGAGATATGCTAATGAGCATTTCATTTGCATGTCTTCTGCCAAAAAAAACCAATAGCGTAGACATAGCCTGTGAGAGCTATGCATTCCTTGTGCATTAAGCTATTCCAGGAGACCATCTTAGTCACACCAATCTTGTGGCCCAGTGAGAAGAAGGAGGGCCACTGATGAGGCCCACTCACTGGCCTAGGTTGTTCGTTGCTGCTCTGGATGTTTGGAGCCAGGACTCTGTAATCTCAAATCATGCACTATTTATTAAAGGGCCATGTCCATTACCTCTAAGGCAGCAGCAGACTCATCAATTGCTCTGTGCTCTAGCTTTGAGAGACCAATGTAAGCCGGAGCACTCATTCATCTCTTCAAAGCTTTGTCTTAGCACTGTAAGTGCAAAGAATATTTAGGGCCAATTTTTGCTCTCAGTGATATACTTTCACTTCCCCTCCAAAGCCAATGGGAATTGCACATGTCTATCAGGCATCAGATACTGGCTGTTAATGTGAAGTTGGAGACTGAAATTATCTTCGTTGTTCATCTTGAATAGAGTTGGTAGGGAGGGGTTTTTTTTAGAAAATGTGTTAATCAAAACTAAAATTTTTAGTGAGAATATACCAGCTTCAACAAAACTTTTGTTAGAAAGTTTCTCTGTTCCAGGGTGGAACTTGAGAGAGAGAGACTATACACTAAAATAGCCATTAACTAAAAGCCCACTGGGCATTCACCTATGATGGGGAGGACCTAGGTTTAAGTCCCTGCTCTGTCTGACTTGAGGCATGTCTTGGTTTTTGTTTTTGCTTATTTGTTTGTTTTTTGGTGGGATAGGAAATCTGTTTCCTGCCTGGCTCTGATCCTAAAGATGGTACTTAGTTCCATGCTGAGGAGGCAAAGGTGCAGAGAACCTTTCATTTTAGCTAAGGAGCCAGACTTAATCCCAGTGTTTGTGCAGTGGACAGGCAAGAATCCAAGCAGAGGACTTAAGCGCTGATAATGAGATGTTCCAGAAAAAGACATTTAAGAGCACTGGGCTACCCTGAAAGAAATACACTCTGCACCTTGTTTTGTTTTTTTAAGCACAGGTTTGTGCTCAAATGGCACCCTTTTAGTTTGAATCTCCTCCTGGATTAGCAGAAGAAAAAAACAGGCTGAGCCCTAGCCCCTGCTCCAACCCATCTCCTAGTGCATTAAAGCCATGGTCCTGCCCTTATCTTTAACTATTGGAATACTCCAACTGCAAAATTCTTGACAACTATGACATGGTTAGAAAACAATCCTCTGATGACAACCATTTAAAGCAGGGGTGGGCAAAAGGGCCGCCGTATGCTATTGTCAGGATGGGAGGAGACTTCATGCGCTCCCTTGCCCCCAAACTCCGATTGGCCTGGAGGTGGCAGAAGTGTGTAAATTTTCCTCTGCCGTGCCCCTGCCCTGTGAGGAGCACATGGCATTTAGAAGTGTTGCATGCTCTTGGCAGGGTGGGAGGAGGCTTTGTACTTCCCCCTCTCCCCCCGGCCACAGACCCTGATTGACCTGGGATGGGGGAGCATAGGAAGTCTCCTCCCACCACGAGGGGCATGGGTGCTTAGTGGGAAGAGGGGCAAAGGGGCTCCTCCAAACCCAGACCAATCATAGTCTGTGGGTGGGGAAGCCCAGAAGCATCCTGGCTCTGCCCCTCCCATTTGAGGCCCCGCCACTTCAAAAATTTTTGAAGTGGCCCCTGGCAAAAAATTATTGCCCACTCCGATCTAAAGCTAGCATTTTGTCCATGTATAAAGGATACACAATTACTTCCTCTCTCAGGGAAAAGTGAACAATGAACTGAGTTCTGAGGTATTGAACATTTTGTCCCATATGTTTCTATGAACTTTCATTTGAAACTGTTAGGTTTTAAAATGAGTCTATATTTAGGCACCTAATTTAAGTATTTTTTTTCAAGAAAAGCACTAATTTGCTTGTGCTCAACAACTCTGAAAATAGGACTGATCTTATTTGATGTCTAGAGATGGATCTTGAACAATCTGGCTATAGCAGATACATGTTAGCCAGTTGCTCTCCCACATTTGCAAAGTAACTTTTAGCACAGACATATTACCCTTTTATTAATCAATAATGTTCATCCATTTTTAATCCATTGCTGTTGCTAAGACAAAGTCATGTTTATGAGATTGATCTCAGTCTGAACATCCTCTGTTATCTTTTGCTTCCATCTGGTTTTTATGAACAGACACAAAGATACATATGTTCTTCCTACTGGCTCAGTAGCTAGCAGTGAGATAAAATATAGCTTCAGTGCATTTTTTTCACACCTCTTTGTGAACTTCTAACCCTTCTGATACTTCCATTAGTCAGTTCTGAGATGCCTGTTAGGAAACAATATTACTAAATTATTGCAGTTAAATAGTGCAGAATGCTAATAGTATTGCATCTTTTTCAGGCTATGTAAGAAATTATAATTTAGGAGAGATGGTTATATGAAAAACCTCAAAGAAATGTAATTTGTTGTCATTAGTTGGCAGTTACTAAACCAAAGGTAATGAAACTGTAGGATGTTGCTACCATTAATAGGTGTCTATTTCAGCAGCTGTCATAATGAGAAAATTGTGTCTTTTCTGAGTCCCAGTAGAGAGTAAAGTGCTTCAGTCACATTTTTTTAAAGCTAGCCTTCTAGTTTTGGGTTAAGAGGTCATTTCTATTTTCACATGGTTTTTTCTAGTTTTATCTCAAGAGCATTTCTGCATTTTTAAAAGTAGGATTAATATTTTTGTATGAATTTTAGTGTTTATGAGCAGTCCATATTGACAGCTTGGATTACCTAAAGCCACATTAAAGATAATGCAGCACAGGCAGCAGTATAAACTACTCCTGACTAACTCACCAAAAACATCAATCCTCCATTCATGTTCTTATTTTCATATGGCAGCCCTCTCGCTAGTGTCTGACATTCTCCAAAATCTCATAACATTTCTGAAGTACAGAAATGAAGACACTGAGGACAAAACTTTCTAGTGCATCTATGTGACTTAGGCTCCTAAATCCCATTGTTATTTAATAGGACTTAAGAACTTCAATCACTTGTGCACTTTGGAAAATTTTGCCCGAATTGCCCAGAATCAAACAGGGTGTCTGTGGCTTAGCTGGAAATTTAATTCACATCTCCTTAATCTCTGCCTACTGCTATAACTGTAAAAAAATTCTTCCCCATCCACATGGAAAGCAGTAATTGAATACTTGTGCCCATTCAGTTCTTGGCCTCTCTTGGATGAAACTAGCACTACCTTTGCTAGCAAATTTTTTCTTTAGTAAAATGGAAAATTGAATACTGGAAAATAGGCTAAAACCACCAAGCTCATTTTACATGGGATAGTTTGCAAGATAGTAATGTGAATATTTCCCCCTGAGTTATTCCCTAAAATCAAAAATTTATCATTAAAACACTAAAATATGTTTACATATAAGTTAAAACAGCAGATATACTAGTCTAAAATTTATTTTCTGGATCATCTTATGGGTGAAAGATTATGTAACTATTTCTTTTCATATTTTTACTGATGAAGTACATCAGGCTATACTAAAAAGTTCATGATTAGTCTGTGTGAAAATACAGGTCAGTGGAAATTTATTACCTAATATTCATTTAACAGCAAGCAAGACAAAATTTTCTTCACTATCACTGATACGGAATAGCAAATTATAGGTTAAACTTTTCTATCAACACAGTATGAGACTAAAAATGTTGCCCCTTCTTCCTTGACTGCTCCACTTAAACACGGTGCAAATTTGTTCATTGTGGGTTGTTTCTGAAATGGGCACATAGTTCAGCAAATACACAAAAGAATGTCCTGGACACAGCAAAAAAGAAAATAAAACACCAGCCATTGCAACATAAAAGAAAAATTAGACAGAATTTATTCATCCACAAAATAAACAAGAAGTTGAAAATCTTTTCCACTATTTCTCACTTCCCATGTAGATTTCAATTTCTGCCTAGCTCATCCATGTTGGCAAGACATTACTGAAGAATAAATATATTCAGCTCTTCATGATTAATCTCAGTAAATGTGCAAATACTAATAGAGTAGAAATTACTAAAACTACCAAACTGCCATCAAAGTAATCTTAATTTAAAATAAAATACAGCCACTTTAGCAACTGGGAAAGGACATGAAAAACACCTATTAGGGTGAATTCTGCCTTTGGTTATATCTGTGCAACTCCACCTCATCTCTGAGGCCACTGTGTAGTAAAACATAAGGCCCTAGTCAACACTACAGTGGAAGGTTGACATAAGATACGTAATTCCAACTCCATTAATTACGTAGCTGAAATCAATGTATGTTAAATCCCATCCATGCAGCTGGAGGTCTATGGGAGCAAATGCTCCCTTCAGCTTCCCTTACTCCTCATGAGGAGCAAGAGTACTGGCACCAATGTGGGGCACCCTCTGAATTCAATTTAGTGCATCTAAATTGAACCCTGGAAGATTGACCGTGGCAGTATCGATCTTCCATGTAATGTAGACATGGCCAAGAATGGTCATTCTGGGTCAAAACAAAGGTCTATCTATGCCAATCAACTGTCTTCTGACACTGGTTAGTACCAATGATTCAGAGGGAATAGACAAAACAAGGCAGCTAGTGAGTGATCTACCCTATATTGCTCAGATCCATATACATACATCACCTTTTTCCAGAGGCTACTAAGTCATGGAAAATTCTAAGGGTTTTTTGGAGGGTGGGAGAGTTGTCAGATAGCAATTAGCTGACAGGACAACGGTAGTTAATTCCTATATATAAGAGAAAATTAAATGAATATTAGACCCACTCATCTCAAATACTAACATATTCTGAAATCCTCTGGCAAATCACTTAAGGGACACTGGTTAGCCCTAAAATTTTAATATATATTCTAACTTTGTTACCAATTCTGCACAGGGAGAGAGAGACTGTCAGTACTCTTGGGCTCTATCTGAGCTCTGGAAGAAGAGATGGGTCTCGTAGGTTACAGCAGATACATTTGGGCACATAAGAACATCAGAATGGTTATACCAGTGGTCACCAACCAGGAGATCGGGATCTACTTTTAGATCTTGGAGCCTCTGACAGGTGATCCTGACTGGTTTGGCCAAGAGGCTATTATCAAATGCTGACACTTCAGCTGCCTCTTCCCTCACTGCTGCAACATCTCTTCTCCTTTGTCTTGGAGCTGTCCCCTCAGGAGCCTCCTGCTTGCTGTGCAGGGCAGGGAAGGGAAAGGAGAACAGGGTGCTGATGTCAAGGTGCCTCCTCTCCCACATTGTATTTTATCTCCACAGAGCAGAGAGGGGACACAACAGAAATTGGGAGGGAGTTTTCTGGCTGCTTCTGCGAATGATGCAGGACCAGGACAAGGGTGAGCCTGCCTTAGTCCCACTGCGCCTCCATGCAGGAGCCACCTGAGGTAAGCAGTGCTCAGTTGGAGCCTGCATCCTGAAACTCTACCCCAGTCATAAACCTCCTCCTGCACCCTGAGCCCCCCTGCATCCAAACGCCCTCCCAGAGCCTGCACCTAGAACCCCCTCCAACACACCCGCTCAGAGCCCCTTCACACTCCAGATCCCTTAATCCAAGGCCAGAGCCTGCACCCCAACCCTCTGCCCCAGCCTGGTGAAAGGGAAGGAGGATGGAGTGAGCAGGGGTGGGGCCTCAGAGAAGGGGCACAGAGGACGTGGGACAAGGATATTTGGGTTCCAGGTAGATCTTGGTTTGCACTTCAATTCAAAAAGTGATCTTGAGCGTAAAAAGGTTGGAGACCACTGGGCTATGCTGAGTCAGATCAATCGTCCACCTAGCCCAGTATCCTGTTTCTAACAGTGGCCAATGCCAGGTGCTTCAGAAGGCATGAACAGAGACAATCATCAAATGATTCCTGTTACCCATTCCCAGCTAGGGATGCCATCCCTGCCCATTCTAGCTGATAGCCATTGATAGACCTATCTTCCTTGAACTTATTTTGTTTTCACTGGAACCCAGTTATAGTTTGGTCCTTTCCACTGTCTCCTGGCAAAGTGTTCCACAGATTGAATGTGAAGAAATCATTTATTTTGTTCATTTTAAATTGACTGCATATACATTTCATTAGGTGACCTTCTTGTGTTACGTTAGTGAAGGAAAAAATAACATTTCCTTATTCAATTTTTCAACACCATTCATAATATTGTAATCCTCTAACATATTCTCTGATCCTGAAGTCTTTTCTTTTATTCTAGCTCAAAAGTTCCTGTCTTTTTAATCTCTTCTCATACGGAAGCTGTTCCTTACCCCTAATAATTTCTGGTGCTCTTTCTGTATTTTTTCCAAATCCAAAATATCCTTTTTGAGATGGGGTGACCAAATCTTCCTACTGTATTGAAGATGTAGACATATCATGACTTTATATAGAGGCAATATGATATTTTCTGTCTCATTATCTGTTCCTTTCCTACTGATTCCCAGTATTCTACTAGCTTCTTAGATTGTCACTGCATATTGAGCAGATTTTTTTTCAGGGAATTATCCACAATGATTTCAAGATCTCTTTCTTGAGCGGTAATAGCATTTTAGTCCCCCACATTTTTGTATATGTAGTTGGAATTATACTTTTCCATTTGCATTACTTTGCATTTATCAACACTGAATTCCATCTGTCTTTGTGTTTCCCAATCATGCAGTTTTGTGAGATCCCTTTGTAACTCTCTGTAGTCAGCTTTGGATGTAACTATTTTGAATAATTTTGTATCATCTGCGAATTTTGCCACCTCACTGTTTACCTCTTTTTCAAGAACATTTATTAGACATTTAATAACAGTGGTCCAAATGCCGATCCCTGCAGTATACCACTATTTATTTCTACTTTCCCCCTCCCCCTATCTTTTAAGTGGAGGACCCAACAATGTTTTAATATTCCTTCAATTAATTGAATGACAAGTATTTTGTTATCTTAATCACTCTGCCTCCCTCTGTTTATAAACAAACTCCCTGTCCCAAAGGCAAAGCTGGAAGCAGCTCAGACTGTTACAGTTAACAACTCCCTCTGGAGCTAGGGCCATACTTTAAGCAAATCTTAAGTATGAAATCCAGGAGGTTCAAACTTTTAGGGGGAACTATTGACCCTCTCAATCCCTCATGAATGGTGCCTCAGCATGTTCCAGCTGGCAATGAGGACAGTCCCAGCCCCACCTCTACTTCCTGAGACTCCACCCCTTCTGGGAGTGTGAAGCTGTTCCCCCACACATACTGCCTAGGGGACTGGCAATCCTGTTAGCTCCCCTGGAGCAGTCCCAGACTCTTCTAGTATAGAAGCTATTTCATACCCCTAATCTTTTTTGTTGCCTTTCTCTATACCTTTTCTATTCTAATGTATATTGAGATGGGGAAACCAAAAATGTGTGCAGTATTCAAGGTGTGGACATATCATGGATTTCCATAGTGGCTTTATGATATTTACTGTCCTATTATCCAGAGGTTCCTAACATTCCAGTTGGCTTTTTTGATTGCCACTACACAGTGATCAAATGGTTTCAGAGAACTACCCACAATGACTCCAAGATCTGTTTTCTTCTGAAGCAACAATTAATTGAGAGCCTAATGTTTTATATGCATAGTTCTGATTATATTTTCCAATATGCATTACTTTGCATTTATCAACAACTGAATTTCATCTGCCATACCCTATTTTGTGACTCTTGGCAGACAACTTTAGATGTAGTTATCTTGAGTAATTTTGTATCTTCTGAAAATTTTGCCATCTTACTGCTTTCCTTTTTTCCAGACCATTTATGAATATGTTGAACAGCACTGGTAATGCTACAGATCTTGGGAAAGTCCACTATTTATCTTTCACCACTGTGAAAACTTACCATTTGTTTTCTATCTTTAAAGCTTTTACTGAACCATGAAGGATTTTTCCTGTTATCTTATAACTGCTTAAGAGCCGTTCATGAGGAACCTTATGAAAGACTTTCTGAAGGTCACCATTGTCCACATGCTTGTTTGACACTGTGATAGAGTTCTCATAGATTAGCAAGACATGATTTCCCTTTTTTTAGGGAAAAAAAAACTCTGACTAATATTATGTTCAACTATGTGTCTCATAATTCTGTTCTTTATTGCACTGTCAATTAGTGGCATAGCCAGAAATGCCCATTTGGAGGGACCCCAACTTCAGATGAGAGGCTGTGGGGAGACTGTGGAGAGCAGGACAGGAGGGATGGGGAGTAAGCCCCATCTCCACTTTCCAGACCAAGTGCCCCATGCTAAAGCTCCGCTCGCCAGCTTGCTCACCAGGCAGAGTGGAGTAAGCCCCCATGCTCTGATCCCGCTGCCCAACTGGAACATCGGGTGGGCCTGGATACAAAGTGGGTGGGCCATGGCCCATTCCGGCCCACCTGTGGCTATACCCTTACTGTCAACCAATGTGCCTGGGAATGAGGTTAGGTTTACTGGCCTTTAATTGCCAGGATTGTATCTGGTGCCTTTTTTTAAAATCAGTGTGAGCTTATCTATCTTCCAGTCATCTGGTACAGACACTGATTTAAGTGATAGGTTACCTTACCTACCATAGTTACTAATTGTGCAGTTTCACAGTAGAGTTCCTTCATAACTTTCAGATGAATACCAACTAGTCTTGGTAACTTAATACTCTTAAATGTTATCAATTTACTCCAAAACCTCCTTTATTAGCACCTTAATCATGCCTAGGGCAGTTCCTCAGATTTGCCACCTAAAAAGAATGGTTCGGTGTGGGAATCTCCCTCATATCCTTCACAACCAAGGCTGATGCAAAGAATTCATTTAGCTTTTCCACAACTGTTTTATATTCCTTTAGCACCTTGATTGTCCAGTGAGCGGTCTTCTTGCTTCTATGTACTTTTAAAATTATCTAAAAACACATAACTTTTACTTATATTTAGAAAATATAATGCATCTAATGAAGTGTACTTTTTATGAGTGAATTTTTATTTCATAAAAAAATCCCACTACTGTGGATTAAAAGTCTGACCTTACTACAACCAATATAAATTAAGTGTGGTCACTGGAATAACTTCAGGTTTATACAGGTGTACATTAGAACAGAATCTGTCCCTCACTATTATTAGTTTGCCTATCTTACTGCTTGTAGGCATTATACGAAACGCTTTCTCACTCTCATTTGGCAGTCTTTGTACATCTAGCCAATCTAATCCAATCTAGGTTTTGTACTGTGCCTTCACCATGGTATCTAAGTGAATTGAAGCTGAGCTTCTGTCTGATCTTTCTAATACTCTTAAATCCACATTTTTTCCAGATTACATTCTAATATCCTGATTAACTGAAATGACATCTTAATAGGTATATAAAGAGCTCTGAATCTATAGTGCTATTACCTATGTAATATGCATAATTACTGCATGGATTATTACTTTATTTCATTCACATATCAATTACCATTTGTTCTTATAAGTAATTGATACATACTTAGCACCTTAATTGCTTCTTTTCTAGAAAATTCTATACAGTTTATTAACTAAATACTGAGCTATTTAGTGTTGTAAATTGTTGACAAAAACTAATCTGAAGAATTCTCAGAATTTCAAGTAGGGTTGCCCGGTATCCGGTTTTAAACTGGATAGTCCAGTATTTGAGCTTTCTGTTCAGGAAACAAATTGAGAAAATAGAAATGAGAAAATAGAAATGTCTGGTATTTTCTAAATAAAATATGTAATGTAGATTGTGATGTAATGTCAAGTGTGTTGGGTATTTTTGTTGAAACCATCTGGCAACCCTAATTTCAAGTAACTAGAAGACACAAATGCAAGATGTTTGGGGAATGCCAGTTGCAATCAGGACAAACAAAGTGAACTGAAATAGAGGGTTGGTGTTTTAATAATATAAAAATGAACCTGTTAGACCTTGAATCATTATGGTTAAAATTTAGCACAGTATAAAGAATACATGCAAGGCACTTATACCACTTAAATCTTGAAGTACAAACCTGGATTGGTACAGCAAAACTGGCACAGGCATTTGGGTGAATTTCATTCTCTCCTAATTTAAAAGTAAACTGAAAGTTTCTAAGCACTAACACTTACAGTCATGGTTTCTCCTATGAGCCACTAAGTATGTTTACAGTGAGATTTGAAACTTATGGCTGGCCTGTGCCAGCTGACTTCAACACGGCTTTGGGAACTGCTAAATTGTGTTGTAGACATTCGGGGTTAGGCTGCAGCCTCAGTGCTGAGACCTTCCCATCTCAACCCTGAGGCTTTCCACCATAGCCCCTTAAACCAAATCTAATAAACTTGAGTCATCTGGTATGAGCCAATCTAATTGCAGTTTAGATATAGCCTAACTGATTTTGGTTACTTCCGTTTTTTGGTTTCAAAGTGATGTTCACCTTTAAACTAATTTTGCTATTTATTGTACCAGCACAGAGCACCCTTAACTTCAGGGAGCTCTGTGTAGGCACTGCAATGCATTTGCATGCAGTGAAGTATATAGTGTGGTCTTCAAAATGTAAAAAGAGAGGTGATTCCCCAACTAATCCACATAGCCAGACCTTCCACATCCATGCTGAAATTTTCATTTTGCCTTGAACTAATTTTGAGACAAACCCTGAAGTCTTTAGTCAGGCCAAACTTCTATTGACTGACCAAATATGTTGAACTCTGTGCTTGCTTGACTGTGAACTTGGAATGGGCTTGGGCTTGGGCTTAATGTTTCTTGCAGGAATACATCTGTCTGCAGCAAAATCTTTATTGCTTGGATAAGGAGAAACCCTTCTATTTTGAGTCTACTTACCAGTGACATTGCTATTTCAGGAACAGTTACTGTATAGTTGGAGATCTTGGTACCTGAACGATTGTTAGATAAATATTCTTATAAGCAAGCCTTCCTCTCAATGAAGTTCCAATATTAGACAAATTCTAATATTGTTCTAATATGTTTTCTTAACCACAACACATTAAGATCACCTTCTAAACAATCAGCTCAGATATTTTTAGGTTAAGTTGGTCATCTTTTTTTTTTTTTTAAATAAGGCTGATTTTCAGTCAGCAGTCCTGAGGGATTTTCTCTCTTCATACATGTGTGCATGCACACATACACAATTATTGTTTTTTCCTTTTAGGAGCTAAAACTGAACATTGCAATCAAAACCAACATTTGTTATTTGTGCCAAGATATATTATTGTAACAGAACTCTTTTCTGCCAGGATATATTATTCTTATATAATATTCTTAGTTATTATAAATATTACACTGTAAATACATGCGGGGGGGATTCCAAAGAGGAATAAGTGTGAGCCATGAAGTAGGATGTTTGACTAACATTCTTTTGTTTTTATGAATTTTTTTACCAAGCGAAAAGGGGTACGGATTGTGTGTGTGTGTCTGTGTTATTTTGCACTTGTGCACGTGACCATATGTGTATATCCATATGGTAATAAATTGTACATGGAAAAAATAAAACCAGCATAATTTAAGTGCGAGATTTAGTTTCTGAGATTAGATCCATCTGACTTTAAGAGTTACAGCCTTACCATCTATTAATTAGAAAGATCCAGGGGAAAAGTAAGCCTGCAAGTCTGAATTTCAGAAATGTGTCGTTTTTACCTGCTTCTAGCTCCTAATCTGTTGAATGGATTTACTTCTAACATGCCTGAAAATTTAGTGTATCCCCAGAGAGTAAATGTTCCAAGTACAGGTGCAAACTCTCTTCAAAATCTCTATCAAAGTTCAAATTTTACTCTAGAAAAGGATCTGGTTACTAATATAGATCTGTATCTTCTGGTTTAATGTGCAGACTTATCCTCTGAGAATGTGGTCCAAATCAGCTCATCTCCATCATCTTTAAGTCCCTGATCCTGCAAGCTACAACATAGGTAGAGCAAAATCTAGCTCTCTGTGGGTAAAATGACAGTTCCTAAACTTTCCCCCTCCGAGCTCCTTTTTCACTTCAGTCAAGATTTTACTTAAAACTAAGAGACGAATTTCTTACTTGGATTATTGAAGAGAACAGAGAAAACACTTTGTATTTTATATTAATTCAATTGTGAAGAATTTCACCAATAGAACATCTGCAGGATCCATGGATTGTACAGTGGAATTGGCTACATAGGTGTTATTTTGGGCTAAGAGGCATAACTTAACAATGTTCAAGTATAACTCCAAAAACATCGCTGCCACCAGACTTAGTTTTAATGCGCATCTCACTTCTGCCTCTGTTGCAATCCATGGCATAAATCCCACTGTTTGAAATAGAAGCCAGACTGTTTGAGACACTAGTTGAAAATCAGTTTCTACAATCTGGAAAAGCTACATGTGTGTTTGCAATTCTCAGCCTATTCTTCTGGGTCTATTTGGGAGGAATTTGTGGCAGGAAGATCTGTAGCTCTTTGTACTTTCATTTATTTTTGGATTTTAAAGATTTATAAAACATGGCTGCTTTAACACAACTTTTCATGTCGCAATTGCTCACAGATATATATATATATGAGGTAATTATTGCTCAGTAAGATTTAGTAGTGAATTCCTTGGCTTCCAAGACTTCTTAACATCCTGGTAATTGCTATACTTAATTTTAGACAATTAAGATAACCACTTTGTTAGTTTTCCTTTCACACCAGGGAAATAAAACAAGACATAGGGTGCAACTAGACAGCATTCTTCTGTCAGAATAAGCTACGTAATTTGCGACATGCAAATTGCCTAGCTTATTCTGAGTCTAGGTCGAAAGAGGTTATTTTGAAATTTGGCACTGTGTAGACAGTGCCAAATTTCAAAATAAGGCACTACATACCTTTATTGTGCAACAAGGGTTACAAAGATGCCGGAATAGCACTCCTGATATTTTGGGAAATAGCAGGCACTTTTAAAGAGGTAGTGTTGCTATTCAGTATACTTCCGGTATCCTAAAAGAGTGACGCAGTCCAGATGTACCTCTACTCTGTTTAGTGCAAATTAGGGTTGAGTGAATCTTGGGGATGTGGAGGCTTTGCAAACTACTTGAACCATATTTTGTTTTTACATGGTATGCAAAACTAATCCAGTTTACAAACCTCATGTTTCTTTGGTGTAGACATGCATCTTTTAAGTCAAGAAAAAATAAACAAGTTTTCATAGTCCAACGGAAACTGTAATATGAATTGGATGGGAAATCCCAAAAAACTCCTTCAGTGGGACATTTGGGGTACATCTACACGGCAACATTATTTCAAAATAACTGCCATTATTTTGAAATAATGTAGTGTAGCGCCCCCTCTCCACCTGGTTACCTTCTTTTAGAGCCAATCTCCTTTCAGGTTCGGATGGATAGGTCTGGGTTCTTCTGGATCCCGCCACCTACTCAATTTTATTCTTTCTGATTGATGTACTTGGCGGTGCCTCCACCCCCCTCACTCCTTCCTAGCAGGGTTGCCAGGGCAGCTTGGGAGGAAAATTCTAGCCCAGGATAATCCCCACGTATTCGCCAGATAGTCGGAGACTCCCAGAAAATAACACAAACACATACACTATAATAAACACAATTATATTAAACAGGAGACAATTATAACAGAACAGGGTAAAACATTATTTTTAGGGTCACCGGTGCCCTGCAACTGTGAAGTTAGTGTCCCGTTGGTACGCGTACTTTGTTGGGGCCCTTGATGACTGTTGACCACACAATCCTTCTCTGCAGAGGTTTAGCAGTGGGGCTGACTAGGTCCAGTACAGCCCAAAGGACTCACAAATGGGAGAAGGCAGTAAATCCCTCCACAGTTTAATAGGCTGCAGGTAATAAAATCCCCAAACAAATTCCCTGACTTACTAACTAAAAATTGGTGCACTCACACACTCCATGAATGAGCCTCAGGTTGAGAGATGACTCAGTCTCTGCAAAGGGGCTGCTCTCTTCTCACAGGGGTCCTCTTCAAGCAGGAACCAGGCTGCTTCGGTCCCAGAATTTCCCCTCACCGTGAAGGGGTGCAGGGCTCAAGATGCAGACCACACAACTGCACCAAAATTCAAAACTATAGCCTCCCAGGCCAGCCTCCAGACCCACACAGCAGGCAGCAGCCCTGAACTTGCTGTTAGAGCCCAGCTGACCATGCAGTGACTCTCTCACCCAGGGAGCTGGAGAGCCAACTCCGCCTGGCTGGGGAAGCCTCCCAGCAAACTCCACAACTGGGAATCAACAGTGGAGACATAAACCCAGCTGAGGGATCCTGCCTTCAGGTCCCTAGAGGCTAGCTCTCAGGGGGAACCCTGCATGCAGGCCTGGGGCTTACTAGCTCCCACACACTCAGTCCTCCCCTTTTCCTGGCTGGCTCCAGACTCCCCTCAACAATGGTCTCTCCTTCCCCCTGGGAGGGGCATCTCACTCCCTGTGGGTTGCCGGGCAGACTCTGGCCCTGGTAGGGAGGGGGAGCCAAGGCAAACTCAGAGTGCCTCTCCCTGAGCTGCCAGCAGACAAAGCCCCGGGAATCCAAGCAATCTCCTTGGGGGTTACAGTAGTCTACGTCTACACAGCAGGCAATCATTTTGAAATGATGTCAAAATACTGTCAAGCTGGAGGACTTCTTACTCCGACTCGTGTAACCCTCATTGTACGAGGAATAAGGGAACTCAAGGGAAGAGTTCTCTATTTCAAAATAAGTGATGTGAAGACGCTCCCAATTTCAAAATATGCTATTTCAAAATAACTTACACAACTGATGTAGCTCAATTTGCTTAGCTTATTTCGAGTTAAGCCATGCTGTGTAAACACACCCATAGTGTATACAGTACATACAAACACATGCATCAAGTATATCTAATATATAAAGCATATATAATACATAAAGTCTAATATACAGAAACAAAGAGTGCTTCTAGTTTTATTAGAAACTGTTACCCTGCTGCAGTGGTCTCCAACCTTTTTAAGCACAAGATCACTTTTTGAATTTGTCAGTCCAGGATCTTCCTCAAACCCAAATGCCCATGCCCCACCCCTTCTCCAAGGCCCTGCCTTTGCCCCACCCTCCTCACTCTGTCAAGAAAGGGTACAGGGAGTGAGACAGAGTGACATCGGCATCCCCCTGCTTCTGTCTCCTGTACACTGAACAACAAGCAGGAGGCGCCCAGCGGGCAGCTCTGATTCTCTGGGCAGGAGCAGCAGGGCAGCTGCAGTACCTGCACGTGATTGCCTCCCCAACCAAACCAGTTAGGATCACCTCTTAGAGGCTCCAATTTCTACCGGTAGTTCCTGATCTACGGGTTGGTGACCACTGCCCTACTGATTCCATTTTTTCATCCAATTTTTTCTTTTCAGAATATATTTTTCTCTCTGACCTTCCTTTTCTAGTTCAATCCCTTTTCCACGGTTTCTTAAAGGGGACTGAATCCAATAATGTTCAGGTCAGAGCTGAACTTCTGAGCATGAATGTTCAAAATTAGGGCAAACAAATTAGTAAACACGTTTTACAAAATTTAATTATGAATTCTACCTGCCAGAACTGTCCTTTATATTGTAAAGCATACTAAAATTTGGATAAGTTTCAGTCTGTTCAAAAAGGAGCAAACACTGGGATACAAAATCTTCTAAAGTTGAGTGTACAGACTATAGTCTATTGTAATGAAAATGTATGTGCATTTTCAAGCACAATCTAATATGTCTTACATAACTTGTCCATAGATACTAGTGAGATGAGACAGATTCAGCACCCATAGTGCAAATTAAACAAACAAGGTTAAAGGGTCATAAGTCTGGGTTTAGTTATTGTTGTTAAAATTAATAGCTGAGACACAAAGGGAAATGTTTTATTTATTTTCAGTTGTATTACTTTACTGCTGAAAAGGATTTAACCTGTCAACAGACCTTGAAACTGTTTGGAACTAAAGCTCTCAGCATAATCAGAGGACATTGAACCATAGGAATGTAGGGCTGGAGGTCAAAAGTCATTATAACGGTATAGTCTGCCCCTTAAGGGCTGCACTGCCTGCTGGGCAGCCCCCTCGCCCCTGGTCACATAGTATAGCGCATCATCAAGAGCTTGGGATGGTCTGATACACATAGCCTAAGGAGACATCGGAATGATGGAAAGGGGTCCTGGGAGGAATTCCATTTAGAAATTATTATATTACTATGGAACCATGCAGAAAAGGTCAGGCAGGTCCCTTCTTTTCCCACTGAAAAGGAGTCAGCTGGAAAAGAGGCCATCATAAATATTGCCTCTTCTTTCATAGCAGAGAGAGGTTTGTAGACACCGCAAGGAGTAAGAAGACCCCTGCAGGTCCCTGAACTAGCAGGGAACAGACACTTAGGCTATGTCTACACTGTAGGCTTCGTGCGCAAAAACTTGAGGAGCGTCCACACTACACGCCCATTCTTGTGCAAGAAAGTTTACAGTAGATCATCAGAAGAGAGGGCTTTTTGCACAAAAGTTATTCCTCCCTCCACAAGGAATAAGCCTAGTTGTGCAAGAGCTCTTGTGAAAAAAGTCTAGTGTGGACGGGAACAGAAATTTCTTGCGCAAGAAACCCCTATAGCTAAAATGGCCATCAGAGCTTTCTTGCGCAAAAGAGTGTCCACGCTGCCATTGACGCTCTTAAGCAAAAGCACATCAAGTATTTGCACGAGAAGCCTGCAGTGTAGACATAGCCTTACAGGAGAAGGCTGCCAAACCTTCTGAGTTTGAGGACTAAATAGGGTCAGCTGAGGAAGAAATTGCCTACCCACCCTCTCCTGGTGAAGAGAGGGACAACAATTGCCTGAACTACTCAAGCTCCAGGAAGAGAGCTGGGGCTGTCTCTTATATTAGAGAGACTAAAAGAGAGTCCTAAGGGACTGCCAACAAACCTTAGCATGCTTTGTTTATTTGGGGCATCTTGTTATGGACCCTCTTTGTATGAAGCTTTGCAATAAACAAGCCTCATACAAAGGGTATTATTTAGCCACGTGTCAAAAATCCCTGAAATGAAGACTTTGGCTTGTTGAAAAGGGAGAGAGACTGGAAGTATGTAGAGTGCCACACTATGTCAGCAGGGGGCACTATAGGACAGGCATGCTCTACAACACCCAACTAGTCCATCCCCTGGGCTGAAGCAGGACCAAGTACACCTGGGCAATGTAGCCATGTAGCTAAAATGTAGCTTTAGGCAATGTAATGTGCCTCAGTGCACCTTACCAGTCATCTTTTCTGATGAACAGAAACGAACAGTCCGGTGCTGTTGGTAAAGACACAAGCTGTTTGTGTTGTGAATGTTATGGAAGGAACAGATCAAAAGGGCCTATTTGTCACTTTTATCACCCTTTTACCATTGTTTTCTTCTTTAATTTAAGTGTGTGAGACAGTTTTTTTGTTCTATGGAAGAATTTGTAATGGTAATAGTTACTTTAATTTTCCGAATATTTTGTATTAGATCTATTTTTACATCAGCATCTATGTAATCCTTGCTTATATGAAGCAACTATGTAATTTTTTTTGTATGAGTGAAGAATGTGAGTGTCTCCGAAGAGATTAGTCTAAAGGACAGCATAGCATGCAGATGGTTCAGAGGAGGGGTCGGAGCCTTAGGGGTGTAAAGGAACTATTGAATATGTCCATAATATTTGGTGATCAATGAGGGGCAGATTGATGACCCTGAAATTAAAAGCAAGCACTCCCAACATGTGAAAATAACAAATCCCATCAAAACCAGGGTAAGGAAACACCCTGAAAAATCATCAGCAGACTGATATTAAACAACAATAAAATAATCTCCAGATGCAGATATGTTGCAAAGTGACTGATTACAACATGATGCAGCAAAATCCATAGATTTGCATAAGAAGGGATTCCTATAAAAAATGGGATAGCTTGCATGGCTGTTTGGGTTGGCAGAACTGGGAACAGAACCCAGGTGTTCAGAGTCATATCTAGTAATCTATTAATTATGATAAATGGAAGCAGATTGAAATGCAGTTAATTTTTCTATATTTAATGTGTTCTTTAGATAAATTAATAATACCTATGCCCCTTCTAATATCCTGTCCTGTTCTGACACTATTACCCTCCTTCTGTTGATTGGTAGCAAATATCAGGTCATGTTCATAGTGGAGGTGTAATCAGAGGTGGAGCCTAGCTATATTTTAAGTGTAAATTAATCTTGAAACAAAGGTAGCCACACAGCATGCACACAATCCTTTCTTTCAGGAATCTCAGACCAGCATCAATGTCTAGTTCCCAGAGAGCAACTCTCCTTTAAGTATTGCCTTTAATCCAAGATCAAAACAGAAAGCAAATTCATCACCTAGTGATGCTTATCATAACAATACTAATAATATAGGACCATATCTAAATCTTGCCTTTCATTTTCTACCACCATGTTATCTACAGGAGATTGCGATGACATGATAGACATGCCTAATATTCCTCAAAACCTTAGGTGATGTATCTTGTTCTAATTTCAGCTTATTGATCAAATGAGTCAGAATGCCAGTAAATCAAGTATGCCAAATGGCAATCAATTCACTTAGCAATACTGCAGTAGCCTTAGTGCTTCCAATTTTTTATGCAATGACATGAAAACTTTACCTAAAACAATATTTAAAGGTACTGTAATGGGGAGGAGGGATATCCACACATTCAAATGCATAAAAGGTGGCAAAGTGTTCATGCAATCCCTGTTCTGAGTTCACAAAAGTGTAATTATGGTATCTTGGATCTCTATGCTGGGCAAATAGAGATCAATAAAAATGTGCAAACTTTAAAGATCCTTAGTTGACATAACCTGGCATAGCTCCATTGACTTTAATAGAGGTGTACCAATTTACTCCAGCTGAGATAATATTTCACATGTGGTAAAATATGATCTGAAACATTATGTTAGCAGTTGCCTCCAAAAGCTCAGAGACAGTGGGTGTAACTATCTATAAAAGCTGTAACTGAATTAAAGATTTGGGAATGGTAGGGAATGGCATAGTAAAAGTTTAGAAGTCACATATGCCCTTATTCCTTACCCAGTAGTTGTGCCAAAATGGCCAAAAATAAAAATTCCTGCTGTATTTTTCAGTAGTTTGCAATAGGGAGTGCAGTTTTCTTCATGTGATTTACTTGTACTGTGTATCTGCTATTAAAGGCCACAAATCAATTAATCAGCAAATCAGACTAGTAAAGAAATTGTAGCTGGTCACTTGCCTTTATTTATGTGTGTCTTGTACCCCCTTGTATGTGGGTAAAAAAAAAAGTAGTAGAAAGGGAAAAGTGAATCACATTTCAAAGGGAAACCTCTGACTGTCTTGCAAGGTGAACACTTGTTTTCATCTTGTTTTATACTTGCTTTCCTGTATTTTCTTCTAACTATCATATTACCCTGACTTTAGGAATTAAATACTGTCTTGTTGTCATATAAGCGTGTATTTGAGAAAAGTAAGCCAACTTTGGGAAGTTGACTGAACTATTGACAGTTCTTTATCAAAACAACTATTTGGAGTCCTTGAATTCAAGTACAGGCAGTCCCCGACTTACGCGGATCCAACTTATGTCGGATCCGCAGTTACGAATGGGGCTGCCCCAGAGTACACGGACTGCGGGACCTCACGGTCCTGCCGCCCGTGTACTCTGGGGCTTTCTCTGCGTCTCCCTGGTCTGCAGACCAGGAAGACGAAGAGCAAAGCCACGGAGGGGCTCGGGCAGCCCAGGGGCGCCTGGGCTGCCCGAGCCCCCTCCCCGCGCCCCCCCCCCCCCCGCGGCTTTGCAAAGCCGCGGGGAAGACAGCAGCGGAGCAGTCCAGGTGCGCCTGGGATGCCTCGCTGCCTGAGCCCCCCCGCGGCTTTGCAAAGCTGCGGGGGGGGGGGGGGCTCGGGCAGCGAGGCAGCCCAGGCGCGCCTGGACTGCTCCGCTGCCGGCTTCCCCGTGGCTTTGCAAAGCTGCGGGGGGGGGAGGGCTCGGGCAGCGAGGCAGCCCAGGCACGCCTGGACTGCTCCGCTGCCGGCTTCCCCGCGGCTTTGTAAAGCTGCGGGGAGAGGGGGCTCGGGCAGCGAGGCAGCCCAGGCGTGCCTGGGCTGCTCCGCTGCCGGCTTCCCTGAGGCTTTGCAAAGCCGCGGGGGAAGCCGACAGCGGGACAGCCCAGACGCCTCGCGGCTGTCCCGCTGCCGGCGTCCTCAGAGGCTTTGCTCCCCTTCTCCCTGGTCTGCTGGTCTCCAGCAGACCAGGGAGACGGGGAGCAAAGCCGCGGAGGACCCAGGCGGCGGGACTGCGGTGCGTCTCGGTCTGCCGCCCATGTCTTCCTGGTCTCCTGGGGTGGGGGGGGCGCAGCTAGTACGCTCCCCCCCCCCCAGCAGACTAGGCTTTTCTCTGGACGCCTGTGGCAGAGCAGCTGGGGTGCTGCCGGTTGGTCCCGCAGCGCCGCTCTGGGCGCTACTGATTCAACCCAGCAGCACCCCAGCTGCTCTGGTCCTGATTCAGCCGCTGCTGGTCAGTTTCAGCAGCGGCTGAATCAGGACGCCTGGGGCAGAGCAGATGGGGTGCTGCTGGGTTGGTCCAGTAGTGCCGAGGAGTGGTGCTGCTGGAGCAACCCAGCAGCACCCCAGCTGCTCTGCCCCAGGCGTCCTGATTTAGCCGCTGCTGAAACTGACCAGCGCTGACTACAGGAAGCCCGAGGCAGAGTTGCTTTGCCCCGGGCTTCCTGGAATCAGCTGCTGATCAGTTTCAGCAGCAGCTGACTTGGGGACGCTTGGGGTTCTTAAGTTGATTCTGTATGTAAGTCAGAACTGGCGGTCAGTTTCAGCAGTGGCTGAATCTGGACGCCAGTTCCGACTTACATAGAGATTCAACTTAAGAACAAACCTACAGTCCCTATCTTGTACGTAACCCGGGGACTGCCTGTACTACATCTGATGTAAATGATTGAACTTTACTCCTCCAACAGGCAGATAAATAACCACAGCAAATGGTCACTGGGTGTTGAGAATCAGGTGCTATTTGAAAGCTGATGTTCACTGTCCCATCTACTTGCACTTACTATCGAACCATATTTTGAAAAGAGATAATTTAAAACTACACTATTGCCCAGCTGCCATGATTTGTATCTTGAACTTCATGTTATTTAGTGGGCTACCTTTCTTATGCTGTTTCTGGCTCTTACAGTTCTAGATGGGAACTTGGAAAAATAACTAACTAAAGACTTAAATAAAAGGAAAATAGAACTTATTTTATTTACATTTATTGATATATACACACAATATTATATTATATATACACAAAAGCAAGCTATTCCGCTGCGTCGGAAAGATAGAAAATATGGTAAAAGACCGCCTTGGCTTAACCATGAGATCTTGCATGATCTAAAAATAAAAAAGGAGTCATATAAAAAATTGAAAGTAGGACTAATTACAAAGGATGAATATAGGCAAACACAGGAATGCAGGGGCAAGATTAGAAAGGCAAAGGCACAAAATGAGCTCAAGCTAGCTATGGGAATAAAGGGAAACAAGAAGACTTTTTATAAATACATTAGAAGCAAGAGGAAGACCAAAGACAGGTAGGCCCACTGGTCAGTGAGGAGGGAGAAACAGTAACAGGAAACTTGGAAATGGCAGAGATGCTTAATGACTTCTTTGTTTCGGTCTTCACCGAGAAGTCTGAAGGAATGTCTAACATAGTGAATGCTAGTGGGAAGAGGGTAGGTTTAAGAGATAAAATAAGAAAAGAACAAGTTAAAAATCACCTAGAAAAGTTAGATGCCTACAAGTCACCAGGGCCTGATGAAATACATCCTAGAATACTCAAGGAGCTGATAGAGGAGGTATCTGAGCCTCTAGCTATCATCTTTGGAAAATCATGGGAGACAGGAAAGATTCCAGAAGACTGGAAAAGGGCAAATATAGTGCCCATTTCTAAAAAGGGAAATAAGAACAACCTAGAAAACTACAGACCAGTTAGTTTAACTTCTGTGCCAGGGAAGATAATGGAGAAAGTAATTAAGGAAATCATCTGTAAACTCTTGGAAGGTGGCAAGGTGATAGGGAACAGCCAGCATGGATTTGTAAAGAATAAATCGTGTCAAACCAATCTGATAGCTTTCTTTGATAGGATAACGAATCTTGTGGATAAGGGAGAAGCGGTGGATGTGGTATACCTAGACTTTAGTAAGGCATTTGATACGGTCTTACATGATATTCTTATCAATAAACTAGGCAAATACAACTTAGATGGGGCTACTATAATGTGGGTGCATAACTGGCTGGATAACCATACTCAGAGAGTAGTTATTAATGGTTCACAGTCCTACTGGAAAGGTATAACAAGTGGGGTTCCGCAGGGGTCTGTTTTGGGACCGGCTGTGTTCAATATCTTCATCAACGATTTAGATATTGGCATAGAAAGTACGCTTATTAAGTTTGCAGATGATACCAAGCTGGGAGGTGTTGCGACTGCTCTGAAGGATAGCGTAATAATTCAAAATGATCTTGACAAATTGGAGAAATGGTCTGAGGTAAACAATATGAAGTTTAATAAAGACAAATGTAAAGTGCTCCACTTAGGAAGGAACAATCAGTTTCACACATACAAAATGAGAAGCGACTGTCTAGGAAGGAGTATGGCAGAAAGAGATCTAGGAGTTAGAGTGGACCACAAGCTGAATATGAGTCAGCAGTGTGATGCTGTTGCAAAAAAAGCAAACATGATTCTGGGATGCATTAACAAGTGTGTTGTGAGGAAGATACGAGAAGTCATTCTTCTGCTCTACTCTGCGTTGGTTAGGCCTCATTTGGAGTATTGTGTCCAGTTCTGGGCACCGCATTTCAAGAAAGATGTGGAGAAATTGGAGAAAGTCCAGAGAAGAGCAGCGAGAATGATTAAAGGTCTAGAGAACATGACCCATGAGGGAGGGCTGAAAGAATTGGGTTTGTTTAGTTTAGAAAAGAGAAGACTGAGGGGGACATGATAGCCGTTTTCAGGTATCTAAAAGGATGTCATAAGGAGGAGGGAGAAAACTTGTTCATCTTGGCCTCTGAGGATAGAACAAGAAGCAATGGGCTTAAACTGCAGCAATGGAGGATTAGGTTGGACATTAGGAAAAAGTTCCTAACTGTCAGGGTAGTCAAACACTGGAATAAATTGCCCAGGGAGGTTGTGGAGATATTTAAGAGTAGGTTATTTAAACGTCTATCAGGGATAGTCTAGATCAGTGGTCTCCAACCTTTTTACACCCAAGATCACTTTTTAAATGACAGACCAAGCCAAGATCTACCGCCCAGCCCTCTCTATTCTCATCCTCTCCATCACTTGCTATCCCCAATCCTTATACTGCTACTTTAAAAAAAAATCCCAGCATTTCTCACAGCTACTCTCCTGTGCTGTTGCTTGGTGAGTATCTGCTCCTCAAATGAGGAAATCTAATGTAAATGTACTGCGCAGGCATGCAGTTCAGAGAGGGCTCAAGAGCTACTCTTAGAGCCTCCGAGATCTACCGGTAGATCGTGATCTACTGGTTGGTGACCACAGGTCTAGATAGAATTTGGTCCTGTCATGGGGGCAGAGGACTGGACTCAATGACCTCTAGAGGTCCCTTCCAGTCCTAGTATTCTATTATTCTATAATGCCATGGTTGTTAAACTAATCTCATAATTTTTGAAAGCTTGGCATTGGCAACACAATCACTTTTGAGTGACAATTGTTGAGTATTTTTTTTAATTGACACTGGCTGTACCTAAGAGCTGTGGACAATTTTGAAACTTCAAAAAAAAAAAACCAAAACAAACCAAACCCAGGAGATGGGGAGTTTCAAACACTGTTCATGAATTTAAGGGAGATAATGTTGCCAAGAAAGCAGAAAGCATGAAAAGAGTTGATGAGAGTGTCTGAATGGAAGAGAAGATAACCAACCATATATTATCAAAACAGTTACGGTCTGATGAAATATAAATTAATATGTACTATTCTGATGGTAAAGTTTCTATCCAAAGAGAAAAGGAGAAGCTCTAGAAGTAGAATGACAAGTAACTATTTTAAAGTGGGGTAGAGACATATTATGGATGGCAGATGTTTTCACTCATGGCATAATAATCAATACATTGTATTACAGGATAAATGTAAAATTTGGACCAATCTATTTAGAGCTTAATCCTTTCCTTTGCCTTATTGTCATCCAGTAGCATGTTGATGAAGGCAGTATCTTTAAAAATTTAAAACAACAAAAAGCAAATTGAAGTAGCATTTTATGGATTACCTGAAAGTAGCTGACAATTTTTCAGAGATATAGGGCCAAATTCAGAGATGATATGTGAAATGATAAATGGAAGTATGGATGTCTTGATTTCCTGTTATATGCCTACAGGTCAGACTTGGGTAATTAAAGTAGAATGTGACTTACTTGACCATTTTTTGAGCTGATTTTCCAGCTATACCTCCTTTTTCCCTCTTGGCATGTGAGCTACACCAGTGAGCCAAATGCAGAGGAGATCTATAAACGGTTATAGATTATATATGATAAGCTGATCTAAGGTTATACATTGCTGTCGTTACAGTGTGTAAGTTACCAAAATTTAGACTCCCTTGGATCCATGTACACTGATTTCTTGATGCAAAATGCACAAGTCCTCACACAATAGTTCTGAATTTGGCAATATAGATTTTAAAATCATCTGTCTGGGATGAGCTTTGGTAACATATATCCAATTCAAATGAAAACCAATACTTACTTTATCTTAGTTTCTACATGAGTGTTGATCATTGCCGTATAGTAGTTTTTGCCTTCACATATTTCAGACAGTCAAAGAAACTAGAACATATAATGAGGAAAATTTGTTCTCCTGCTATATTTAGCTGCCAAATACAGGTTACTATTAGTAATTAAACGTGAAACAGCCTGGTTTTTGTTTTCTGAAAGATCACATTTTCTGTTCAAATTTATCTTCCACCTATATCAACTCCAGTGGCAAAACAAAAATTTCAGTACTTCAGTGCACAATGGAAGGAATCATTTTAACAACCTTCTTCTTTGGTTTCTCTTACTTTCCTTTGATTCAATGTTGATGTAGCAGGCAGTCATAGGGTGTGTCTAGACTTCATGCCTCCTTCGACGGAGGCATGTAGATTAGCCAGATCGGAAGAGGGAAATGAAGCCGCGATTAAAATAATCGCGGCTTCATTTAAATTTAAATGGCTGCCCCGATCTGCCGATCAGCTGTTTGTCGGCAGATCGGGGGAGTCTGGACGCGATGCCCCGACAAAGAAGCCTTTCTTCATCGACACAGGTAAGCCTCGTGAAACCAGGCTTACCTGTGTCGATGAAGAAAGGCTTCTTTGTCGGGGCATCGCGTCCAGACTCCCCCGATCTGCCGACAAACAGCTGATCGGCAGATCGGGGCAGCCATTTAAATTTAAATGAAGCCGCGATTATTTTAATCGCGGCTTCATTTCCCTCTTCCGATCTGGCTAATCTACATGCCTCCGTCGAAGGAGGCATGTAGTCTAGACACACCCATACTGTACCATTTTTTCTTTCAGAGTCCTTCCACACCTTAATTTTATTTTTTCACCATTTCTTTGTCTTTAAGTGAATCGTATGAAAGAACAATATGAAACCATGTATATACTAGATGCATAGCAATACGTGTCTGTAAAATTTATGTTCTGATTCTTGTCTGCTCAGTTTTAGTCAGATTCGTTGACCAGTGGTTTTAGGCACCCTAGAAATCCTCCTTTTCTTAGTTCCGCCCCCCACTCCAGAAACCAAAAGCAAAGCCGGCCAGCCTTTCTGCTCACCTCGCTGGGCTTATCTGAGCAGAAGGAATCCATGTGCCTGCTACAGCTCAGGGCAGAGGGGCTGGGTTCAACCCTCGATGCGTTAGACTGCTGTGAAGCCAGCCGGCTGCTGTTTGTACTGTGAGTGGGGCTCTTCTGCGTCTGGTTCCCGCCATCAGGGTTAGATGTGAGCTCTGAGCTTTTGCTTGCCAAGGCAGGGCAGGTGGATCCCTAAGCCAACCTTGCAAAGAGAAGTGACCTTGCTACTGGCTGCAGGACTGTGTACTGTTCTCCTGGGGGCTGGCTGCTCGGTCCTGGGGGGAGGAGGGTCCTGCTGTTCTCAGAGGGTCAGGTGTGGGCCAGGAGCCATCAGCCCCCAAGGTCTGTGGCTCTGGGGATCCCCAGGCTCTGGTTCCCCTCCTTTCCTAAATTTCCTAAATTTTGTTCCTCCGGTTTCCCAAGCAACGCCGGGTAAGTCCAGCTAGTCTAAACTAAACTCCATATTTCCCAAATGAGAAGTCTGCAAACTCCATTTACCTATGTTTACCCTTGACTATACCACACTGCTCTTAACAACTCCTTGATTTACTATTCAGTCAGATTATCTGAGAGCTCTACATCTTGCAAATACAAGGGCTGCTCACTTACATTATTCACCTCAGGGTTTGTTTGTAGATATCCAAATACCTGTTGATCTCTTTTAGATGTTCAGATACTTTGATGTTGAGCATAATATAAAATACAGGCGCAATTATACTTTTGAGATACTAAATCAGGACAATACCAGAATAACCTAGAAACTGTGGGTAGCTTTCTAAAAAAGGACTTAAAGTGATTTTAGGAGAACAAATCCCATTCAACTTGCAATGGAATTTGTGCTTCTAATTCACATAGGGTATGTCTACACAGCAAAGTTATTTTGAAATAACAGATGTTATTTTGAAATAACTTTACCAGCATCTACACAGCCAAACCGCTATTTCAAAATTAAATTGAAATAGCGGAAGGCTTATTTTGAAATTGGTAAACCTCATTCCACGAGAAATAGCACCAATTTTGAAATTGCTATTTTGAAATAATCACTGTGTAGATGCTTATTTCAAAATAGGGGGCCTCCAGCCCTTCCCAGGGTACCCTAGTGGCCACTCTGGGCACAACCAAGAAAACTCCTCTCCCTCAACCCCTCCCTGGAGCCATTAAAGGGGTAGACTCTGGCCACAGTGCCTGTGCCAGCTCCAAGCCTGCCGGCCCAGAGCCAGCAGTCGCTGCACCTGACCCAATGGCCCCAGCATGAGCCAGGCAGCCAGTGCCAGCCAGCCCTCCGTGGCTCCCCAGGACCAGTCTGCCAGCTCCCAGAAGCCTGCCAGAGGCTGGAAAAGGTGGGCACCTGCCCGGTCCAGTGCAGAGATAAGGAACCTAATTCAGGTTTGGGGGGATACATCCTACATCTATGATCTCTGCACTAAACAGAGGAACGCAACTGTCTACAAGCGGATGGCTGCCAGCATGGCCACCAAAGGCCACATGCGAACCCTGGAGCAGGTTCACATGAAAATCAAGGAGCTGGTGCAGGTGTATGCCAGGGCCACAGGTGGCAGCTCCCAACCAGGGGCAGAACCAGACCCTGCCCCTATTTTCATGCCGTGGACCACATCCTGATAGTCCATGCCCCCCAGCCTCAATCGACCCTGGGGCAGAGCTTGCTGCCTCCTTCTGCTCCAGCCCCTGCTGCCTCCCCAGCTACCACTCCTCCTCCCACTCCTGCTTCTTCCTCCCCACCCTACCCGTGCCCCCAGGGATGCCGAGGCCCCCGCATCCACAGTGCTGGGACACATTTGGGCCAGCAAGACCCCCAACCCTGAGCCCTGAGCTTCTGCTCCCCCTTCCTCCTATTGCCTCACCCTGCCAGCTTCCTCCTCCTAGGTTTCCCCCTCTCCTCCCCCACCTTCCCTCCTCCCCTCTCCCACCTTATTTCCCCAGTCTTACCTCAGTTTCATTCTCCCCCCGCCCCCAGTTTTGTTCAATAAAGAGGCTTTGTTGTAATGAATACATGTGTCTTTTATTGTACAGCAGGAAGGGGGTTAGGGAGGGGTAAGTGAAAGGCACAAGACCCCAGTGGGGCACACCAGGGAGACTGTTGCTGCCTGCAGAATGTGCTGCCAGACTTGCAGTAACAGGAGAAGCACCAGAGTGCCCAGGGGTGGCTCCGGCTCCATGTGGCAGAGTGCCGTGGTGTCCTGAGTGAGGGCAACCGGAGCACTCAGAGAAAAAAATGCTTTGCTGTCCCTCAGGGAAACCTTAGAACCAGCTGTTCAGGGGGGTTCCTTTAAGCACAGGTCTCAGATAGCCTCAGGCAGCAGTCACACAAGGTAACTCTTGACCTGATGCCCTGCCAGACCCGGTTCCAGCCGGCCTTAAATGCGATTCAGTGTCCTATCAGTGTGGACATGCTATTTCGAAATAGCCAGATGCTATTTCAAAATGCATTTTGTGTCTAGATGCGTTATTTCAAAATAAGCTATTTTGAATTAATGATTTCAAAATTAGATATTTTGAAATAACATTGTAGTGTAGACATACCATTAGGTACGTTAGAAAACCTCACCCTGCTTGAAGAAAGTTGGTTGGAGAGATTAATCCAAAAGTATGAAAATGTGATATTTGCAAAGGAAATCATGGTTCCAGTAAACCATCTAATTGCTGTCAAATCTCCTGGTTCCCTCCACTCCCCCCAGAAGTGTGAGGTTTTGTTTTACTATACATACACACAAACATCATATGAGAAGGAATTAGCTATAGTACTACATCTTTAATTCTGTTTGGGGAACCAGTCATATCAGTGTTACAGCCACTGGTGTGTAAAAAAAGATTAGGGAGCTGAAGGACAGGAACTGTAACTTTATTTAAATAAACTAAGATTCATGTAACACATTGTTAGCTGGAATATTTGTAATGCCACTCTTAAGCATGGGAGTGACACTTAGCAACTTGAAAGCAATATGAAATCTGATAAAAATGCATTACACTGTACATCCATTTTATTTAACATGCATTTAAGAGAAACCAAAACTAATCCTTATCTTTTTTTGCTATTTAGATAAAATCTTAGGAGTTAGATGAAGCTTAGCCTCAATCCTCTATTTAAAAAAAGTTTTTTAAAAAGCAGCCAGGATTCATTTTAGATCACTCAGAAGCTGCATTTTACTTTTGTTCTTACATAGAAATGTAATGTACAATTTCTTAAATGGCTGAAGACAGCCACAATTTAATTTCTTTACCAGCAGATTTCTCTTCAACATCTTTTTTATTTAGACTCAAAGTCAAAAGACCCTCAGATACAGAATGAATTCTACTATCACACTAGCTGCAAGGCCTTAGAATGAATACAAAGTAAGTGTTTATTGGATGGAGAAAAGATCAGACTTGGGTTGAAATCTGATCCCGGTGAATAATTCAGTTCTTGTGATATATTAAATGAGTAAGGGACTGGAACCAGCCGGCTTAAATATGTATTGATCCACCTCAATTCTTCTGTCTTCTGAAATGTGCAGATGTCTAAATCTGACCAAATCTATCTTTACATAAAGCATGCTTAGTCATGTCAAAGGGTGACTGTTTGTGAGATATACAAGCATAGAAATACCAAAGCTCTTCACTGCCTCAGGTTTCCCCTCTGGATGAACAATGAATATGCAGTGAATAGTAATTAATTATGTGAACAGGTCTACCTATTATATGATAGTTAAGTACCACTATTATCAGCTCCTAGTTGTGAGATATTCTGACATACTAATCGGTAGAAGACTCCAGATAAAAAAGCTTACCAAAATTCCATATCTTCCAAACTCACTTTGCAATGCTCAGGTTCATCTAAGACTGTGAGTACTCTGCAAAGTTATGTTGCTGAAACTAATGTCGACATGATGAGGACTGAAAGATCAGTGGCCAGATGGTACTGCAAGAGACAAGATTAAGCTGACCACTTAACAGGGGAAGGATTGTTGGACTGTCAGAGGGCATCTCTATACTTACCAGAAAATCAACACTCCAGAAGTTGATCTTCTGGTATTTGATTTAGTGGGTCTATTATAGACCCCTAAGTCAAAAGCTGAGGGTAGCTCCTGCTGACTTCCAGTACTCCTCCTTTTGCAAGGAGTAAGGGAAGCCGATAGGAGTGTTTGCTCCCGTCAGGTTTCCTCTTTGTGGATGCCAGCAAGGCTTGGCTTAAGGTAAGCTGACTCCAGGTACACCTTTTGTGTAGCTGGAGTTGCATAACTTAAGCCAGCTTTCCTGGTCTAGTTTAGACCAGGCCTAAGGCTGTGAATCAACAAAGCTCCTGAGCATACACATAATTTTAAGCACTAGTTTAAGGCCTATCAAAGCATGTGCTTAATAATTTTGCTGTATAGGGATGGATTTTTAAGCATGTGCTTAAATGCTTTACTGAATTGGGGCCTAAAATTGTCAGATGGGATTTTGGGTGGTGGTAATAGTCTACTTCCAGTTCCTAATGAATGTTCAACTTTCCTAATTATTCTCTGGTAAACACAGTGACCTGTAGGAATTAAACTTTTTAATTAAATTTCTATTAATTTAAAGAGAGGGACCTTTACATGTATAAAGAAGAGAGAGAAAGGTACAAACCCATTTTTTAAAAAGTTTTTCATTTGTAATGCAGTTGGGAAGGAAATATACATATAACCGTGAATGTATGTTCTTAATAAATATCTGCATGGGTTTGCAGGATGCTGCAGAAGCCCAGTTTCATACAGGGTTCTGCTCCTGGCCCCACACAAAAGGTTCTAGCTGCTTACCCTGCTCCTGGACTCTGCTCCTGACCCCACACCCAGAGCTCCACTTCTGGCTACCCATGTAGGGCTGGCCTTATGAGGCGAACTGCTTCAGGTGCCAGAATGTGGGGGTGGGCAGGCACCTCTAGGACCGCAAGTGTAGAAAATTGTGTCTGCTGCTGGTGAGTATGTGAGCGTCATTTGCGCTCCCCACCTCAGGTGCCAAAATGTTGTGGGCTAGCCCTGTACCCATATGGGGTCCTGGTTGTTGGCCTCACTCCCAAGGCTGTGCTACTAGCTCTGCATAAGGGCTACTATCTCTGCACCCAACGCTCCACTGCCAGCCTCATATCCACGATCTCAGCTCCTGGTCTTAGCTCAACCCCCTTATCCCTGTTTGGATCCCCTCCTCCAGGAAGCACAGCTCTGATCCCAGTCCCAGTCCAGGGGGAAGGGGCACAAGCAGTAGTAAGGAGTCTGGCTTTCTTCATCCCTACTTTTATAAGGGTCCAGTGCTATTAAAAGTCCATGTTGCTTGAGATTCTGTTTGAAAATACCTCTGTAGTCAGAGTTTCTGTTTAAGCAAAGTAAATATGAATAAGACTGTCTCCTGCAAAGAAATGCAGTCTGTTTCTCTGCTTCAAATAGCACCACTCGTGCTACTAAGTTGTCAGTTGTAAAAAAAGAGATATGTAACAAGAGGAAAGCCTTGTTCAGGTCAGCTCTGTGTTTTGTCAGCGCCTTTACAGACTAAAGTTATAAACTTAAGAAAGCAAATAAGAGAGAGAAGGTTACTTAGCAGAGCATTTGTCCAAACAAATTCAGGTTAGTTCCATGGGAAAAAATTAAAAGCCCTTTGGCAGATATCCAGTAAAACAAAGAGCGAAATGACTGCACAACCTGACAGAACCTGTCAACAACAGATTGCTTCCCACAAATGTATATTGCACAGGGAACTGGAGAGAAGAATTGACATACCCTGCTATAATATGGAAATCTAAAATAAACTGGCTTTGTTTTCTTCTGGATACCAGACTACATTTTGCTGATGCTATTTTTGTGATTAAATCAATGTGATGTGTTGGATACTGAAATGACATTCAAAGAAAGTAAAGTAAATTACTAATGATAAATAATTAGCAACGTACCACTGATTAATACATTAGTCTGCATTACTTTGGCTTATGACGGTAGATACCAGTAACTGATGGGTGTTTGTTTAAATGCACTAATAAAGGGAATTGATGGGAAACAAAAGGGCAGTATGCCATTCACTTAAGGAACTGGTTAGTGAAGTAAACATCTCATGATGATACTTTAGTGCTCATAAAAATATTCCTGAGAGAATTTAATTATGAGGTGTAGCAGCATTGGTGCGTGGTCATAGAGACTGCCAAAATTTCCATTATAAGGCTTACCTCATAAGTGCTTACAACTTCTAAACTAAAAATGTAAATAATGCACCATATTGGTCCATCCATGCCTGCAGCTACATACCTGTGGGATTAAATTTCCTGAACTAAGTAGGGTCAGAGTAGATGACTATGTGGAGCCTACTCCCACTGCTGTTAAGCAGAGCTGTGCTACTGTCTTCTGCAGGACCAAGAAGGACTCTTTGGGGAGGAGCCCTGTGGAGTCCTAGTCCTCAAACTGTGATCAATGTGGATTGCACATTCCCTGCTGATTGTCCATAGTGAGTCTAAAGAAAACTTTGTTGGTTCTTCATTTATTTGAATTGCCTCATAGGAATGCATGTCCCCTACAATAGGTACAGGCTGAATCTCTCTGGTCTGGGACACTCTGGTCCAGCAACATCTGTGGTCTGGCAGGACCATGGATGTTGCAGGACAAGAAAGCCCCTGGACCAGAGAGCTCCAGGAGGTCAGTGGCCTGGAGCAGAACTGGGAGCCCAACATCCCAGGGTGGCCAGAAAGGTGGATACCCAGTGGGGTGGGGCGGGTGAGCCCGGAATTAGACCCCATTCCGAGGTGCTAGAATTGACCTCCTCGGTCTGGCAAACTCCTTCCTTTGGTTCCATTAAGTCCTGAGAATGCTGGACCACGAAGGTCTAACCTGTACATACAAGGCAGAGGAGCTAGCCTAGTTGAGACCACTAGGGGCAGTAAATACATAAGCAGAGGAGATAGAAAAGAAGCTGTCCTGAATGACCAGAACCACCAGTGGGATCAGGGATACTTTAACACTAGTGGGAACATCAGGAGCCTTGTCTGAGAAGAATGGGTAGGAAAGGGAGGGGTTGAGAGGAGGATCAGATGGAGGGAAAGCGTGTTCCCAAAGTAGGGGAAGAAAACAGAAGAGATGAGAAGGAAGAGGTGAAATAAAGAGAAATACAAGAATAATCACTCTCTCTTCCTGCTCCAAGAAGGACTAAACTCTTATACCATTAAAGATTGATCAAGATCTGTGCATACTTCAATGTAGGTCTTTTCCAAATAAGCAACTGCTGTAGTTGCCATAGGGGTATTTTATGAGCACAAACAGTGTCCTTATTCAGACAGGAGACACCTAAGAAATCTCTAAGAGAGTTGATCAAATCACATTGTCCTTTTCATATGTGTTCATTTTTTTTAATTGTTTCCTTTGGTATATATGGTTGTGACTATTTTCTTCCACTATCTGATCTGAGGAAGTGGGTCTGGCCCACGAAAGCTCATCATCTAATAAACCATCTTGTTAGTCTTTAAAGTGCTCCATAGTCCTGTATTTTGTTTCAGCTACACCAGACTAACACGGCTACATTTCTATCACTATTCTTAATGTGCTTATGGCATTCAAAATCATCCACAGACTCCTGAAATACCTAGGCATACAGACTTGCAGCTTGAGCATCACTCTTTTGTTGAGTATAGCCAGACATTTTTAACATAATCTAATGCATTCAATACTGTACACAAAGGTTCACCAAATTCACGAACAATTATTTTCATTACGCTTTCTCTTAACCGTTGTAAATTCATCAATTTTTTTCTTTTCTAATAAATGATGGGAAATGTCCACTTTTTAGGTGGTCTCAAAAATAAGATAATTCACTTTCAGCTGGCATGCATTTTCTGAAAATCTGTAGAAGGATAGGTATTGAGACTGCATTTATTTCTCCAATAGATTTTTTAATTAATATGAATCTGTTCGTAGTTAGCGTATCCCAGAAAGTTGGTTGTAGTTGCACTAGTTCTATATCTATTTTTTAATGTTAAAATTGCAGTTGCACATGCAGGATTTAGCTGGTTTCTTGGCAGCTGCCCAAAGCAGCCTTTCTGCTATTGGATAAATACTTAGCAGGATAGTAATCTTCTCTTTTATTTTATTGTGAATTCAGAAATCAGCTCATTTTTTTACAGCAAAACATTTAATGCATCATAATAGAGTTCAGTGATCAACTGAAGCTTTGTACTTACCAATAATGGCATTTACAAAGGGAGATAAGATAGGCATATAGCTCATGCTAGAGAGATATTCTAGACTGATTAAGCTATCTTATACTGTTACTGAACATAGATACATTTTGTCTCTCCTTCAGAAAAAAAAACCCTGCTGGTGCAGACATATAGGCATGTTAAGAATTAGGTAAAAAATGGAAAAAGTAACAGTAGAAAAGTGACATTTTTTTACTCAATATATCTATTTATTTTGCATATTCAAGTCAAGCCTACTTACTTTAATGTCAAGAGCAGAGGTTATAGTGTTACTTTTCTAGCCTTGAAGAGACAGTACAGGTATGGAAGAATGAGCCAAATTCTATTTTTATTTCTTCCAAACTGCCAGCTAAGGTCTCACTTCAGAATCATCATTAACAGTGATATCAGAGAGAAAGCATAGTTTGATTTTTCAGATCCCAAATGGAGATTGAAGCTTAGATTGTCTGCTGGGGGTGACAGCAACCTTATAAAATGAGCAAACATCTAGTCTTGGTCCACGTTAGAAAATGAGGTCGGTTTAACCATGTTAATTGGGAATGTGAAAAATCCACCCCTCTTAATAGTATTGTTAAAACAATCTAAATTCCAGTGTATACAGCTTTAGGTTGATGGAAGAATTCTGCCTCTTGAGAACACATTACCTTTGCCAGTGGAAAAACCGCTCCCATAGGTATAGGTAGCATTTACGCTGAAGTGCTGCATCTGCACAGCTATAGCATTGTAAGTGTAGACAGGTCATGACCTAAAAAGGACTGCAGAGAATTGATAGAGAACTAATCTAGCCCCTCCTCTACATTTGCTTTTAATAAAATTGTGTGAGGAAGGCAAGCAGTTTTTCAGTACATGCTATTTTGTACACAACCTGCTTGCAGACTATGGTAAACTTCAGGGGGCAATTTTTTGAAAATTACATTTCCAAATTGCAATTAACAATCTGCAGTTGGACATAGAAGGGAGCTATAACTATGCAGATGAGGAGCTGACCCATAACTGTCTTGGCTTTTGCATACACAATTGTCTCTGTGCTGCTGGAGCACCTATTTTGCAGATGCAGCTTAAGCAGCCACATCTTAAAGTTTGGCTCAGTGTGACTTCAGAGTACACACAGATGTTCAATAGTGTCATCATTTTGGGACAGCCTTGGAACTATTGCCATGGGTACTGGGTCAGTGCTTGAACTTATTCCCCTTCTCTCAGTATCAGGGAGCAAGAGAAAAGTGCACAGTTTGCATAACTTACTTCTCTACCCCTTGCCCTCACACAAGCTGGGTACTTTCCCCTCACTCCCGATAGTGCGGGGAAGAGAAAGAAAAGCAAGCAGCATCTTGGTATGCACCAGTATAGCCCCGCTGCCCTCCTGAAATGATGCCCTTGCTTCATACATTAAACTCAGTGGGAGTGTTGACATTTTACTTCAATAAATGTGGGATCAGAGTCCCCTCTCTACAGGCTGGGAGAAACTCATTGCTCTGTCCACAGCAGGGAGCTGCTGCTGTAGCTGAGGGAGAAGGGCTCCTGCCCCAGCCAGGTAGCTCTGGGCAGGGCTCATTAAGCAACTATAGAGTGGTGCTACTGCATGGCTTGGAGGGAACCTTGGATCAGACCCTATATATTAATAGTAACTTTGTGCCTCCATTATTTGTAGTATCTAATACTGGGAGCATGTAAAAGTAAACCTGGTAAAATAGCATTTTCAAAACTAGACCTTTGATTACAATATTAAGAGTCTTGCCTGCCAAATGTCTTATGTGTATTTTAAAACACAGTGTTTGAAAACAGCTCTTAAAATTGTCCAGAGCTAAAAGAATTAGACAAAGATGAAAATCTAGATTGTAAAACAGTGCTAACACAAATATTTTGCACACATAACTAAATTATCCTTTCATTTTACTTAGCCATCTACCAAACCACAAGACAGCAGTGGAATGGTATAGTACTTGGAATATTGCAAACAGCTAAGAAAGAATCTGAGGCAGCCCAAAAATAAAAGAGAAAAAAGTTAACCACGTTAATCAGGAATGTGAAAAATCCACCCCAAAAATAAAAGAGAAAACAAATAGGATCTCTTTTTTCAATGGCAAATAGTTTGAAGAGTGAATAGAAAATAGTGGACGGTGTAGAGACTTTCATGATTAACTTTAAGCACAAATAGTTCCACTGAGACCAAAGGGACAAAGTCTGTTTAAAGTGAAGTAAATGCATAAGTCTTTTAAACATCCAGACCCAAAATTTTCAGATAATGTTTTGTGAAGAACAGCTTCAGAGCCAAAGTATCTCTTGAATACTATGAATGAAATCCCATGTATGAGTGAAAAATTTTCCAGAGTAATGAGACATACATATAACAAATATAAGTCATTACACTGTCCTTAGCTTTTCAATGTTTTATAGCATTCAGAGGCTCAATCATACAAGTTGCCGAGTACCTCCTTTCATTGCTGAATACCTACAACTCTCAGTTAAAGGAACTAGGGAAATTATTGGGATTTAAAGGTGCATAAGGAGCTCTCAGCACCATTCATGATCAATCCCTTAAACTTGTAAGGAGTGACACAAAAGAATGAAATGTACAATTTCATTGTAAAGAAATGGACTAGAATTATTTGGGAACTAAATTAATTCCACCCACTCCAATAAAATATCACTTTAAAGAACTCCTTAAGACAGAGCTGAAAATAATATGTCTTTTATCAGCCAAACTTTTCTGTATTACTGATTCCTCACTTTAAAGGGACTCTTAAAGCTGAGTTACTTTCAAACATTTTACTATTTTAATTTTTTTAGGAATTTTATTTAGCTTGACTTATGAAAACAGATTTATTAGTTTCATTTGTTTTATAGCTGTTTTCACTTTCCAGTTGTCTTGTATGAACCAAATGATGTGATTGGGCTAATTCATGGAATCCTGAAATAAAAATAACTGATTCAACCAACAATCATGAAAATACTTCATGTGCCTTTATTGTTAGATCACAACCCCCCTCTCTTTTTTATCTTCCAAGTCTAAATTTCAGGGGCTAAATTAAGCTGACAGCATTTTCTTAATTGGAAGGCCCCAAAGCTGTTGATCCATCAAACTGAGGTTACAGGTCTAAAAAGTGCCCCTTGCCTAAGTCAAGCTATATATAAAAAGTTATTTTGGTAGCTTGAAATGAGCTCTCATCAGGTCTTAAAGACTGGATATAAATTTCATTTGGCCACCAAAAAGTTTTGATTCTGGGTCGCAGAAGGGCAAGTGCTTTCACTAAGCCATGGGTCTGCTGCTAAAAGATTGTGTCATTCAAAAAGCTATATGCCTGCAGTTTGAATTAAGAAGGCACTCTGGCCTGTTTGTACTGAACAAAGTACTGAACAGGCACTCTGGCCTGTTTGTACTGAATAAAGGCACAAATCATTGTTTGAAATGCCTTTGGAAATGTAAAACAAGTAAGAAATGCAAACACAAGTATTACTCCAATCCTGAGCCCCAAAACACAGAGCTCAATGTCTTTCAGCTACCTATGTGAATCTTCTCACCACCAGAGGACAAAGACAAGCCAGATGGACTTAAAGTCTGTCTTGATCCCAGAGCTCAGTCCACACTTGCCATTACTCAGCTGGTGACCCACTTTTTTTTCCACCATGGCCATATGGTATTTTGTCTTCTTATATATTCCTTTCCTAATGATTCCCAATACTCTGTTAGTTTTTAGACTGCCACTGCACATTGAACAGATGTTTTCAGGGAACTATTTCCACTGATTCCAAGATTTCTTTCTTTAATGGTACCAGCTATTTTGTATCTATAGTTAGGATTATATTTTTCCATGTGCATTACTTTGTACTTATCAACACTGAATTCCATCTGCCTTTGTGCTGCTCAATCACCCTGTTTTATGAAACCCCTTTGTAGCTCTTTGTAGTCATATTTGCATTAGTCCCTGTTCACCCCTTTTTCAAGAATATGTATGAGTTTAACAGGTAATCCAAATGTACAACACTCATTTCTACTCTTTTTCCCTCCTGTCCTTTAAAGTGAAGTACTCAGCAAGGTTTTCATGATGATTGAACAATCCTTCAATTACTGGAATGCCCAGCCTTTTGTTGTTCTTAATCACCCTGCCGTCCTCTTTCTATAACAAACTCACTGCCCCAAAGGCAAAGCTATAAGCACCTCAAACTCTGTTGCATTTAAGAACTGCCTCTGGAGTCAGAGCATGCAGCTTTAAGTAGACCTCAAGTATGATATCCAGGGGCTTCAAACTCAGAGGGTGGGGTTACTGCCTCCCTTCCTCCCCATAAATGGCACCCTTGTATGTGCTGGTGGGGACAAAGAGAGGCAGGAGTCCCAGGAGCTCCAGACTGAAGTTTTGAGAGAAAAAACCGAAGGAACTAAGGTCCTGGTGGGGCCATGATACTATACTGTAGCTCTCAGTGCTAAGTTCTTCTTCCTACCACTCAAACGCCTGACCCTGCCATAGTAATAGCCCATGGTTCTGATAAAATAGGGTAGAGGCTCCTTTCTGGTCATCTGGAGGGGAAGATTTCAAAGACCACTGTGGTTACTGGAATTAATGACTACATCTCCTTTTAACTGCTTTGGAATTATCTCTGCACAAGCTTTAAAACGGCACATTTTCCTAGTTCACCTTCCACCTCCCCCTGAATCGACTCTTCCCAACCCCATTTCAGTGAGTATGCAGCAGTGGAGTTTTTCTCCTTTTGTGTGGAGAGTTGGAGAGCAAGTATGGCGAGAGAGGAAGATATTCTCCTTGCTCTCCCCTCTCTCCCCAATATGAGGTTCCATTAGGGAAGGGCTCTGTGGTAGGGAAGTTAAATTTAGATTAATTGGCTAATTGAATTGCATTGACTATTCGATTAGTTGATAAGGGTGCCTCTGCCTTGGAAGTGTAACAACAGCCCCAGGGCTGTTGCTACACTTCAAAGGCAAAAGTGCTGCGGGAAGCATGGGGCCAGCAGGGGACTCAAGCAGTCCCCCGCTGGCCCGGTACTCCCTGCAACATTTCAAAGCAGCACCGCTGCTTGGAGCCTAGGGTCGGTGTGGGAGTCCCCAGCTGAGCCCAGGCTCCATGCGGTGCTGCCACTTTGAAATGCCGCATACAGCCTGGGACCAGTTGGGGCTCCACGTGGAGCTCTCACTTTGAATCACCCCCTACTCTTCCCCCCCCCAACCTGCCTGGTTGGGGGAGCGACCAGTTGACTAGTGTGTCAACTATCCAATAAGCATTTGTAAACTAATCATTCACATCACTACTCCCTATTCCCCCTTAGTCCGAACTAACTTCCCGTGGCTAGACGCGGCAGTTAAACGTTAATTCGAACTAACTCCTTAGTTCAAATTAACTGTTACTCCTCATTCCATGATATTTAAATCCCAGGCTACATTTGCAACTCCAGTTGCCCTCATTTGCCTACCTAGCTCGAACTAACGACCTAGTGTAGACATACCCTAAGAGAGTAAGAATGGTGTGAAGGCAGGGGCAAAAACTGGTGAAGCTGTGAAAACTGGGAGATTAGGGAGAAGGTAGTAAAATGACATTCTCTAAGCACCCCTAGTCTGTTAATAGCCGTTTGAGGTGCATGTGCAGTTGACAGCTATGAAACAGACACAGGCTAACCAGTCTCTGGAGCAAGAAAAGAGGTAAAACTGTTCTTAAATAACACAGACTGATAACACATATTCTACCAAGAAATCAGGAAGAGGGGCCAAATAAATTGAATACAAGTCTTAGTCAATATGATTCTCACGTCCCTTAAATCTCTTATCACCAGAAACACACGTCAGATTTATCTTGTTCTTAAGGACAGCTGAACAGTCTCTGATTCATAATTGCCAAAGATGATTGGGCTAGTATGTGTTTGAGGGAAAGAGGGGTCATCTGAGAGAGGAGAGGGGTACATCTTTGAGGACTCGGGGAGGGAGGTGTTTTGAGTGCTCATTTTGGAAGCACTTGATTTTAATGACTGACTTATTTTGTAAACGTGTGTCTTCCTAACTACTGAGTAGGTCTTAGCAGAGATTTTATTGTTTCAAGATTTTTCTGGAGCACAGGCTGAAAATTAAAATACGGTTGTGTTCTTGCTATCTAAGCAGATCCCATCTGGAGGATCTTCACAATAAGAACAGTATAATTTAGCATATCTGGATAATGTGCTTTAAACTGAGCAGTTGCATTTGTGGTTATCAGCAGAAATAAGTCATAAATAATTCATAAATGAGGTGAAAAGTATGAACTGTATTTCCCTTTCCTTTCTGGCATGATAAAAAGCAGCACTTTACCAATGTCAATACTTCATTTAATTCTATTTTCATGTCGGGAGTTTGTTGGGTTTTTTTCCCCAGAAAGTCTGCCAGAGAAAATTATGCTTGAAACAGAAGCAGATTGGAGAGTCTTCATCCTTTATGTAAATTATACACTACAGCAAAACACTGACACAGTAGTCCAATTTTCCTTTTTTAAAACTCTTAAAATCCAAGATTTTCCAGGGATCTAACTTGACCCTGTACTCCAGGAAGATTTGCTTATTTAATGGACCCATTCAGGAACCCAAAATACTCGATGCCTCCTTTTCCCTTTCCCCTTCCTATCTCCCTGCCCCAGTAATGGGGCCCTAGAATCAGCTCTGGCTGGAAGTTCTGTCCTTAGCTCAACTGGCTGCCAAACCACAAAGTAGATAAGCAGAGGCATTCTGTACCAACGGGAGCCTGTGCATTGTCTTTACTTTTAGCATCAGTGAATTTCAGTAATCCAGTCTGGAGGTAACAAATGCATGCATCAATATCACAAAGTTCTCATCCAGGAGGAAGGGGAAAAGTTCCATAAAGAACTGCAGATGAAAGAATGCATGTTTAGATAATAATACAATTTGTATCTCCAGATTTAGTGAGAAATAAAACAGGACCCCAAAGCTTCACAAAGCTTCATTGACAAAAAGGCCTGGACAAGTTCGGTGCAAGGTAGGCATCGTAACACAGTTCGTTCTTTAAAGTGTTTTCTTACCCCATTAGCATCATTTTAGCATGTCCTGAATTCATCTTGAGGTAGCTGCTCTTAATCTAAAACCTGATCTGTTGTAGCCACTGTGACATCTTAGAAGCAGCAGTGGTTCCTGTCCTCCAGTGGAGATTTTAAGCATGATTTAGATATGCTTGTTAAAATGCAAATTATATTTTACTATAATACTCATTATCTCTATAATTTTTTGTGGATTAATTTTTCATGACCCTCTGACTTAATGACTGAGATAAAACACGATTGCTTTATGTTTAAGTATTTTTTCCTATGACTGACAACCGATTATTTATTCCATGATCACTTTTATTTAATGTTAACTCAAGGTGGAAATTATGGATGAGTCTACATAGCAAAGTTATTTCAGAATAATGGTCATTATTCTGAAATAACTATGCAAGAGTCTACACAGCAATTATCTTATTCCGATTTCTGTAAACCTCATTCTATGAAGAATAATGCCTATTCTGAAATAACTATTTTGAAATAAGGCGTGTGTAGACGCTCCACTTTTGCTATTTCAAAATAGCCTCTCACTAGGGCCATTCTAAATTATTCCTCCTGGGGCTCTAAACTGAAATAGCAAGACTAATTTTGAGGCTCCCCTGCAGTGCAGATGTGCTATTTCGAAATAAGCTATTTCGACATAACTATTCCAGAAGAGCTTATTCCGAAATAACTGTGCAGTGTAGATGTTGTCTATGGCTGTGTCTACACTGGCACCCCTTTCCGGAAAAGAGATGCTAATGAGACCAGTTGGAATTGCAAATGCCACGGGGGATTTAAATATCCCCCGCGGCATTTGTATGAACATGGCTGCCGCTTTTTTCCGGCTCGGGGTTTTGCCGGAGAAAAGCGCCAGTCTAGACTTGAAAGTAGGAATAAGGGATCTTCCGGAAAAGGGCTTATTTTCCGCAAGATCCCGTCTAGACTGGCGCTTTTCTCCGGCAAAACCCCGAGCCGGAAAAAAGCGGCAGCCATGTTCATGCAAATGCCGCGGGGGATATTTAAATACCCCGCGGCATTTGCAATTCCGACTGGTCTCATTAGCATCCCTTTTCCAGAAAGGGGTGCCAATGTAGACACAGCCTATGAGTATAAAAGAAGAACTGAAATATTGCTGTTGTAATCCAGTGCATTCACTGAAATATTGCAGTGTAATCCAGTCTAGCAACCCTGCACATGGGCAACAGTAAACAAAACGCCTTATGAGCTACACATAAAACCCTAATGAGACAGCATATGCCCACAGGCTAAGGGTTGGCTAACACTATTGTAATCTGTTTTGGTGTGGAATTTGATATTTATTTTTAAGATTTCTATAATTCTCCATATTACATATCAGTAAAGTATGATATCTACTACATATTCAAGAGAGACTTTCTGTCTGTCCATCAATCTGTCTGTCTATTTGTTCAAGAACGCCTCCTAAATGATAAGGCATAGTACCACCAAATTTGGAATACAACTTCCTGTTGTTATAACTTAAAACAAGGTAAGAGTTTGTTTTTTCCAGGAAAATGAGCTGTGCCTAGAATGGGTTTGCTTCTCAGAAAATCATATGGAAAAGAGACAGACTCACCAGGAGGGTGAAAGGAGCTGGCTGGGGGCCCTCTCTTCCAGTCCAGGACTGTCCTAGCTTCAAGCCTCCTACCCCTCTCCAAGCGCCCTTTGGGTGGGGGCTTAAGCTTCCCCTCCTCCCTCAGTTCTTTTCTCCTTAATCTTCTTTTCTCAAGACTAAACATACCCAGCTTTTTAGCCTTTCTTCATGGATCATTTTCTGTAAATCCTTTATCATGTTTGTTGTTCTTTGGACTCTCTCCAATTTGTTCACATCTTTCCTAAGGTCTATCACCCGGGACTTAATACAATACTGCAGCTAAAGTTGAGTATAATGGGACAATTATCCTCTGTGTCTACATATGATACTCTTATTACTACTCTCAAAATGATATTAACCTTTTTCACAACATCATTACATTGTTGATTCATATTGAATTTTTGATTCACCACAACCCCCAGGTCCTTTTCAGCAGTAATGCCACCTATCCAGTTATTCCCCATTTTGAATTTGTGCATATGATTTTTCCTTCCTAAGTGTAATATGTTGCACTTGTCTTTATTGAACTTCACCTTGCTGATTTCAGACTTCAATTTACCAAGTTCATTTGAATTCTTATTCTGTCCTCTGTCCCATGTTGGTCTCATCTTCAAAGTTTGTAAATGCACTATCCACTCCCTTATCCAAGTCATTAATGAAAATATTGAATAGGACCAGACCCTAGTCAGACTCCTGCAGGTCTTCACTAGATAGGAATCCTAGTTTGATCAGGAACTGTTGATAACTATTTGTGGCATACAGTTTTGTGCACCCAATGATAGGGTAATTTCATCTCAACAACATTTCTCTTGTTTGCTCATGAGAATGTTGTTTGGGACTGCCTCAAAAGCACCACTAAAGTCAAGATTCATGATACCTGCAGTTTCCCCCATATCCACTAAGGCAGTAATCTTGACACAGAAGGAAAGTAGGTCAGAGGCATAGTGAGGGTGTTATGCGCCTGGGGCAAAGGTAAAATTTGTGCCTCCCCGCCCCAATCATTTGTTATTATGTGTCTATTATTTATTTCTAAGTCAGCAAAAAATAAGAACGTAAATAAAAAAAGAACAAATACTACTAATATCCACTGATACTGGGATCACTTAGTAGATCGTAACTACAGACAAATATAAATTATAGTTTTTGTGGTTTACATTCTGTTAAATAACTTTTTCTCTTTAATTTGTTTGTATCCCGTTCTCATGTCTTTTACATAAAAAAAAGTCAAATGCTTGAAATATGTAAGTTTTATAAAATGCAAGGGAAATAAATGTTATACAATCTAAATATTAATTTCATCACTATATTTCAGTCAAGCATTTAAAACCACTGTAATAGCAAACAAGTAACTCGTTGCTTTAATGAATAAAAGGTAAAAAGATTTTGAGCGTATCAAATTTATTGTAAACAAACTGTAATGCTTCCTAACTGCCTAGTTACTTACTAGTTAACCTAGTTTTTTTTCATACTATTGCACAGCGATAAACTACATCATAGTTATGAATGTACGAGATTAATTTACCTGTTAAAATAACACTCCGAAAAACTTTTAAATAAAACTAACATGCAACACGACAGTTGCCCTCACTTTCTTGAAGGCACTTGGTTATACTGCAAGCATGGCTTTCTGTCTGCCACAAAGACTTTTCCCTTCAGGCTGTCATGAGATTCTATCCTTAAGTAAAAGAGAGAGGTCTCTCAGAGCTGCTCTTCCAAATTTTACACAAGCCATTCAACTGAAGCCACAGCTGTCAAGATTCAAGGCCAGCCTTGCCTTTGGCAGACTGCCTCTCCAGGTGTTCACAATCACAACATCCAAACACGTTTAAGACTTCTAGGCTATGTCTAGACTACATTTTTTTTTGAAAGAGGATATACAAATTCCAATTTTTTTTCAGGAAAAAAAAACCTTTTTTGAAAAAACTGCTCTTTCTTAAAAAAGGAGGTTTACGCGGGTTTTTTTCCCCCAAAAAATGCATCCAGACTACTTTCACTTTTGAAAGATCCTCTTTTGAAAGTGAGATCGGAAGAATATATGCAAATTCCCATGGATATTGGATATTCTTTTGAAAAAAAACATAGTTTAGACATACCCTTAGTTGAGAAAGCCATGTTAATCCCAAGTCTCTGCTATGACTGGGAGATGTGGGTGACCAATAGAAAACACCAGCATTTTCTTTGGAAAATCCACAACAAAACGTGGGGGGATCGATCACCTCAGTAACGCCAACTCCTTTAGAATTGAGGCCCTGATTATCCAGCACCAGCTGAGGTGGAGCGGGCACTGTGTGCACATGTCTGATATATTTTTACTAAAACTGCTGTCTGACCAACTCGCCAAAGGAGAAAGGAAACAGGGAGGTCAGAAGGAATGGTTTATAGCAGTGTTTCTCAACTTTTTTTTTTAAGTACCGCTTTAAAAAACATTATAAGTATCCCCAATGCACCCACCCCTCCCCCAGAGCCAGGCACCCCAGCCCCCCCCAACCCAATAACCCCTCCCCCGGAGCCAAGCACTGGATGTACAGTAAACCTACCTTTGAGGTGCCCGCTCCTGCTGTCCGACCCTGCCTTGGTGGCTTCACTGCAGGGAGCATGTGGCCCACCAGTGCTGGGTTCACCGCGCTGCTCCCACCCCAGCCTGGTGCCCCCCTACTATGGCACCCAGGAGCAACTGCTCCCTCCCTCCCCCTGGACCTCTTTTGCTTTGCCTCTGAAGTAGGTGGGATTGGCAAATCCTTGTTGGCTATTATCAATAACCCTATTATCCTATATGTGCACATAGGTGCACTTTAATACTTCGTTAAATTCTGACTTAAGCCTTGACAATTGTTGCAGTTACTTAGTTGTTTCACTCATTAGGGTTCCAAATAAAAGGATTCTATAGTGCTTAGGAGTTCCTTTCTCAATTTTGATTATATTCTTGCTCAAGTAAACTCTCTATTCTTCTCCTAACTAAAATATGAGTAAATATTAAGTAAAATATTTTTATTTCAATTACACAAAGGGTAAAACTCTTTAGCCATAGAAAACAAACTGGCCGCCAAGGAGGATTTCTAAGGTACTGGTTACAGTTCACTGAGTATTCAAAGATTGTCTTAGTCTATGCAAGCTGCAGAAATTGGAGAATTTTTTGCTTTATTAGTTTGAACTGTCTTAACCTCCCTTGATACATAAAAAGTGGCTATCTGCAATTTGTAATATGTGGTATTTCAGTATGCCCTTTATTATCTCATTGGATTTTTTTCTTCTGTCCTTATTCATTGCATTTTTATTGCTTCACAATGGAACAATGTAAAAATATTCAGATATTCAGATAATAGGACAGAGAAAAAGCAGAACAAGACTCTTTGAAATACATCTCATCACTCTACAGCATTTTCTGGGACTGTGTCATATGAAAACAGTTACGTGAAAAAAACATTTTATACTCCTATCCATAGAACTAATTTTCTCACTCATATCTAACCATGAAGCATTTACTTAAAGTGGAAATAACTATAAAGATTCTATTTAGGGAGTTAGGAGGGTGATAAGATGTCATCCTACTTAAACTTAGCTATAGAGATGGTATTCTTCTTCATGTTTCAATTGATATACAATAATTTTTATTATATTTCATTAAGTTCCTAAATATAATCCCATTGAAGTGTCTGGGAGAAGAATTAGGCCTTAAAAGAAGATGTGTGAAGATTTTTCCCCATTTTCAAATATAAAAACAAACCAGACTTTTTTTTCTCTCTCTCTCTCTCTCTCTCTCTCTCTCTCTCTCTCTGTGTGTGTGTGTGTGTGTGTGTGTGTGTGTGTGTGTGTGTGTGTGTGTGATCTCAAATATCTCCAACACTGATTGTGTCTGACATAAAGAGTCCATGAAAATTGATCTCAAAATATTGCTTGTCTTGACTTTGAGAGTAAAATGCTTTTTGCAATAGAAAGATATTTTATTCCATCACTTTACTAGAAATACGCAAGTTAAAAATTGCTGATAATACTTGCTTCACTATGTAACTTACTAGACTAAAACAAAGTGACTGGGAGACAATTGTCCTTCAAATAGAGCAGGAATGAATAATCAATTGAAATATATAAAATAAATTCTTCTTGTGTGTTCTCATTTTCTATACCAACTCTCATTTCTCAGTTATGTCTGTGATACCGATTTGCAAGTACACAGCATAATTCACAGTATAAAAAGTATTACATTTTTTTCTGTTCAATATTCTCTTTAAGAAGTCTTGTAAATGTTTAAAAATTGAACGATTTTGATTGGTCAGATTAAGTAAAGTGTTATTTCTGTTCCTTGACATACAGTGAGTAGTTCTGTGGCATTTTAGAAACTGACAAAAATATATGGGATCATGAGCTTTTTCTGCTGTTATATATGTGTGTTGGTTTCTGTTATTTTTACTCCAATTTGGCTATGTCTACACTGCCACTTTTTATCAGAAAAATAGTTTTGTCGGAAGAGGCTTTTCCAAAATTTGACCTGTCTACACTGGGCCAAATTTTGGAAAAACCTCCTCTTTTGGAAGAGCCTTTCTTCCTCATGGAAGGAAGAAGACAGGGCTTCCAAAAGAGCATGTCTGCTCTTCTGGAAAAAAACAGCGGAAGAGCAGACACATTCCCAGGACGCAGAAGAGTTTTTCTGGGAAACATCTGGTATTCTGGAAAAGCTCAGTAATCTAGACATAGCCTTCATCTGACAAAGTGGTTTTTACCCACAAAAGCTCATGCTTCTACATATTTTGGCTAGTCTCTAGGGTGTCACAGGACTATTTGTTATTTTGAAAGTTCCAGACTAACAGGGCTACCTCTCTGAGATTTTTTATTGATGTCTTTCATAATATACTTTGGACAGGACTTCTGGAAATTGTATAATGGTGCTAACAACAGTGATGTAAATCATCAGTGATGATAATTTAGCTTGACCTGTGGAACCCTAATTACTGGAAGTTATGAAAAGAATAATGATGGTGCCATTATTGCTCTGGACAGGGTGTGCTGCTCTGTACTGAAACTAACAAGCCTTTTAAAGGATTTTATGTTTCTACTGCTTGATCTAACTGAGCTGCCTCTGAGTCCTTACTCTTTGAAGCCAAAAGTTGTGATTTATTTCTGACATATGTATGTAGTTAGCTGATGACGTGGAGTCTCTTGTTAGAAAGCAACATGGATAGTCTAGGGCTCACGGCACAATAGGTAGTTTCACCTTTAACAGAAAGATTTTCAGAGGACCACCAAATCACATATATCCCAAACCCGTATTGTGAATGTACAAATTGGGTAGTAAGGTACAGTTACTCAATCTGAATGCATAGAATTCTAACCTAAAAGCAATTATTTGATCCTTTTTACCTCGAAACTGAAAGTGCGTTTGGCTTGGCCTATGTTGCTTGTGCTTCCCACAGCTAATGGGGAGGGAAGAGGAGGGAAGCACAAGTGCATCTAGGGGAATTCGTGCAATCCAATTTTCCTCAAGTGTTTACCTGAAGGATCCTTAAAGCTGGGACTACCACAGAAGCCTTATTGGGGGGGGAGTGGGGCGAGGTGTCACACTAAACAAGTGCCTTACCCAGACACGTTGGCCATGCACCCTTACTGGCAAGAGGATAATTTCTCTCTCTCTACAAGTCCTCAGCAGAGGAAAGTTTGCAGACCTTTTACACTGGTGCAACCCCAGTCTAGGTTGACTCCCCATCAGCAGCAGCCCTGAACCTACTTCCGGATATAACAAGTTTGTTGAGATCTATGATACTGAAATTTCTGGGATTTTTCAGTTGGAGGTTGACAGAAAAAAGGAGAAAAAAGTGAAGAGTCCATGTCTACCCTATTTTAAAGTATTTTTAGACATAATGAAGGTATCAGAATTCAGGGAATAGCTGTGCACAATTGTTTCTGGGACAGTATTTTTTCTTAACTGTCTTCTTGTATCTTTGTCAAAACTGGCTGTGGAAACGTAGGTAAACATAATCATTAAAACAATAACGTTTGGTCTCAAAGAGTGGCATTTGGCAGCTTCTCATGAACGCCTGTATGTTGTTAGTTTTTCTTCTCTTTTCTGAACTCTGGATGAGGCAGACTGAGCTGCTCTGTGTAATTGGATGAAAGTTTTAATTTCCAAATTCTTTTGAGAGATGGAGATGAGCTGGAATGTTTTGATCAGAGTGATATTTTAGAGGTTCAATATCAGCATTAAAAACGCAAGTGTCTCCTGAATGAGGTGGATTGCTAATACTCAAGCCTCAAAAGTGTTTAAATTTCTGTTCTACAATAAAATGCCCCTTTTCTGTTTCTTTATTTAGGATTAAAAATGCAGTATGATAATGAATTAAAATAAGCTATTCTATAGTATTAGTTTCTTACAAGATTTTTGAAAGGCAATTTGAACCATATTCTGTCCTGTGACATGGATTTGCTTAGCCATGGGTGAGGGGTTGGTGTTATCTCAGTGAGCTAATTCCATTTCCCTGATTCTACTGCTTTTTCTTTTGCATTCACACAATTGTAAGGACTTACAAGTCTACACTGCAGCTGAGAATATGCTTCTCACAGCTAGTCAATAGTCTAGTCAAGGACTCTAGCCCCATTTGGGCTAAAACTAATGGGCTATGTCTACACTGCAGGCTTCCTGCACAAGAACGGCCGTTCTTGCACAAAAACTTGCAGAGCGTCTACACTGCATGTGTGTTCTTGCACAAGTAAATTTACAATACAGCGTCGGAAAAGAGGGCTTCTTGTGCAAGAGCTCTGACGCTCCGTATGAGGAAGAAGCCTTCTTGCACAAGCGTTCTTGCACAAGCGTTCTTGCACAAGAGGGCAGAGTGGACAGGCAGCCAAGAGTTTTGCACAAGAACTGGCCTCCCAGGAAAAAACGCAGGTGGCTGCTTGAACGCTCTGTACTCGCACTCAAGCTCTCTACTTCCTGCTTGCCAGACCCCCCCTTAAAGGTACATGCAGCCTGCAGAAGTCGCGTGGCAGCAGCAGCCCACACAGAAGCTCCACCACGTGGCTCTGCCCTGCTGCACCCAGGAGCCCAGATGTCCACTTCACAGGCACTCTGTGAGCCTGCACCCTCCTCCCAGCAGCCACCCCACGGCTCCCAGCAGGCCCGGAGGGGCACCAAGCGGTGCGCACCACGCTGGGCTGAAGCTGAGGTGGAGGCCCTCCTGGACCTGTGGGCAGAAGAAGAAGCCCTCCGTGACCCCCATGTCCGTCGCCGCATCGCGGACATCTTCGGCCGCATGGCCCAGGCACTCTCAGACCAGGGACATCCAGCCCAGACCCTTGAACAGGTCCAGGCCAAGCTAAAGGAGCTGCGCCTGGGCTATGTCCGGGCCACTGAGGGCGGGGGAGCAGGAGCCAACACCTGCCCCCACTATGACCGCCTGCACTCCATCCTCGGCAAGACAGCAGTCCCAGCGCCCTCACCGGTGGGATATCCCAGTGGTCAGGACGCCTGATTTGGAGGAGGAGGGTGGCCTGACCACCAGCTCCAAGGACGAAGGAGAGGACCGCCCCATCACCCTCCACTTGGAGCCAGTGGCCGAGGCTCCCCTTCTCACTCACAAGGGCGGGGGAGCCAAATGCCCAGGAGCGGGGAGGAAGCATCACTCAGGCAATTTGAGCTGCACACCGTGCAGTAGTATGCAGCATGTGCAACCTCGTGCAGCCTGTGTGGCACACAGACGCGGCAGGCAGCTCCAGGGCATGCCTGGGACCCTGCTGCTCACACATGTCCTGCTCGGGGGAGAGAAGGGGATGCCGGCTGGAAGCAGCCAAGACGCCAAGGGCGCAGGCCAGACCCCAAACCTCTCAAAGGGTGCTGCACACAGACAGCACACAGCCATGCCTGCCCGTGTGACACAGCAGCTGCTCCTGAGAAAAGCGCAGTAAGTCAGCCCTGTGAGCGTGGCCCCCATGGAGGCCCTCGGTTGCTTCCGGCCACTGGGCTTCCCCCGAGGGAAGCCTCCCACTGCAGCCACACACTTCCCTGGGTTACTTGTCTAAAGGTTGCGGGGAGAGGGGCTGGGGAAGCGGCCAGCCTGGGCCTTTGGCCACAGAGTCTTGCTGCAAGGATGGAACACTTCCCAGTAGTCCTGGCTCCATCTCCGAGGAAATCAATTGACAGTAGTCCGAGAACCCAGACCTCGTCTGCCACACTTGCTCCCGTGCAATATGGGGATGTGCATGCAAACATGACGACAGCATCAACAGTGTATGCTCAGATAGTGACAAGAGTAGAAGCCATGTGCTCTACCTTGGGAAGAGAATGTGCACAGTGCTCTGCAGACACCCCATGCCAAGTGGCTAGCATACAAAGGGGTCTTTATTCACAGTGGTGTCTCCCAAGGGTTACAATCCATGGAGGATCACTTCACTCCCAGGATTTTGAGCTAGTCCTTTATGCGAACATACACACAGGGGACTGACTGGGCCCAAGCCACAGTTGTGTGGTGTCATATGGGGCTCAGGGCAGAGGGCATGGGGCTCAGGGACACTGTAGGCAGGGCTGACTGACTGCCTCATCATTTTATGTGTTTTTTGCAGCAGAACCACCAGGAGTGAGGGACCCTCCAGCCCTGCGGTGGCAACACCAACCACCCAGGCACCAGTCGGACGGGCCAGGCAGTGCAACCAGCTCCTCTGGCAGCACGTCCAGGCTATGGAGAGGATGGAGGTGGTGGTCACCAGCAAGCTGCAGGCCGAGTTGGGGGCAGTTCCTCCAGAGGTGCGACAGGATGTGCAACACAATTTCCACCCTCACATTGCACGTCGGCCATGCCATGCTCTATGGCATGGCCTTGCTGCATCCTCCTGCCCTCCCTACCATGGCCATGCCCCTTCCAGCTGCCCCTCTTGCTGCCGTTGCCATGTCCCCTCCTGCTGCACTGCGTCCTGCCCACCTCCTCATGCTGCCTGCCCCAACCCGGCCTGAAGGATGCCAAGGCCTCTGCACCCGAGGAAGCACTGGCAGATGCTGCCCCTCCCAGCAATAGCTCCCCCTCCGAGTTGAGAGCCTTCCTCTCCCAGTTCAAAGCCGCCTCCCATTGCCCACCCTTCCCGTCCCTATGTAAATAAATACAGTTTATTGTGTCTAACAAAAACAGTTGTGTTTATTGGGAGGTGAGGGAAGGGGGGGAGGGAAGGGTTGGGAATGGGAGGGAGATGTGGACACCAGACAGAAGCAACCCTAGTGTGGGGCCTGGGAGTGTGGACGCTCTCTTGTGCAAAAGCGCTTCGCTGTTGCGATGCTCTTTGACCAGTGTGGACACGCTCTTGCACAACACCTTGTACACAAGAACTCTTGCGCAAAACAGTTCTTGTGAAAGAAGCCTCCAGTGTAGACGTAGCCATGGTGTTTGGGACATAGCATTGCTTCTATTCTTAGGCGGTAACTAAATGTTAAGCTATACTATACAGTTTAGCCACTCGGTGCCGACATGCTTCACATTCCTTATCTGATCTAGCAACAGCAAAAGCCAGCAGTGCATTAAAGCATTTTTAAGAGAACAAGGTGGGTGAGGTAGTAGCTTTCATTGGACCAACTTGTGTTGGTGACAGAGATAAGCTTTTAAGACACACAGAGCTCTTCTTTAGCTTTGGTACTCGCAGCCTCACAGCAAAATACAAAGGCTTCAGGGGGTAGCCAAGTTAGTCTGTAAGGGTATGTCTACACTACAAAGTTAGTTCGAACTAACAGACGTTAGTTTGAACTAACTTTAATAGGCGCTACACTAGCGCTCCGTTAGTTCGAACTTAATTCGAACTAACGGAGCGCTTAGTTCGAACTAGGTAAACCTCATTTTACGAGGACTAACGCCTAGTTCGAACTAGCTAGTTCGAACTAAGGGCTGTGTAGCCCTTTAGTTTGAACTAGTGGGAGGCTAGCCCTCCCCAGGTTTCCCTGGTGGCCACTCTGGCCAACACCAGGGAAACTCTATGCCCCCCTCCCGGCCCCGGACCCCTTAAAGGGGCACGGGCTGGCTACGGTGCCCGTGCCAGGTGCAAGCCTGCCAGCACCCAGCTAGCAGACCCTGCACCTGGCACGGCACAGAGCCACCCACCCGATGCCCCCCAGCCCACCCCCTCTTGCCGGGACCAGGCTGGCGGCTCCCGGGAGCTTGCCCTGGACCGCAAGAGGCGGGCACCTTCCTGGGCTAGTGCGGACATCGTGGACCTCGTCCACGATCTCCACACTAGGCACAGGAAAGTGGCCGGCTAGGGCAGAAGAGCTGCCAGCCTGGCCACCCAGGAGCAGGTGTGCATGAAAATCAAGGGGGTCCACTGAGACCCCCGACCCTGAGCCCTGAGCTTACAATGGCCGTCCTGGGTCAGACCAAAGGTCCATCTATCCCAGTAGCCTGTCTGCCGACAGCGGCCAACCCTAGGGACCCTGGAGGGGATGGACCGAAGACAGTGACCAAGCCATTTGTCTCGTGCCATCCCTCTCCAGCCTTCCACAAACTTTGGGCAGGGACATCACTCCTACCCCCTGGCTAATACCACTCCATGGACCCAACCTCCATGACTTGATCTCACTTCCCTTTAAACTCTGTTCTAGTTGTAGCCTTCACAGCCTCCTGCAGCAAGGAGTTCCGCAGGTTAACTATTTGCTTTGGGAAGAACAACTTTCTCTTACTAGTTTCAAGCCTGCTACCCATTCCTTTCCTTTGGTGTCCTCTAGTCCTTCTTTATGGGAACTCATGAAGAACTTTTCTGAATGCACCCTCTCTACCCAACCCCTGCTTTTAGAGACCTCTATCCTGTCCCCCCTCCGTCTCCTCTTTTCTAAGCTGAACAGTCCCAGTCTCTGTAGCCTTTCTTCATCTGGGACCTGTTCCCAACCCCTGATCATGTTAGCTGCCCTCCCTTCTCCCAGCCTTTCTCTTCCCCTCTCCCACCTCCTTTTCCCAGTCTCCCCCAGTTTTTTTCAATAAAGACAGAGTCAATGTTGGAAGAAACGTTATCTTTATTTTGTACATCAATAAGAAGGGGGGCTAGGGAAGGGTAAGTGGAAGGAGGTGAGGGAGGAATGGGGTACGAGCCCCCGATGGGGAGGACTGGGCTGGCTCTGCGGGCTTCTGGGGGTGGAAGCTCTCCTGCAGCCCCCCCAATTGCCCCCTCTCCCCAGATGGCAGCCTGCGGCAAGTGCAGCCAGGCTGATGGCCGAGTGGTGTGATGTGCCCAGTGTGGGTACTCCGGGCACTCCAAGCCAGAACTTCTTTGCAAGCGGGGCACCCCTTAGAACTGTGTGTCTGGGGTGGGGGTCGGGACCCTTTAAGCTCAGCCCTCGGCTAGCCTGAGACAGCATCTCCATGCTCTAAGTCCTCCTTTTATGCCCTGCCGGCACTGCTTCCGGCCATCCTTAAGCCCTGTTCAGAGTCCACTCAATGTGGACTTGCTAGTTCGAATTAGCAAAACGCTAATTCGAACTAGTTTTTAGTTCTAGACGCGTTAGTTCGAATTAGCTTAGTTCGAATTAACTAATTCGAACTAAGTTAGTTCGAACTAGCGCTGTAGTGTAGACGTACCCTAAGAGGAAAAACTCAAAAAACAGTCTGGTAGCACTTTCAAAACTAACAAAATATGTAGATGGTAGCTTATGATACCATCTGCCTATTTTGTTAGTCTTGACAGTGCTACCAGACTATTTGTTGTTTTTTAAGTTTTTAGCAAAATACAAGTTAGAACAGTTTTGCATAAGTAGTTAGCACATATTTTAAGGGACCACTTACAGTAGAGTGGCCATGATTTTCTTTTCAAAAGATGAGCCTGGGAGCTTTACATTCATTACTCTGCTAGATAATAAAAATTATGGATTTAACAGATATATTTGATTTATGGTCAATTACAATATTTTAACTTACTAATAGTTTCTTTTTGCCTACAATAGGTGTTAATGGACCACTCTACATCAAATGGTCCCATACAATGTGCTAACTACTTGTGCTAAACTATATGTTCCACCTTGCCTATTGCCCTGACACTCTGAATACCTTCCCCACATCCGAAGAAGAGCTTTGTGCAAGGTGGAAAGCTTTTCTCTCTCACCAACAGAAGTTGGTCCAATAAAAGATATTACCCCATGCATCTTGTCTCTTTAATATCCTGGGACCACTACAGCTACCTCTACACTGCATTTAGGAGAACACGTCATATGCCTCTCTGGGATGGAAGCTCTACATGCAGTCCATGTATCTGATGTGTGATAGGGCTGGATGACAGAGTAGGTGCATACCCTAGTGTCAGGGTGGATTTGCATTGAGGCTGTTAGCCTGAATTTCTGACTGTGTTTCCTTGGCTACACTGCTATTTTTAATGTGCTTGTGTCTGTCCACCCAGGCTGGAGAGTACACTTCCCGCTGCAGTGTAGACAGGTCATTAGAGCTGCTTCTGGGAAGCTTCAAGTTGCCACACTTATGTAAAGTCTTGATGGACTCTGTGCCAGTGGAATAGACGTTGGCTTCAACATGCTGCATGTGCCAGAGAGCAGAACTGAAGAGCTATGGCACAAATACAACAGCAGTGAGTTCCTCTAAACCCAGGTAATTCTTTTCCCAGAAATTTGGGCTTGGCTAGTGGTCCTTATATGCTTTCTAAATGCTGTAAAGAGGCTGCAATCAGATGTGAGATTCTGGTCCATTAATAAGGATATGTCCATGCTATAAAATGTGTTTGAATTTATTTAAATTGCCATTTAGCCTCCAATTTTAACAAAGTCAATGCTGCACATCTCTACCAGGGCTTGCATAGACTCATAAAGGCTACATCTACACTGCTGCACGATGTCAGGATACTGAAGGTATCCCAAAATAGCTGTCCCGCATCTTAACAGCAAGCCTGTTATTTCAGAATATAATGGGCTCATGATTCTGATGTTCCTGTAAACCACAATCCATGAGGAGTAGGAGACATTTCAGAATAGTTGGTTATTTTGAAATTTGATGCTGTGTAGACAGCACCAAATTATGAAATAAGTTATTTTAAAATTGACTTGAAATAAGCTATGCAATTTGTATAGCTCAAATTGTGTAGTTTATTCGAGCTATGGGTGCAGTGTAGATGCACCTGGAGTGATGTAGTTACCCTACAGTTCCTGAAGCTAATTGGAATTCTGGGTTATGAATTCAACAAATTGAATAAATTCTTTACTGCAAGATCATCTGGGTATTTCTGACACATACGTTTGATGTGGGGACTCTGGCTACCACCAGATGGCATTTTGATTAATGTGGGAGCTAAAGAGCCCGGGGGAATATTATCCTGCCGGAAGACAGCAGCCTAACAAATAAACATGTTTCCTAAGTATCATTAGTTCTTCCACAATTGGAATTTTAGAATAATCATAGGATTAGAAGGGACCTCTAGAGCTCATCTAGTCCAGTCCCCGGCACTCATGGCACAAGGACTATCTATTCTATACTATGAGATCAGTAACTCTGACGTGACATGAGGTTTAAGCATGAGTTTTGTATGCAGTTCACCAGCTACATTATGCATTTTGATGTTTTATGGTTTTGGTAAGAAAAGTAACAACTAGAAGTGACACTGATCTCTAGATTGTTGCCCAGAATTTTTGTACTATGTTAGCTCTTCAAAATCAGTGTACAAGTATTAACAAATTTAGTCTAAAGCCTTTCAGTGTTTGAATTAGTAGGGCAAAACGGAGCTGTTCCCTGTTGTATTCTCTGCCCCTCCCCACAACAAAAAAGACTTAAATGAAAATCAGCATCTCAAAAGAACCAGTAGGTCTGGGAGGCTAGTGATGAATGAAGGATCAGGTAGAAGGCAGAAAGGTCTTATTCAGCTATTATTCAGTTCTTTTTGGCCTTCCTAATTATATTTTTACACTTTTTTGCAGAGCTTATGCTCTTTTCTATTTTTCCTCATTAGGATTTAATTTTCATTTTTCAAAAGTGAGGGCAAATGAAACAGGGGCTACCCTCCTCAAGAAACATCATCCACAGAGTTTCACAGACACAAACCCTCCGAAATGATAAGTCTCCAATTTCTAAGACTACTAGGAACCTCACCATGACTTCTCCAAGCTGGGATTCTCTCAAAAAGAGAGCTTCTCTGGCGAAACCTTTGTCCTCAGTGCTAAGCTCCTCCAGAGAAAGTACCTCTAAGTTGCTGAGCCCAAACTGCTGTTCGGCACTGACTAATCGCTAAGCCACAGCTCTGAGTGACCTCATTTATATCCTGCTCCTCCCTCCATATATAGTGAGGAGGAGGCAGATGAAAACAACAGCTTTTTTTCCTTCCAACACTCCTCCCCAACACAGAAGAACCCCACCCACCATGAGAAGCTGCTCATCACCCTAAGCCTCATCACTCTGACTACATGCAACCATGGCCCTACCCACCCATCACCTTATCTGATTCAATGACCCCCCAGGGTACACATGAGATAATTACAGAAAGAAATACAGTACATACCATCCATCCCAGCAAGGTGAGCAAGTGGGTCACCTCTACGCACTGCAAGTAGAGCAACTTTGGAGATTCCAGATTACTTTCCTTACAGAGTCTCAAGTGGTGATTCAGAAATGGAGGTGCCCCAAACTACACCAACTTAGAAACTGCAGTTGTTAATATTTCTATACCTCACTTTCCCATCTCTGACTTTCAGAATATAATACTGACTTCACAGGGTATTATTCTGAGAATGTAATTGTTAAAATTTGTACAGTGATTAGAAGGTATACATCTGGGGTGGGGAACCTTTTCTGGGTCAGGGGCTGCTGACACCAGGCAAGTAGATTTTGTTCTCTAGCCCGACAGAGGGAGAGCGGGGAGTGGGAGAGCTGGAATGCCCAACACAGACACTCCAATGCTGTTGGGAAGGGGGGGAGGCAAGCCTCGGGGGCTGAATCCATGCAAGCTGGGGGCTGCAGTTTCCCCACCCCTGGTGTGCAGTGATATGATTTTATTTCACTTGATTATAAATTTAAATGGACAATCAAGCTTTCCATTAAAGGAATTTCTTTTAGGCTGTGTCTAGACTACATGCCTCTGTCAGCAGAGGCATGTAGATTAGACAGATCAGCAAAGGCAAATGAAGCCGCGATTTAAATGATCGCGACTTCATTTACATTTACATGGCTGCCGCGCTGAGCCGACAAACAGCTGATCAGCTGTTTGTCGGCTCGCGCGCTAGTCTAGACATTCCCCCTGTTGACATCAAAGCCCTTTGTCGGCAGCCCCGTTATTCCTCGTAGAATGAGGTTTACCGGGGCTGCCAACAAAGGGCTTTGATGTCGACAGGGGGAACGTTCAGACTAGCGCGCGAGCCGACAAACAGCTGATCAGTGTACATGCCTTTCAGGCTGAAAAGTACCTGTTGCGCTAATATTTAGGGTGACACCCAACAGGAATTATTCTTGTAATGATATCCCATTTCTGGATATAATCTCTCCAGCTAGAATGAGTTACAAAAGATTGTTTCTATGGCATTAATAGCTTGCTCTAAAACATTAAGTTTCTAGCATGATTCTCTGTGATTTCCTCACATGATTTCCTCAGAAGATTATATGTAAGACTCTGGTTTATAAACCTTTTTTAGAAAATAGGAAGGTGGTTTTAAAAAAAAAATTTTTTTTTAAGAATGTCCACTACTGGCTGTAATCAGCTGTCAGCACAAGTGGTAATACTGAACTTTTGTCATACACTGCTCTTAAGGTAGTTAGACATCTTAATGTTGTCATTTGCACCTGTGAAAATTGAGGTCAGAGTGAAACTTGGCTCTTCAGAAGTAGTGTGGAAGGTGGTATTGTAATAAAATGTGGTTACTGGATTTAAGAAAACTATTTCAACACTCTCCAAGGTGTACTTTTGATATGTTGTATCTGGTTGAGATTAAAGGTCCTTGTTCCTCATAAAAGCCATTCTGTTTCAAACATCCATTACAATTTTTTTTTTAAAAAAGAAATACAAAAAAGTTAAGGGACACAGATCATTACAACAATGACAAACCAATCAGCAGGTTTTTGAAAGAAACCAAACATTTTCTGATTTATATCTCACTTTTAGTGTTCTTCTTTCCACTCAAAGCCATAATTTCAATTGCACAAAACAGCTCCCTCTCAAAAAAAGAATATGTTTGTATTAATTAAACTGGAAAACAAGTTTAAAAAGACAGAGCCAGTGCAACATTGTACATGTAATTAATACACCCCCCGTCTAGCACTGTCTGCTTTTTCCTCCACTTTGCACTGATAGGAAGGTGTTTTTTTAAGAATTCAAATGATTAGGTTATGCACATTTGAGACATGGACCTTGACCACCCTCATACTCTCAGCCACAAAAACCTAAACATAAAAGTGCAAGAAACTGTTACGAAAACATTTGTCTAAGTCCTCATTTTGACTCTACCAGTGATGCATAACTAGTGTTTCCACATGGCTGACAATAACCACTTAGTAATGATTAACAGAAAGGTGTGCCATGCACATTGTATATAATTTTATATTGTATTTACCTTGCCTAATTACAAATCATATTAGAATTTGAGTGGGCAAATTATAAATATTATTAAGGTATCAGTCATGACATTATAACCATATATAATAAACTTCCCTGTCAATCAGAAATGTTGTTATACCTAGATACATCAGTTGGTAAAACAAGCCACATTGAGCAGTCAGATTCCATAAAATGTCTCCGTTTTCTAAAACCTATAACCAGCACACATCCAGAGTTTCCATAGCTTGTATGTTTAGCCAAATAACATTCCTTCTTCTGATTTTAATAATGAAAAGTGGGGATCATACTCTTTCTCTTAATACAGTTCAAAATACACAGTTACTCCTTAAAGGTCAATGGCACTATATCAATACCAACTAGGCTGTGTCTACACTGGCGCGATCTTGCGCCAAAGCAGCCGCTCTTGCGCAAAAATTTGCTGTCTGTCTACACTGGCCGTGTGTTCTTGCGCAAGTAAACTGATGTTCTACTGTATGAAATCAGGGCTTCTTGCGCAAGAACTATTTTGCTCCCGCTCAGGAACAAGCCCTTTTGCGCAACTGTTCTTGCGCAAGAGGCCAGTGTAGACAGGCAACATGTATTTCTTGCAAAATAAAGCCCTATGGTTAAAATGGCCATCAGAGCTTTCTTGCACAAGAGAGTATCTACACTGGCATGGATGCTCTTGTGCAAAAGCACATGCCAGTGTAGACGCTCTCTTGCACAACTACTTTAATGCAAGAACTCTTGAGCTAAAGAGTTTTTGCGCAAGATCATGCCAGTGTAGACATAGCCCTATTGTGAGAGGAAAATCAGGCCCATTGTTTTGGAAAATACTTAGTTTTAGTTATAGGTTGATGTTCAGTTGCAGGTAAGAGTTAGGATACACCTGAATTTTCAGTTAGGGATATCATTTAGAGCACAGATTGGGAAAGAGGAAAAAGAATGAGATAAAAATGAGGAGATGGAAGCCACAAAAAGATGACAAAGATCATTCTAAAATTTGACAGTATTTCATTTTGCACAACACACATTTTAAAGAGCATATGCTGGGGGAACAGTAATCATGCATAACCTACATATTAAATCCTCATTGATATGAAAAGTATTGAAGCTTTTGTCTTCTGTTTTACGATGCTGCCACACCAGATTCTCTTGATGGAACAGCAAACTTGTTTTACATGATTGTTTATTTACTACTGGCTGGGCTGTGCAATGGCACAACACAGTACTACGTATGTAATATGAACGGCATCTTATTAGTATTCTTCCACACTCCCCAAAAATAGTCCTTCCAGAGAGAAATAAATAAAAGTAGCAGAAAATTATAATTTTTTCTACTAAGCTCCATAAATATGGAAATAGATAATTCAACAGATTCTTCATATTATATCCTTCCATCCCCTTACCTGAAAAGGCATTCAGAGTCACCAAGGTGATGCAATAAGGTCTAGTGCAATGGGAGGAAGTAGGAGGTCCCCAGGAAGAAGAAGAAAGAACTCTTATTTCCATAGGCCAGGAACAAGTTGTGAGTGACTTTCTCCAGAAGGTTTGGACCACTAGGTGGCATCTTCTGAGACTTCCTTCTTCTGGAAAAAGTGTAGAAGTTTCCAGCAGCTGTTCCTTAAGTCTTGTTCTATAGTAAAGACTTGATTTCACTCTCAGGTATTCAAGAGAGAATCAGTGACTTCATGGGGAAAAGTCTCAAAGGGGTAGCCGTGTTACTCTGTAACTTTAAAAACAATGAGTAGTCCTGTGGCACCTTGGGCTATGTATGTCTAGACTACACCTCTCTGTCGACAGAGAGATGTAGATTAGGCACGTCGAAATTGCTAATGAAGCAGGGATTTAAATATCCCATGCTTCATTAGCATAACCATGGCTGCGCTTTTTTCCGACACAGAGCTTTTAAAAAAAAAATTGAAACGGCAGTCTAGACGCAGATGTCGAAAATAAACCCTTTTTCGATGGATCCTGTATTCCTCAAAAAGCCTAGCCTTAGAGACTAACTAAAATTTATATAGTATCATGAGCTTGCTTGGGCAAAACCCACTTCATCAGATGAGCTCTCAGTATGGCAAGGCCCAAATATGAGAAACAGACACAAAATCAAGCATATGACCAAAGTAATAATACAAGAGAAGATTCATTTCTTAAACATGCAAAACAGAACTTCATTTTCATGATTCAGCATTGCTAATGTCAATAATTAACTAATGGATGTGAAATAGCATATAGAGGACAGAGGCAAAAAGGAAGGATTTCTGAAAGATATGGGGAACAGCTGACAGGTAAGACTGGGTGAGAAGAGTAGCAGCTGGATTTGGGGCAGCTTTTAAGCATAAAATATAACACTCACCAGTCTAGACATATAAAATTTGTAAAGGGAACCTGCAAGGAAAAGAACTAGAAATGAAGGAAGAAAAAAGTAGAAAGCTGGTAGACCAGAGCTGAAAACTGCCATTTTCAGTATCGTCAATTCTCATGGTTTTTGAGGGGTTTGTCTCCTCCATTCATGAAATGATGAAATTACATGAGAATCTTAACTTTCATTTTTAAAAAGAAGCAAGGCCTATACCCTCAAAGGTACTTAGGCTCCTGACTTGGATTGATTTCAAGTTTCTAGCACTCGTTGACTAGAACAGTCTGAAATGGGACCCAGGTGTACTTTTGAAGGTTTAAGAAAACCAGTAAGCAAATAAAAATGTATAAAAATCTATTATTTTAGGAGAAATCTCATGATTTTTAAGCCAATGTCATCTTTTACGGGTCCTGACTTGTGATTTGTGGACATCAGCAATACTGCATTTTATAGCAATGTGAGGAGGGCTAGCTCCTGTGTCTGTGTCTCCAAATGGATTTACCCTTTTGGAAGTCTTGGTCAGTTGCCCTTGGATATCTTCCAAAGCTGTGCGTTAGATCAAAAATCTGTGAGTGCTGGAAACACCTGGCTGTATTGGCAGTGAGAGTTTCAGAAAGAAAGGACATGCTTTGAAAGTTTAATCTCCCACTACAGGGAAAACGGAAGGTGAGTGCTGGCCAAATGAAAAATAACAGGTCCCTAGTACATAATGGGAAAATGTCAGGCACCTGGAGAAGGCTCTGCTACAGAGTTTAGCATACAGCCACATAGGTTGGATGTTTTCCAAAGCCCTCAACCCAAAATTCTGAAATATATGGGAGTGATTCCAATGGATTTTGGATTGAGTCCTAAATGAACTAAAGTGGTAACAGGTTCTAATGATACAGGGTCCATTCCAGACCTATACTGATAGATAATTACATTTCCCATTATAGTTAAGTGAAACTTAGTTGACTAAGAAAAAATACTGAACAATGAAGTGGCTAGTGGACTGTTAGTCTGCAGAGTTAGATAAAATTATTGAAAATATAAAACTCTTTCCTAAAACTGTTATGAGTGTTAAATTTAGATTAGTCCGCTAATCAAGTAGTCAGTGGAATTTCCATTGACTACTCAATTAGTTGATTAAGGGCGGGGCGCGGCACTAACTATCTCGGCTGCACCTCTAGCTTTTAAATGTAATAAGAGGCACTTGCGGCTCTTACCTCATTTAAAAGCCAGAGACACAGCATTTGGACTGGTGAAACTGGAGAATGTTTCCCCTGCCATTCTTGCCCCCTTGCGGAGATGGTGCTGGGGAGAAGTGACTTTTAAGCTGGCTCTCCTCAAGCACTGGCTCCTACTCCCACACTTGTTGCCTCTGATACAGGGTGGGTAGAAGAGACTAGTCGACTAGACTGCTGGATAAGGCAATGCTTATTGGGTAGTTGAGTAGTCCAGTGTTGTTCCACCTTTTTTTTACAAAGTACCCCCTTTAAAAAAAATTTGTAAGTATCCCCAACCGCCTGCTCTAACCCAGTGCACCCACCCCTCCCACACAGCCAAGCCCCCTTTGGCTCCCTGCTCGAACCCAATGTGCCTCCTCTCCCTCTGGGACCAGGCACCGGATTTAAGGTAACCCTATCTTTGAAGTGCCTGCTCCCGCTGCCTGGCCCTGCCTCGGTGGCTTGTTTGCAGGGAGCAAGTGGCCCGCCAATGCAGGGCTCACCATGTGGGGCTGTGTGCTCCCACCTCAGCCTGGCGCCCCCCTAGTGTGGCGCCTGAGGGCAACTGCCTCCCTTTGGTATACCACTAATGGGGGTCCTTTGGAGCAAAGCTTTATTGTGCCACTTCACAGCCTTTTCGTTCCTCTCCGCAGCGCCACGGGGAAGGGGTGATGGGGATGCGTTGTACTGAGTTGCTGGCGGGGGTGGGGGTAATGCGCGCCTCCAGGTTCAGCCGACCGCCCCGCTGGAGCACCCCAGGGAGGCTGCCAGAGAGGAAATGAACTAGGAGAGGCAGCTGTGGATGGTTTTTTTTCCTCCTCTCCCCACAGCTTGGAACTGCCCTAGGTCTCACCGGAGCTGCTGCCACAGCCATACTCTTTTCCCACCAGTGTTGGGGCATGTGTGCAGAGCAGCTGTTAACGTCTGGGCGTGTGGCTCCAAACATTCAATTTGACAGGCACGTACCCCTGCCCCCTCTCTGATCCCCGTTGTAGCACAAAATCCTGTATATTTTTTGCCAAATTTCACTTGTGTTGATGTACCTCCCAGACTTCTCTCACATGCCCCTGAGGGTACATGTACCACTCGTCGAGAAACACTGCACTAGTCTACTAATCGCTTACATCCCTAAAAACTGTATAATAATGTAATACTAGCTCTCTTCAAATGCTGAAATCTGAAATCGAAAACTGAAATCGAAAACATTACAAAATACTCTCTTAACATAGACATAAAACAGAACAAAAGGATTTTCATTCTAGCTGGTTTACCTGTTTTTAAACATTGCATTGGTACTGATGTCTAAGTGACATTGTATGGTAACGTCATGTCACATGCAATGCACCAAAAGCAGAAAAAATCTAATTTAATATTCAAAGTCATTTGACAAATACAGCAGCAAAATACTTTCCTGATCCTGAAAACTCATCCACACATGTAGCCCTTAGAATGAAGGCTCCATTCTGACAGAGTTGGTGGGTCCATTGGTGCAGTAAAGGTTGCAGGATCAGGGCCTACATTTGTAGTTACTGTGTCTACCTCTGTAACATTATCCATTGCTGTATACGATTCAGTTCCTGAATATATTCAATAAGGCAAAAATTCCATCCCATACTCCAAGGGTAGGGAATCTTTTTTGGGTTCGGGGGCCACTGACATACAGAAAAATCAGTTGGAGGCCGCATACTAGTGAGAAGCAAAAAAAACCAAAAGAACCCCGCCCCCCCCAACAAACATGCAAACAAACAAACAAACAAATCCACCCTGATTGACATGGCCCTTGACTGAGGAGAAAGACACTCCCTGAATTCCCTTTGCACACCAGAGCCTAGGGGCAGGAACGGCCCGATGCCGGCTGCAGCAGCTGGCGCCCCAGGCAGAAGGCGCGATCGGTGCCCCCACATGCATGGCTGTCAATGGCCGTGACATAATCACGGGGCATCGGGGCTGGCGGCACCCTAGGCATCTGCCTAGTTTGCCTAGCCTCACAGGCGAAGGGGGCCCACCCTAGTAGATTCTGTGTGTTTCAGCTCCATGATGGAACAGGGCAGGGTAGGGTGGGGCTGGAGCACTAGTGTGGGCTCCCCAATGCTGGGGGGGTGGAGGGGCCCTGAGTCTTGGAGGTTGGTTCCAAGCAAGACAGGGGATGCATCCAGCCCTGGGCCTTAGGTTCCCCATCTCTGCCATACTGATTTGCATTCTGTTACTAGGTGGATATGTTTGCATTTCTCAGCAAAATTGGCATTGTGAAGCTTCTGACATAGAAAACTAGAAATCACGTTGTCTAAATGAATTTCATGTTGTTTGCATTTCCCTTCTCCTCAAAATTCTTTTAATTCCACATTAAAGACCCAGTCCTACAAACATGCCAGTTACCTCTCTGAGTACAACTTATTTGTGAAGACACTCACCACATAGGTATTTGCTTTAGATCCTGTTCCTCTAAACTGCTGGGAAGTCAACCAAGGTTACATCCTGTGAGCAGGTTGCAAAATTTTATCCAAAGCAAATATGTTTTTATTTAAATGTGTTTTTGTTATTTTTTTTTTTTTACAAAAAAGGACTTTTCAAAACAAAAATAAACATTTGTTGCGAAAACTTCTTGTTTGCAAAACAGACATTTTGTTGACAAAAAAAAGTTTTGATTGGACCTGGCCAAGACCAATCCGTTTTTAACCAGAGCATTAGTGAGATTAAAGCCCAGATCCTGAAAGGTATTTAGGCACCTAACTCTATTATAGATTTCCCTTTGATTTCAAAGGGTGACTAAGAAATACACCCCTCTCGGACAGCTGTTTATCTGTTAGTGTTCAAACTAGGAAGGAAACCCATGGAACGATCAGCACTTTCTTCCCTCAAAGGTTTTTCATTTCTTTCCAAGATTCACTCTGCCCGACTTTCCTTTTTCCTTCAGTCACTGCTTTCAATATTGGTCGTGCGTAATTAATGTGTTTTATTTAATACGATCTCTCCTGCTTCAGAGCGAGCTGCTGGCTCCCAGCCTGCACTGGGAGTTGGTGGAGAAGAGGGTGCAGTGCGGGATCAAAGCCTGGCTCACTTCGGATCCTGCTTCTTCTCCCAGCGCTGGACGGTCCCAAACCCGAAGTGAGCTCTCGGAGCGATCGCAGTCCACAGGGCTGGGAGGAGAGCAGAGGGCGGGGGGAGGGTGAGCCTGCCCGTCTCGCGCTCTGGATTGGCTCTGCATCCGCACGTGAGGCTGCATTCACGCCTCTGGGCTGACAGTTGGGTGGCCGTTGAGGCTCACTGTGGGTGGGTGAGTGCGTGCGGGAGGCTGGCCGGGCGGGAGCGGCGCGCTAAGCTCTTGGCCAGTAGCCGGAGCGCGCGCAGCCCGGGGAGCAGCGGCGGGAGCCGGGCCGAAAGGTAGGTCTGCCCCGCTGCAGCCGGGAGTTACGTGCGGGCAGGGCGGCTGCTGCAGTAGTTATGGGGGGGGGGGGGAGACTTTGCTTTTCCAGTGCAACTTACGGGCGGCAACAGCTTGAGTCCGGCACTTGAGCTGCCCTAAGTTCCTGTGGTGCAGGGGCTCGGTGAGTGGCTGCTCTCGGGTTTTGCTTCTGTCCGGGGTGTGCGCGCGGGGTGGGGGTTGGACGCTGCCGAGCGATGTTCTCCCGCCAAGTGTGAAGAAGCCCAGAGAGCGAGGGATTAAGCCGCCTGCGGAGCCCACACGTGCGAGGGCTGGGGCTAGTTCTCCCGGTGTCAACGCAGCCTGGCTTTCCTTCGAGGAAAAGCACATGGGGAGGGGCTGCGAGCAGCCTCTGGCGCGGAGAGCTCTGCCTGGGAGGGTGCGCTTTCGAGGGCCGGATCCTGCTCCCTCTGAGCCTGGCAGTGGCCCAGGTCTCAGCCTTTAGCGGCGTCGGGGTGAGCCAGCCTGACGGCGCTCCGGGGTTGCTGTCACTGCAGCAAAAGTTAAAGATTTACAGGCGCGTAGTTCGGGTTTCCAGTGGCTGGATGCGGCGTGTTTGGTTTGTTTTTTCTTGCAACGTGTTTTGCTTGCTCGTTACACCGCATGGGGTGAGAGATTTTTTTTGCAGGGGAGGACACCCCAGCTCCGACTTTGGGACTGGCTGCACTGCCAGTAGAAATCGGCGTCCCTGGAGCCATGGGAGTAACCGAGAGCGGAGTCTGCCCCAGTCTTTGTTGCCTTGGCTCTAGGCTTTGAAAGGGTCTAAAAAGAAGAGCAGGGGAAAAAGCTCCTGTGCTCTTTACCTGCCTGCTTCTTTGGGCTCCGCTCAGTAACTGAATAACCCCCCAGTCAGATGCTTCTCCTGTAGGAGAGAAGGGCTGCTAAAGGTAGAAATTGTTATTGGGGAACTGTTCCAGAAATGATTAGGCAATCTAGAAATGGGCATTTTCTCCCCATTTTCACTGGTGAGACTCTTAAAGGGAGAGATGGGGATAAAAATGAGCATATAATGTTTTAACCTGCTTTGTGTGTTACTTATAACCTGTCTCCAAGGTGCCACAGGACTGCTGGTTCTTTATTAAGGTTACCTTTGTTTATCACCATGTTGCTTGTTCACCCTTTTCTATTTCTTCTAGTGTGGACAGTGCTACTAGGTTTGTAAGCCTCACGTTTCTTTAAAACAGAGGTGGGGAACTTTTTTTGGATCGGGGCCACTGACTCGCAGAAAAATCAGTGAGGGGCTGCACACAAGTGAGAAGTGGCACCCCTGCTGAGAAGGAAAAAAAAGACTCTCCACATTTCTCACACACCAAAGCCAAGAGGAGTACCCCTGCTTTGTGGTGGGGCAGCAGGGCGGCTGAAGTGCCAGCACGGGCTCCCCAATGCAGGGCCTCGTGAGCCTCAGGGACTGGATTTAGGCAAGCCTGGCCTGAGGTTTCCGAACCCCGCTTTAAAGCTAGCTTTGGCGTTTCTTCTACACTAAACAGTGGCGCTGTTAAGATCCAAAGTACTGCAATGGTAACTTTACATTTTAAAAGACAATTGAGCTCACTTCTGTCATGCTATTCCTTCCCTTTCTACATTGAACTCACCTGACTATTCCCTTTTAATCTCCATCTTACTTCTCAGGAATGCCTTCCCTTGATCCTTTGTCTTAATGGTGAGGCAGAGGTGGTGGTATCAATACACTCTGCAACTTAGCAAAGAAATTCTTCTTAACTGACTCTCAAACCAGTCCTCTGGCAAGAAGAGTGATGGCATCTTCTCAGGTTTTCTGGTATTCCTCCTCACCAGCAAGAATACACTCTTCAATCTCTCCTTCCTGAAATATTGGAGGATGGGTATTGCATTACCTTGAGTGTTCTCAGCTAGTTATGTCTAATCAAGGCTGCAGTACACTTCTATGGAGGAGGTCACTGAAACCTACTATGTGTCTCCTGCATTTTAGGTATCACAAGACTTGATGATTAAACAGCACTGGAGAAGAGACAGTTCTCTCTCTTCCCCCATATCTGCAATTTTCCAGTGTCCTCTTAATAGCAGGGTTCTTTGTAGGTGTAGGTAGCTATTTGAATGTCATTTAACCCCTCCCCCCAAATAAATTGTCTTTGAAGGAGGAAACAGAAAAGAAACCACTGTGATTTAACCATGTCAAGATATTCAAATGGGTAGCTTTTTTCCTCTTTGCCAAGACTGGATTATTTAACAGCTCCTTCAGCCAAGGGAGGAATGTGATATGGGAATGTGGAAACATTATCTCTAGGAATTAGTCCTACTAACTTCCTGGAGTTGTTGGTAGGTCTGTTTGCTTTTTGGGATAAAGATCCTTATCCATAAAATGAAAGTTTGTTGTGCTTACAATGTTTGCGTTCAGAGATAACAGGATATGTTTTGAAAAGGGTCCTAAGATAAATACATTTTTCTTGTAGCTGGAACTCTGTTCGACTTATTTTCCTGTGGGAGGGTTCATGATTTTTCAGTACTACATGTTGTTTAAAATCAGAGGATGGCTTTAAAATAATTAGCTGTTCAGGGAGTTCTTGCATGATGGTTTGTTTTAGTGTTTTTTGGGAGGGCAGTGTTCTCTGTAATCTCCCATGACACTTCAAACTTCATATTTTAGCCAGTTGAATTTTTAAAAGAAATGTTCATTGTAGTGTGAATTCTGCATTGTCTTTATTGAAGTGTTCTAGTGTTCAGAAACAAATAGGAGGAGGGGAATGTATTTTGCCCCTGACTGTCATTACCCGCTCCCCATGAAAACACCCAAACAAAGATGCCAGGTTTATTTTCTACATGTTCTCTAGAGTGAAATAAATAAAAGCCTGTTCACTGCTGAATCTAGCTAGAATAACTGTAATTACTGTTAAAAACAACAAATGGTCTGGTAGCACTTTATAGAGTTTAGGATGTGCAGACTCAAAATAAATAGGGGAAAGGGGAAGACGGGGGGGGGGGAGGAGGGGATGGGAGACAGGGAGCAGAGTCTGCTGTAATCTTGGCATAGGTTGAACCTCTAAAATCCAGGATACTCTGGTCAAGCAACATCTGTGGTCTGGCAGGTAGGGATGTGAACGACTAGTTGACTATCAGATAATCAAAAGCTTATCGGATAATCGACAGGTTAGTTGATTAGTCACTCCTCCCACCCCCCTTCTTGCCTATCAGAAAGAGGCGGGGGGGGGGGGAGGAGAGGATAAAGAAGAAGAGGGGATGCTTCAAAGCGGCAGTGCCGCATGGAACCTGGGATTAGACCCTGGGCTCCACGCAGCACTGCTGCTTTGAAATGTGGAGCCTGATGCTGGGCTCTCTGTGATGTTTCAAAGTGGCAGTGCCACATGGAGCCTGGGGGCAGCTGGGGACTCCTCTGAAGACCCCAGACCCTATGCAGCACTGCTGCTTTGAAATGCTGAGGAAAGTACGGGACCAGCAGGGGACTAGTTGAGTCCCCCGCTAGCCCTGTGTTCCCCACAGTGCTTTTGTCTTTGAAGTGTAGCAACAGCCCTGGAGCTATTGCTACACTTCAAAGGAAGAGTTGCATCGACTATTTGACTAGCCAAATTGAAATTTTACATCCCTACCAGCAGGACCACAAATATTGTTGGACCAGAAAGCTCTGGCTGGCCAGGTTCAAAAGCACAGCCTGGACTCGGCTGGTGGTGGGGAGCCCAGGCCCAGCAGGGCCAGCACAGTAGAGAACACAGCCCTGGCCAGGGCTGGTGGCAAGGAGTGCTGCTCCAGTCAGGGCTGGAGGTAGCGGAGTGGGGGCCAGAAGCACAACTGATCCGATCCGACCCGATCTGGCACTGCATGGGGGTGCGCAGTCCCTGCCGGGGCTGGAGGCAGCTGCATGCAGCAAGGAGTGCAGCCCCAGCTGGGAGCAGAGCCTACAGCCAGATAGGGAGCCTTGACACCTCCCCGCATCCAGCAAAATCTGTTGTTTAGGACCACTCAGGTTCCAAGGGTGCCGATCAAGGGAGGTTCAATCTGTATCACATTAACTGTACAATTCTGTAGTATATATGGCAGAAACTGTGACGTGTATATGGCAAAGCCATCCCAGGGTTTCCTGAATCCACTTTTCTACAGTATGAAGGTTACTAACATTGTGGAGCTCAAAAGGTGTGTGAATTGAAGCACTCATAAGGCTTCCAATTAAAATATAGGCTCTGGACAGTATACTAATCAGCTACGTCGAGACTGGCATGATTTTCCGCAAATGCTTTTAACGGAAAAGTTTTCCATTAAAAGCATTTACGGAAAAGAGCGTCTAGATTGGCACGGACACTTTTCCACAAAGCACTTTTTGCGGAAAAGCGTCCGTGCCAATCTAGACGCACTTTTACGCAAAAGAAAGCCCCGATCGCCATTTTCGTGATCGGGGCTTTTTTGTGCAAAACAAATCTGAGCTGTCTACACTGGCCCTTTTGTGCAAAAGGACTTTTGCCTGAACAGGAGCAGCATAGTATTTCCGCAGGAAGCGCTGATTTCTTACATGAGATCGTCAGTGTTCTTGCGGAAATTCAAGTGGCCAGTGTAGACAGCTGGCAAGTTTTTTTTTTAGACACAGCCATCTACTTGCATGATGGACTGCTATAAGCACTACCACATTACTATGCAGGTAAATGTAAACAGGACATCTTATCTTCCACTTGAAATCTTTTTGGGAATAAGCAAATAACTGAGATCTGGACTGGATACATAACCTGGGAGGCAATGCAAAATCTTACCACTTTTAATAAATCCTTGTATTTTATGAATTGGAAAATTAGTCTAGGTACCTGTTTAATAGAAAAGAACTACAATAATATTTTGAAAATAGGTGTCATGTTCCAAATAAATCCTCACAGCCCTAAGAAATTAGAGCAAAATGGAAATAGACACTTACCACATACAATAAATAATCTTTTCTGACATAAAATAAAACTACACCATAAAATACAGGTTGAGGGGAAGCTTAGAGCTCTGCTCTGAAGGATGCCATAGCATGGGCGACCTAGACACGGGGTTGTTCAGGAAAACAACAAAGGTGCTGAGTCCAGTTGTCTCAGGAGTATCACAGAGATGTAATTTGGGGGCACCATTGGACCCTCTTACTGTCTTCCCCCCTCACCCTTCTCCCACCTCTTCCTAATCCTCTAGAGAGGATCTAATTAACTTAAAAGTGAAAAATCCTGCCAGACCAGGATTTTAGTGGAACATTGAACCTGGTTAAAGAGCCATTCAAGTGGTAATGAAGCTATTTAACAGGCATTTGCCAATCCCAGGTACATACTAGAAGTTTCTGAATTTACTGTTACAGTCTACAAAACCTTTGCTTAAAATGTGCTTTAAAATATTAGTGTGTTGCTAATAATATCTCTAAAATCATGCCCCCTTCTTCTCCTCCCCCCCTCTGATTGCCATCCGGTGTAGGGGTACTGTGCAGGGCCCCAGAAGTCCGTAGGATGGGCTTCCTAAGGTACCACAATAGAAGTGACTGGTTCTTCAGGGAAAGCACGTACTATGTTTAAGACTATACATAGCAGAAGCAAAACTGGGTAAGACATTCACTGGGCAATAATAATAAGTGAGAAGATCTGTGAAATAGTGCACTCAAGTTAAGTTGGTCTGTCCTTTTGCTTCTTGGCCCTTGGTAAAATGCAGGCATTTGACTAATAACTTCTCCTTAAAGTCCTTGTAATTTTATTTTGCAGTCTATTAAAGTGTGCTCCCTTTCCCTAATGTTGTTGCTGTAGTTTTATTAACTTTTGGCATAAGTGTTGTACATGGTGGCCTAATAGGGATGTAAGCAACTAGTCAACTATCCAATAAGCAAAAGCTTATCTATCAAAAGCGGTGAGGAGTCCTGTGGCACCTTATACACTAACCGAAGTGTTGGAGCATAAGCTTTTGTGAGCAAAGACCCACTTTGTCAGATGCATGTAGTGGAAATTTCCAGAGGCAGGTATAAATATGCAGGCCAGAATCAAGCTAGAAATGATGAGGTGGATCCAATCAGGGAGGATGAGGCCTGCTTCTAGTAGCTGATCTGGAGGTGTGAATACCAAGAGAAGAGAAGCTGAAGCTGCTTTTGTAATTAGCTAGTCATTCACAGTCTTTGTTTAATCCTGAGCTGAATTTTTTTTTTGGCTCAACAACTTTGGTTCCCCTCTCCCATTTTTTTCCTTCAACGGAATTTTTGCCCGATGTGTTGTGGTGGTGTGGGTTTTTTTTTTGGGTGGGGGAGATGTGTTTGGTATTTTTGTTTCAACCATCTGGCAACCCTAGATAGGTGGACCAACTTGGTGATTCACATGCTTTTGTGTCTGTTCAGACTACCACATGTGAACTCAAGAGTGGCAAACTAGCAACAGATCCTGCTATAACAATAGATGGCAAATTAGTTTCAGTTCAAATTCACAATTATTTTTAATTGGGCCACTAAACCAAAACCATGGGACCTGCAGGGCAGCAAAGTGATGTGGTAGCTTCTGCTCCACTCTGCTCTGCTGCCATCTCCCAGGCCTGTCCAGTTGCTCCACTTCACTGAAAAGGCAAGAAGTTGAAGGGCCCAGCTCCAGCCCTTCACCAGTGGCAGTGAAGCAGAGCAACTGGCTGGCCTGGCAGATGGTGGCAGAGTGGTGCAAGCTGAATGGGGGAGGGGAGACCCCTGCTACTGGTCCTAGCCTGCCCAAGGTGCTGTGGGCTAACCTGTGTGTGGGGCACCATCCCGTCCAAAGGATGGTTGGGGTGGCCACTGCATGTCCCAGACCACAGGGCCATAGCACCAGCAGCTGTAGCTCCACTGTACTGTTGGTGGTGACGGTGAGGGCTCCTGGAAGTGGCAGGTGGGGCTGGAGAATGGGCAGAGGTTGGAGACCTGTGGGGTAGGGAAAGTGCACAGAGACTCCTGCCAACCCTCCTCCCCCAGCCTTGCCATAGCTGGCCTTCTAGGAGGATTTGAGAATTGGCACTGGTTGTAAGGTAAATTGAGTGTGAGATCCCTGAGTTAGGTGCTTTGTACCCATGAGAGAGTTGAACTAGGTAACTGTCCTTTTTACAAGGCTGGTGGGCATTTCGTTGTATCACTTGGATGGTGCTCCTGAAAGCTATATGTTTTATGGGAGAGGACTTGTACTAATAAGGTTTTTGACCAAAAATCCTGAATTGGGTATCGCCCGCTCCCACTCCCCCCATGCCTTCCTTTTACTGTGGCTTTTTTGAAGTTACCGGTGGCTTTACAACTGTCTGAAAATCTCAGACTGCATGATACTTGTTTTGATAATAAATCTTTTGTAATTTACTGAAGAGAATCCCATTGAAACAAACTGTATGTATAACCCAACTAAGCAGACATTCTGCAAACCACATCGAGGAGTTTATTGTATGTCTAGCCTATACACCAACTTGCAACAGTTTGTTAAACCTATCTAGTTAGAATGTGCAAACATCTGTGTTGATGCTTACTTCAGTTTGCTTGTTTTGTGACAGTTTAATTTACACTTGTTTCTAAGTGAATGAAGCTATACCTAAACAAATCTGGTTCAAACCAGAATCAGATTGTCCATTCGGAATTAGGGATGTAATAATATAGTCTATTAACCGATAAGCAAAAACTTATAGGTTAATGTTATAGACTATACGCATTTATCCTACCCCTGTGAATACATTTTTTTAGCAGGCTGCCCAGCAGTATGGCTCAGTACTGGCTCACACTAGGGATGTTAAGGACTCGTCAACTATCTGATAAGCAAATGCTTATCGGATAGTCAACAGAATAGTCGACTAGTGGCTCCTCCTCTCCCCTCCCCCTCCCCTCCTCCACTCCAGTCTTCACTTAACGTGATAGAACTGGATTTTAGTCTTGTTGTCTGGCTTTTATTAGCACTTTGCTGATCTATGGAGCCTGAAGTTATTTATACTTTAGTCAAATTAGGTAAAACTGGCATCCACAACTGTTTCATAGGCAGCTTCTCGTCACAGGGTTTTTTACAGGAATGGTGGGTTTTTCAAGAGCATAGGTTTTTCTTTCCCACAGCTTTTTGCTTGTGAGCTAATATTTTGCTCTGGTCTCATATTGCTATGCCAGCTCCTTTGTGACAATAGACAGAAATTGAGGATTGACAATAGCTTTGTGATACTAGTACTGGGAACTGCTGTACAAGAATGCTTTTTATAAATGCAAGAACTGTAGGTTTAAAAAGTATGAGTGGCTTAAACATTTTGAAAACTCTCAAGGTGTTTATTTTTTTCTTACTCAGGACAGAAATAAAATCCCTTAAATTTTTTTTTTTTTTTTTGCTTCTGACTATTTTATTAGGTTTAACTTTTTCTTTTTATAAAACACAGTAATGTAAAAGTGGATATGAATGTGTACAATATATGTATTACATTAGCAGCTGGGTTCTTTTAAAGTACATATGACAGGGTGAATACTAGTCCAGCCATATAAAATAATTTGTGAAGTGGCACTTACAAATCTTATTTCTTTACCAGCGTTTCAGGGAAAATATTTGAAATAGGTACGCGAGATTGAATGTATAAATTATTTCCCGCTTCACAAACCAATTTGAATACTCCAGAAAGCTTCCTGAAGATTATCACTTTCAATTTACTGGAGCATAACACATCCATATACAAATTCATGCATTGACTTACTTGACTCTTACCGAAGTTAATGGAAGGAATCCAGTTGCCGTCAATGAAAACTGGATGGTTTGGCTCCCATTGCTCTGCCATATGTTTCTCCTCCTACTAAATTGTAGGAATGGCAGAACCCAACTAAATGCATATTAAAGTAAGGCAGGGACTAAGCATTATAGTATTCTCGATACTCAGCGGAATCTAACTACAACTTTAATCTTTGAAAACTGAACTGTAAGGATTAAACATGGCACTTAATTTGCTTTTATGCACACTTGATGAATTCCTGTATCTTTTGCCGTCTTTGGCAACTTCCAGGAAAGAGACGTCCCCTTCCAGTGTATCCGATACATATAACCTATAAGTCTCAGACTTCTGATACTGGGTGGCTAACTCTGTTACTGCTTGTGAAATTGAAAAAAGATTTTCAGGTAGAAGGTGTTATATAAGTGCTAAGGTACTTGTGAGACTAAAGCATGAAATTGATGAAAGGTCGTTGCTTTCGGTCCTGTGGGGTTTTTTTAAACAAAAAATTAATATCTTCTAGCTTGGATTTAATTTTTCAGTATCCATTAGTGAGGTAAGCTGTCTTTCCCAAGAGCACTAAGTAGAGAGATTTCCTGTGAAAATGCTTTGAAGCTGAGGTCTACACTACTGTACAGAGTTAGAACAAAGTACAGCAGTTTGTATCTACAACATTGCTCTCATCTGTATAAGTTGCCCACTCATGGAGGCAGAGTCATTAGAGCCATAAAGAGCTGTAGCATAGGCAGGGCTTGCTACAGCCCAGCCAGTGCAGCCTCTGACTGCACTCTCCCTCTCTTTCCCCCCCCCCCCTTCCCCTCCCCACCCCCCCACAGGCAGTGACTGCACTGGCTGGGTTTGAGCAGTCATTGCCTGTGGTGGGCCATGGTGCCTCGTAGACAGGGTCACTTCCAGCCAGCCTGAGCAGCCCCTGTCCATGGCAGGCCCCCTAAAGGTGGGGAGCTGCTCCAGAATCCACAGGTTAACCTTAACCAATAAGGTCTTGTCTACATTGGCACATTTTGTCTCAAAAAAACCCTGGCTTTTGGTGATAAAACATTAAGTGCTTTTACACAACGATACACCTTTTGTTTGGAAAAACACCCAGTGTTGTGTACACAACTTTCAGCTTTGAGAGAGACTTTTCTTTTCCCCTCCCTTTACTGTCAGCAAAGAGCCAGTGTGGACTATGTTGTTTGCTTTTTCGAGAGAGCTGGCTTCTGCTAGTATCCCATAATGCCTGCCCTGATGTCTGTGCTTAGTATTTTGTGATCTCTACTGCCCTGTAGGCATGCACCTCTCCCTTTCAAAGTTGTCAAAGTATCTGACAGCTGAGTGTTCCCCAAAAAGAGCATCTCAAAGAACAAATCATTGGAATGCTTCTGTTCTGCCCAGCACTAGAAACACAGCAGTAGGCAGACTGCTGCTGCAGGGGAAGGGCGAGAGAAACTGCTGTGCTGCTTTGACATTCATTAAAACAGAGAGCTAAGAGGGAATCCCAAAAAGTACAAGGATCAGCTCTGCCTTCGCACAATGCTGCACTGTGGGATACTTACCCACATTGCTTTGCTAGCACACAGTCAGTAGATAAGAGCAATGTAACACTAGAATGTTGACAATGGGAGGCAGAAAAACCAGTTTGACCGGTTTTCACATTTGGTGACTTTTGCATGTCTACAGCACTTCTTTTGCCAAACCTTCCTAGTGTAGACATAGCCTAAGACTCTAAGGATGATACCTATGGGTTAACTGGTTAAACTTTCACATCTCTATCAGGTGATGTAATCCTAGAGTCCAGTGATCCAAGCCTCCATGAGTCAGTGGTAGTATTGGCTTGGGTTTCTTGGGGACACTCTTTTCACAGGCCATTGTCCTTCATGATGGACCATCAGCCCTGTCTGGCTTTCTCATTGTTGTACTTGAAGTGTTAGCAGTGGGTGTCACCCAGGTAGCAGAGTTCATATAAGTATATTCCTAACTTCAGATACAAAAATGATATGTGCATACAAATAGGATGGTTATAGTTAGTAAATTATAACCTTTCTCATGGTATCTTACATGAGTTGTACATAAAGCATATCTTAGTTGTGTTTATGATATGCTATGGCATATCTTCCTGAAGATTTTGGCGCGTAACATCACCACAAGTTTGTGTGTATCATATATAGACAGTATCTCTCTATATTCAAAAATATCTACAGCAGTTGAGTCTTACCCTGTACTAGTGTGTTGGATATGTTTGTGCAGCACACCTGGTAAAAACAAGTAAACAAAGCTTATAATTTAATGTGTGAGTAATACAAGTTGCTCGTGTTCTGTTTTTATATGTGGGTGTATGGTGTAGGGATGTAAGTGACTAGTTGACTAGCTGATAAGCATTAGGTATACATTACTTCGCCCAGGCCACTTTTTCATCCATGGTTCTAGTTTGTATTCCCTGAAACTCTTTATTTTTCTGATCTTCCCTTCTATAACCTGGTCTGTCGGCACAATGCACCAGCCCCCTCTCTCATGCCCTGTCCTTCAGTTTTTTTAGTAGAGATGTTAAAATATGTGTATTTAGTTAAATGTGTAGCTGCTGAAAAATTCAGCAGTTCCATGTTTACACGCAGGGGGCAGATGGGTTGCAGCTCCCACAGAGACCTCTCTCCCTTAAACCCCCGAAGGCTGCTGCCTCTGTCAGCAGCACAGGGAGAGGCAGGCTGGAGCTGGTGCTCATGGGGAAACTTACTGAAAAGTAGTGATTTGATAGTGTAAATGGTTATCTGATGAGCCAGGGCTCCTTGGTTAACCTTCATGGTTACATGCAGGTCCTTCCCCCTCACCCCCTGATACCGGCTTCCCATGCTTCTGCCAGCCCCTCTGCTCTGCTGCCTCTGTATCAGAGGCACGGCAGATGGTTCCCCAGGAGCTGGTGCTTGTGGGGAGCCAGTTTAAAAGCTAGGTACCAGTACATAGCACATTAATGTTGATTATTTTTGCCCTAAGCCATTTCCTTTCTTCTCTTTCTACCACTGATACAGCTGCAGATTCTCTCCATGCTTCACTCTCCTCCAACCTTCATTCTTTCCCCTCTCTTTAATTGCAAGGTCTGCCCTACCAATCCCCAACCTTGGCTAATCCCAAGCATCTGCTCATCTGCTGCCTCTATTTCTGATCTCATGCTGCAGCTGTATCCAATCATGCAAGATTTATCAGAATAACCCCTCCAAGATGTAGCTTGCCCTATCCCTTCACATCCAGCTAAAGCTTTCCTTAGTTCACATCTTGATTACTGCAATGCCTTGTTTTCTGCCCTGGATGAAGGCAGTCTTTCTCTGCTTGAATCCATCAAGAATGTTGCTGGAAAGATATTTTTTCCTAGCTGTTGTTCTGACCTTGTCATCCTTTTTAAATCTATTCACTGACTTCCCCTTTTCTAGCTTATTAAGCATAAACGACTTGTTTTCACTTTCACAGCCCTTCATGACCTATCCCCACCCTGGCTATTGGCTCCAGTTCACTGTTGAGGCGTTTGATTCCCACCATCCTCAGGTATCAGCCTTCCTCATCCAATTGTTCATTTTTCAAACAAGCACCTTCGTGCTTGTCCTGTGCTGCCCTTAATGTTGGGGAGGAGGCCCCGTAAGCATTTCTAAACCAACTCATTGTTCTTCAAAACTTTGTGCTTGGTGCCTACAAAAATTGACAGTGGTTGGACTTGTGGTGAGATGAGACCATTCCTTGTCTTGCTGATCCTTAAGTTCTAATTTTTCCTCACTTGTCTGTCTGCTTCCATCTGTTGTCTCTTTGGTGGCAGGGACTGTCTTTCTGTTTGAAAATGGGCTTCTAGGTGCTACTGTAAACCAAATACTAAATTGGGCCATACTCTGGAGGTGGGGGAGAGGTCTGTATAAAAGGGATGGCCTGCATTTCTCAGACTGGGGGTGGGGGAAAGCTAATCTTGACTGGGGACTAGCTGAAGTAGTGTGGCATTAATCTATTAGTGGAAAGGGCGAGTGCTAAGGAATCAAATGTGATACACAAACTCATGGGCTACGTCTACACTGGCGTGATCTTGTGCAAAAACTCTTTTGTAGGAATGTTCTTCTGTGAAAACTCTTCTAGAAGAGAGTCTATATACTGGCATGTGCTTTTGCGCAAGAGCATCCATGCCAGTGTAGACGCTCTCTTGCACAAGAAAGCTCTGATGGCCATTTTAACCATAGGGCCTTCTTGCACAAGAAATTCATGTTGCCTGTCTACACTGGCCTCTTTTGGAAGAGCTCTTGTGCAAGAGGGCTTATTCCTGAACGAGAGCGTCAGAGTTCTTGCGCAAGAAGCCTTGATTTTATACATTAGAACGTCAGTTTACACTGGCCGCGTGTTCTTGCGCAAGTAGACAGGCAGCAAGTTTTTGCGCAAGAGCAGCTGCTTTTGCGCGAGATTGCACCAATGTAGACCTGGTGCATGTCAAGAGCCAGCTCATGAGTAGCAGATTTTAGCGGTTACAATTTTTTTACATCCCTAGTCTGGTTAACTTGTACTCAGGAGTTCTAGAAAGAGTTTACTGAGGTCATGTCTAGCCTCCAGATGTTAGGTTCTGGAGTTTTCCCAGTATTCTGCGATTTATTAAAAATTATGTGCTTATGACACCCATTAATGTGGTGCCTGAGTGTCACATAATGTTATACAGGCAGTCCCCGAGTTACGCGGATCCGACTTATGTCGGATCCGCAGTTATGAACGGGGTTTGCTGCCCGTCTCCCTGGACTGCTGGTTTCCAGCAGACCAGGGAGGTGGGCAGCAAAGCCGCGGAGCACGTGAGCAGCAGACAGCCCAGATGCGCCGCGGCTGTCCAACTGCCGGCGTGCTCCCCGGCTTTGCTCGCTGGCAGCGGGACAGCCACGGCAGATCTGGGATGTCCACTGCCCGCGTGCTCCCCGGCTTTGCTCCCCGTCCCCCTGGTCTGGGGAGACATGGAGCAAAGGCGCGGAGCACGTGGGCAGCGGACAGCCCAGACGCGCTGCGGCTGTCCCACTGCCGGCGTGCTCTGCGGCTTTGCTCCGCTTTGCTCCCCGTCTCCCTGGTCTGCTGGAGACCAGCAGACCAGGGAGATGGGGAGCAAAGCTGCGGAACACGCGGGCAGCAGGACAGCCGCGGCGCGTCTGGGCTGTCCTGCTGCCCCCGTGCTCCGCGGCTTTGCGCCGGACGCCTGTGGTACAGCAGCTGGGGTGCTGCCGGTTGGTCCCGTAGCGCCACTCTGAGCGCTACTGGACCAACCCGGCAGCACCCCGTCTGCTTTGCCCCAGGCGTCCCTAAGTCAGCCGCTGCTGAAACTGACCAGCGCTGACTACAGGAAGCCCGAGGCAGAGTTGCTCTGCCCCGGGCTTCCTGGAATCAGCTGCTGATCAGTTTCAGCAGCAGCTGACTTGGGGACGCCTGGGGTTCTTAAGTTGAATCTGTATGTAAGAACTGGTGTCCAGATTCAGCCTGTTGAAACTGATCAGCGGCTGATTCCAGGAAGCCCGGGGCAGAGCAACTCTGCCTCGGGCTTCCTGTAGTCAGCCGCTGGTCAGTTTCAGCAGTGGCTGAATCTGGATGCCAGTTCCGACTTACATACAGATTCCACTTAGGGACTGTAGGTTTGTACCTATCTTGTACGTAACCCGGGGACTGCCTGTATTGACTTGCTTCCCTCAGAGGAGTGTTGTGAAATTTATGCCCATTTTGTAGTTGAGGGACTGAGGCACAGCATGGTTAAGTTACTTTCCCACAACCACATAGGAAGTCTGTGGAGAAGCAGGACTTGAAAGTAGGTCTCCCAAGTCTTAGGCTAGTGCTCTAGTTGTTTTGCCATCTTTCCAGAACACTGGAAAGTGCCAGTATTCAAAGAGCAAAGTGGAATTACCTAGGTGTAATAGGTTGGTTAGCTTGACATTAGTTCTAGGCTAAGTAATGGAAATGGGATGCATTTAATATAGAATTGAGACAAGAATTAATACCTGTCAAAGTGGAAAATAGGTCTTATCAAACAAAGCAGATTTAATTCCTTGATGACATTGCAGGTTTGTGTTTGAAGCTGTAATATAAAGAAATATAAAGTAATATAAAGAAACAAGGTGTATGAGGTAATATCTTTCATTAGACCAATGGTGAGAGAGACAAGCTTGAAAGCTTATACAGCACTTTTCAGTGCAGATGTAATATACTTTTTAATTGGACAACATTATGATTAAAAAATTAGTACTAGAGTGTACACTAAGTAGATGAAGAACTGATGGATCTCAAAAGGTAATGTTCTGTGGAGAATTATTATTTGAATGGCGGTGTTTTTAGTGGGGAGGTAATTGATAGTAGGTATGAATTTTCATCAGTAAACTGAAAATAAATATTACATTGCTGCTCATTTAAAAGAAATTGCGGAAAGATTGGCAAATTAGTAAATGATGATGATTGGGTGGTCATACATACATGTCTGGCTGTTTGGATTGCTTGGTAACCTGAGCCCATTCAGACAAAAAGTGTTTTATTACAGCCACATATGAACAGTTAATGCAGGCCATACCTATAGAATGAGATGCTGTAATCCTGGCAAGCAGTGATTCACTCTGAGAGAGGATTTTGGGTCATATTGGCTAAGCAACCGAATATGAGCCCCCCATGTGATTTCTGGGTGAAAAGAGCCCATGTGATCCTTGGCTGTACAAACAGGAGAAGTAGATGTGATCAGGGGGGTGATTTTCCCCCCCCCCACTTGTTTGCTTATACGGTGTTTGTGAGACTGATACTAGAATTGTGTGTACAGTTCTGGTGTCAACACTTTAAAAAAATTGTTGAAAACCTGGAAAGTTTAAAAGAGGACACATCCACAAGTACAGTGCTGCAGCCTCACAGTTGAACAATGTAGTTGTGCCACTGCAGTGTGTCTGTGAAGATGCTATATGATGATGGGAGAGAGCTCTCCCATTGGCATAAAATAACCACCTCCATGAGCAGCAGAATCTGTATTGGCAGGAGAAGCTCTCCCACTAACTCAGCACTGTGCACATGTGTTTGTCAGCATAATTTAGCTTGCTCAGCGGTCTGAGTCCCTATTCATTTCCCCATCCTCCCCTGACCGCAGCGACATAAATTATGTTGACACATAGTCTGTAGTGTAGACATAAGCTGAACACATCGAGCTAAGGTTATCGGAAAGATTTGCAGGTGAACTTATTACAGTGTGTAAATAGCTTCACAAGAAAAAAATACTGACCATTGAACAGAAAAAATCATAAGAACCAGTGCCTGAAAGTTGGTGCCAGACAAATTTAAATTAAGGATTAGGTACAATTTTTTTCACAATGAGCCTAATTAATCATTGGAACAACTAGCAAGGAAAGAGGTGGATCTTTCATCATCTGAAGTCATCAGATTCAGACAACTGGTTATGTCTTATTCAAACATGTCATATTGACCTCAATACAGGAGTTAACTTGTTGAAATACAGGACGTCACGCTTGATGATCTAACTGTCTCTTCTGGCCATGGACTCTGTAAACATTGCTGCACACTGAAGCCAAGAACTGAACTTATCTGGCCAGATTGTGGCGACAGACACTGTCTTGTGTTCATCACAGGTCTTATATTTTTCTGAAAGCATAATTTTCTTCTCCTCCATGGCGTCCCTGGTGAACTGCAGTGTAGTCCCTAAATCAGTGCTCCCCAAAGTGGTGCCCGCCGAGTGATCAGGGCCAGCCACGCCCCCGGGTGCACGGCGCAAGGGCGGTGCTGGCCCCTGGGTGTGCGGCATATGGGCGGCGCCGGGCGCACGGCAGCCCCAAAAGGTTGGGGACCACTGCCCTAAATGCTTGAACTGCTTGCTTGAATATACAGCTAAATAACATCCCTGCAGAAAACTTAGAAGAGGAATGTTGACAAACTTCCTTAAAAAAATGTATTGGTCCTTTACTTAATTCATTTCCGATATGTTATGCCTAATTTAATTAACATTTAATATTCTGTTTCTTTTCCAGCTTACAGATGCTCTCTCTTTTAAATTACTCTGTATATAAAGGAAAGGAACTAGTTCTTGAGTTTCGGATGTCTTGATTTAAATTTCTGAATTTCAAAATAAAATACAGTTTTCCCTAACTGAAGTATTTGCAAAGATTGGGGAGTGGAATAAACCAATTTGATCTTTCTGGAACTTTTTAAAATTGTATCTTTCCACTGCATGAGACCTCAGAGTTAAAGGTTTAGTGGCTTGAGTGATATTGTGTGTTGGGTTAATAATGTAAATCCTAGTAAATAACTTATTGATTGTATCACCAGAGTAACCCAGTTTCCTTTTCTTCTCTCCTCTCCTGATTTAAACATAAAATTAAGGTACTTTTTGGACAAATAGGTTTATTAACCCTAGTCTCTTGGCCTAATTCCAACTGGGTAATTGCTTTCTGCATAATTGAAGCTCCCCTTGGATTTTTTCATTGAAATTACCCTTAGAAAGCACATGTTGCTGCCATGTTCTGCACTGCTGGTGGCTGAATAATCCTGTTGCTAACTAGGTACAGGCAGTCCCCGGGTTACGTACAAGATAGGGACTGTAGGTTTTTCTTAAGTTTAATCTGTATGTAAGTCGGAACTGGCGTCCAGATTCAGACACTGCTGAAACTGACCGCCAGTTCTGACTTACATACAGAATCAACTTAAGAACCCCAGGCGTCCCCAAGTCAGCTGCTGCTGAAACTGATCAGCAGCTGATTCCAGGAAGCCCGGGGCAGAGCAACTCTGCCTCCGGCTTCCTGTAGTCAGCGCTGGTCAGTTTCAGCAGAAGCTGACTTGGGGACGCCTGGGGCAGAGCAGCTGGGGTGCTACTGGACCAACCCAGCAGCACCCCATCTGCTCTGCCCCAGACGTCCTGATTCAGCCGCTGCTGAAACTGACCAGCAGCGGCTGAATCAGGACCTGGGGCAGAGCAGCTGGGGTGCTGCCGGGTTGGTCCAGTAGTGCCCACGGGCGCTGCAGGACCAATCGGCAGCGCCCCAGCTGCTCTGCCCCAGAGTCCAAAACAAAAGCCTGGTCTGCTGGGGGGGGGAGCACACTAGCTGCGCCCCCCCCCCCCAGCAGACCAGGGACACGGGGAGCAGAGCCGCAGCGGCAGCGGGGTGCCGTGCCTCTGAGGCTTTGCTCTGGCAAAGCCTCAGAGGCGAGGGACCCCGCCACGGCTGTGGCTTCAGTCTGGGTGCCTGTGGTCTGCTGGGGACGGTCCCCAGCAGACCACAGGCACCCGGACTGAAGCCGCAGCCGCGGGGGGGTCCCGCGCCTCTGAGGCTTTGCCAGAGCAAAGCCTCAGAGGCGCGGGGAACCGCCGCTGCTGCCGCTTTGACTGATACCTTCCCTTGCAACAAACCCCGTTGCCAGCTTTGTCCACATATTCATTCTGCTGATACCATTATTGGACCTAACCAAGTGAGTTATAAGATCAAGAACACATATTCCTGCGCATCCAGAAATATAATCTACGCTATCATGTGCCGAAAGTGTCCGTCTGCTATGTACATTGGACAAACATCTCAGACACTTCGCCAAAGGATTAATGCCCACAAAACAGATATCAGACAAGATCACAAAGAGAAAACAGTTTCTTGCCACTTTAACCAGAAAGGACACTCTCTAAATGACTTAGCCACCTGCATTCTGCTACAAAGACCTTTTACATCTGCACTTGAAAGGGAATCCTCTGAACTGTCATTCATGTTAAAATTCGACACTTACCAACAAGGACTTAAAAAGTCTTTGAACTTTCTGACCCATTACCAAGACAGTTTCCCCAATTATCACCTGTAATACCATTAACTCACAAACATCCCACTCTTCCTACCTTTAATATCAGCAATTCACAGACACTTACCTTCCTTCCTCCCCCTTCCCACCCCCCCGCATCCCTCTTCTGTTCTGCAATGTGATTTGTCCTTTTCATATTTGTTCATTTTTTTAAATTGTATCCTTTGGTATATATGGTTGTGACTACTTTCTTCCACTATTTGATCTGAGGAAGTGGGTCTGGCCCACGAAAGCTCATCATCTAATAAACCATCTTGTTAGTCTTTAAAGTGCTACATTGTCCTGCATTTTGCTTCAACTACCCCAGACTAACACAGCTACATTTCTATCTCCATAACTTCAGTGTTTAGCCCATCTTTTTTTAAAAGAAAACCCTCCTGAAACATAACATCAAAGTAAAAAAGATGTTAAGAAATCATCTTACCAAAGTAGTGTCCCGCCTCTAAAGCATATAGTAGTGCTGGGAGAATCCTTTCTGGCATCTGAATCCTGCTTTTGCCACAGCCTAAATGAAGGACAAAATGAAAGATTAAGGCAGGTGTTTCCATATACCTCAGGCCTATGTAATATTTATGTTCAGAATTATTCCAGTTGAAATAGCTACACCTTGGTAAGCACTGTGATTCTGCTACTTTGGCCATTAGTCTTACTGTAATATTGGATGCAGCCTATTAAAAAGACTAATTTTTTTTAGGATTCAATATCACCACTGAATACAGTTATATACTTCACTTGCAAATAAATAATTGTTTAAAATCTATTCCACCTTAACTTACCTGTCAAGATATACGACTTTCAGGTTTCTATTGTCTCTTGGTAAAATAGGTAGCAACTAAGATAGTGGTCTCCAACCTTTGTATACCCAAGATCACTTTTTAAATGTCAGTACAAGCCAAGATCTACCGCCCCATCCTTCCCCCAAAACCCCACTCCTTCCTTGAAGCCCCGCCCTCTCGATTCTCCTCCTCTTCATCACTTGCTATCCCCAGCCCTTATACACTCTACACTGCCACTTTTTTTTCAATTCTTCTGTAGGAAGAGGTTTTTCCAATATTTGGCCTGACTAGACTGGACCATATGTCAGAAAAACTCCTTCTTTGGGAAGCTCCCTTATTCCTGTGGAACAAGGAATACGGGGGTTACCGAAAGCGTGTTTGTTCTTCCACTAAAAAAAGCGGAAGAACAAATGCGTCCCTGGATGTGGAAGAGTTTTTCCAGGATATCTCTAGAATCCTGAAAAACTCCTGCAGTCTAACCGTACTCTCACTGGGTTGAGACCAGATGTGTGGGCTTGGGGGGGAGGGGAATGAGGGATTTGGGTGTGGGAAGGGGTGAGAAGTGTAAGCTCTGGGAGGAATTTTGAGTATAATTATCCCTGCTGTCACACTCCTTCCTTTCCTTACAAAACAGTCACATTCTCTGCACATTCCATTATCCTGGCACAACCAAACCCTGACTTTGCTTTATGTTAGGATAAAAGGAAGCTGCATATCACATTTGGTGGTTCTAGTTCCTACCATTTAGGAGGAGTTCTTAACAAATGAACTCACTGTTGCCTGATCTAAGATTACGTTTAAATTTCTAATTACCCACTTTTAGGGTTGCCAGGTTCTTTGTCCCAGGATCAGGCCCAGTATTCAATTATTCTATGTTTGGGAACCCTGCTGTGCACAGTTGCAACACGTACAATTTAGAAACTCCAGTATATTTACAAATATAGTTTATTAGTATAGTTAGCACAGTCACAAACACCCTAGTTTCATAAAATAGGGAATGTACATGCATATATCCATACCATAGATTTACATCATTCCTTCTAGAATAACATTAGGTGTTAGCCCATCATCTTTCTCATTATCTTCATCTTCCCAGTCACCAGGGGCCATCATTCTGGCCCTTCCAAAGACTCCCATATTCATCTCCCTATTGCCTCTAGGCTGGGGTCCCACTTTTATACTAAGTGAAGCTGATGCTGACATGTTTGATGCATATTCAGTAGGGGATGTTTATAATGTTCCTATGCTTAATAGCCTCTGGACTGCCACACAGCCCAGTCAGTACATGCCACCAATAGGCTTGTGGTTGGCTGTGTGGGGGGGAGGCAGGGCTTTTTACTAGCAAAGGGCACTGTAACAAGCAGCATATGCACACAGACAGGTACAAGCAGCAGGACCACTAATTAAAGGCTCTTGCTAGTCTCTTATTTACAAACATGCCCTGGCCCTAGCTAAGAAACTGTATGGACCTATACCCAGGTGGGTCAATTTGAGTGCTGGTGTGCTAGAATTCAGTGGGCCTTCACAAACTGCAATGGGCAGACATAAGGACTAGTGTATTACACCTGAACCCAGACATCAGTCAAGCTAACACAAAGGTCCTGCGGGAATGCAGAGAGCAGCTTTGCAATGCCTGCCTCACACTCCCCTGAGTGTAACCTCTGGCCAGGTAGATCTGCCACCCACTTTCCCCCAGTTGCTCCAGTCTGAGGCACTGGGCAGGCAGAGCACATTGTGCTGCATACCAGCCTTTAGCAGATTTTTTGCGTTACTGCTCTTAACTATTCCCTTTATACAAAATCTACCCATTAATATATTAATGAATTAATCTAAATCATAACAACTGTATTATTAGCGTGATAGGCAAGTAACTTGATAGGGGGGGGGGGGTTAGGGGCAACGACTGACCTCCCCTCTCCCCAATTTCTAAGGTCTTGCTTTTCTTCACTAGTTTTTTGTACCTTGTGTTATTCACTAAATATTACTTGATAGTTAAAAAGTTTGTAAAGGCTAGTATGGAGTATCCTCTGCACATAGTTGGCTACAACTGTTTGCCCTTAAACCCAGTTTGATTCCTAGTACAACATAAGTTGTACTGCTTTGCTATGGTGGTGTTGTAAAAGTGTTACAATCCCCTTAGGATGGACAGTTATATTTGAATACAGAGATTTTGCACGGGTATACAAGTACCTATACGTAGAGGTGACTAAGCTATATCAGCAGTTCTCAAATTTTAGCAACTCTAAGATCCCCATTTTGATTTAAAAACTTTCAGGCACCCCCCAAGCCCTCCTGCTCAGTCCTTACTCCACCCTGCCCCTCTTCCATCCCCCTCCCTCCCTCACTTTCGGCAGGCTGGGGAAGGGGTTGGGCTGCAGGAAGGGGTATGGGTTCTAGGAGAGGTTGCAGGGTGGTGACCCTGGGCTGAAGCAGGGGGTTGGAGTGCAGGAGGGGGTCAGGGTTGATGCATATCTTCAGTGGCTTCCTACTGGCATGCTCCTCTGGCAGCAACTCCTAGGCAAGGGGATCAGGGGACTGTAGGCCCAAGTGGACTATTGTAGCAGGAAAAACACAACTCTTGTGATGTCTGAAATTATTTTGGGCTGAGGATCTTGGTAAGAAAATGTCCCCTTGGGCCATTTCCAGGCCCTACAATGATCACAGCTCAGCCAGACTTGGGAATCTGGCCCTTTGTCTTTTGTGTGATTCTAAGTATATATCATGCATGAATTTTTCTTGATCAGATAGCTATGGTGTATTTATGGAAGTCAATACTGGGTGCTAAAGATATCACATTATCTTTCCCTTTTCCTTCCCCCAAAATTCTTCCTTATATCTGTGTGACTTTGACGAAGTGTGTGTGTGTGTGTGTGTGTGTGTGTGAATTTATCAGAGGAGAAAAGGGGGGGAAAAAAAAGAACCCAATGAGGCTAACTAATAAAATGAATCCTCTGCTGTCTTTATATTCTAAAAGGATTTGTCTGTCTTGAATTACACCCTCTTGTAACTGACAGTCGATCCAGATAGCAAGCCCAGAAACTGGGGAATTATGTAAATTGAATATGGAATTGTTACTTAAGCAGGTAAAATTTCTGGGGTGGAAAGAATCCCTTTGAGAAGATTGGTAATACTAGATTTGAAGGTTCATTTATTTTATTGTCCTCATGAACCATCTGTGTGTAACCCCTCCTGTTGGCTAGCCCAGTGTGAGGCTAGGGGAAGCTTGTGACTTCTTACACCACTGTGGGGGGAGGGCTAGGCCTGAGGCTGCTTGGTGTGCTCTGCGTTGTGTATGTGTGAGTGCACCTCAGACCAGACCCACTCCGACAAATCACCAGGAATAGGCTTTATTCTGTAAAAAACATAGACCAGGAAAAGAGTTCAGCAGCCCCCTTCTCTCCGCATGCAGCCTGTGTGCTGCTTCTAGCACAGTCCTTGCTGAGACCCTCATGGGGGCAGAGGCCCTACAGCACAACACAGCCCCCTTGGAACACATGTTCCAACTCCCACAGTAACTAAACCCCACGTAACCAAGTCCAGGTTCTCCCTTTGTGTCACTTAAACTCCTCTCTGGGTGCTTTATAGCCCTTTCTGGTCCTACCTGTAAAAAACATAGAACAGGAAAACAGTTCAGCAGCCCCCTTCTCTCAGCATGCAGCCTGTGTGCTGCTTCTAGCATAGTCCTTGCTGAGACCCTGCTGGGGGCAGAGGGCACATCCTGGAAGGAACCAGGAAGTTCTCCCAACATGCCGCAGTTTGTAGTCCACAACTTGTTGTTCCAAGGGCTGCTGCTGAAACACACTGGACCTTGGGCTACATGTGTTTTTGGGAGGAAAAAAAATCTTACTAGGTTTGTCAGCTGCGTACAGTAAATGATAACTTGAAGGTGGTAATATTCTGATAGGATGGACACTCTTGCAACCTCAGTATAATCACTTGACTCAACTCTTTATTTATACAATGTAGCAGGAATATCACAATTACAAATTATACATTTACTAAATTAGGAGAGCTAATTACCATAAGAATGTCTTGACAGATAAAGATGTTCTAAAGCTTGAAATTCACAATATTGGAGGTACAGATTAATTTTCAGTTACGTTTACTGACATTTCATGAGTTTTTCATGAGGGATGTAAGCGACTAGTCAACTATCTGATAAGCATAAGTTTAAGCGTATCAGGTAGTGAACTAGTGATGCGACTAGTCTCTTCTCCTCCTTGCTGCCTCTATCAGAGAGAGGAGGCAGCAAGGCGGCAGGGCTTAAAAGCCGGTTTTCTCCCAGCACTGTCTCTGCAGGGGGTACAGCAGGAAACAGCACGAGCAGGGACTGAAGCAGTCTTTGCTCATGCTGCTTCTGCTGCAATTCTGCTTTTGAAATGTACAAGAGCCCCACCGTCAGGGCTCTTACTACAGTTCAAAGGTGGAGGTACCCTTATAAACTAATCGAATAGTCGATGTCAAGTAATCAATGGGATTTCCTAGTTAATTAATTTAAATTTAACATCCCTATTTTTCATGGCTAAATATCAGAATGTCACATATTAGTATGGCTGCACAACTGAACTTAGAGTAGGATCAGTGTCCCCTGTCCATCCATGTAAAGGTTGAATTTTCTAATGTGCGACACCAATATCATGGTAATGTTTGGATGTGCACTATCAGTACAAACAAAAAACCTAGTTTGTTTGTTTATGTCTATATGTAGAGAGACCACAGATATGGAAGAAGGAAAAATACGAAAATAAGGAATAATTAACCAGATGCTCGGTTAAGATGTTTAATGTGAAATCAAGTAAAAAGAAAATAACACTACTCTATTTTATTATCCTGGCTAATAACTCAAGCTAGTAAACACTCCAGAATATGGCATACTAAAACCAGCAATGAATAAAACAATGTCATGTCCATTAAGTAAAACCGTAAAAAAATGCACCAGAGGTCCAATGGAATAACCTAACATAGTCGTGACCGCTAAATCTTAGAGGAAGCTGAACTCAAAAAATGAAGCATCTGAAACGCTAGCATGCTACGTACTTGTGCATTACACAACTGTCTGGCTAGCATGCATATTAACTGCACACACAGCTCGGCTTTAAGATGATAAACAAATCTGAGTCAACCAGAAATAGTCATGTCCTCATCACAAATATTAATACAATATTTTCTGATATTTGAAAGGAAGAGTGAGACAGTTCTCTCCCATGCTTTATGAAAATTGGCTTGTGAGTATACATATGCATAACTCAGAGATAGGTTGCATGAGGTAGTTTTTCCAAACTATCAATGTTAATATTACAATCTGCTGGATATGTCTGTCCTATTTTGGTGCATGTATCATTCTTATACGTGAAGTTAAAATATGAAGTATGAGACTGTTCATATTTCGAATTGTGTTAATAACCATAACTGGTGCCACCCCCACTCTTACCGACTTGATGATCAACTTAACTTGTAAATAGCCTTAATTGTCATTTTAAGTCCAGAAGGTGGTTGGTCCTAGGTAAACATGTGACCATACAACCTGGTACTGTGATCCATTTTTGAATCTGTTGGTTTTCTATGGAAGGAGGAGACTTAAAGCAAAAGGTTCCTGCCCTGCAGGTGAGTCTGTTTAAGCAATGCAAAGTTATCAGCCCTTTGCCTTCTGTTGGCCTGGGGAAATGGCCTGCACACCCTAAAGATGCAAAGAGAACTGTAGTCAATGTAAAAGAGTTTGTCTCTAACTTGCAGATTATGCCTGAAATAAGAACAGCTCTTTAGGGTGAGAATCTGCATGCAATGTTTTTTAGTGGATTAGAGATAGCTATGTGTGTTCTATTAGTTTTAATTTAGTGTTTTACTTTGATCTGTCTGTTTTCACTTACACCCACTTAACTCCTACTGTTAGTGAACAAAAGTATTTTTATTAAAGTACAGTCAGGACCAATGTAAATAATTATCTAGGGGGAACGACCATTGTGCATATGTCTCTCTTGCCATCTTTATCAATAAATGTCCTCATGAAGTTCCCTTGGTAAAACTTTTACATAAAGATTGATTTGCTTGGAGGGTTTGAATCCCATTTAAGGGTTGGTCTCCTGGGTGCTAAAACCTAGAACTGTATCCTCACATAGCTGAAGTGCTTCAGTATCTGCATTGCTCTGCAATGGGGTGGTTACCCCAACTCTGTGTCTTGCCTGGGCGAGACCAGGAGATCTGGCCTAGCAGGACAGGGTGGTGGGAAGCCCTAGAGCTCAAGAAGGTGGGTGTCAGTGGCGTGATCAGCATATCGGGGAACAATCCCAAGGGAACTTCTTGACTGTACCCCATCAAAGTAAGTAAAATGCATTCACATCAAGCATACACAGTTTCTCTGAGATGTCACCTCTTAATTTGATAAATAATGCAAACACACAGAAAAATAAAGATAAGTAATAAAACAACACAGACAGCAAACAAAGCCACAATAAAAAAGTGACTGAAAAGACAAAGGGAAGTAAAATGTAGGTGATTGATTGTGGATATTTTCATTGAGTATTTAGGACCTATGCTGTACAAGTTTAACCAAGACCTGTAAAAACAGATAAGACCTCCTAGTTTGAAACTTTCACATTGTGGGTGTCACCAACTCAGAGGCTTGTTAGTTTGCAGACAGTTTCATGCTTCAAGGGGCTTGCAAATAAGGTCTTCATCCTACAAAACACCTACATTCCACCTAGTGCTTTCTACTTAGGAATCAATGGACGTACTCTGTGGAGCCAGAACTATACTACAGTAAAACTCCAGTGGTCCGGCATCCAATGGTCTGGCACTCCTGATGGTCCGGCACCATCTGGAACCTGGAAGTGCTCCAGGCAGCTGGATAATTGGAGCTTCTCTGTCCCCGGCTTCCCCGATTCAGCTGTAGCTGAAACTGAGCAGTGGCTGACTTGAGGAAGCCGGGGGCAGAGCAGCTCTGCCCCCGGCTTCCCTGAGTCAACTGCTGGTCAGTTTCAGCAACGGCTGACTTGGGGATGCCTGGGGCAGAGCAGCTAGGGTGCTGCTGGGTTGGTCCTGCAGCACCGAGGGGCGCATCCCCTCCCATTCCACCCCAGACCCCTCATAGCTCCCCCCTTCTGATAGTCCAGCATATTTGATAATCTGGCACCCCCAGGTCCTAAAGGTGCCAGATTATTGGAAGTTTACTGTAGTTAGCAAAGATCTGGTCTTAATGGTTTCCAGTACCTCTCCCCAAACAAATTCTAAAATGTAATGGAAATTATTTGTATGGAATCAAACTAAAAAAGCCAAACAAATAGATAAGGATCCATGGTAAAGTCCTTACAGTTTTAAAAATTTACTATGTATTAGTAACACAGGATTTAGTGATTTATTCCCCCCCCCCCCCCCCCCCCCCCAAAAAAAAAATCAGTTTTCAGATTTCTACAACAGGTCAAAAGAATGATGTTTAAAAGAATCATTTTCTTTCTTAAGCCATTAACACCCATGTAAACTTTATTTGAAATGTAATCATGCAATATCATGTGTTTGGATTGAGCTCACTATGATGCATTTATCAGACAGCAGAGTTTCCCCAGCACCATATCTGCCACGTAGCCACATCCCACCATGCCTCAGCATGCCAGCAACCCCCTCCACCCCCCCATGCAGCTTACTGTCTGGAGCCCTCCCTGATCCCTTGTGCTGCCTGCTCCTTTACTGGTGCTTCTGCACTGAGGATGCCCCAGTGAGAATCAGAGCCTCTAACTCCCCTCCCCCCATCTCCCTGCAGTTTGCTTATTCAAGCCCAGCCTCCGCAGTGACAACACAGTTGGAACTTTCTCCTCTCCGGGCCACTACTGCAGCCCAGCTGGGAGTCTGGACATCACAAACTCTTCATCCCTCTGCCCCTAAGTCTATTTCCCCCATCATTTTACTGTCCTCCATTTCCTCTCCAGGTCCAGGAAAGATCTAATTAGTGGAGCCAGCCTGTGGCCTCACTAATTAGGTATGTGGCCTTTTACTCCTTCGTATATGACTGCACAAATGTGCACCTTACAGGGCACTATACATGTCCCTTTATTAAAATAGCTGTAGGTCTAAAACATCTTTTTGCTTTGTGGTTTCTCGATCAGGTTTTATCAGCATCTCTCAGAGGATCCAGATCAGTTTTTGGATGGTCTGTTTTACATATGTAGTAGTCTCAAAGCACCGAGTGCTTTGCTATTATGTCGTCAAAAATTAAAGTTGATAAATTTGTAGGGGATGGTATTAAAGATTGAATACTACCTATAATTCTCAGTTGCTTATGGAAAGCTTAAGAATTTTGAGGTTAGGTTTCTCACACTCAAATGCAAAATGATTAATTTTGAGGAGTCCAATATTAAATCCTTAACTAAGGATACATACACACTGCAGCTGGAGTGTGCTTCCCAGATAGCCAGAGAAGTTCTCCACAAGCCAAAACACTTACACTATTTTAACTGGGGACAGCACTAGTGACAGCTAGGGCTAACCACATGAGTACAGATTTGTCTGGATCCCTTAGATGAGCAGTTCCCAACTGCCTGGCCATGACCTACTACTGGACTGCGTACCGCTGGTTGCTGGGCTGCAGCGGCTATGGGAGTTCAAGCCAGCTATTCCCAGCAGCTCAGTTCCGGCAGCCGTGGTGGCTCAGGTGAAGGCAGCAGGAGGTGCCTCCCTGCATCCTCCCCACTCTGCACTTGGAGAAACATGCTTGGAGGGAGGAGGTGCAAAGGAGGGAGGCACGTGCGCCACTAATGGCTGCTCCACCTGCCTGCGTTGCTGCTTGTCATTTGGATAATGAATATGGAAATATGTAAATAAAATGATGCTGGTCCGCCAAATGTTTGTGAATGGGTTTGCTGGTCCGTGGCATAAAAAAGGTTGAGAATCACTGTGTTTGACAAATACTTGGGCAGCTAGTTTGACCCGCTGCCTGTTTCCCTGCCCAGGACAAGTCATATGTATTAGCTTGCCAGAGGAAGTATGCTCTAGCTGTGGTACAAGTGAAGTCTTTTTCTACCTGCTGAGTTGAGCCTCAGAGACTCATTTCCCCGGAAGCTCTTGGTGTACTATAAATTGGAAGGAATTGTATTCTTTATATCAATTTACGTTGATAGGCTGGTGTCTGTCTATGGTGTCAAGTTACAGCTGGAACTTGGGCTTTGGCACAAAGTCAGAGGACTGAACCTGAAATAACTAGGATTTAGAGTTACATTTATAATCCTATAAGTAGCAATGCTGCGTTTATAGGCATATTTGTGTCACCTAAGAATTTGTAGCTATACTTATAACTATTTACATGTATTCTGTTGATATGGCTTTTTTAATAGTTGAGCATTTTCAAAAGCATTTTACTTTAAGTTCTATGTTAAATATGAGGATAACATGCTTGTTTACTTTCATGATGCATCAGTTTTCTGCTCTTGTGTTCAAGGATATGATTAATCCATTTTCCTTTCTGTTCTTTCCCTCACTCTTCTTTCTTTTCTTATCTTACCCATTATCCGTTTCTCCAATCTCCCTTTCCCTTTGGATAAGAAACTTAGCAGCCTGCACCATTAGTCATCTTTCTTAGGGGGAAGCAGTTGGGCCAGATATAGTCAATTTTAACTCCTCTGAGGTTGAAGGAAAAGGGGAATTAGATTTGGTAGAAATAATTGCTCTTTCTACTAAGTCCTACAGTGGGAAAAATTAGCTGATATGATCCTTGGAGTGAGTAGAGCACTAGCACTAGGTACTCTGTTCTGCAGAGTTCATGGTCACCTGGCAGGTTGTGATCTGAAATTCAGTGTAGATGTACTCAGCCACTCTTGAAGTTGCTTGGGAATGTGAGGAATTGGCTTTTCTGTACACTGGGCATGCACCTAGTTGTCCAGCGGTCAATTGGGATTCTGCTGTACATATTGAAAACTCATCTTGGTGCATGTTGCATATAATGTTTAGAGACACTGTTTTAAAATTATTTTATACATTTAAAAAGCAGCATACGTTTGCTTCATGTCATTTTTGTTTTAGATTATCTCTGTTTAAATGGCTGTGCTACAAGATAATAGATGTGGCTGTATACTACAAGAGAGAGCCTCTCTAAGGATACTTTAATGAATTTCATTTGTGTTTCTTCCTGGTGACTGATTCATGTAGTGCATCATACAGAACTCTGGATGGATGCCAACCTGTTTCTTACGCTGCCAGAGTTTTACATGGCTATTTCTCTAGATTAAGAAGTTCTGCTAAAAGTGTGTTTCATCATCCCAGTAACTCTGTTTATGCTGAGCCTATTTTTGGAGACTAATATCAGTGATTTTCTGTGTCCTAGAACTTGCTCATTACAGGGAGAAGCTTATGTAGTTCAAGCATTAACTTACTTTTTTTTTTTTTAAACTAAAAAGAAATTGAGTAGAAATAAGCATGCTTACCTTTGCCCATTAATTGGTGGGGGCTGAAGCAGCTCCCTGCCTGATGCTGGCAGGAGGCCTGCCATGGACAGGCAGGAGCTGCTCTGATGTCAGGAGTCTGGGTGCCCTGTAGGCAGGGACTGCTCTCGCGTCTGGAGCAGCCTCAGCCCACCGGGAGCCTGGGTCTGGCAGGTGGAGGGGAGAGGGTAGATGTTCCAGCTCCATCCCCAGGCCTATCGCTCATGTTCCCTTTAATCTGTTAACCAATTAAAAGGGATATTGCATCTCCAGGCTGGGTAGGACATCATAAGTTCAGTTAGTCCAATGTTTCTCAACCTTTTTTAAATACAGTACCCCTTTAAAAAAAGTACCCCCAGTACCTACAGTTTTCAAACACACAATTTTTTTCTACCATTGCAATGCATTTGTTTAAAAACCTAATTGTAGCCGGGTGAGCAATGACATTTTTGGGTATAAAAAGTACAAAAATAATAAAGCGCTGTAAAACTTAAACAAAAGTTCAGTTTTCTCCAAATTTCAGTTGTCGACATACCCCCGAGACTTCGCTCAAGTTACCCGTAAGGATACTCGTACCACTGCTTGAAAAACACTGAGTTAGTTAATTCCTCTAATTATGAGGAAGGATTTAAATATACCAAGGACACCTTTGACAAGTTTTTATGTAACTTGTTCTTAAAAACCTCCATTAACAGAAGTTCCACAACCTCCTTGGGTAATCTTTTCTAGTGCATAACTATCCTTAGATTTAGAAAATTCCTTCTAATAGTTAACTGAAAATTCTGTCCAGCACATTTATTGATTAACACAAATCTCCACATTACACTGTATCATCAATTTCAGTAACACAATAACTCAAGTGATTTGCTTTGATGATATCACTATAGCACCCAGAGGGAGTCTTGTAGTCCTCTGTAATTCTTGTCTGCATCACCTTTTATAATTCAAATGGTACAGGGTCTACTGCTGTTAATGTGCTGAGTTATTTAGGCTCAGCTACATGTGACTTCAGAAAGTGTTGAATACATTCATCATCCACAGGAGCACTGCAATTACTTCATGGTGCAATATGCCAGAAGCATAAATGCCAGCCTCTTATGTAATACAAGGAATGCTGCTGTAGTGGAAGAATACTTGAGATACTTGATGGAGAAGTTTGGGTGTGGAGTAAACAGGACATAAAATACACTGTTCATATTTCAGAGACCAGGTGGCCGAGGTAAAATCTTTTGTTGAATTAAATTTGGGGAGAGAGACAAGCTTTCACGCACAAGAGCTTTTTTCTTCTGTGAGAGCTCAAAAGCTGGTCACTTTCACCAAAAGAAATTGATATATTAAAAGATATTACCTTGTTCACCTTATGTCTGTATTATCCTGGGACCAACATAGCTGCAACAGCATCATATTATGAGTCATACCTGACAGATAAAAATAATGCAAATTATCTTCTTGGCACAATTGATACCTTAGAATTATTTGTACTAAAACTGTCTGATATGATTAATCATGTCCTGAACAGAGAGGTCTTAAAATCCTTTTTACTATCCCATATTGATGGACTGCTTTCAGATAAGTATAGAATGTGTCTCGGGGCTTGTCTACATTAAGATTTTGGGTCTGTAGAGCACCTGGCACAGTAGGGTCTGGGTCCATCACTAGGGCTAGTAAGTGCTATAGTAATACAAATAAAAATAGAGGCTATTATTCCTGATCTGTCCTTTTTGTAGACACTTCTTATCTTTTAACATGCATGGTAGTGTGATTCCTATCACTTTTATCAACGTTCTGTGAGTGGCTGCCGCCTTTGTTGGAATTGCTATAAATGTAGTTGACACTAGAACTCACACTGAAGAGCCATTAATATAAAAATGTGCATAAACTTCAAGATCTCTATGGGAGACCACATTTTACTGCATAATGTAGATTGCATGTTTTTTTTTCTCATTTGATAAAAGAAAACTGAATGTGCTGGTATTCCAGGTAAATTATTCAGCTATAGAACAACTGGGGGAAATGTGTGTTCCGTAATAGTAATACATTTGGCTCTATCCACTTGTATCAATTATGGACTTTATCACTACATATGATTGGATAAAAGTTGAGGTTTTGGATTTTTTTGTTTTGTTTTTGGAACACTTCTAAAAATATCCTTTTGGTATACTTTGTCTGAAGGAATTGAATGGATTATTTACAATTAGTAAACCAAAACTGTATGAACTTTAAATGATCACAGAGTATTAATATCTTATCACATTGGTAGCATATTTGTATGTGTCTGATCTGTTTTGAGAGTTTGATCTTAATGTCTATTTTTGTTTCATTGTTCTACTTCGGTTAAACACATTTTTATATGAATTCTGCTCTCTTCCTTGGCATTATGGAAACAATTGGTTCTCTTACTGACCTGAGGGAAGTGATTTTTTTTTTTCATAGTTGTGTACAGGCAGTCCCCGCGTTACATGGATCTGACTTACATCGGATCCCGACTTACATCGGATCCCTACTTACAAACGGGGTGAGGCAACCCCGCACTAGCTGCTTCCCCCCAGCAGACCAGGGGGATGCGGAGCGGCTTTTCTCAGCAGACACTTCAGCTTGAGAATAAAGGACTGAGGGAAGTGAGGTGTGGGAGAATAAAACTGAGCTCTGGAGAAATGTTTGGCTAGAGTTTCCCCTACTATATGTACCAGTTCTGACTTACATACAAATTCAACTTAAGAACAAACCTACAGTCCCTATCTTGTACGTAACCCGGGGACTGCCTGTATTCTGTATTTAGCCTTTACTTGCCCAGAGTGAAGGATATGTACTATATCAAACAAGATGATCAGAGCAATAGATAAAATTTAAAATTCTTCAGTGCCCTTAGTTTCTGGACAGAAGCGAAATGCTGTCTTATACTGGATTGAGAATCTCAACTCCTCAATAGTCCTCTTTGTTTCTCAGAGGGCTAATTCCCATTGTAGAAAAACTAACAAGAAATGTAGCATTGCAAGCAGTGGACCATATTGTACCATCAGATTTTTACTGGGGGGAGTGTGTTTTAAAATAAATAGCACAATATGAGTGAGGAGAGAAGCAGGAAGAAATAATGAAACTTCTAATTTCACGACAAAGCATTGAGAAACATACTCAAAGTTTCATACAACTTTGCTGAGAAATGCATAATAGCAGTTCCACTCTTTATGGAAATATTTCCATACCAAGCAAAACTACATTGGTTAGAATGAGTCAACCAACTGGCAGACTGTGGAAATGTTAAGAGTGCTGTTAAATTCTTGCAGCTATATGTATGAGATCAGGAACTATCACAGTAAAACAGAAACCATGTACTTTTAATGTTAGAGTATTAGCATGCTTGTATTCTGTGTTCTTATGTATTTATTAACAGGCTAAAAAGTTGCCTCAAGATTTTTTTTTCCTAGGTATCAGTTGTACAAATAAATTGCTTTTAAAAATCTGATGAAATGCTAATTATACTGCGTCACTTGTCAGGCTTAATTGTTCAGTGAGCTGTAAAATAACACTGTTAGCTTCTGGTAACCAAGTCACAGAAGGCAAAGAAGTCCATGGAGTTAAACTTGTTTTCATTTAGACAAAGTTGTGATTTGCATGAAATTGTTCCTTCCACTACCTCCACTCTTCTGAGTTAGATCTTCATTCTTGTGAAACCATTTTTCTGACCTATTCAGTACTTCAGTCTCAACTGCTGTAGGCTCATAGCACATTGATGACACGAAATGGATTGTGGCAGTCTTTCTAGTTTCTTCACCATGTCTACACCCTGTTTAGATCAGGGGTGGGGAACCTAAGGTCCTTGCCTGGATCTAGCCCGTGAGGCTCAGGGGCTCCCCATGAGCATGGGGAGAGAGGTTTACTGGTGCTCCAGCTCCCCCCTCCCCCCCCCAAACTCCTCACAGTGCTGGAATATAGAAATCTACTAGCCTGGGAATGTAGGGAGTGTCTTTCTGCTTCTCAGTCAGGGGCCACGTCAGTGATTTGGGTCAGTGGCTCCTGACCCAAGAAAGGTATCCCACCGCGGGTTTAGATGGTGCCCATCCCTTTGTTTTTGAACAGGAAAGATTCTTTTGTATACATGTACTAATTAGTTGGTCTAGACCAGGGGTCAGTAACCTTTCAGAGGTGGAGTGCCAAGATTTGACTGACTTGCTTCTGTGTACAGGTCTGAGTGCCAATGTTACTTTTTAAAGTCAATAATCGTCCTACTTAAAGCAGCTTCATTAATAAATAAATAAATAAAGATTCAGATCTTACCTTTTTAGTGCAGGGGTCAGCAACCTTTCACAAGTGGTGTACCAAGATTAACTTATTCATGGATCTGTGTGCCAGTGAAAGGAGAGGAGAGTACAGTGATCTTATTTTCTGAACCAGCTGCAGCTAGGAAGAATTCTTTAATTTAAACTAGATGAAGCATTTTAAATTTATCATGTTAGTTTATCAAACTTCATTTTAAACAAAGTAAAATATTACATCCAACGCAAAAGGTTTCAATGTTTTCCTTTTGACAAGGTGTCACGGATCCTCCCCCTTCCCCTCCCCCCCAAACTCATGTGGGAATGGGTCCTCATGTTTACTGCACGGAGGCCCCACTCCCTAGCTTTGCTCTAGGCTTGCGCTCTGAGGGGGGTTAGATCGCAATCTACGCCAACTTATTTGGGAGAGACCAACCTACCGCCCAGCAAGCCGCCCGCTTCCCCACGGTTGGGGGAGAGTCCCCGTAATCGGGGATGGGGAGGACCCGGCGCCCGTCGGGGGGTTACTCAGGGCCCCTCCAGGTCTGTTGGAAGTGCTGCTCAAGGGGCCGTCGTCTTGGGCCCGTCTCGCCTTTGGGTCCAGTGCACATCCTGGGGACTGGACCACTCTTCCCCTGGCGTCCCAGTCCTTCGCCTCCTAGCAACCTCCCTGGCTGCTTCTGCCGACTCGGCACCCCGGGTCGCCCTGCCGCAGCGCCTGCCGCTCGCCTCTGTGCTCTTGGCATCGGGGGCCGCTCTGCCCGCTGCCCGGCGTCCGCGGCTACTTGTTGGGGCGCCCGGACCTGCTCCGTGCTCCCAGCTGCTTCCGCTGCCGCTACTCAGGTTCTTCGCCAGCTTCCTCCTTCGGCCGGCGTCCGCGGGGACGCGATGGCTGGCCCCCTGCTCCCTGCCGGGGTCCTCCCCCGGCCGGCATCTGCGGTCACTCCCTGGGATGCCCCGGCCGGCCCCACGCTCTCCGCCACTTCCGCCCCTGACCAGCTGGTCCGGCCGCTTTTTAAATGCGGCAGGCGGACCTGGGTGCATGCGCCGCACTGCCGGGGGAGCGAGCCGGTCTCCGCTCTCTTCCCCCGGCTCTCGGGGTTGTCTGCGGGCGCACCCAGGGACGGGGGCACCCCGTCACACAAGGGTTGAGGGTCATTGACCCACAGAAAAATCAGTTGGGGACCACATGAGTGAGAAGCAAAATAACTCCTCTAAAAACCCCCAGTACTCACTGATGTGGCCCCAACTGAGACACCTCACTCCTCTCCTGCCCCAGCCTCATGGAGTGAGGGGAAGAGAAGGGGTGGACTGAGGTTCAGGGCGGACTGAGGTTCAGGGCTTCCCATAGACCAGATTTACTTTTCTGGGGTTCTGAAGTTAGTGGATTTTATGGACTGACTTAGGTGCTCTGGGGTAAGGGTAAAGGGTGCGAGACAGGGCTGCCAGCAAGTAGGATAGGGATGGGGTGCAGGATCTAGGATGGATGTAAGGTGCAGGAGGGGGAGAAGTGAGGTCTGGGGGTAGGGTGCAGAAGAAGGCTGGCAGTAGGATGTCTGGCCAGGTAGGGGGAGCAGGAACAAGGGAGGGTTTTGGAGCAGGGTGGAGGAGGGGATTAAGGAAAGCGTCTAGGCATGAGGAAAGACCTTACCTGGCTTTGTGCCTCCTTGCAGCAATGGAGGCAGGCCCTGCTGCCCGCGCCCACGTGATCCGGGTCTGTCCCAGAGGCCCTGCTGCCACTGTGGTCTGAGGCCAGCCATGGAGACTGCACTGCTATGGCCCATGAGGTTTGGGGCCAACCCCAGAGGCTAGAGATGCCGCTGCCATGTGGTCCAGGGTTGGCCCCAGCCCCTGTGGCTCCCGCAGTGGCACCTCTGGGGCTGGCCAAGGTGCCTCTGAGGAGCTTCAGGCCCAGCCCCACACTGACTTCTCTCACCGCCGGCTTACCTGCTACAGGGAGGAGGGAATGTTCTCCAGTGGCTGCGCTGGGGAGGAGGGGCGAGGCTGAACTCCCTCCCATGTGCTGCTAAAAATCGGCTTGTGTGCTGTAAGTTGCTGACCCAGGGTCTAGACCAAGTTACATGGGGATGCACAAGATGAATTTTATTGGAAAAACAATTGAAACTCCTTAAGCACAACATCCTGGGGAATTTCTGTGAACCCCATTGTTCTATTTTGTAATGCTTTGGGGTTAGCAATTCTAAAATAGATTAAGGAGCATGCCTAAGAAACCCTATATCTTCTCACAGTCAAAGCCCAAAGACACATAAGAGTTGTCTTCTGACAGACATCTAACTATTCTTTCCCCAGTGAAGAGCTATGGCAGCTATTCTGCAGCCCTTGTTCACCTTTATTGTGCACTACAGACTCCATGTGTTCATATCAATTGATGTGGTATTTGGACAATGAGGCCTTGGTTTCCTTTACCTTGTTTCTTCTGCCATCACTTATAGTTGCACACAGTGTACGTACTGCAGTTCTCATTTTGTAACATTTTTTACATTCTGCAGATGGAAATGATTGCATAAGGTGTAAGGCAGTGCTCAATCAGTCCCAGGATGCTGTGAACAGTAGTATGGCTACTGGCTGCATAGGAATGGAAGGCTGCTTTCTGCTTCACCCTTCTCTCCTGCTCTCATTTGTTTATCATGGTGAGGCGGAGCTGCTGAAGGAAGTCCTTTTCTTTTCACTTGGTCTGTCTGTAATGGTGTAAAAACTAGGGCTGTAAAAATTCATTAAAATGTGACTGTGTAACCACTAAAAAAATAAAAGCTTTATACTGCAGAGCCTACAGCGAAGCCTCCCCAGGAGCAGGGTCAGTAGTCCCTGCTGCCCCCACTTCCAGGGAGGAGGCTTTCATGAAGCAGCAGGGTTGACAAGGCCTGCTGCCAGTTCTGCTCTTAGGGAGGAAGCTTTGCTGCAGGCTCTGTAGATGGCTGCTCAGGAGCAGGACTGGCAGCTGCTGCTGGCCCTGCTCCCAGGGAACCAGCATGTAACCTGCAGCGGGGAGGGGCATGGTCAGGCCCACCTTAGAAGGGCTGTTCCAGTGTGGCCAGGACAGGTGGGGAGCTGCTCCAAGCTCTATTGGTTAACTGGAACCAGCTTACTGGTTAACTAGTTAACCTTTTACATTCCCACTAAAATCTCCCACAAAGCTGGTAAAGAATAATTTGTCACCTGACTCTTTTCTTCATCCTTACTTTTGATGAAGTAAGAATGACAGAAGTCGAGGTAATTGTGTGTTAACAAATGAAATAATAAATAGAGACTTTAGAATCTGATACACAGTAAAGTATTTGATCAGGATGTTTGCGGCAGGCACCTTTATGTACATCTTGCTTGTGCAAATAGCAACTGGCATTTGTGAATTTTCGTCTCGTAAATTACTACTGAAGTATGGGATGGGCTTTGTTAATCTGACACCATTGTTAACAGGACTACTTCAGTTCTGTTTCTATCTGCACATTTAGTGGAAAAGGGCAAAAATAAAATGTCCAACTTTTAATATTCATGCTAGTGTTTCCCCATCTATGCTTTCAAAATATCAATTGGGATTTTGTCAGAATTAATGCCTAACTACCAGCTTGTCACCAGTCTTTTGTAAATCCTGGTAATTTAGACCACATCTTAGCCTTGGTTGATGGAGGATCATCTCCAACTCCCTCTCCCTTCATACATTGTTTCACAGCATCAGCATCGCAGGTTAATTGAAATCTTTGTCTACTTATTAGTGTCTCAGTTGGCACTACAAACAATGTTTTATTTTCTGCTGATATCACGATAGAGACAAATGTTTAGTGATGAAATTGCTATTTATTGTGTAATCTATGTTCATGTAAGCATGGGAGCTATAGAAGGAAGCTGCCTCTGAATGAGATTCTCTTACGTAGCTGAACTGCTTAACCAAATAGGGAGCTTGTCTCCTGGCTCTCATTTGGTATGTCTTTGGATGGACCTAGAGAAATAATCAACTTTTGTAGTATGTTGCTGATACTGCCCTATTTAATGTCCTACTTAATGCTAAGAACTATGGGTTGAGGGCAATAATTTTTCAAACACTTTCCCATTGTATTTGATCCTTTCTAAAATATCCATATCATTGGACACGTCTTCACAGTATGACTGACTAAAATGTTGCTTGTGCTTATGACTGGTGACTTGGTATTTCTCTTCCTCCAACCTATCCCTTCAACACATGGCTTTAGTGCTTGGAAGGAAAACTGAAGTGGGTGGTATAAGCTTGAGAGAGGTGGAATTGCACTTCAGTCGTTATGATGGGCATTCCCACCATGTGACTAGGGTCCAAAATTTGTATGCTTTACTTTGGCTTTTAAAGTATTAGTGTATTGGAACACACAACAGTGAAAAAATAGTCACGGGTAACTTCAGGTCCAATAGGTTCTTGGAATGTAGAATCCTAAAAAAGACAATAATGGCAACTTATCTCTTATCGCAGGGAAAAAAATTACATCTCATTAATGCAATATATCACATGTGCTAACAGATCTGCTAACATCTTACATGTCAGCCTACATTGGACATTAGAAAAGTGCTAAATCTCTTGTTTTGTAGCACAACATGCATAGTTTTTTTTTTCTTAGTATTAAGTGTTAGATTATAAAGTATTGGACTGAGACAAATATGTAGTATTCCACTCAGTTATGTATGAACACACACACACATTTGGCTGCTAATACCTACGATTTTGAAGCTAGTTAATTAACTGTAGTAATAAAGAATACAATTTTGATTTTTTTAATATCTGTTGTCATACTGTAAACTTTGTGACTGTCACTTTAAGTATCTGTCCAATGCCTGCTGTGTAGCAAGGCCTTGTATCATTATGGTGGAAAGCAGAATTAAGAGGGTCTTCACCTTAAAAACTGGGGTGTAAATATGCATATTATCTCCATTAAAAACTCCCATTAGGATGTAGGGCCATATCCTGATCAGCATTATTCCAAGGACACTACTGTAAGAACATAAGAATGGCTATACTGGGTCAGACCAAAGGTCCATCTAGCCCAGTATCCTGTCATCTGACAGTGACCAATGCCAGATGCCCCAGAGGGAATGAGCAGAACAGGAAATCATCAAGTGATCCCTCTCCTATCATCCATTATAATTCCACCGACTTCAGTCTAGTCTCTGTCACACCCCACTCCCGGGCTTTATGAGAATTCGCATATGAATATGTATAACTGGAAGAGGATTTATACAAAACAGGTCAAGTAACATACCAATTCCAATGTGACAATCTACTGAATGCATATGTCCTGTTTTTGTGCACTTACCATTCTTGTTGTGAAGTTATATATATGAAATATGGCTCTGTTTAAATGTGAAAATGAGGGCCATTACTGATGGCCCCCGAAACTTAATGGCTCTGATCAAATCAACTCCTTGTGAATAGTCTTGTTTGTCCGATAAGCCCAAACTGTGGTTGGTCCTAGAAAGACACGTGATCATTAGGGATGCAAGATCCCCTTTAATTGGTTAAACCTTTGAAGCTTATTGGGGTTTGAAGCTTATTGGTTAACTATTAACATCCCTAGTTACTCTGCCAGCTGTTACTGGAATCCCTCTTGAACCAGGTATTTTTCCATCAGTTGGGAGTTGCTCAACAAAGGTTTCCCATCCTGAGGCAAAGTCTGCTTCCCATTGCTTAAATAATCAGTCTTTGTCTTCAGCTGGCTTTTGAAACAGGTTGTCCCACCAATAGATATTTGAAGAACTATGAAAATCTGTAAAGATCAATGCCCGAGTTGAAGCTTTTACTTGAGATAAGAACAGCTGTTTAGGGTAAGAATTTGCATGTAACAAGCTTTGCAGTAGATTACAACAGGAGTGAGTAATAATTTTTGGTGGGGAGCCCCTCCAAGATTTTGGAAAGTGGTCAAGAGCTGCAATTTTCTGTGGCAATGGTGCGGGGTCCAGGATGGAGGTTGGGTACAGAAGGGCACATGGGGTAAGGGATTGAGGTGCAGGAGACAGTGTGAGGTCTGAGAGGGAGTTTGAGTGAGTGAAAGAGGGGAGTTGTGACCTGGGTCAGGGAATTGGGGTATAGGATCAGGGAGGGCGTATAGGTACAAGAGAGGATTCTGGCCTGGGGAGGGGTATAGTAGGGGGTACAGGGTCTGGAAGGGAGTTGTGACCAGGGAGCAGGGTGTGCGTGCACAGAGGGTGTGACCTGGGGGAGGGAGTTGGAGTGCAGGAGGGGCTGGGGTGCTAGAGGCAGGCTCTGGCTGGGAGGCGCTTACCTAAGTGCCTCCCTGCCTGCAGCACCCCCAAGGCAGACTGGACTCCCTGTCTGCTACAGCCCCAACATGCTTCAAAATGTAGGCTGCTCCCTCCATGTGGTGCTCAACTCCGAGAGGCTTGTGCTGCCCCCAGATCATTGGGTGACACCTTTCTAATTCCATAGGAGGCTCCTTTCCATTACTCTTTTCCTCCCATTCCACTCATAGCCAGTCTTCAGGAAGGTCAAATCAGATGGATTCTGAGTCCTTCTCATGGCCTTGGCATAGGCCAGATAGACCTGGTTTCCTTCTCTCTCTCAAATGTCTCTGACCACCTTACCCTCTTCTGACTCAACCAGACCTCCTATCTCAGAATGGAGGCACCCAGAGAGACTCCATCTGACTGCCTGGTTCCTATATGGTTCTCTGAGGCAGAGAAAAGATGTTCCCAGCAAGTAAAAGCTGTTCCACCCCAGATTAGAAGACAGATCACTCACAATACCTATCTCTTTAAGTGGAAGTGCTTCATACTCTGCTTCAGACTGCATGGGGCCATTGGCCACTCTGAGATTCAGCAAACCATGTAAAGCATCCTCAGGAAAAACTGTCTTGTGTGAGAAGAGTTTGTTCTATGGCCATTGTGGGAGCTGTGTATCCTTGATAGGCAATCAGTACATAACTGTCTAGCTCTAATGGAGATTCTACCTGGAAGTCACTATGCAGGAATCCAACACCTGTAAGATACAAGTCCATATTCAGATACAAAGATGATATATGCATATAAACAGGATAATCTAGCAAAACACAACTTTTCCATTGACATCTTATATGACATACTTTGCTACCACTGCTATTCAGTTGTACAATGATACAAATGAACATCTTATATACAGTGTCACATTACTCTTTGTCCCCCTTTTCAATATGCCTCTTTAGCTTGTTTCTTGCAAATGTATGGAAAGTGAAGATTGTCATCTGTCTCGTATATGTTGTGACTTATGGTTTTCAGCAAAACCACAGAACATTTCTAGCACTATAAAATAAGTATATTACATTCCACTTTGTACAAAATTAGATTCCTTTGCCCCATGTGGTTTTGGAAATGAATTCACCCAAAACTGTACAGTGCTGATAAGCAAAAAACATGGTCATTACAACAGAATCCAGTTTCAATTATCTTCACAGGATGAAAGATTTGTTGGTCAATCTGTATAAATGGCTTAAGCCTCAAATATGAACAGAAAGTTGTACCAGGCACAAATAAGGCACACAAATATAGAGGATAGCCTTGGGAATGGATAGCTTATCTACTGCAAACAACTTGAGATAACATGCGCTTGAGACAGCTTGCATCATAAAAATAATGCACTGGCGACACAATGAAAAGCTATGGGAGCCTGTGAGAATACAAAAAAAAAAAAGTACTTCGAGACCTACATTTTCAGCAGCCATAGGAACAATCTGGGCTGTGATTTTTAAGGCCGTAAACTATTATGTATGGGAAACTCCGAAATGTATGGTATGATGCTATTACTTGTTGACTTGCCACTACAGTGATTGACATCAATTCACTTCTGTTTATATATAATAAACTGGTCCTGCATGAGGGGATTTGCCAGACCAGGAGAGATCCTTCCCATCATGATCCATGCTCCCCGGCTGCCCTCGGGCTCTTAGCTTGGCCCCACTGGTGCCCCAGCCCACTGGGGCTCTCTAGCTACCACTGGTCCTACTGTTGCCAGGGTTGGAGTGCCATGGCTGGAGCTCTGTGGCCTGGTTGGAGTTCTGCAAGCTGGTGTTGGGGCCAGAGCTCCCTGGTTGCTGCTGGAGCTCCCTGACTGCTGAGGGCGGAACTCCTTGCTGTGGATCCGCCCCCTCCTCAACACAGGGTTCTGGGCTGAATCACTGGTCCCCTCCCAACCACACTCTTGCCCCACTGCCAGACCTCCATGTTTCTGGGCTTTGTGGTCCAGGAACTTCCATGGACCATCATGGACCATGGATGTTGCCAGACCAGAGAGTCCAGGTTTAGGGAGTTTACACCCTGTGTAATATGTTTTCTACTGTATAGAATTTGTATTAATTTGATCTTGCCTCCTTGCCTTGTTTGAACAACAATTAGGAATTGAACTTTGTTGTGTCTTGCTTGTTCCTTATCACTATACAGTATTTTATTACCTTATAGATCTGTAGTAAACTCATCAAGACCTAAATCAAATTATCTTATTCTCTCTCCCCTTTCCCAGAGTGGATTGTTAGAGTATCTCTTTTGTATTTTCCTTCAGCATCATTTATTGGCCCTAGTAGATTGGATTTTTTTTCCTCCCTCGCCCCCTCCTCCACTGTCCTCCCAAGAAATATTGGTGACTGTGACTGTATAAGAAAAGATTAGTTTTACCTTTTGGCCTGAAGCTAGTAAGATTAATTTTCTTCTAAACCCTTGCTGCAAGGATATTTCATACCTCTAGGCTAGTTGCTAATAAAGCTGTCCCCCATACTTGAAATTCTCTGATGCCATTTAAAAAAAACCAAAAACTTGTATTATTTCACAGAAAGGGTCACTTGATGTTTCATGCTCACCCAGCCATGTTGGAAGTCAGGAATTATTTTAATTGCATTGCTTTTCTATATCTGTAGAGGTTAGGGATGATAAATATAGGTTAATTAACCAGTTGATGGCTTTTCCATCGACTAGTCAATGAGCAGCAGAGCCATAGCGGGGTTAAGACCTGGCCTTGGGAGCTAACGCCACTGAGGCTCTGCCTTCTAAATGTATTAACAGCCTGCCAGTTGTTAATACATTTAAAATGCTGGTATGCAGCAGGCTGGACCCGGTGCGAGCCTGGAATTATCTGGCCCAGTTCGCACTGGGTCTGTCCCCCGTCGCCACCCCCGGCTGTGCATCAGATTTTTAAATGTAGTAAGAGCCTCCTGGCTCCCTCCTGATACTGGTTCCTGCTCCCTCCCCCACTTGCTGCCTCTGATAGAGCAGCAAGGGGGGTGGGTGACTAATCGAAGGGCTAGTCAACTGTCCAATAAGCAAAAGCTTATCAGATAGTCAACTAGTTGCTTACATCTCTAGTAGAGGCTCTTTACTTCATTTTCAATACTATCTAGATTACGAGTCTGTGGGAAAAATCATCTGTCTCCTTGCTATTTTACACGAAAGGCCAAAAAACTATAATTCTAACAATAGTAGGTCTGAAGAGTCAAACATTTGAGTGCAGAGTTCAGATGGAAAACCTGAACTTTGTTGCCTTGGAATTGTCTTCAAAATTTCATGTATTTATATGATCTGATTTGACAATTAATACAATATACTGACTGGAAAGTCTTAAGTATAAGATACTGTACGTAGAGGGCAGATCCTCTGGTAGCATGAATAGTTTCATCTCTGTTTTCTTCAGGAAACTGTCACCGGCTGTGGTCCACCCCATTTTCTTCAACTAGCCTTAAATCTCATTAAGCCCTGTGGAGCAAGCCTCGTTTGAAGGAAGACACAAATTTAAACTGCTGTGATGACTGTGTTACATTTCAGATGGTCAGTCTTGCTCAAATCCCACAACTGAGCTTAGAATCTATCTAAAGGCTGAATGATAAGCATCAGCATGCTGACTTGGATCATTCATGATAGTAATCTTTCAAACTCCTTTTTCTTTAAAACTCATTTTGACTTAACAATTAATCCTTGTCAGAAATTCTGTGTATAAATTTCCAGTTTGTATACTCATGCGTGCATGTAGATATTGTATAAAATGTAGTGATGAATTCTTGTATAAAGAGACAGTATCTTTAGGGCATAGCTTTTCAACTTTTTCACTTTAACTCTCTGTCTTGAACCAGTCTGATAAGTATACATCTCATCACTGTATCTTAAAGTTCATGGTTGTCTGAGTTTCTCAGAATTCAGTGTGGAGTTGGAAGCAGCCACATGAATGAATTGACCAGGGATCTGTTATTCAGACATGTGAAGTATATTTTCAGATAGCCATCTACAGGAGTCAGGAAGGGATTTGTTCCTCCTACCCCCAAAGTGTATTCTTAAAATAAATAAATCTCCTATATCTGAAGCATCAGGGATGGCCATGGCTAGAGACGGGACATTAGACAGGGAGCGCTGGAGTTCTGAGTTAGCATCAAATCTTATGTGTCGGGTGCTTGATTGTTGTTCACATCCACAGGTCTAACTGCCATATATGGGGGTTGATGGAATTTTCCCCCAGGTCAGAGTGCATGGAGATTTTTGCCTTCTTCAGCAGCATATGGGTGTAGATCACTTTCCAGGATAGTCGGAGTATAACTCACTGAACCCTTTTCCTACCTTTTTCAAGGATCTCAGGCACTGGCACATATTAGTTCCTTATATTCTTGGCCTGTGGTGGACCAATTTTAGTTGTTGAGCTTAGCGTGCAAGTGCTGAGTATTGCTGATAGGCTATGATGCACAGAAAGTCAGACTAGATGATTTGGTGGTCCCCAGTGGCCTTAAACTTTGGATTTCTTGCTGTGAGAACTTAACGTCTGTGTAGGTTTCACTTGTAGAGAGAGCAGTCTTATGCAGATGCAAAGACCCAAAGAAAATGTTAATGTTTGTTAAAGATGTTAAGTAGTGGGCAATTGACTAATCGAATAGTCGATGCATTTTTGCATCGACTATTTGATTAGTCAATAGGGTGCCTCCACCTATGAAGTGTAGCAACAGTCCTATGTGTTGGGTTGCTATTGATTAGTCAATAGGGCTGTTGCTACACTTCAAAGACAAAAGTGCCAAAGCCCGGGGTCAGCAGGGGACTCCCCCACTGCCCCCCAGCTCCAAGTAGTGCTGCCCTTTGAAATGCCGCGGAGAGCCTGGCATCAGGCTCCTCACCACATTTCAAAGTGGACGTGCCACACAGAGCCCAGCATCAGCTGGGGAGTCCCCAGATGATCCCGGGCTCCACACGGTGCTGTTGCTTTGAAATGCTGCCAAGGAGCCTGATGCTGGACTCCTTGCAGCATTCAAAGCAGCAGTGCTGCACGGAGTATCTGATCCTGGGCTCTCCCCCTCTCTCCCTTGTTGTCTCGATTTGTTTATTGGATAGTTGACTAGTCCTTCACATCCCTAATGTTCATATAATGTCCGCAACATTTGCTATTACTTGGTCTTTTAAAAAAAAAAACCAGTACTCTGGCATCTGACTTTCAACTGTATTTTGGTTTGCATAGTAACAGTTTCTATTTCTGATGCATATGTGTCAAAATGTAACAGTTCAGTCACTTTAGCAACCAGCTGACTGTCAACTCTTATGAAAGGTTTTTGGGAAAAATGCTAGTGGCTGCAGTTTCTCACATTTCAAACTTTCTGTTCTATTATTTCTATGATTTTTTTTTTCTTTCAGGTGTACACTTCTGATCCTTCTTAACTTCTACTCTTGTAAACATCTCCAAGACTGACTAATTGTCTATAAATTTGTGGCTAATTTGTGGCCAACCACAACCCAGACTTAGAGGAAAAACAAAACTATTCATAGACTGTTACATTGAGTACTAGGCCATTGAGTTTCTGGAATATCAGTAATGGCCCTCATTAGCGCATCTTGAATAAAGAAATCCACACTTATCGTTCTTGTATATGAAGGTGGAAATATTAAATGCACAAAAATAAATATACACATTCATCAGATTGTAACTTTAAAAATGATATGTTACATGATGCATTTTGCCTAATGCATCTTTCAGTTGTACATATTCAGAAGCCAGTTTTCATAAAGCTTGGTGGTGGTAGGGCTGATAAAGGTCTTTCCTGAAAAATCTATTGGAGCAGCCTGACTTCAATACTATTCAAAAAGGGTTTATGTAAAATAGGTCCTATCAAACTTGCTCTCAGTTTTTTATGAGATTGCATGTTTGGTTGATAAGTGTAATATTGCTGATTTTATTACACTAATATATTTGTAAGGTGTTTGACTTGTTAATGCTTTTAAAATATTTTAAAATATTAAAACCTAGAACAATATAAAGTATGGAGTGGAGTAAAAGCCGGTTAATTGATAGGTTTCAAAATGTAATTATCAACAATCACCAAAGTTATTGGTTCTTGATCCTACACTATTAAACATTTTTACCAGTTACCTAGGAGAAAACATAAAACCTTCACTGTTAGACTGCAGCTGACAAAAATTGGGGGAGTGATAAATAATGAAATGGATAGGGCTCTTGCAGAGAGCTATCTAGACCACTAGCTAGAGTAAGGGTTGGCAACCTTTTCAAACCATAGAGTCAAACTACATCAAAATTCAGAACAAGTGATCAATTCAGTATAAGAATGCCCATTTGCGTGACTGAAAATATACAGCTTAATATTACTAATTATTGACATTAGTAATATCGTAAATGAAACCTTATACTCAAGAACTTCATTTAATACAGGGTTTCCCAACCTATGGGTCGGGACCCAAATATAGGTTGCCATTACATTTCAAAAGGGTTGCCAAGTGTCTCCCCAGGTGGCTCTGCCCCCTCTCCTCCCCCTGTTTTTGAATTCCTTTGGGTCACCAAGTCTGGAAAAGGTTGGGAACTACTGATTTAATGGCACTTCTGCTACATCTTTTGAATTTGACGTTTACATCTACACCAGTCAAATTCAGCTTCATGCACACATTCAGGCTGTCTTCTGTCAATCTTGAGTGCAGATTAACTTTGATATGATTCAAATGAGACAGAGAGCCTGCTCTCATACATAGGTGGAACCAAACATTGAAAGTAAAGCCAAGATGACCTGTTGCATGATGTTGAATGTGACAGGAAGTTATTTCCAAGTTTGCAGAATCATATTATCATTATGCTCCAATTTCTTCAAGTCAACCCATTTGTGTGGTTTTGCCAATTCTGCATGTTGTCGATTAAGGCATTCTAAATCAGAATTCAGCATGATGAATTTTTCCACCCAGATATCCAGCTCCTTGATATGTGCTATTTCCATTTCCAAATCACTGACTGAGATGCTTGGAATGACTGTCAAATCCAGTTCTTCAACGGACACTTTATGTAGACGAATCTTCTACTTAAATTGAGCATTGTGTTTGCAAAAGTCAACAAAACAAGACTTGAATACCATCAGGAGCTTAGAAACAAAGCTGTTGCATATCAAGGCTGTTATTTGGATTCTTTCTTTGATAGAAATCACAAAATATTCATAATATTTCAAAATGTCAGTTTGCCCATCTTGATATCTTCGATGAAGATAGTCAGTTTTGATTCAGATCCAAACACTGCCTGATGCAGAGTCAGGAATGTATTTCCTTGCCCTTTTAGCGTAAGGTTTAACGCATTCAAATGACCGGTAACGTTGATGAGATAGTAAAACTTGACCAACCAGTCAGTCTGAAAGAGTGTTTGTGACACCCTTCATATCTAAAAATGACTTAATCTTGTTAATGCAGGTAGCAAAACAAAACAAGACAAAACTTTGCCACAGTATAACCAGTGAACATTGTGCATTAGTAGACTAGGGTATTCGGAATCTACCACTTCAAGTACTGGCTGCAACTGATGATGATTAAGGGCAAGAATCCAACTGACAGTGCAAATCACCAGTCCCATTACATTTCTGAGTACGGTTCCACAAGATTGTGCACAGCGTGGCTCCTGATTTACAATGCAATGGAAGTTCAAAAGTGGGCAGTTCAGCTGTTCTAAAAAAAAGTGAGGAATCCCCTTTATTTGCTGACCATGCTAGATGCACTGTCAGTATACACAGACACAAGATTGTAAACAAGAAATACAGTTGGATAAAATTCATCATTGTTTTAATGATGTCTTTGTTCCTGGTTTGATTTCTTCATTGGTAATTTCTCAATCATTTCTTCATGCATAATGGCGTTACCAGAAATATATTGTCCCAGAATACACAACTGATTAATGATACCTGTTGGTTGTCTTGTCCAAAGCAAATGAAAAATAAGTAGCTGTACTCAAATTTTGCATTTGTTCCTTGTTGTTCCTAGTTCTGAAACTCCTCAAATAGTTCATGACCAGTGTTTAGCATGCATCTCTTCAAGTAATCCTTGTCAGTGAAAGGCTTCTCCTCTCCAATAATGCTGTATGAGCCCACAAAACTTGTAGCATTTAATCACCCACCATTATTTGACCATGCCAGCAGGCTATTTTGTCCAATGTTCATTTTTTGCTGCAGATCCTCTCAGGCTTTCTTTCGTGTGTCCCCCTCTTAGGGTATTTTTTGCAAATGTTGCATGTTTTGTCATGAAATTTGTGGGTTTTTTTCTTGTTTGAGAACCGTCATTATAAATGAGACAATGTGGAGATGCAGACCTCTCCACAAATGCATTCAAGTCTGTCCACTCCTTTTGGAAATTTTGGTACTCGTCGTCTCTCTTTCTCTTCACCATTTTTATTGTTGGGGGTTACAGAGTTCACCATCATGTATGATGATGGAAAGATTTTTTGACCAATCAAATGAAAACAGAATATTCATGATTGTGACAGGGCATTCACCCTGCACAGGCCCTTTAAGGGCAAACCCCAGCCTGGAGCAGGGCCTGGGAGTTTAGCCCCAGCTGATGCTGCATTAGTTGATTAGGGCCCAACTGGGAGCTATATAAGAGGATGGGCTGCTGCTCCGGGGGAGAGCAGTGAGAGCATGGCTGCTGGGGGAGTAGGAGGCTCCCTGGAGCTAGGGCAGGGCTGGGGAGCTCTGGCCAAGCAAACCCTCAGACTGTAGGGCCTGAAGCACGGCCCGCTGAAGAAACAACAACCCCCGGAAGGGGGGCTCAGAGACTGACATGGGCACTGCCGGAGGGCAGTATCCTGAAGAGAACGCGGTGGCCTGGAGGAAAGAGGGGAGAGACCACCCGAGGGAAGGCACCCTACCAGCAGAAGGAGCTAATTCCTAGGACAGACTGCAGGGGGTGCTGTGGTGATGAGTGAACCCCCTCACAATGATCCCCAATGAATGGACAGGATAGATGGTTGTTAAAATGAACAGTTAAAAGTGAAACAACCAAAAAATAATTATCTTGGCATTGAGCAATTGTACATTTTTAAAATCATGAATTTTTCATTTTAATTTTAAAAAGTTGTGTGTATTTTGGGAATGACAGAGGAGCCATATTTGGTTCCCTACTGAGCCACAGAATGCTAGAACTGGAAGGGACCTTGAGGGGTCATCAAGTCTAGTCCCCTGCCCTCACGGCAGACCAAGCACTGTCTAGAGTAGACCATCCCTGATAAATGTCTTATCTAACCTGCTCTTAAATATCTCCAGAGAGGGAGATTCCATAGCCTCCCTAGGTAATTTATTCCAGTGTTTAATCACCCTAACAGTTAGGAAGTTTTTCCTAATGTCCAACCTAACCTCCCTTGTTGCATTCTTTCTTGTCCTATTCTCAGAGGCCAAAGAGAAGGGAGAAAAATTGTTTTCCTTGTGATCCCTTTTAGGTACCTGAAAACCGCTATCATGTCCTTTTTGTCTTCTCCTTTCCAAACTAAACAAGCCCGGTTCTTCAGTCTTCCCTCATAGCTCATGTTTTCTAGACCTTTAATCATTCTTGTTGCTTTTCTGTGGACCGTCTCCAATTTCTCCATATTTTCTTGAAACGTGGTGCCCAGAACTGGACACAATACTCCAATTGAGGTCTAATCAGCGCAGAGTAGAGCGGAAGGATAACTTCTCATGTCTTGCTCACCACACTCCTGTTAATGCATTCTAGACTCACATTTGGTTTTTTTGCAACAGTGTCACAATCTTGATTCATATTTATCTTGTGGTCCACTATGACCCTTTCTGCAGTACTCCTTCCTAGACAGTTGCTTCCCATTCTCTATGTATGAAACTGATTATTCCTTCCTAAGTGGAGTACTTTTCATTTGTCCTTATCAAATGTCATCCTATTTACCTCACACCGTTTATCCAGTTTGTCCAGATCATTTTGACCCTATCCTCCAAAGCAGTTACAACCACTCTCACGTTGGTATCGTCTGCAAACTTAATAAACGTATTCTCTATGCTAACATCTCAATCATTGATGAAAATATTGAACAGAAACAGACCCCTGTAGAGCCGCACTTGTTATGCCCTTCATTACTTTCATATTTTAAAAACTTTTTGTAAACTACATGTCACAAAACATGTTGGTGAACAGAAGTGGGAAAAGTCAATTTGGAAATTGAGTTGTTTAAGACAATTTCTTCATTGAAGCTAAATCCTTAATGGCTTCTTGTAATTTTGGGAAGTTTTGAGTGTATGTAAATAGGTTTGTAGTAGGCATTTGCAATGTGAGAAGCAGCTGCTATCATTTTAAGCAATACCTAAATCTTTCAAGCAAACAGTATTTTGCTTGAAAGTGGGGGGGATTGTTTTTTTTTTTTTTTTTTTAAGAGTAAAAACTAACCGATTGAAAGACTTGAACGTGCTGTTTTACTAAACTAACAGCCTTTTCAGGATTTCACCTTGTCTCTGTAAATGAAGTTGACCTATTTAGTTTAATCCTTGTATGAAGAGCTAATTAAAATCTTTAATTACATTTTAGGATAACTTAAGTCCAAAACTCTTCTGGGATCAAGTCTAGAAATTGAGTCTCTTAATATTTTGCATTTTGAAAAGTATAGATTACCTTCTTGTATTCAGAATGGCAGTTACACTCTTCAGAACCATTTAACTATTTTTCTTGAGACAGCAAAAGATATAAAATATGAAAGTTAATAGTCAAATGTGTTATCTTAGTATTTACAGCAAGCAAATATCCCAAAATCATAAAGCAGCGAAGCTATTCTTATGAATGTAGTTGTGTTTTAGAATGATACTACCATTGACTGAAGTTATTTGACCATTCTCCTTTGGTGAGTTCAATCCCTTTTGGTTGTTTCAGCAACAGTTAGTTACTCAACACTTTTTATAGCATGGACTGTCTTCTGGACACAGTCCTGTTTGTGCCAGAGTGTGCTATTCATTGGAATAGTAGTCTTATACATTGAAAGCAAATAACAAAAACTGCATACATTAGTTTAAGAAGTATTTTGCCCTTGCTTGTAAATAAATGAATTACACTTTCTCCTTTTGCCTTTTTTATTTTCCCTTCTCAATGTTTCTGTCCTTCGCTCCTCTGAGCATGTTTCCTTGCCTCCTTTTTCTACTGCTCTTCTGAGTAGCTGGTTCTTTTCCTTGTCTTGCACAGCATTCTGAATTGCTTTAATTCTACTGGGCTTTCTTTTCCAACTGCCAGCTCCAGTTCTACTATTTTCTTCTGCTCCCTGTATGTTGAATTAACTTAAGATCGCTTATCTAAAGGAGCCCTAATGAAGACATTGGCTGGATCCTCTTGTTTCCACCGTACAGTAGAAGCAACAGGAAGCAATGAGAAGGCCGCTAACTGGATGAAATATAAAAGCTTCAGAGGTAACAGACTGTAACAGGAAAAATTAAAAAACAACAAATAATAGTCTAGTAGCATCTTAAAGACTAATAAAACATGTAGATGGTATCATGAGCTTTCATGGGTACAGCCCACTTGTTCAGTATTAGAAGTCCAGATCCAAGAATAAATATGTGAAGGGGGCGGAGGAAAGGAGGGAAAAGTAGAGGAAAAAAGGAGGGGAGGGAAAAAGAGAGACTGGGAGTAGATGGTTCAAATACTTACAAGAGGCCGATAAGAGCAATTAGCACCTCCATAAGCGGCGAGAAGTTCTGTGGCACCTTATAGACTAACTGAAGTGTAGGAGCATAAGCTTTCGTAGCAAAGACCCACTTCGTCAGATGCATGTAGTGGAAATTTATACCAATATATACCTATATATTTATACCTGCCTCTGGAAATTTCCACTACATGCATCTGACGAAGTGGGTCTTTGCCCACAAAAGCTTATGCTCTAACACTTCAGTTAGTCTATAAGGTGCCACAGGACTCCTCGCCGCTTTTGCAGATTCAGACTAACACGGCTACCCCTCTGATACTTAACCAACCAACCTATGGAGGTGCTAAGTCATTAGGATGTGGAAGGTAGTGTGCCAGCCAGCCAATGTCCCTATTCATACCATTTGCATAAGAATTAAACTTGTGAATGAAGTTAAGTTCCAACACTTCTCTGTGTATTTGGCTTGTGGAATTGGCCTGAAACAACAGGGTGACTTGGAGATCCATTAATGAGTGTTCAGGCAGATTGAAGTGTTCTCCAACAGGTTTTTGTGTACTGTCTTTTTGGATATCTGATTTGTGTCCATTATTCTTTCCCTTAGAGACTGTCCAGTGCAAAGTTCAGATGGAAAACCTGAACTTTGTTGCCTTGGAATTGTCTTCAAAATTTCATCTATTTATATGATCTGATTTGACAACTAATACAATATACCAACTGGAAATTCTTACGTATAAGTTATACTGTACGTAGAGGGCAGATCCTCTGGTAGCATGAATAGTTTCATCTCTATTTTCTTCAGGAAACTGTCACCAGCTGTGGTCCACGCTGTTGATGTGGTTGTGTCCAGTGATGAAATTGCTAGTGTAGATTTGTGGACAGAGTTGGCACCAGAGCTGATTGGAGTGGTATGTTCCTGGATGATTATGATGGAGCTGTGTTGTGTGGTTATTGGAAAGAATGTGTTTGAAGTCAGGGGGGTTGTCTGTAGGTGAGAATTTGCCTTTCCCCCAAAGCCTCTGAGATCAGGGCTGGATTACCCAATAGTAAGACTAAGCACGTGCTTAGGGCACCAGCAAAGCAGGGGCACCAAAAAAAAAAGGAAGAGATTTTATGGCATAGTATTGTTTTTATTTTGAATTACATATGGGGGAGAGGAGGAGAACCATAATCTTGTCAGTGCTTAGACCCTCAGTCTTAATCTGGCCCTGTCTGAGAGTGAGGTGTCATTTTCCGGGATAGGTTGTAGATTGTTGATAATGCGTTGGGTGGGGGGACATGGTTAAGTTGTGGACTATAGGTGATGACAAGTGGAATTCTGTTTTCTCTTTTGGGCCTGTCCTGAAGTAGATCCTGTAGGTGTTGATCTCTGTCTGTGGGATTGGAGCAAATACGGTTGTATCTTAGGGCTTGGCTATAAACAATAGATTGAGAATGTGTATGGGATGGAAGCTAGAGGCATGAAGGTAAGTGTAGCGGTTGGTAGGTTTCCAGGATATGGTGGTGGAAATTTGGCCATTTAATTGTATGGTAGTGTCAAAGAAGTAGATTTCTTGTGTGGACTCATCCAGGCTGAGGTTGATAGTGAGGTGGAAGTTGTTGAAATCCCTGTGAAATTTTTTCAAGGGTCTCTTTCCCATGGGTCCATATGATGATGTCATCAATGTAGCATTAAGTAGAGTAGTGGTGTTAGGGGGCGAGAGCTGAGGAAACGTTGTTCAAGGTCAGCCATATAGATGACATATTGTGGTGCCATGCAGATGCCCATGACTGTGCTGCAGACTTGAAGATACAAATTGTGTCTGAACTGGAAGTAGTTGTGGCTGAGGACAAAGTCACAGAGCTCTGTAACTATGTGTGCAGTGCTGTCATCGGAGATGGTGTTCCTGATAGCCTGTAATCTGTCTTCATGTGGAATGGTGTAAAGAGCTTCTACGTCCATGAGGGCCAGGATGGTATTTTCAGGAAGATTACTGATGTTTTGTAGTTTCCTCAGGAAGTTGGTGGTGTTTCGAAGATAGCTAGGAGTGCTGATAGCATAGGGTCTGAGGAGAGAGTCAATATAGCCAGATAATCCTGTTGTAAGTGTGCCAAAGCTTGAGATGATGGGTCGTCAGGGATTTCCAGGTTTGCGTATCTTGGGTAGCAGGCAGAAAACTTCTGGTCAGGGATTGGGGGGGGGGGGAGGGTGTTAGTGTAACGTTGGCCCTGAGCAGCACCTGGGAGCTTTATGAGCAGTTGTTTCAGGTTTTTTGGTATTCTTTAGTGGGATCACAGGAGAGAGACTTGTGGAATCTGGTGTTGGTGAGTTATCTGGTCATCTCCTGTTCATAATGACCACACGATGAGAGATACCAGCTCTTCTGAGACTGCCCACAAACTTTGAGTGGCTAACTATTTGATTTGTTTTGGGCTTCACTCAGACAGATTTGCTTGACCATAAGTAATGTATTATTTTAATGTAGTCTTAGAACTACTGTAGATTTAGTTAACATTATTTTTTCCTTGTGTTGCTGAATGAGTAAACTGTCCAGCTGCAAGCTGCTACTTGTCAAAGTCTAACCTAAACCCATTGCTGCTTGTCCTAGGTGTGAACAGAAACTGGTATGACCAGAAACTGTCCCTAAGGCTCTGTGGGATTTGAACTCAAGACCCTGGATTTACAAGACCAATGCGCTACCCCATGACTCTCAAGAACAAGCATCTATATGAGACTGATTAGGGGCATGTGTAGTGGCTCATACATGGTGCTTGGTGGCAGTACAAAACTAACATGGTAGTGGTGCTTGGTGGCAGTACAAAACTATGAAACATGAGAGCTTTATAAATGGATTGGCATCTGAATCCATGTATATTGCATGATATAACTGCTGATTCCACCAAGCGTAATCTGGCTTTCAGGGTAGAACACATTTCTGCATGTAATAAGAGTTAAGCGCTTAGTAACAAGCCTTTAATGAACCTGTAGCTATTTCATTTACGAAATGAGATGCTTCTCTACTGTGGGTGAAAATCAGGCAGTTGAGTAGATTTTAATGGGGCTGTGATTACTTAGATTGCTGGCACCTGGTGATTTTTTTGTACTGTGGCAGTTCCAAAGACAATAACTAGCCATCGTGCCAAACTATTTGCGGTTTCTGTTTGCAACAGCCTGAAATTGCTACAGTACAAAATATGCTTCATCTCATTATTACAAAATATAAAAATTCTAAAGACAATTTGAAATTAAACAGTGTGGGTTCTATTTTTCTTCTAGAATTCTATTTTACTTCCAATATTGGTTGTCAAGTGTATTCAAAAATTATGATTGGGCTGCAAAATAATAATTAGGATTTTTTTTTTTTTTTTGGTGATTCTTTCTTTCTGGTTCTTGAATCTTCGTGGTCCAATTTTTCAACCTTTCTGAAACCGTGATGGTGAATACTTTTTTTAAAGTAAAAGCTAAGATTGTCATGATCACATACATTCAAGAGGTAGACTTTTTAGTAAAGCAAAGCATTACAGGGCACCCAGGGTTACAGGGCAATTGGTGATGCAACCACTTACTGGTGTGGATTGAACCGCACACCCATTTTGTGGAATTTGGTTTTATATGGAGTTATGTGGAAGGGATTTGAGGGTGAGGTAGCAGTGGGTTGGATGGGTTTAAGCAAGGGCTGTATATTGTGTTGGTGTTTATTTTAGGGTCCTGTGGGTTTGTAGAAGGGATTGAAGGGAGGTGGGGAATGCTGAAAATGATGGAAGGATGTGGGAAGGAAATTATTTGGGTATCTGTGGTGGAGGATGACTCTGGGGTGGGGACTGAACATAGGCTGCTGTGTAATGGTGCTGGTGGCTGGAGCTGGCTGGCTGTCTCTGTGTCTGGCTCCTTTTCTTCTCAGGCTGTTTTTCCCTTCCCTTCCTCTGTTTTGCTCAGTACTTAGTACCAGCCTCAGTTCTGTTGGCAGGCACCCGAGGGGGAAGGACATGGCTGCCACATCAGTGATCGGGCTGGCTTGTTTGGGAACAAGTTGCACTCAGATGGAATCTGCCTGCAGCATCATGAAAAGAGTTGGAGGTGCTGAGATCCAAACTGTAAACCCTGTATATGATGGAAAACACTTCAGGCCAAGGATTGCAGCAGCACCTCTGGCACCATTAGTTCTAATACCTGTTTGTGAGGTCCTCATGGGCCGCTCTTACTGTTGGCCTCCATGGGGTATTCCTGTTCATCCTGTTACTGGGCAGCCAGCCAGCTCAGTGCCAAGTGCCACACGGGGCTTTGCCAATGGAGCTGGGCTGTGCAGGCAGGGGGCAGAGTGGCTCCAATTTGAGGTGAGAGGACTGGCTCCTTCTTGTCTGAGCTACCCACTGCCTATAGATATATCTTTTTGTAGTTTGAACATATAAATATAAAAAAGGCTGATGATAAGCTCTGGATGCCTGCATGGACATAGTTGGATTACATATTTTATAAGTCAAAAGCGGTGGTAGCAAACAAATATACTTATCAGAGAAGCAGAAATTTCCCCTCCACAACACCTTCATACCCTGCCAAATAACAATTTATTCCTCCATCAGACCAGAAGAAGTGGTCTGTGGTCTATTATCTATGGTTTGTAACCTATCCTTTAAATCGGCTTCCGTACCTAATGACTGGAAGGTAGCCAACATGACACCAATATTTAAAAAGGGCTCTAGAGGCGATCCTGGCAATTACAGACCAGTAAGTCTAACTTCAGTACCGGGCAAATTAGTAGAAACAATAGTGAAGAATAAAATTGTGAAGCATGTAGAAGCACATAATTTGTTGGACAAAAGTCAACATGGTTTCTGTAAAGGGAAATCCTGTCTTACTAATCTATTAGAGTTCTTTGAAGGGGTTAACAAACATGCAGATAAGGGGGAGCCAGTAGATATAGTATACTTAGATTTTCAGAAAGCCTTTGGCAAGGTCCCTCACCAAAGGCTCTTGTGTAAATTATATGGCCATGGGATAAGAGGGAAGGTCCTTTCTTGGATTGAGAACTGGTTAAAAGACAGGAAACAAAGGGTAGGAATAAATGGTAAATTTTCAGATTGGAGAGGGGTAACTAGTGGTGTCTCCCAAGGGTCAGTCCTGGGACCAATCCTTTTCAACTTATTCATAAATGATCTGGAGAAAGGGGTAAGCAGTGAGATGGTAAAGTTTTCAGATGATACCAAACTGTTTAGGATAGTCAAGACAGAAGCAGACTGTGAGGGACTCCAAGAAGATCTCACCAAACTGAGTGATTGGGCAACAAAATGGCAAATGAAATTTATTGTGGATAAGTGTAAAGTAATGCACACTGGGAAAAATAACCCCAACTATACATACAGTATGACGGGGGCTATTTTGGCTATGACAAATCAGGAAAGAGATCTTGGAGTTATCGTGGACAGTTCTCTGAAAACTTCCACGCAGTGTGCAGCGGCGGTCAAAAAGGCAAATAGGATGCTAGGAATTATTAGGAAAGGGATAGAAAATAAGACCCAGAATATTTTACTGCCCCTGTATAAAACTATGGTACGCCCACATCTTGAATACTGTGTACAGATGTGGTGGTCTCATGTAAAAAAAGATATTTTGGCCTTAGAAAGGGTTCAGAAAAGGGCAACTAAAATGATTAGGGGTTTGGAACGGGTCCCGTATGAGGAGAGGTTAAAACGACTGGGACTTTTCAGTTTAGAGAAGAGGAGACTGAGGGGGGATATGATAGAGGTCTATAAAATCATGAGTGGTGTGGAGAGGGCCGATAAAGAAAAGTTATTTATTAGTTCCCTAAATAGAAGAACTAGAGGACACCAAATGAAATTAATGGGTAGCAGGTTTAAAACTAATAAAAGAAAGTTCTTCTTTACACAGCGTGTAGTCAACCTGTGGAACTCCTTGCCAGAGGAGGCTGTGAAGGCTAGGACTATAACAGAGTTTAAAGAGAAGCTAGATAATTTCATGGAGGTTAGGTCCATAAAAGGCTATTAGCCAGGGGATAAAATGGTGTCTTTGACCTCTGTTTGTCAGAGGCTGGAGAGAGATGGCAGAAGACAAAATCGCTTGATCGTGTCTTCGGTCCACCCTCTCTGGGGCACCTGGTGCTGGCCACTGTCGGCAGACAGGATGCTGGGCTAGAAGGACCTTTGGTCTGGGCCAGTACGGCCGTTCTTATGTTCTTATGTTAAGTGAATTCAAGAGGTTAGTGGCCCTGAAAGGACATTTTGCTAGCTGTTTCCTATTGTAACATTTATTGATACAAGTACGGTATGTCTACACTTCATTTCTCTTTCGAGAGAGAAATACAAATACAGGTGAGCGAAGTTGCAAATGAAGTGCGGATTTGAATTTCCTGCACTTCATTTGCATAATGGCATCCAGGTGCTTTTTCCAAATAGCCTATTTCTAAAGAAAAAACGCAGTCTAGACGTGGTTGTGAGGAAAAAACGCTTCTTTTGAAATAACCTTTACTCTTTAAAAAATTAGGTTTAAGGGAGCTCGATGGAGACTCCTGCAGGCTGGATCTGGTGGGTTGGTGGGCTAGACGTGGCCCCTGGACGACACTGAAGTACTATAGTAACACAGATACCACTGTGCCGCTGCAGCTTTTCTTCTGAGAATATGGCCTAAATCTTTCCCTGTGTGTGGCAAAAGCCAATATTCTTTTATAGTCGTCACATTTAACAAGTCAGCATTTTACCTCCAGTTGTCACATTATGTGAGATATTGCAGCTATTTCCATAAGCTCAGAAGAGAAATGAACTGTGGTATGTCAGAAAAGTTAGATGTCAAATTTTTTTTAATGAATATCGTAATAGGTAAAGTGAAGGATTTATATTTCTTTCTGATTTCATTCATATACTTTGAGTCTGTTTTTCAGAGTTAGCTTAGGTTATTTACTTAGTTGCCTGAAAGGTGAATTCCATGAAAATATTTCTGAAGCTTTTTGCATAACCCCAGCAGTGTAGCTGTGGTAAGTGGTGTCTGCATAAAAATATCATTCCATGGTTTTTTATTATTAACGGTTCTGATTTGTCCCAAACTGAATGAATAGTGTACTTGGGAAAAATTGTGCTCTCACCTGAATAAATTCAGAATCTCTCCAATAACCTTATTATTAAATAAAGGGATTACCACGGTAATTATGTGCAAAGAGCAAACGTAAAGGTTTAAATTGAAATTACTGTGTATGCATGCTGAACATTGGATCCTATATTTATTTTTATGTTTAATGCACTAAGACTGAAACTTCCCCATTTTGTTAGCTAGATGATAGCAAATGTTACCTATTCTTTTTTTTTTTTTTTTTTTTAAATTACATGAACTCAATTTCTGGGCTAATTATCAGTGACTTGATCATATAAAGGAATTCAAGACCTAAAACGAGGCTTAAGAGCTTGAATGCCTTTGACTAGAGTTATGGCATTTAGCTGTGCATTATGCAATGATACACCAAACAAAAAGATGCTGTGAAAAGGGTGCAGGCTGGGAATTGGAGGAAAAAGGGGAATTAGGACACAATTGAGACATCAAAATATTGTGAGTTCACTGTAGACTTCGTGAAAGGAGCTTTTATTTTGATTAAAGTTTCCTAAAAAGGCAACTTTAATTAAAAATAAACGAACAAACAACAAAAAATCACCTCTGAATTATAGCTGCAGTTTAAATTAGGTGCAGGGTTTTAACCCAGCTATCAGATTACATGGTTTCCAATGCTAAGAAATAATTCAGGGTAAGGCTATGTTGACTACAGCCTGTGTTGCTAAAATGCACGTTGCTCAAGAGTATGACTATTCCACTCCCTTGAGTGGCATAAATTACTGGCAAGTGCTTATGTGCACAGCACTATGTCTCTGGGAGAGCTTCTGCCACTGACATAGCTTCTCATACTGGCCAAGTAGTGTTTTATGTGGATGGGAAAGCTTTCTCTCACCGATAGAGCATTTTTACTAGATGCATTGCAGCAGTGCAGCTTTATCAATTCATTTGTGCTGCTGCAGCACTGTACATATAGACATGGCCTAAATTTAGTTTTAATGTTATTTATGTAGAGCTGGTTGTAAATTTTGTAAATGTAAATTACATAGGTAGGGTTACCAGATGATTTCAAAAAAATACTGAACACACTTGATCTCAGATGGGAGGGGGCCAGCCGGGAGGGGAGCGGGCCTGGCTGGGAGGAGGTCGAGGGGAGCGAGGCTGGCCAGTGGAGATGGGGGGCAGAGGAATGGCTGGCGAGAAGCAGGGCTGGCCAGGGGGAGCAGGCCTGGACGGGGGAGATGGGGAGAAGGAACTGGTCAGTGGGGAGCGGGGCTGGCCCAGGCACATGCAGATCCCATCCTGCACACAGCCCCAGGGATTCCATCCCGCCCTGCCCCCCTACTGTGTAGTTGCGTACTGCCTGGCTGGTAGACATGCTCACACAGTGTGAGCGTGTCTACCAGCCAGGCAGTACACATCTATGTACTCGATGATGATGATGATGAAACTTATTTAATTAGAAAATATCGGATATTTATATGTCCAGTATTTTCTCAATTTGTTTCCTGGACAGAGAGCTCAAATACTGGACTGTCCTGTTCAAAACCAGACACCTGGCAACACTATACATAAGTGATTTGTATGACTGAAAAATTGAATAGGTTTTTCCTTTTGAAAGGCACATTTTATAATTTCAAAATAGGTACTCAAATGTAAGTTTGAAGAAAAATTTGTTTAACAAACCTGATGAATCAAAATTGTAGTACATTATGAAGATTAGAAAGAATTTTTAAAATTGGAAAATTAATTTTTTGGGAGAGAAGGGGTATGTATCATCCTGCAGACTTGCATACATTCATGAATAACACCAACCTCGTGGAGTTTACAAACATGCATAAAGTTTAGCATCTGTGTAATGGTTTGTAAGTCAGAGATTAGACTATATGTAAGGTGTTTTGGGGAGGAAGGTTCAACTAAGTTTGACCTGCTTGGCTTATGTTCTTGAAACTAGACAAATGAGGGTTAATCATTGTCTTGGATTCTGAGGTGGCTGGATGAATGAAGAGCTATATTGAGTCATTTAAATAGTATTGAATGGCTCTAAAAATCCTTCAGTAGTAATTCCTGCAAATTCAGAGGTTCTGCCCTTTCATTTTAAGAGTTATATTAAATACACTAGACATAGTACAAATAGAGAGGCTGTACTGGGGGCATTTCATTAATTTCCAAATGAATTTGAAAACTGATCTTCAAACAGATTTTGTAATGTTGGACTAAGGCTATGTCTACATTGGCAATTGAGTAATAAAACTTAGGTGATTCAGAGATGCTAACCATCCTCCCCCTCCCAACCCCCCCCTCCCACAGTTTTGCCTCTGCAAATGTCAGTGAATAGCACAAGTTTTTTTTATGGGCTTGTCTTCAATGCCGAGTTAATTGAAGTTACTTGAGAGTTGCTTCTAACTTGATTCCGGTTCACACATAAGCATTCTTAACTATATTGTGGAGGTGCTTAACTTGTTTGCTCAAGAGCAGTGGTCATCAACCCGTAGATCGGGATCTACTGGTAGGTCTTGGAGCCTCTGACAAGGTGATCTTGACTCATTTGGCTAAGAGGCTACCAAATGCTGGCACTTCAGCTGCTCCTTCCTCCACTGCTGCACGTCTCCCGCCCTTTGTCTTGGAGCTACCCTTCCCTGGAAGCTTCCTGTTTGCTGTGCAGGACAGGGAAGGAAGAGGTGGGGGCCCTGATGTAAGGGTGCCCCTCTCACTCTCTGTTCTATCTCCACAGAACAGATGAGGGGGCACAGGGCTTGGGATGGAGGGAGTTTGCCTGCAAGGCAAGTGAATGTGATTCATGTGTTACTCACATGACCACTCGTAATGTGGACATATCTGCATAGGTGTTAACTTCCTGGAGCAACCACAGGAAAAAAAATTAGAGGGTGCTTAGTACCCACCAGCAGCCAGCTCCTCCTCTGCATCTCCAATCTGATAGCGGCCCTGCTGATCAACTCCTCCTTGTCACTCTTAGAGCATTCTGTCTGCTGTGATCAGCTGTTTGGTGGTGTGCGGGGTTGGAGGAAGGTGGAGAGGTAGGTCACACTGGGGAGGACGGTGGCTGAGCGGGCCAGGATGAAATGGAGTAGAGTGTGGGCATGGGAAAGGGTTAGGGGACAGGGACTTCCATTGGGAAGAGGTTAGGTAAGAGCTTGGGGGTAGGGATTGTAGCAGTCAGGATTTACTGGTGTGGTATCCTGACACATCTCCTGCTCAGTCAATGATGATAACCATTCAGCTGTGTGCGTTTGTATGTTTGCTGCCCCTGTTTACTGTATTGACCATGCACGATTAATCAACACAGTAGACTCTGAGAGCCCTCAAAGACCACAAGATCAGACAAGGATTGAAGATGCCTGACTAGATTTATTGTTAAATGAAGTACAATAATAGTTGTCAGTAGACAATACTGAACCACTACACTCGTGGACTCTCTTAATAATGGACCAATTCAGTCTGTGACATGAGGTAATATGGGAAGTCATCACTGCCCCGTAGGCCAGCCAAACACCGCTCTTTGGGGTACACTTTTATACACAGGTACAAACAAGTAACACATTAACAAGTAACACATCATTCTGACATATCACGTTGCAACCTCCTGTTGCTTAATTACCACCTGTTAACCCAGGAGTAGGCAATAATTTTTAATGAAGGGCTACTCCAAGATTTTGATAGGTGGTCAAGGGCCACACTTCCGTGGAGGAGTGTGGAGTTTGGGACAGTGGGTGAGGTGTGTAGAAGGGTGCTAGGGATACAGGACTAGGCTGCAGGAGGGTGTATGGGGTCTGAAAGGTGAAAGGGGGGGTTATGGGTGCAAGAGAGGATTCTGGTCTGGGGGAGGAGTGTAAGTGGGGGTGCAGGAGGGAGTTGTGACCTGGGAGAAGAGGAGAGAAAGGATGCAGAGGGTTTGGGTGGTGACATGGGGCAGGGGAATGGGGTGCAGGGGCAGGGAGAAGTACAGTGCAGAAAAGGATTCGCCGGGGGGAGGGCAAAATTCAGAGTCTGGAAGGAAGTTGTGACTTAGAGGAGGTGGGGAGAGGAGATACAGAAGGTTTAGCTGGTCACCTGGAGCAGGTAGTTGGGGGGGGGGGGGGAAGAGTGAGGAGGCATGTGCCAGAGGAAGGCCCTGGCTGGGAGGTGCTTACCTAGGCGGTTCATAGCCAGCAGCTCTGCACAAACCTGAGACAGGCTCCATGCCTTACTGCTGGCTGAGCTGCTCCACGTGGCTCTGCTCTAGTACAGGAAGCGAGGAGGCTTCATTTGCTGCCCCTGCCTTCAGCAAAACTGGCCAATGGAAGCAGAGGGAATTTTGCTAGGGGGTGGGGACAGTGCACAAAGCTTTCTCCTCCCTGCCCAGACTGCATAGCATTTAGCAGCCTGCAGTTTAAAGCGGCTGCTGCTGCTCTATAGTAAGGGTGCCTCCTCTTTCCCACCCCTGCCTTACTCCATGCAAGAGGGGATCAATTATTGTCTATCATGCTGTCAGTGTAGACCCTGTCCTGAACTTGGGTCGGTATGTCTGTTTGTGGGGAGGAGGTTGGTATTAAGATGTTTCTTAATGAGGTGTTCTAATTCGATACTTATGGAATGTATTTACTAGCTGTGCCTTGTACCTCTTAGGTATGAGTATTTGTGTAATATCAGCCAACTTCTTTGAGCAAGGCCTGCCTCTTGCTCACAGTTTAACTCTGGGCCTCAGGCATTACGCCTGGCCTGTGATCCATGGGCTTATGTTTCAGACCCTCATCTCAGGTTGGGTCAGGTTGAGGTGGGGTCTGGAGCACAGCAGGGGTTTAAGCATCTTTGGGGTCCAGAGGAAACTGGTACCTGTGCCTGTCTGCATGCTGCTAGTCCTTCATTATCTTTGCACAATTATCTCTGTCTATTCCGAAAGGACAGATGTGATTTTGCACAATTCACTGGTGAAGAATTAATAAAATGGTTGGGTTACTGCACCACTAAGAACCATCCTGAGTACAACATCAGTGCAGACATTGCAAGTCTTTTGCAGCACTGTTCTTGCTCAACCACGGCTTCTTGTGTGCATAGAGAATAACTTGCGTGTGGGTAAATTTTGAGTTAACTCTGTAGTGAAAACATACTTTTAGGTGCTTTTGAAAATCCCACCACTAGATGAAAAGAGATGAATTATCGTCTAAGGTCTTTCAAGTCATTGAAGCCTAAATCTGAAGACCAAAATAATTGATCTACATGAAAGTCAAATGTAGTCTCTTATAACTTGGCATTAGTTTTAATTTTTGATTGATTTTATTTTAGAGAGGGCAGCAGCCTCTTCCATCTCTGATTTACAATGAGTGCCAAAGCTGCTATCAACAAAGAAATTTTTGCTCCACATGATGAAAGGATGCTGGGAGCTGTCCAAGTGAAAAGGAGAACAAAGAAAAAGATCCCTTTCCTAGCAACTGGGGGCCAGGGTGAATATTTAACCTATATCTGCTTGTCAGGTAAGATGAATGATTTTGACTTTCAGCTATCCTTTTGGTTTATCTTTGAAGTTTGATTAACTGATTGACTATCATCTGTTGCTATAAGAAACGGAGTGACTTGCATTTTTATAATGCAAGTGGATGAACTATGGTGGCTACATCTTCAATAAGCCTATATTTGAATGCAGAAAGTGTGCGGTTTGTCATATCATAGTTGACAAACAGCAGCTGATTTATCAGATGGCTTCACAGATCTTATTAAAACCAGCTTTGGCATAGTAGCACAGTGTGAACTTATCCCATGGTTAGTGTATTTGGAGATATTAGGTCTTTGTTAATCTGATCCAGCTATTCCTCAGAGGGATGAACTTTATATTGTACCTGCTTCTCTTATTTCCTTCAGTTGTCTGAAACGAATACTACCCTGTTCCTTTCAAAGATCCTTTCAGAATATGATTGTCATTGGGATCACGGGAATTTAGCTGTAACTGAAATGTGTTCAGCTTTGTGAAGAATGTCACTGTCACCTAATTTAAAAAGGAGATAGAAAAAAATACTTGTGTTTTTTATCAAGGATTTTGGGTGAGGATGGGAAGAAAGAACATAATCTTTGCAAGGGGTCATAGAAAGGAGAAGGATGGTCTAGTTGTTGCTAAAGTATTTAGGCATGTTTTTGGTATGCAGTGCCATATTTCATTAAGCTTCAAGCAAGCAGCCTAGCAAAGGCTACAAATTTGAATTTGGAAGAGTAATATAGTAACATAGCACTGATGATTTTAGCTTTTTTAAATGTGCATATTTTACTTTTATGCTTTAACATCAGGTAGTCAGAAGTGTTATTTAGTGTCCCTCGTTTTGCTCATTCAGACTGAGTTAACTGCATACTATGACAACATAATATGCATGCCACAGACATAATTGCTGTCCTACATGGTGTGAGGGTTTTGTTGATGACGTTGGTTTTTATGCAATGTATGGGTTACAGCATAAATATCATCGCAATGATCCAAAGAAGTCAGACATTTTCAAATGGGGACAAAGAAAAGATGACTCAAACTATTTGTAAATCCTTTAAGTAAGGTGATCATATTTCCCTATGCTGAATATGGAGCACCTGGTAAAATTACTTGTATTCAAGCAAGTTCAATGATGATCAAGCTATGTGGTACAAATTTTCAAATAAACATCAGGTTGACTGAGCCCTTGTTAAAAGAAATACTGTGTAGTTGGATTCTTTTTACTTAACACCTTTAATGCTTTAGTCATGAGGAGAGATGCGTGCACACCACACACATACTTTTCTCTTACATGGGAGAGGGAGGGGAAATCAACCAACCTGACCCTCCCTGCCTGGCACACTCCCGTCAATGTCTAGATGGGCCCCTAGAATGGACCCAACTCTCTTGGTACCTGGGTCTTTGTCTTCCTGAGGCACTGTATGGTGTGGGGGTTAGGGATGTTAGTAAGTAATTGGCTGGAGTATGAATACTCGCTTCCCCCCATTCCTTGCTGCCTCTGAGAGGCAACAGGGAGCAGAGGGAGGGGGAAGAACAGGAGCTGGTGCTTGTGGGAGCCAGCTTAAAAGCCGGTTCCTCCCAGCACCGTCTCCATGGTGTGTCACCCCCTATCCCCCCAGCGCTATTAGAGGTTGCAGGGCGTATGTGTGATGGGGAGGTTGCTGCAAAGCATCTTCTCTCCATGGTGGACCGAGGCTTGCCATGGGCAGAGCTAAGGATGTTAAATGTGATTATCTGGCTAATGGTATAGTATATGGTTAGCCAAATAATCGCTTCTGTACAGCTGCAAGCAGAGGTAGCTCCAGGAGCTGGCTTGTGTCAGCTCTGGAGCCACTTACACTGCAGTTCTGCCTTTTAAATTTAGCAAAAGCCCCTGAGCATAAGAGCCATTGGGCTCTTACTAAATTCAGGCACGGTGATCAGCATGAATTGGGACTCCTCGATCCTGGCTCGCCCCGAGTCCAGCATCCCCTGTTTGTGGCGGACAGTCCTGTCTGCCGCAAACAGGGGTGGGTTCCAGAGCAGCCTCTTTTAAGCCAGATCCTCTTAGCACCAGCTCTTATCCCTCCTTTGCAGCAAGACGGGGGCAAATGGGGACTGCTTGAGTCCCTGCTAGCCTCGTGCTACTTCTGCTTTTTAAATGTACAAGAGCCCCCTAGGCTTTGAAAGCAGAAGTGCTCGTAGTGGGAACTAGCGTGAGCAGGGACTCAAGCAGTCCCCACTCACGCCATTTCCTGCTGAGTCTCTGCCTCCCTTGCCCTCCACAGAGATGGTGCTGTGGGGAACCAGCACTGGCTCCTGCTCCCTCCCTTGCTGCCTCTATCAGAAAGAGGCAGTAAAGCGACTAGTAAAGTTGACGCTGATAAGCAAATTCTTGTCAGATAGTCGACTAGTCGCTTACATCCCTAGCTGCACTGCCACATGGGGGCTGGTGCCAGACAGGGCTGGCTGTGGAGCTGGCATGAGCCAAGACTGCTCAGTCCCAGCTCCTGGAGCTACCCCCGCTTGTGTCTCTGCAGATGCGATTATCTAGCTAATTGTATACTATAGTCACTTACCTCCCTAGTCTGCGGCTAGCTTTGTCTGCCACAAAGAGGGGCTGGCTGCTGCAAACAGAGGCTGTTAAACTCAATGTGAACCAGGACTTGAGCAGTCCTGGCTCACGCTGGTCTGGGACACTGCATCTCTGCAATTTAAATGTAGCAAGACCTCGGCAGCTCTTACAACATTTAAAATGCAGAGCCGCAGTATGGGTGAGTCCCGGAGCAGGGACTGCTCAGTTGCAGCTCGAGCTGTCTCCTGTAGCTATCCCCGCTGCGACTCTACAGAGTGGTCCTTATCGACTAATCATGTAGTCGATACAAATTGTAGTTTAGCTTCTTAATGTGGGTGTGTGTGTGTGCAAGATCTCTTGTGTTGACTCCCCAGATGTCTGCTAAGGTTTACAGCAAAATGCATCCAGCAGCAGACTTTTGGCACTATGTTGGAGGGAAGGAATTGAAGCTGCTTCCAGCTGCATTGAATGGGGAATGGATGAACTGACATGTCCTTGCAGAATTTATCTCCAGGCTGCTGCTGGCCACTGACATGACCCAACCTCATATCCCTTGTCTACAACATGACCAAGAAGTAGTGAAGGCCTAGGATACATTGTGCACCAGGTGGCAGGAAATCTGACTGCATGCCCTCAGGGGCTTCAGCGAACCTGGCCAGAGAGGTTGCTAAGATGGGGAAGGTGCCTAGGGAATGGAGCAGCTCCGTGCTCCTTGGGGTAAAGGGGCAAAGCAGGATGAGGACAGTGAGAGGCCGACCTGGGCAGGATGTGTCCCTGTTTAAGAGAGATTTGGGGGATATGTATTTAAGCCTTTCTACAGGACTGTACCTTTAAAAATGGGATGTCAGGTCACTTTCCTCGAAGGAACACTTTGAAATTTGGCCCAGATTTGAATTTTGTTCAAACAAGCAAAGTTCTCATACAACTAAACAGCAATAGAAATGATTCAATGCTTGTCAAATTAACGACAGTGGTGCTTTTTAAAAAACAAATATTCCCCTGCAGCATGTTCAACAGCAAAGAAGTGGATTTTTTCCCTTTGTCTCTGCTGAAAGGAATGTAAAAAGGAAGCAATATGTCTAGTAAACAGTACATTGGATTTAGTTAGGACCTTTGTCTCTTTTACTTAACTAAACTGACACCCTTCAATTAAAAAGATGTGCAGTAGAGTGGATTTTTATTTTTTTGCTGTTATGCTTGCCTATGAGCATTCTTTGATCTGAAGTGATTGGTTTAAACCAAAGTGTCATATTTTTTTGAAGTGCAGCTGCCATTTATGTATTCAGTACTTCAGAAAAAATTACACATCTTGAGCACTGTAGGTAGTACAGTAATAACCTAATACAGTATAGTATTTGTCAAACTTCTGAGTGATAATGCCCTCTCAGCTTTCAAACTATTGAGGATAATCTTTCTGAAATAGTTTAGTGATCAGTGTGGAATCAGGAGCAGCTGCGGAAGCCTACAGGCACATTGGAGATGTCTCTTGCCCAAGCATGTAAGCTGGGGTGAGCAGTAACATTGCAGTGGTTGGCCAGAACTAGCCCCTGGTGGGTCACAACTGCTGTATTTACCTGTACGGCCACAGGTACCGATGATTGTATCTCTTTTTGGCTGTGGATTTCTGTTCCCAGCCAATGGGAGTGATGGGAAGCGGTACAGACTGGGACACCGTTTCCTGCCATTTCCATTGGCCAGGAACAGTATCTGCGGCCAAGAGAAGCTGTGAACATGCAGGTAAATATGGCAGCGGGGCATGCCAGGAACTAACCCTGGCAAGACTGGATCTGGCCTGTGGACCAGTATTTGCCTACAATGATTTAAGCTTACTGTTTATGTTCTCCATTTGAATAACAAATAGTAACAACATGGCTACGTCTACACTGACATGAATTTCCGGAAAGGCTTAAAACGGAACAGTTTTCCATTATAAGTATTTCTGGAAAAGAGCGTCTACATTGGCAGGATGCTTTTCCGGAAAAGCTCTTTTTCCGGAAAAGCGTCTGTGGCCAATGTAGACACGCTTTTCCGGAAAAGAGCCCCGATCGCCATTTTTGTGATCGGGGCTTTTTTCCGGAAAAGACTACTGGGCTGTCTACACTGGCCCTTTTCCGGAACAGTGTTCCGGAATAAGGACTTATGCCCGAGCGGGAGCAGAATAGTTTTTCTGGAATAGTGGCTGATTTTGTACAGTAGAGCATCGTTGTTTTTCCGGAAATTCAAGGGCCAGTGTAGACAGCTCGCAGCTTATTCCGGAAAAGCGGCTGATTTTCCGGAATAAGTGGCCCAGTGTAGACACAGCCCATATGTTTACTATTCTGGTTTCATATTATTTTCTCTTAACACACTTTTAAACTGTTTGTTTTGAAACTCATGATGAACTGATACCACCTTCTGGCTAACATGGTATGGCTGACAGCCAAATAATGGGAAACCCAGAAATACGGATATGAGTTGTAAGTCTGAATTGTGGTCTCTGTAGCATTTTCTTTTCAGCTGTTAGTATAATAGATTGTAATTTCCATTTTCATTCTTCCTCCATTGCTTTTCTCCTGCAATCTTTAAGGAGTTGAAGGAATTGCACTTCTGTGCTGAATACTTTAAGGGTTATCACAGTGAAATACATCTGCAGGCTAATTAGGAATACAGTTCAATCTACTAAAAGATTTTCCTAGCATTGCTCAGGTCCTTAACTCAATGTTTCTTTTTTTTTTTTGGAAAATGCTGCACATGCTTCATTTAAATCATTGCTCTAGGATGGGGCTGCAGATGAGGGATTTGGTATGTAGGCTGGCCTGGGGAGGGAGGACTTACCTTAGCCCTCTTTCACCACAGCTGCCTGTGGTCAGGTGACAAATGCTTTTCCATGGCTGCTGCAGTTCCAGCCTGAGGAGGGGTGCATGTCCTCTGGGTGGAGCAGGCCCAGGTTTATCTGCTGCCTGCACTTCCCAGCCAGAGTGAGGAATGCAGCAAACTATGCACTACCTTTCACTCTCTGATGAAGAGAAACAGATCGCAGTGTTTCGATATGTGTAGGGGGAGAGGAGAGAATGCTTCAGGTGTGCCCCCTCCCCACCCAGCCCCTTTCACCTGCCTGGTGATTCTCTTTTCTGTATGGTTTTATGAGAAGTTAATTCCATTCCAGGCACATCTCCTTTTCCTGGCACAACGAAATCCTTGCGTTGCTTTGAGTTATGATAAGAAGAAGCTGTATACCAGTGGTCATATTGGAAGACACCATTGGAATTTCTCAGTAAACTGAAAGTGTGTTCAAACAAGGTTTTTTAGTCTTTCCAGGATAATGTCTTTCCAATACAAATTCATGTAAATCACAAGTATAAAAAGGCAAAACTGGCTCTCCTTGTATGCATGATATACATTATAGATGTGCAAATGTTGTACACGCACCAAAGGGCAAACTAGACATAGAAAATGTTACTGTATGTTTTTAGGTTTGGAAGGATCAGATTTTAACTGGTAAATGGGGTGGGTGGGTGGGTGTGTGCGCGCGCGCGTGCACGTGCACAGACACACTCTAAAATCAATGTTTAGCAATGATAAAATATTTCTGTAAATAATAATGGAAACTAAGACAAACGAAGTAATAACAATGCTGGTTGAGCATGTGTTCGTTTTGGGATATGTAATTTTTATATTTTGACACAGGTTTAACTTTTTGAATGCAGGTATCAATGTCTACAGTCATTAAATAATTGGGGAAGTCAGCAGTACGGTTTCTTTGATGGGGTCAAACAATCTCCTGCAACTATGAAAATTTACACACTTAAAATCAATGTGTAGATACTTATCAAAATTATTTAAAAATATTGGATTCTGCCAAGCCACTCCTCCTCTTCCGTATTTAGGTATCATGCTTGTAGAAGAATAAGCTTGTACTGAACGTGAGCCTGATAGGCAAAAACACGAAAACTAGAAAAACCCAATATAAATAAATGAAAAACAGTCAGCAATCAGCTCATATAAAATGACTTGTTAAATTATGCTTATACTTATTCCATGGACAAGAAGTTCCTTCTGCGTCTTAGTGTTATAATCTAAACTCCTATATGTAGAGAAACCTGAAACTCAATCATGGTAATAGTTGTTCTATATTGACTGCTGAGGTGGTAATTTGTGTGTTGTATGATGTCTTAAAATTAAACATGTTTCATTCCAAGTGTAAATTCAGTATATATTATACGAAACTACTAGGAACCTAAAGATCTCTGTAAGGAACCTCTGTTCCATGTCTGTGTTCCCAAGAGGACAGGTAAGAAGTAGGGATATAAAGGGTTATCCAGTAGGTGCTGGAGCAGTGCCCTGCCCCCCTTGGCAGTCTGAAGTGAAGCTTCCCTGGGAGCAGGGCTGACAGCTGATGAGTTACATCCCATCACTGATAATTTGCACCCCCGAGCAACGTAAGTTATACTGAAGTAATTTGTAGTGTAGAAGAGCCATAATGTATTAGATCATGTGTTCCCAAACTAGGGGGGAGGGCCGTGAAGAAATTCCGGGGGGGGGGGGGGGGGCGCGAGGCGACCCAGCCACATACACTCCCGTTAATCCCACCCCAAGTTTTGCTGATATTTTTATGGGAGGGGGGATGTGAGGGTTTCTCAAAAATCAAAAAGGGGGGTGCGTGTCAAAGTTTGGGAATCACTGTATTAGATTGTGGAATAATAGGGCAAGGGGAGGGGAAGAAATCCTATTTGCTTACACAAAGCCTTTTATTATGCTGTAGTGATAAAGTGGGACTGCCAAGTATTGAGGAACCATATACCATTTATCTGTGGAGATGGAGAAGAAAACAAGCAAAGCAGTAAACAGAGGGGAAACAAAGAAAAGCAGTAACTGCAGATAAACTCATTTTCAACCTCTGTTCTATCACTTAAAGGGGTTAGAAAGGAGTTAACATAGAGAAAAGTTAGTAAATTCTAAATTAAAAACAGATATTCCATCTGTATTACGTTACCACCTCGTTCACACCACCAGACTGTGTGACAAGATGTTAAGTGACTCAGACTTAACTTGTCTTGTGTTTGCATGTTACATAACCTTAAACTTAAGTTCTTTAAAAAGGATTTTTTGTTTGGCCTTGTTGTTAAAGAAATGTGTAAATAAGAACATAATGGCCATACTGGGTCAGCCCAAAGGTCCACCTAGCCCAGTCTCCTGTCTTCTGACAGTGGCCAATACCAGATACCCCAGAGCGAGTGAACAGAACAGGGAGTCTTAAAGCAATTCCTCTCCTGTCACCCATTCCCAGCCTTTGATAGATTCTTAGGGATACCATTCTTACCCATCCTGACTAATAGTCATTGATGGATCTAACCTCCATGAATTTATCTAGTTCTTTCTTGAACCTTGTTAAAGTCCTGGTCTTCAAAACCTCCTCTGGCAAGGAGTTCCACAGGCAACCACGCTCTGTGAGAAGAAAAACTTCCTTTTGTTTGTTTTATACTTGTTTTCATTTGGCTTATGTCTAGACTACATGACTGTCACCAGAGCCATGTAGATTAGTTTACTAGACATAGCCAAATGAAGCGGTGATTTAAATAATTGCCACTTCATTTAAATTAAAATGGCTGCCGCGCTGAGCCAATCAGCTGTTCGTCGGCTCAGTGCGCTAGGTCTGGGTGCTCCGCGGTCAACATCAAAGGCATTTGTCGACTGCCCGGATATGCCTCCTGGGATGAGCCATTCAGGGCGGCAGCCATTTTAATTTAAATGAAGCAGCGATTATTTAAATCGCTGCTGCATTTTGGGTATGTCTAATAAACTAATCTACATGGCTCTGTCGCCAGAGCCATGTAATCTAGACATACCCTTGGTGACCCCTAGTTCTTTTATTATGGTAACAAGTAAATAATTTTTCCTTATTCACTTCAAAGGGCTGAGCATTGAATATGGTCTAGATTTAGGAAATCATGTTTCATATAGCATGATGTTTAACCTTATTGTCAAGTGTTCAAAGAATTGGTACCGGTTAGACTACGTTCATATAAAAACCTCACTAATTTAAACCAGTACCGTTATCTCCCGGCAAGGCCTAAGCAGCTCACTTTCCTTTCTTTTCCTCATATAGTAGTGTATTGAAAAATGGTGAATGTGAGAATATTTTTGTATGGCTTTTATATAAATCTGAAGCTTTTTCATTTCAAAATTGTCAATGAAAATAATAACTGATCTTCCAAGCACCAAGAAAAATCAACAGAAGAGCAAAGGAATTGTAAGAGTATACTCTGTCTGTCACACACAATCCCCTTTGCCTTCCATTGGACTCTCATAATCTATCTCCAGAGCAACTCCTCACTGTAAGTGAAGTGCTGAAATAACATTTTTTTCTTTTTTGGGGGGTTTTAAATCTCTGTGCTGCCAAGTCTGAGGGACTTCACCCGGAAAGCAATAAACAGCTTCAAACGCCAGGGGTTACTGAATTCTGACTGAAAGTCTGCAGAGACCAAGGACCCATTATTCTGTACTAATGCTCTGTGCTTAACTTTATTATAATGATAGGATTGCTTGTGTATGAGACCCTTTTAAACTAATTGAAAATCAACTTTTTGAACTATAAATGTGAATTTCTGAACTTAAGCTTTGTTTTTGTTCTCCTGATTTTTTTTAAAGTTGCAATTCAATTTGCTGTCTCCTTTTACAGTGCTATCAAATGTAGCTTCTGTTTCCCTTGAAATGTTTCAGATGCCTCAATTACCACTTATGTTGCAGAACAGCATTGCTGGGAGGGACGTTTGTTATTCCCATATAAAACACTTTGAAATTGAGTGTCACTGATGGTATAAATCGATAGGCAAAATACTAATGGCAAAATACTGTTTTTGCCATTAACAAAACAAAGCAAAACAAAAAGATACCCTTCCCCCACCACCACTGTACCCTTAAATGTGTAGAAATAATTAACTATAGATTGGACCTCCCTGGCACCTGGGGGACCTCCGTGGACCCGAACAGGGGAGTTTGCCTGATCGGAGGTGGGGAGGAAAATTCAGGCTGCTTAGCTTTCCTCCTGGCCCCCGTCACTGCAATCTCTGCCACTGTGGCTCTCTGGCTCAGCAACATCTGTGGTCCTGCAAGACTAGAGAAGTCCTGGAACAGAGAGGTTCAGCCAGTGTAACTTTTAAGTTACACTTCCAGCTCATTCAGTTGACAGGACTTTAAATTATACTTTGCAGTAACTGTCACTGCACTCCATTCAGTTACAGTACCAGCATAAATATCATATTTCATTTAGGGGAGGGGGACCAATGGTGCGCCGGCCAAATCCAGCCCCCAGTTTACCTGGATCCGGCCCCCCGGAGGCTCGGAGCTGCCGCCAGCATTGGGGGGTTTGTGCTGGTACTGTAGCCCGCCCTCCCAAGAAGGTGGAGTGCCAGCTCTCCACTGCAGTGATGGGAGAGTCCCTTGCGGGCTAGAGCCAAGCAAGCTGGGGCCAGATCCGGCCTGTGGGCTCTGCCTAGTGGGCCACACTGCCATTTCTCTTCCTCTTTCCCCAGTTGGGGAAACAGCAGTGCAGGGAAAGCTGCCTAGAGTCTTCCTCTTCCCCCCCACCCCCATATCTCTCTGATTTGGCATCCACAATTATGGCCATGTGTGTCCCTGGGGAGTTGTGCAAGTAAGCACACCCCTCCCCCATTGCCCAGCCCCACCCCCAACCCTGCTCCTGCACTGTCTTGCCCAGATTCCAGATTGCCATTCCCCTCCTGTGCAGCCCTCCCACCACCAGCCTGCTCCTGCATCCTACCACCTTCCCAGACCCCCCCAGCACCCAGCCTGTTCCTGCACCATCCCTCCCAAACTCCACACCCCAAGTCTGCCCCAAACCCCATCCCCAGCACGCTTCTGCACCCTACCATCCTGCCAGATTCCACACCCCAAGCCTGTTTCCCATAAGCCCCCTCCCATACAATTATACCTTCGTTTCTGGTCCCACCCCAGTTCCTGGAGGAGGAGGAGGTAATCTACCAGCCCCTCCCCATAGGCTCTGGGCATGCATTTGGTTTGTTTTCTGTTCTTCTTTTATTGCTTCTCAATCTCCTGTGGTTCCTGACTGACTTTTATTGTGTCAGTAATTTCTGAGCCAAAAAAGGTACCCATGTCTACTCCTTATTTGCTCCACTTCTACTGATATTTCTGTGCTTCCTTGCATCCTGTTCATTGATCATGGAATAGAATCTTTTCCCTTAACCAATCATAAGGTCACAGCTCTCTTCTCCTTCAACGGTTGTTTGAAAACCTACCTCTACTGAGAGAGCTGCCAGAAATTGGCCAAGCTTTACTAACTAGGTAGTTGAATATAATTTGTATTAAGCTCTTCTCTCTGTATGCAATAAGATATATAATACAATGCCCCTGAAGAACCTGACTAGTTAGCCACTATGTGAGCCTTGAGTGTTTAGTTTCCATTTGAAGAAGAACTTGATTATAAGAGGAAGGTATTTATTTGGTGCAAACTTGTTTTGTTAGAGAATTTATGCAAATCAGTGAGACAGTTTGCTTCTTCAGAAATCCAACACTGTCTTTTCAGAGAGTACTATACTTAGTAGAAGCTCTTGTTTGTTGGATTCTTCCCAGTGCCAAACATCACTGTTGCTCTAACTGCCTGCTGGTTTACCCCTCGCTTTCTGGTTCTTTTCTCCAGTTGCAACCAAACAATGCCCTACCCCTTGCAATTGTTCAGTCTCCTAGGAAATCCCTCAGCCCACATGGCTAGCTTCTGCTTAGCCTTTGCTATGTTGTCCGGTGCCTTGGGTAGTGAGTGGCCTCTACTGTTTCAGCTATCACAAATCACAGGCACATTTAGTTGTTCCCTCACTTTGGGTATGTCTACACTACCAATTTTGACAACAAAACTTACATTGACATCTAAAAGTTGACAGAACAAAAATTGCCAAAGGGTGGTCACTCTTATTCCCTCTGTCGACAGATCATGTCCACACTGGGGTACCATCACAGACAGTGTGAGCAATTCACGGTGGGTAGGTATCCCCCAGTGCAGTACTGTGGGAAGGCAAAGCTGATCACTGTGCATCTTGGTATTTATTCCCACTGAGTTCTCTCTCTGGGTACGTCTAGACTACATGCCTCTATCGCCAGAGGCATGTAGATTAGGCTACCAGACATAGGAAAATGAAGTGGCGATTTAAATAATCGCCGCTTCATTTAAATTTACATGGCTGCCGCGCTGAGCCGACAAACAGCTGATCAGCTGTTTGTCGGCTCAGCGCGGCAGCCATGTAAATTTAAATGAAGCGGCGATTATTTAAATCGCCACTTCATTTTCCTATGTCTGGTAGCCTAATCTACATGCCTCTGGCGATAGAGGCATGTAGTCTAGACTACCCTCTGTCTCCTCAGCTGCCGGGGAGGCAGCTAAGTTCTGTGAGCTCTCCCTGCTGAGGAATGTCAAAGCTGCAGAGCAGCCTGTCCTCCCCCCCTGCAGCAGCAGTATGTCTGCCACTCTGTTCCTAGTGGAGGGCAGAACAGGAGCAGTCCAATGATTTACTCTTTGCTCCCCAAAGGGAGCAGCTCACTCAGCTTTCAGAAACTTCCTTGAGCTTTCAAAGAGGAGGGGCACATGCTTATAGGTTAATAGAGATCAAAACATTGAGCACAGCCACCAGGGGAGCATTGTGGGATGCTGGTGGAAGCCATTTCTGTTGACAAAACTAAAACAGTCTACACTGTTTTTTTGTCAACAGTAAAGGGAGGGGAAAAGAGAAGTCTCTCCTAGGTAGTTTTTTGTTGCCAAAACGAGGCGTTTTTCCTGACAAAAATCACATTGCAGTATGTGTGCTCTATTTTGTCACCAAAAGTCAGTTTTTGGTAACAAAACTTTGTAGTCTAGACAAAGCCTTAGCCTGAATAAGTATGTCCAGGTTTGTGATTAATGGCTGTCATTGATACCTACAATATAACTAGATGCATATGGTATGCGTATGGTAATACGTATACTGTCTGTCCTCCTTTAGCCTCCTATATGTTGTTTGTCTTGGGGGGGGGGGAAAGCACATGAGATGTTCCAATTTTCTCTGTCCACTTTGTATGACACATTCTGCTCCCCTTCTGCAGTTCTCCGTCTTCATCTCTGTTCTTGTCATGCTAAATTGCAAGTTTCATCTGTGTCAGAACCCAGCCAGAGGTACTTTGGGACTTGTAGGAGAAGAATATGCAAGAATTTGAGACATTGTTTTGCTTGAGGAAGTTTTAAGGTAGGAGTTCCCAAACTTTTTGACATAGGGACCAGTAAATCCATTCATGAGCGTTTACAGGACCAGTAACATTCATTTGCATATTCATTAAGCAAATTATGAATATTCAAATAAATTGTTTCTGGTCCTCCCAAAGCCCCCAGTGCCCGCGTTAGCAAAGTTTTTGATATGGTCACCCACAATATTCTTGCCAGCAAGTTAAGGGAATATGGATTGGATAAATGGGCTGTAAGATGGATAGAAAGCTGGCTAAACCAGGGTTTCCCAAACTTTTTACTTTAGTTGGAACCCATTTTTTTAGTACTGTTTTTTGCAGCTCAAAAATATAAATGCATATTAAAAATGAATACATTTTCAGTGTTTCACCTGGCTGCATCCTTTGCCCAGGCTGGGCCAGGGCATGGGGGACCTGATGCCACACGGGCACTCCAGGAGGCGGGAGCAGGAGCAGATTGGGGGTGGGGTATCTGGCTAGGAGGGAGGGTGCAAGCAGGGGTAGGGTTGCTAGGTGTCCCGGACATATAAAATGTCTGGTATTTTCTAATTAGGTAAGTTTTATTATTAATAGGTGTATCAGTTTGTAGCTGCGAACAGCTAGGCAGTTTGCAACTACTCGAGAGAGGGTATGGGGAGGAGGGGCAAAATTCCCAGGGCCAGACTCACTCGTGTGCCCAGGTCAGTCCTGCTTCCCGCCAGCCAATTTGCTCACCCTCCACTTCTCCCAATCTCCCCCATCCAGTCCTGCTTCTGGTGGCCAGTTCCCCCCTGCTCCCTACCGATCTCCCCTTGCCAGCCCTGCTTCTGGCGGCTAGTTTCCGGCGTCCTCCTTCTCCCGATCTTCCCCCGTCCAGTCCCCTTGGTCAGCGCTGTTTCTTCCGGCCGTCTTCTCCCCCCATCTCCCCTTCCCAGCTCCAATCCCCCGACCACCTCCCCGCTGGCCGATTCTCCTCCAGATCTCCCCTGGCCAGCCCTGCTGCACCTGTCCAGCCCTGCTTCCGAGGCTGGTTTTCCCGTCGTCCTCCCAATCTGCCCCGGCCAGTCCCCCTCCTTACCCTCCGGTCCAGCCCTGCTTCTGCTGGCCGCCTGCGCCTGCCCTCCCCCCCCCCCCCATCAGCCAGACAGCCCCGCTGCCCCCAACCCTGCTTCCTGGCGGCCAGTTCTCTCCCCCCCCCCCCCCCACCCCCCCCAGCCTGCTCCGCTCCCCTTCTAGCAGCCACCCTGAGGCCCGTTTTTTTTTTTTCCCGTGGCCCGGTAGCGGGCCACAGCCCATAGTTTGGGAAACGCTGTTTTAAGGAAAACATTCTAAAACAATTTAAACTTCTTAATCAAAGTCAAGGAAATGATATCATAGAATTCTTACAGTTGTGAAGTTTCAGATTAAGTGTTGAAAGTAGGCTTTTTGTAGGTTCAAGGATTCATGTTTTAGATCCTTTGCCATATTTTACTTTTTGAAGCTGAAGGAGACTGGAAAGGAATAATCACTGCACTTCCTTTCAAGTGGATGGGGAGATCTTTCCCCCTCGAGACTATGAACATTTGTGAGCAGGTGTCCTGCATACTATATTTTCCATTTCTATTCCCTTCTGTTTTTGAGGCATGTTTGTGAATGGCATTTCCTCTCCAGACAATGCACATTACCAGCTTTCCTGTGCTGTAAAACTACCAAGTGTGTCCTATTCCTGTGCTTCAGCTATTTACTTTCACTTTCATGTGTGAAGTGAAATAGCATTTAAAAACTAGGGCAATGTAAATATAAGGAAAATACATTTAAAATTATTAAGCTAGTCTCCTTTTGACTAATCCTTAACTACATAGCTGCTGAAGTAGTTAATGCCTTTGTGGAATTGTTTTCAATATTTCCATGATTTTGTTGCTTCCAAAAGATGCTCCATTGTGGCAGCACTGAAAATCCCCTTCTCCCCAGCTTAGTCCTCCAAGTCATCCCTGACTTAACTAGGAAAAACTGAAGGAGCTGCTAATATAACTTGCTATGCAAAAGCATACACCGCATTGGAGTTTGAAAGACTGACAGCATAGACATGACTAATGTTCTCTTCACAGCTAGTTTCACTGTCACATTGCAGCTCCGAGATTTTAGCTTTTGTGTTAATCTTGAGACGGTTGCTATTTTAAGTCCTCTACATGTAATTAAATCACTTCGTCATCTGCATCTTATCATATGTACTTTTGTGTTTTAGTACTTCAATAAAATTCTGAATCTCTTTCTTTACACAAGTGGCTTAGTTTTCTCTGTTTGAGATGAGGTAAATTTTTCAAAAGCATCTCAATCTCATTTTGAAAAAAAAATAGACCCCTGATTGTTGTTGGAAGTCAATAGAATTTAAGAAATGTGACTTTGAAATCTTGTCTACATTTAAAACCCTACAACTGCACAGCTACAGTGCTTCAGTGTAGACATTCCGTATGTTCATGGGAGGGATTCACCCATTGGTACAAGTTATCCACCTCTCCAAGAGCCAGTAGCTCAGCCGAAGAATTCTTCTATTGACCGAGTGTAACCCACACACCTAGGCTATGTCTACACTGGCAGCTTCTTGCACAAAAACATCTTGCGCAACTGTTCTTGTGCAAGAAGTCTTGCGTAAGAGACCTTCCACACTGCCATGTACAAGATGTGTTTTTGCGCAAGAGCATCCATGATCGTGTGGATGCTCTCTTGCGCAAGAAAGCTCTGATATCTATTGTAGCCATAGGGCTTTCTTGTGCAAGAAACCCCTGCCGAGCGTCCACACTGCCCTCTTGCTTAAGCGCTCCTGCGCAAGAGAGCTTACACCTGTTAAAAAAGAGCATTGCTTTTGCACAAGAAGCCCTGTCTTACCACGCTGTACTGTAAATCTTCTTGCACAAGAGCAGGCGGGCAGTGTGGACGCTCTGCAGATTCTTGTGCAAGAAGGGCCGTTGTTGCACAAGAACCCGCCAGTGTAGACATAGCCCTAGTGTGGTTACTGAGCAATGCAAGTGGTACCTAGACCACAGCAACAGTTGAGATCAAGAGACCTCTACAGCAGTGGTCCCTAACACGGTGCCATGGCGCCCACCAAGTGCTCGGGGCTGGCCCTGCGCCGGGTGCGTGGCGTGTGCGTGGTGCCGGAGCCAGCCCCGGGCGCATGGGGAGCGCCGGCCCCAGGAGCGCAGCGAATCGGCCGCCTGTGCCCCAGGTGTGCGGGACATGGGGAGCACCGGCCCTGGGCGCACTGCAAAGTGGCCGCCTGTGCCCCAGGTGCACGGCACATGGGGAGCCCCGGCCTCCAGGCGCATGGCTAATTGGCCTCCCTGGCCCTCGGGCGCGCGGCTATGGGGGGCGCTGGACCCGGGAGCGCGGCAAATTGGCATCCCCGCCCCTGGGCACGCAGCTATGGGGAAGGGGGCGGCTTTGGGTGCACGGCTATGGGGGGGGGGGTGCTGGCCGTGGGTGCGTGGCTCTGCTGGACGCTGGCCCCAGGCTTGCTGCAAATGGGTGGCCCCACTGGTGGCCACGTGGTGCATAGGTTTGCTGGCCCCAGGCACCGTGGCTCATGGGGGTGTGGCGTATTCCCTGCCCCCAGATGCGCAAGTGTCCCCGCCCTCTGGCGCCCAGCAGCTTCAAATGGTTGGGGACCACTGCTCTACAGCATGAGTTGGGAGCCAGCTGGCTTTTATCTCAGAGGGTAGAGGCTCCTATACTTCAGAGGTCCCAGGTTCAAATCTGCCCAGTGGCAGTTACACTAGCACCACCTACACAGGGTTGTTTTAACTATAATCCTCAGTGTTATGGATTTTTTGCATCCCTGAGCAACATAGTTATGCTGAGCTAATTTTCTAGTGTAAACTAGGCCTTAAATTGTCTACGTGCAAAGTTTTCAGAATCAATTTGTACTGGTAGGAGGTGTAGTTGCTTTTTGTTTGCAGTGTGACTTGCCTTTCTTGACCTTCCTATTGATCCTTTTTCCCTTTTATATACTGTTAAAATTGAATTTCTTTTTAGCAGACTACATGTATTGATCCCATCCTGAGGGAAAAAAACATGTAATTTATGTTGAAACAGTAAATTCCCTCTGGCTGCATGTGTGTGTTTGATCCAATGCTATAGATATTAGTATTTTTTTCCCTCTTCAAAAAGGTTTTGTGTCCTTCCTCAAGGATAGCCTGCAATTACTTTGTATTTTTAGGGGAGAGGGGAGAAATATACACAAAAGACTGGCCATGAGTTTAGATCAAAATTGAATGCCTGAGGTACATCATTTAGATATGTGGCCTATTTCCTTCAGGTGCTCAAAACCTGCAGCTTTCATTAAATTTTTTTCACCTCTAGGGGAAAAAAAAGATAATATATTTAAATGACTAACAATGGATTTTGATACCAACTTTAGAGACATGGGTTTGAAGAAGTTGGCCTTAATAGCTGATTTATGTACAGGCAGTCCCCGGGTTACATGGATCCGAGTTACATCAGATCCCTACTTACAAACGGGGTGAGGCAACCCCACACTAGCTGCTTCCCCCCAGCAGACCAGGGAGATGCGGAGCGGCTTTTCTCAGCAGACACCTCAGCTTGAGAATAAAAGACTGAGGGAAGTGAGGTGTGGGAGAATAAAACTGAGCTCTGGAGAAATGTTTGGCTAGAGTTTCCCCTACAATATGTACCAGTTCCGACTTACATACAAATTCAACTTAAGAACAAACCTACAGTCCCTATCTTGTACGTAACCCGGGGACTGCCTTTAATCCTATCTTCATCTTTGTTCAAGATATTTCATGTCTTGGCTTTCATTTTAATTACTTTGCAAGTGAGAAATTACTAATCAGAAAACAGCTTTTGGGATTGATAACCACTTGTTCAGTTAGGATTGTGATTACTGTGTAAATGTGAATAGATTCAGGTATTCTTCAATGCAACAGAACGTTTTGAATATAAATATTACATTCAGAAATTTTATTGTAGCTGTGACTACTTGCCTCTTTTAAAAAAATCATCATTTATGTAGAAGGAGTTCCAGACTCCTAGATTCAAAACTAGTGGTGGCTTTAAGCTAGTTTGGAGAGGTTAAAAAAAATCTTTTATTTCATTCAGATGATCTGAGGTCTACTGTGTTTTGCCCAACAGTCAAAGACAGTACATGGAATTGTTCTGAAACACGAAAAACATGAACATATTCATGTTTTTGTACACAAACCAGACAAGCATGGGAAACCAAGTTATTGGAACTAACCATATTTATAGGATTTTGTTTTTTTGCATAAGGGAAACTTAAGGTTATTCTCAATTGGAATATATCGGCCTGTGTGTACAAAAGGCATGAAGGGTGGTTTTGGATAGCCAAAATGTTTATAATATTAGGGATCTAGAATTTGAGAATTAAGGCTATGTCTGTATACTATTGCTTATGTTAGTATGTCACTCGAGAGTGTGAAAGCCCCTCCTCCCCCCGAGTGATGTAAGTTACACTGACTTAAGCATCATGTGGACAGAACTGTGTCAATGGGATAGCTTCTCCTGCAGATAGTTGTTATTGCTTCTTAAGTGGATAGGAGAGCTTTCCTATTCCCTTAGAATGGCTACTCTAGAGAGCTTGCAATGGTGCTGCTGCATAGGTGCAGCTGCCCTTAGCCTAAGAATATGGGGAAGCAATTCATTGTTTGAGTTCAAAAGAGAGAATCTTAACTTACTTGCTTATAGGGCTCCCTCCAACCCTCCCCAGCCCCCAGATAGGGTCTAAGTCACTTAGCTGAGCTGTTCTCTCATGTTTTTGCTTGACTACTTTACTAGGTCAATGTTCAGAAGAGGGGGGGGGGGCGCATTGTATCAGAATTCAGGAGTTGAACCCCATTATGGAGTGTTCTCAAGACAAGTTGGAGTTGTTGCCGGAATAGGGATTGCAGTCCATCCTTCAGTTCAGCAAATCATAGCGATTGCATGGCCTTATAGTGCAGGTTGGGTTTATTTACTACGTAGGCTTAGGAACCACATGTTTTCATAAAAATTTAGTCAAGTAAAAGCCACTCTGTTGGAGTAGAACTGTGGTTCTCAAATAAGGCAGCTGATGACATGGGAGCTGTTAATTCATCTTGTATCCATGTTAGTTTTGGTAGATTGGTGTTTGTCTTCTGTGAGACGAAAAAATATGCAGCGTGCCTAGATAGAAATTTCCAAATAATAATTTTGGGTTAAAGTAGGTTGAGTAGCCCTGCTGTTAAATTGTTTACTATGGTATTTAAAAATGATAAGAAATAGATACCAGTTATGCACTGAGGTAAAACTTTTTCTGAGGTAGTGTCTCTTCTATCAAGATTTCCAGATCGTGGAGAGCTCTACGTTCTAATACTGGACATGTGATGTCACAAATTGGTGAACTTCAAACCTAGTCTTTATCAGATAAGTAACTTTGTAGTATTTCCTTGCCACAGCATTGTACACGGTAGTTATCTCTCAGATATTGTATTATAACATTTAATAATTATTTTCCTATTCAGAAATAGGCTTTTGAATCTTCTTGTATCTCCTCCCCCCCCCTTTTTTTCTGGCTGATAAAGATCTAAAATGAAGTCTTTTATCTTGTATCAAGCTGTATGTTAAAGAAACTAAGAGACAAGCTTCTGTCTCACATCTGTTCTTCTGAGCTTTGTACTAATGTGTATTCTTGAGTACAGAACAACAAATAAGAAAAATATATGGCAAAGGAATGCCTAGTCAAATTAGAATGCATTTTCACCAGCTTGATTACTTTTTGTTGTTGCCTTAAACGAGTACAGGCAGTTACGAACGGGGCTTCCCCAGAGTACACGGACTGCGGGACCTCGCGGTCCTGCCGCCCGTGTACTCTGGGGCTTTCTCTGCGTCTCCCTGGTCTGCAGACCAGGAAGACGCAGAGCAAAGCCGCGGAGGGGCTCGGGCAGCCCAGGGGCGCCTGGGCTGCCCTCCCCCCCGTCCCCTCCCCCCCACGGCTTTGCAAAGCTGCGGGGAAGCCGGCAGCGGAGCAGTCCAGGTGCGCCTGGGCTGCCTCGCTGCCCGAGTCCCCCCGCAGCTTTGCAAAGCCGCGGGGGGGCTCGGGCAGCGAGGCAGCCCAGGCGCGCCTGGGCTGCTCCGCTGCCGGCTTCCCCGAGGCTTTGGAAAGCCGCGGGGGAAGCCGGCAGCGGGACAGCCCAGACGTCCCGCTGCCGGTGTCCTCAGAGGCTTTGCTTCCCGTCTCCCTGGTCTGCTGGTCTCCAGCAGACCAGGGAGACGGGGAGCAAAGCCGCGGAGGACCCAGGCGGCGGGACCGCGGTGCGTCTCGTTCCGCCGCCCGTGTCTTCCTGGTCTGCTGGGGGGGGGGGGCGCTGTTCGTACGCTCCCCCCCCTTCCCCCTCCCAGCAGACTAGGCTTTTCTCCGGACGCCTGGGGCAGAGCAGATGGGGTGCTGCTGGGTTGGTCCAGTAGTGCCGAGGAGTGGCGCTGCTGGAGCAACCCAGCAGCACCCCAGCTGCTCTGCCCCAGGCGTCCTGATTTAGCCGCTGCTGAAACTGACCAGCGCTGACTACAGGAAGCCCGAGGCAGAGTTGCTTTGCCCCGGGCTTCCTGGAATCAGCTGCTGATCAGTTTCAGCAGCAGCTGACTTGGGGACGCTTGGGGTTCTTAAGTTGATTCTGTATGTAAGTCAGAACTGGCGGTCAGTTTCAGCAGCGGCTGAATCTGGACGCCAGTTCCGACTTACATACAGATTCAACTTAAGAACAAACCTACAGTCCCTATCTTGTACGTAACTCGGGGACTGCCTGTAATGCACTTTTGAACTGGGAAAATCTCTGTTTGTGACCTGTATGGTCTATTTGTGCAAGTGAAATAAATAATAAAGGAACAAGGCAGGGTTACGTTACTGTTTCCTTCTTCAGCTGAATCTGTGTCCTCCTCCAGTCTTCCAACCTTCTTCTATCAGAAAAGGGTCAGATTCTAATTGTGCATTGTTTCACATTTAAAAAAAAAAAAAATATTTGTATAGTGCAGTACTTCCCAAAATGTGCGTGATGGCACCTTTGAGAAATTATGAAGCATTCACAGGGGACCCACAAGTGTTTGGGGAAAATGTGGGCGTCTTTCGTAATTAAGAGAGACTGGGGTGAGGTAATGCCTACAATTTCTGTTGGCGCATGCAGAAAGCTTACACAGGCTCTTCTTCAGGTCTAGGAAAGAGTGCCACAACTAAACACAAGGGCTGTGTCTAGACTGGCACGATTTTCCGCAAATACTTTTAATGGAAAAACTTTTCCGTTAAAAGCATTTGCGGAAAAGAGCATCTAGATTGGCATGGATGCTTTTGCACAAAAGCACTTTTTGTGGAAAAGTGTCCTTGCCAATCAAGACGCGATTTTGCGCAAAAAAGCCCCGATCGCCATTTTCGTTATCGGGGCTTTTTTGCGCAAAACAGTTTTTACCTGTCTACACTGGCCCTCTTGTGCAAAAGCATTTGCGCAAGAGGGCTTTTTCCCGAGCGAGAGCATCATAGTATTTGTGGAAGAACACTGACAATATTACATTAGATTGTCAGTGATCTTGCGCAAATTCAAGCGGCCAGTGTAGACAGCTGGCAAATTTTTCCGCAAAGGCAGCCACTTTTGCAGAAAAACTTGCCAGTCTAGATGCAGCCAAGGTGGATAGATTATTTAGCATAAGTGCTTAGCGCATATTGTAAGAGACCATTCAAAGTGAAGTGGCCCATTAACACCTCTGCAGTCATGGGACACAGTTAGTTGTTTCCAGATTATTGTAATAACCCATAAATCCAGTGTTCTTTATCATGCTTTCTAGTGTCTAGCAGAGTTATGAGTATAAGCTGCCAGGCCTGTCTTTTCCAGGTGTTCTGCAGGTTTCCTTTGAGGACAAGGACTGAGAGCCAGGCGGAAGCCTACAGCAGGAAGCCTTTGGGTTGAAACCACCTGCTGGCATAGAGGACAAAGAAAAGCTCTAAGCCCCAGCAGCAAGGCCAGTTCAAAAGCAGTCAGTTCATGCTATGACAGGATTTGAGGCCCAGGGAGATTAAGTGCCCATGGGCACTAACTCCAAGGGTGCTTTGAGGCTGGAGCACCCACAGAGAAAAATTGGTGAGTTCTGAGCACCCACCAGCAGCCCCCATATCAGCTTCCCCCTTGAGAGGAGCAAGGATGCAGCACACTCAGGGGAATTGGACAGAGCTTGGTAGGAAGAGACGGGGCAAGAGTGGAGCAGCTGTGGGAAGAGATGGGGCCTTGAAGAAGGGGTGCAATGTGGGCAGGACTTTGGTAGACACGGGGCACTGAGCACCTCTGAGCACTTTTGAAAGTCAGCATCTGTGAAATAACCTGTTTGACATCACGTAGGAAGACTGTGGAGGAACCAGGAATTGAACCCAGATCAGTCTAGTGCCTTAACTCCCAGTCACTCCTCCTTTCCCCTCCTATTTTGGCCTTACAATAATGAATCCCAATGTATGTAACTGTAGGAATCTTTAGACCCGTTACTTACTGAATGGATAAAGATACAAACAATTCATACTTTTCAGCCTCCTTTAAAAGCACGTTATGTTCATGAGTGAGATCCTAACGGCCTTTGTTTCAGCCGCTAATGCATAGTATACATACATATTTAGTAAGTGTTGCCACCATTCTGTGTTTCGTTTTATTGTTCTGTCCTTCACCTTTGAGCAAACAGGTCTGTGAGCTCTTGCTTTAGTCATGTGGTTTGTTTGAATTGCCTGGAAAGTCCCTACTCTCCTTTTTCCTTTGTAAATTGCCTTAGGCTGCCTTGAATATGAAAAGCAAATTCTGCCTTAATTCACCTGATATCTTCCTTTAGCTTTTGTTTTTTCTAAATTATTGCTATCTAAAGACTAAATACATGCACATGAACGTTTGCAGTACTTCCTTGAAAATAGTAATAGAGATGTAGCCATGTTAGTCTAGTCTAGCTGAAACAAAAAACAGGACTATGTAGCACTTTAAAGACTATCAAGATGGTTTATTAGGTGATGAGCTTTCGTGGGCCAGACCCCCTTCCTCAGATCAAAATGTCATTCTCTTGTGGGAACCTCTGACAGTTTTTCACAGTTGGATTGCTGCTCAGAGACTAAGACTAAGGTTGTTGCTCAGAGAGTAGCATGTCTCCACTGCTAATGCCATCTCTATACCACAAAATTAGGTTAAATTTACTCAGCTCGATTTTTTTTTTTAACACCCAATTTTGTAAAATTGAAGGTGCATGTCCCTGCACAAGAGTTCAATGTAGTGCAGCCCTAGTAGGATTTCTACCTTCAGCTTTGTCAGTGATGCACTGTGGGAGACTATCACATAATTCCTGTTGCATCTTTGCATTCTGGGTTAGACTCCCACTGCCCAATGGGACTAAAACAGTGTAGTGGGTGGTACTGGACACAGCTCATCAGCGTCCCATAATGCACTCATTTCCTCCTTCCCCCACTGCTTGAAAGCAATGCCAAGCAATCTTTTCATGCCTTTTTTGGCCTGGCTATTCATGCAGACACCATAGCAGGGCAAACACAGATCCTGTTCAGCTGCAAAGTGCTGTGGTAATCATTGCAAACACCTCATACCTGATGCTGCAGTGCATCCAGAGTCTAAACAGAGTGAGGAAGAATGTGAGGAGACCATGAACACAGACATGTGAAATGCTTGAGTGGCGCAGTCAGCAGATGCTGGCAGCAGTCAATCCTGTTGACACAGTGGAACACCAGTTCTGGTGACTTGACAAGAACAGAGTGGTGAGACCGCATAGTTATGCAGCTATGGGATGATCAGCAGTGAGTGCAAAGTTTTTGCATGTGTAAGGCCACTTTGATGGAACTTTGCAAATTGCTTTTCCCTACCCTAAAACACAGAAATACGAGAATGAGCCCAGTTGGATCCCCTGCTTGTCCTGTTTGTTTAGTTAACCGGTTAAACATAATGTTTAACCAGTTAACTAATTAAATGGGTTTTTACATCTCTGATCCCAGTTACTTTAAGCCTTTTCTGTAGTCCTTGTACCCACCTGGCCTGATCAAAGTGTGATCAATAAACAGATAGGATGCATGAGTGGTACCTCCAGCATTTGGGGAGGCTGGCATGAGTGCTGGAAGCTCACCCAGACTGTGACCCCCAACCTTGGCTGTACCCCTTCTCTCCCTCCCCAGGGGAAAAAAAGCCCCATGGTGGGCTGAGGCAGTGTCAATCACATATGCTAAGGGTGCCTCTCTTCCCTTCTGCTTTTGCTTCCTTGGCTGGGCCACTAAGAGGCTGTGGGCTTGGGGGGAAACAGCTGCTACAGCAGCAGAAGGGGAGCTGTTCTGCAGCCCTTACTTATAAATGGTCTCATTCCTGCTCTCTGGCCTACCTTTCTCTGTCTTATCTCCTGCCATCAAATGGTTCCTCCTTCTCTGGGTTATCTTCCTCCCCAGGATGGATCTTTTGCCTTGGTTCTGGCTTGTTCTCTTATGGACCAAACTCTCCTCCCCTTCTCTTCCAGTTCTCTTCTGCCTCCAACTCTTTGCAATCCCTTCTCTTTTGCTTGCCTCCCTGCAGGGGTCTCCTCCCCCAGGCTCTCTGTGCCTTCTCTGCTATAGGTCTGTACTGTTTCTGCTGCTGCTTTGACCATAGGGGTGGTTTGTAATGCAGAGCTATGAAATGCAGGGAACTGGAGGACAAAGGAGATGCCAAGGAGATGGGCATTGGATGGTCATGAAGGGGGGATAATTCTGTCAGTAGAGCCCCAGACCTGCCTCCCTATTCCCTGGGGGTATTTAGCCAGGACTCCCATGGGCCACCTCTAACAAATGCTCTCCCCCATTCCCTTCTCTCTATGCTCCCAGCTCAGATGGAGTGAGGGCAGAGTCTTGGGGAAGAGGTGGGGTGTGTCTGAGAAGAGGAGCAGAGTGTGGGGCCACAGGGGAAGAGGCTGTGGTGGGGACTGAGCATAGGTGGGTTGGTTGCTAGGGGAGTCTAAGGCTCCCTTTGCCTGTGATTCCCACTGCCCATGAGAGGATGGCTGATGAGATGAAGAGAAGCACAAAGAGAATTAGCATTGAGATTTTGTTCCATCCCTTTGTCTAGCCTGTTAAATTTAAAATCCTCCTTGGGCTGTTCTCTAAGCTCCTGTATAACTGGTATTGCTTCCCTGGGAGAGTCAGCTGCCCCCACAACCCATGTATTCTTGCCTTTTCTCAGAACAGAATCGCTGTCTCTCATTTTTTTTTTTTGTACCATACCAAAATGATGGAATGTCTGCTATTCTGGATCTCAAATTTTTAAACTTTGATATTTGAGTAAAACCAGTAACAGACGGCTTCTTTAAACTCTTGAGTTTCATTTCTTTCTACAATACATCCCAACTGCTAGGCTTCAGTTCCTGCTCCTTTATGGGTGCAGTTATCACAACTTAATAACTTTTCCCAGTTGAAATCCTACACCAGATTGGCAGATCTCTGTTGTGTAACCAACTTTCGCTTGCAAAGATAAAGCACAGTAAACCTGCATGAGTCTGTGTACCTGTACTTCTAGGCATGCTCTTAAGACAGAACAAGCCTGTGAAGTATCCCTAAAATGTACCAAGTGCATGTTCAATCTTATGTAGAAGACCTGTTCTGTTAAACAGTCATATTTTTGTGTACACCTTGGGTGATCACTTAGAACAAGTTTCACTCTTTTCCTATCCAAATATTTAAGGTAAGGGCTTGATTGGACCTAACATGAATATGTGAGTGATTGTCTTAAACATTCTAAAACACTGAAGAGAGGGATAAACTACAGTATGTCTTGACTTTTTCATTACATAAGATTCTTAAGTAGTTTCATTTTTTGTGTCTAGATAAATATTTGTAAACCTTATTAAGACTCTAATCGTGTAATCTAGTCCAGTCTTTTCAAATTTTGCCTTAGTGGAGGAAATATCAGATAGAAGGCAAGTTGGAACAAAGACTTCTTTAACAAATTAAGGAAATATTAATAATTTCCATACACAGTAATTTTGGTACAATAGAACTCTATCATTCCGTCTTCTTTTTTTCACTGAGTTTCACCTCTGCCACTGAATCTAGAACCAGATAGTCATGGTAAGAGCTGACTTTGAGTGGACTAATTCATTGTTTGATAACTAGGCTTTGAAGTTTTGTTACAGATATATTCTCAAATGAAAGAATTGTTTTAAACTCAGGATCCAACTTCCTATGCTCCAGCTCCCCGCTCCACCCCAGGCCCTGCTCTCACTGTCTCCCTCTATTCCATTCCTTGCCCCATTCCATCACCATGCTGCTCCTTCTTGCCCAGTTCTGCTCCTTCCTGCCCAGTGCAATGCGTCCCTGCTCTCCTCTCCCCCACCCCCACTCCCACCCCCACCCCCACCGCTGCCGCCACCTGATTGTGGTGGGCTGGAGGTATTGGTGTGTCCGCCAGCAGAAAAAAGATGCTGGGAAGATGGGGAGCTGGCTGCTAGGTGGGTGCTAAGTGCCCACTAATATTTTTCCCTGGGTGTTCCAGCCTCAGAGCACCCATGGAGTTTGCTCCTATAGTTTCAAAGCATTTACATACAGTATATACATTTCTGAGACAGCTTGAAATGATAGATTTAGAAAGCTTAAATAGCCAAAGGCTTTCAACTCCCAAGCATTATTTATTATTATTCATCCAGAATAATGACATTCATACAAAGAAATTTAGAAAACTCTAATGCCTGGGGTTAATAACCTGCATATCTAAAATTAATTGTGCAAAATATCATGTGATGGATCTTTAGTGGCAGATTTTTGGCAGCTGAAATTTTTAAACCTACTTAAAGGAAAACTGCAGCATACAGCAACTGAAACTGATTTGTCAGTATGTACACCTTCTAATTGGGATGTCGGGGTTTTTAAATTAATAAAATCTCAAAATATATTAGCAACAGTAATTTAATAGAAACATAACTGATGATGATCCTGGTGTGTGTCTTAAAAAGAGAAATAATTTTCTGCTACTTCCTTAGGAAGTCTGTTAATTAACACCAATGAATTTTACCATGTAATCCGGCTGGCTTAGTCCTAGGCCCCTGACCTGTGCTCAGGCCTGTAAGGAAAGATCCAGTGGCTCCTTTCAAACCATGGGGCCGCAGGGCAGGGCAGGGCAGGGCAGGGCAGCAAAGCAAATGCAGTTCCACAGTCAGTAAGGCCCAACCCTGGTCCAGGGTGGGTCAGCAAGCAAGTAAACAAACATAGTTCCAGTTATTAAGGCCCAGGCTCTGGTTCAGGGTGGGGCAGGCAAACAAATGCAGTCCCCCCCCCCCCCAGCCATGAGTGTGGAGGGCAAGACTGTCCCCCAGTACGTGGGTTGGCAGGGGAGATACAGACTCTCCCTATTCTACTGCATCTCGGCCAAAGGCCCTTCCAGTGGGCCACTGGGTCAGCAGGGATTCGGCAACACACCGAAACACTGTGGAATGTTATGAGATCAGCCCAACAGTCATTGACTTCCCCAGGGTCACTTCCTAACTCCCCCTCCACATCTACCTGGCTCCATGCTTGGCTGCTGGTCCTCAGGGTTGGGGTAGTCTGAACCCTTGGGCAGGATGTAGAAAGTCTCCTCTTCAGAGCAAGGGCCTGGCTAGACCTCAGCCTCTGCTAGTCCTCAGCCTCAGACTCTTCTCCTGGCGTGGGAGCTCAGGGCAGGCCTCTGCTACCTCTGGCACCTGGGGCCTTACTGAGCTCCTGGGCTGGGCTTTTATGTTCCCTATCCCGGCCCTCAGCCTCTGTGACATTAAAGGGGCAGGACCCAGGTTGGCCCATCTGGGCTCAGAGAGGGGTTCTTCCCTCTGTCAGTGAACAGCCACCCCTGCTCACCACACACACAGGGTGGGGAACCCCAGTAGGCCAGCGTATATTCCAACCTAATCCCGTGGCCTATTGGGGACATCAGTTGGTGGCTCCTTCACGGAGCCGTGAGCATGGGAGTGTACTTGGCTCAATTCACCCCAATCTCGGACACCTTCCCCTTTTGTGGCGTGAGGGAAAACCTGGTGCATGCTTATCTTGTATGCGCCAGGTTGCAACCCGTATTCTGACTCCTCCAGAACCTCTTATTGAGGTTCTGGCTGCACTTCCCTCCACACCTTCTTATCTATGCACACCCTATCTGTGGCCCCATAAAGTCACGGGACCTCCTCGTCGACCTCTTCCTGGCCCTGGCTAAAACCACCATATATAACGCCAGGAGGAGGATGCTGGACAAAGGGGTTCACTGCGACTGTGGGGCCTATTTCTGTTCCTCCCTAGTGTCATGTATCTGGGCAGAGTTCCTCTAGGTGGCATACACTGGCTCCATGGACAGCTTTGAGGAGCACTGGGCGCTGTCCAGGGTTCTCTGCTCAGTGTCCCCATCTGGTTCCCTTGTTTTGAACCTGTAACCTGCACCCCCTTCTTTAGTCACTATTTGTCCCCCATAATCAGTTGAGCCTGGGTCTAGTTATCCCTCCGCAGGGCTGGGAGAGGGACTTTGAGCAGTGGGAGGGCTGCGCCCGCCCACCTCTTCATGGCCTCAAATAGTGCTCACCACACACCATTATATTATATGCATTTGGATACTTTAAAAAGTTAGTATAAAAAGAGTATTAAGTAATACTTTTCCTATTTATTCATTTGAGTACTGAGTACTACTTTTGAATCAAACAGTGGTTAGCTATATGGCACAGCCCCAGCCAAAGCAGTGAGAAATGTTGTAGTTTAGGAGAAGGCATCTTCACCCATGCTGGCTGCCTGAGTTATCTGCAGCAACAAGTTTCCACCTCTTAAACTGGGAGAAGGCTGAATAGGAGGTGTGGTCAAAATATGACCCAACTTCATGTAGTATGGGGGAAAGAAAAGGATCCCAAGAGATAGGGCTGGAAACAGATTGAGGGAAGGAACATGTCATAAAAAGACTGGTGTGAAGAGGCAGGCTGCCTAGGAATGACAATTTCTAGGATTAGATCAGTCTTGTTAACAAATGTAGGGTTTGATATACATCCTCATATCTCTGTGCCTTTTGGGGTTTTCCTCACTCTGTTCTTAATTATACACATCTATGCAACATTATGGAGGGGTATTATATGCTTCCACGTATCTTTGCAGTATTGAGCCATCATGACAGATGTTTTTATCACATTTTGTAATGCTGCAATATGCAGTGTAGAGCAGTTTCATAATCTGTGGAGCACATTTCACTGATTTATTCTGAGGGGTGCCTGCTGAGTAGCATTTAAATATTCAGAAAACAAATAGCAACAAAATGCAAGTTTTTAAAGCCAGTGGGAATAAAAGGAAAAGTGAAGCTTTTATCTTGTTGCCATCTTTTCTTCACTCCTCTCCCCACCCCCTGTTGCCCTCCAAAATCACACTGCAGCTCCTTGAACTTCCCCCTTATTTGATATTTTAGAGTGTAGTGATAAATAGCCCAGTTTGGGATCCCAAGCAAAAGAGATTTAGATCTACTTGTGTATAGGGGTTATACATGTCTAGGAAAGAGAGGAGTCTGTATTTTTGCCTTTTTTTCCCTTTCACCTGTTTGAATGGAAGAACTTTAAGAGCATCCTGACCATTGTAGCTATTCTGAAGCACTGATAAATGGGTAAAAGTTCAAAAAGTAACCTATGTTTTCCAAAATGCACACAGCCCCTTTAGCCAATCACTTTGTATATTTGTATTTGTGTGACTACTACATTTCTGGTACAACAGGAAGAAGTTGAAAAAAAGTTCCGTTTTCTAGAACTCCTGGAGTTGATGGGTTTGGAGTCCCTGAATCTTGAAAAGGATTGGGAAAGTTTAGTGCTATAGGATTGGAAAGTTTGCAGGATAATAGATTGCTATGCTTGCTTGAATCTCCAAAAAGCACTGTGTTTTTTGTCCCCATTAATCTGAAATGCAGTTCTGGTAAGTTTATTTGTAAACCAAATGGAACTAGTAGCAGTGGTTAGTTGTTTTCTGAAGGTATCTCTTAAGTACAAAAGAAAAGAGAGAGTACTCTTTACCTTAGGATGTACCGGATAATATCCTGAAATAATGAATCATGCTTCTATGGGAAAGGATTCTGTAAACCAAGACTCTTTTATGTTCATAAAGGTAGTGTTTGTTTTCTAGCAACAAACTGATGTAACCTAATAAACTATTAGTCATTAGTGTAAGTCTGGCGTAGCTTCCCGAAGGTGAGAGTGGCCAAGGAGTGGTGGGATCAATCTATATAATAATACGCAGCTGTGTAAGTATTTGTGCAGAAAATACTGTAAATAAAAAAAAGATTAGGCAGCATTTCTGAAGGGCAAAGGTCATAATCCTACACAATTAGATATTTTGAGGACCATCGAACTCTTACTTTATCATTAATTTCCTTCTTATAAGATCTCTGTGATCCTGTGGATAAATATAATTTTATATCTTTAACTCTCTATACTGCTAACAATTCAGGCATAAGTATGAACTCCCAAGCCAGCAGTGGGCAAAAGGGCCTCTGTGGGCTGGATCAGCAGAGGCGCTGCTGCTCCCCCGCCTCCAGGCCAATTAGGGATTGAGGGTGGCGGAGTGCCCAAAGCTTTCTCCACTCTGTCCCCACCCTGAAAATAGCTTTGCATACTCTCCTGCCCCCAGGCCAATCAGGGCTTGGGGGCGGGGGAGCTGTGTGAAGCTTCCTTCGTCCTGCCAGAAGCCCGCAGCACTTCAAAGTGCCACATAGTCCTCGCAGGGCGGAAGGAGGCTTCCAACACTCCCCCAGGCCCTGATTGGTGTGGGGGAGTGTGGGAGAGTATGCCTCTTCCAGGGCATGGATGCCTAATGGGAAGGGGGGGGCAAAGGGGCTCCTCCACCCTCAAGTCCTGGTCTGAGAGTGGGGTAGCCCTGCCCCTTCCTGTTTGGGCCCCGTCCCTTCTGGGGTGGCCTGGGGCCACTTCAGAAATGTTTGAAGTGGCCCCCCGGGCAAAAATGATTGCCATCCCTGTCCTAGCCTGAGGGTATGTCTGCACTTCAGTTGAAGATGTGATTGCAGCTTGTGCTAGCTTTAATTTTGCTCACAGATCTAAAAAAACAGCATTGACGTATATAGCAGCATGGGCTTCAGTATGGCCTACACAGAATCCTGGATTAGCATCTGTGGTTCGGCATGATTTTAATTAGCTGGTTGTCCACTTATCACGTGTGGCTTTTCCACAGTCCCATAAAGTTTGTTTACAGGCATCGGTCCTGGCTCTCAGTGTTCTGTGTTATTTAGCCCTAATTTACACCTAATGGTCTTCTCAGAACCCCACAAGCACGGAAGTGCTGGTAATGCTGCTGAATAATATTGACCTCGAGTGGTTTGGCAAGTTCTCTGGTTCAACACCAGTCATGTTCTGAGGGTGCCGGGCGGAGAGGTTCAACCTGTGCACATGTTTTTAGTCTTCACAGATAGATGTCTGTACCATCATGTCTTCACTGCTATTTTTAGCCCTGATTAAGTAGATCATGACAGGGCAAAAATGACTTCCAGAGCTGTATTCAGGCTTCTGATTACTGGGTAGACACCCCGACACTGGATCTCAGATAATTCCAGTGTAAGAATGATATTGTCCTTTTAAAAAGAGATTTTGTATTAGTAATTACATTAATACTAGAAAGTTATCTTAATAGTGTATAACCTCATGTCTTGTTTATACCATTAATCGTAGTGATTGTAGGTGTTGTTAGTGCAAATACCAAAGATTGAGAGTTGATAAATAAAGCTAACAACGTGAATGAATTGAATTCAATAGCTTGCTATTAACTAGATGCCTTAGAAATGCTCATTGTGTGGATGGTAAACATTTTTCTTCTTTGAGTGATTGCTCATGTGCATTCCAGTTAGGTGTGTACTCAGTGTGCACAAGCCATCGTAAGTTTTTCCCTCAGTAGTATCTTTAGTGCCAGCAGAGGAGCCCCCCCTGTAGTGACGCCAGTATACCAGCCCATATAGATCCCTGATGGCCCCCTCACCCACTCAATTCCTTTTTACCGCCGTAACGGTCATTGGAACAAGCCTCAGCTCTTTGCAGCAATCATTGTCTTCTGCATTGTTCTTCTCATTCTTTCAATTAGTCTCCAGCTAAGTACTTGCAAATTAAGTTAGACTCTTTTGTTGTTTTCTGTTTAGTTACCCCACAGCGGGCATTCCTGGTCTGCAAGGCTTTAAGCACTACAAAAAGTGTCACAGGCCTATGCCCTATAGCGATCCCCATTCATCGTATCTAAAGTGTCTGGGGGAAGTTCACCTCACAGAAGCCTGCAAGATCTGTAAGACCTTCAAACCCTGTACTAAACGTGAGTGGGAATCATGCCTCAAAATCCTGCTAATGGAGGCAGCTCTCAGGCTGGCACTGGGGTCGGACCCAGCACTGGCCTCTCAAAGCGCGATAGCGTCGGTGTGGGACAGTTCTGCACACAGCATGCAGAGGTCCCGGCACCAATCCCAGTCTCTGGCACCTCAGAAAAAGAGGAGACCTAACAGGGGACAGTCCCCGTCCAGACATGCTCCCTCTGTATGCCCTCCAATGGGGCACACGGCACTGACGAGTCCGGAGCCTGGGCCTTCCAGGACAGGCGGACCTTCCTCCCAGCACAGGGAAATCAGTCCCGTAGAGGACTTCCCTGAGCCCTCCGAGGCAGCGAAGGTCCTCATTGACTCCTCTCCCTCTCCTGCCACCCCCTCCCACTCCCAGGCTGCATGCCACCCCAGGACATGGCACCAGACTCGGCGTGACACCACTGTTCGGCACCGTTACCAGTCCAGAGGGCCCCAGCACCTACCTCTGCGCGGTACGCTCACACTGCCATGCCACCGCCTTTGGCTCGGCACCGCAGCAAGCCGGAATCCATGACCAGACAGGTGATAGCTTTGTCGGCACTTGCGTCGGCTCCACCTTGGTCCACCTTAAAGTATTCGTCTGACTCGGAGGCGGAGTCCACCTGGTCCTCAAGGGGCTCGCGGTCCTGTTCGCACCGCCCTCCCGCTCTCAGTTCCGTTCCCAGAACCACAGCCCTCCTCGCCTTTACCAACAACAGTGGTCATAACCTGTTGCAGGAAATGTGGCCCCCACAATCTCTTGGCCGTTCTGGACACCCTGGACGTACCACCAAAGCTAGGGTGTAGATCTACACACGCTGGGTTCAGTCTCCTCAGGCCCAGGAGTTCCTTTTTCGGCGACACTTCTGGCCAGATCCCCTACTTTGGGCAGTCGCTGTCTCCAGGCCCCGGGGGGAGCACGGCTCCGGTGAGACAACCTCCCTCTTCCTCGTCCCTGAGTTCCTCGCACTTGGACACCCCTGTGGGAGAGGTCCAGAAGGGATTGTCATCCTCTGCTCTGGACGAGGCTTTAGGCAATTCTGCACCATCCATGCCCTCCATGAATGCTAAGGCCCACCAGGACCTTCACCGCCGCCTGGCCCAAAGTCTGGAGGTCCAGGCAGAGAAGGTGTCTGAAGACTTGGACCCTACGGTAGACATCCTACACTCGGATGCTTCCTCCAGAGAGGCTCTTTCTGTTAATAAAACTAGCCAAAATTTCTAAGGCCTTGTGGCAAACGCCTGCATCTATCCACCCTGACTGGTAAGCGAGCCGAAAGGAGGTACTTTGTTCCCCAAGAGGACAATGAGCACCTGTTTTCTCCCCCTTCCCCCGGCTCCCTGGTGGTACAGAAAGACAAGGTCAGCCTGCTGCCACCCCTAAGAAGAGAGAGGCCAAGACGACTGACCTGCTAGGCAGGAAAGTCTATGCATCCGGGGGTATCCAGTACCGCATTGCGAATCAGCAGGTCCTCTTGTCATGTAACACCTATAATACCTGGGTGTCCATGGACAAGTTCATGGATTTACTCCCCAGGGACTCCCGTTTGGAATTTAAGGCTCTCCACGAAGAGGGGAGAGCGATCTCCCAGGCAGTGCTTTAGGTGGCTCTCAACGTGGTGGATGCTGCTACCCGGTTGATGGCCACAAGTGTGGTCCTACACCGTAGTTCCTGGCTCCAGAGTCCTGAGGTTCCCCTGGAGCTCCAAAACACCCTCCAAGACCTCCCATTTGAGGGGCCCTTTGCTCTTCTCTGAAAAGACCGATCAGAGGCTCTATGGCCTCAAGGATACCTGGGTTACCATAAAATCCTTGGGCATGCACTCTTCTGCTACACAGAGGCGCACTTTCACACATAGGAATGTTCCTAGGGCACCCCCTCAAACCCCATGTCCTGACTTCTCCCATCGTAGGAGCAGGAGTCGTAATGGCGGGAACAAAAGGTGCTGACCGCGCCTGTCTCGAGGCAACAACCAGGGACTCCCCCAACAAACCCTCGGGCCCCCGTCAGGGATTTTGACGGGACCCCTGAGGGCTTCTTACCACTCTCCCCACTAACTTTCTGGGACCGTTTATCCCACTGTCTCCAAGCCTGGCAGTCTGTTATGTCGGACCAACGGGTGCTGGAAATAGTGGAAAGTGGTTACGTAATCCCTTTCCACTCACCTCCTCCTTCCCAACCCCTTACCCTTTCCCTTTTCAGGGACCCCTCTCATGAGCCTCTGCTTCAAGAGGAGCTCCAACATCTCTACGATAGAGGCGGTAGAGTGTGTTTCCCCCTGAGTTTTGGAGGAGGGGGTTGCATTCCCATTACTTTCTGGTCAGTGGAGAATGCTGATGAATATTCATAACTTATTCAAATTTTAACAGGTAGGTGAGTTGCTGTTTTTAAATCTCTAACTGCTATCTGTGGACGTCACAGAATTCACATTTCAAATGGATGCTCAGAGAAAGTTCTATGGTTTTCAAAATGGAGTTTTAGACTCCACTTTGAGATATTGCAGAACTCTGCTATATTTAAGTCTTTATGCATTGTAAATGAGTAAATTGGCATACACACATATGTATAATAAATAACATCAGTCCTATGCACTGTACAAAGATTCACAGGGTAAATTTACAATTGATGTTATACATTTCCGCCTTACACAGGTGAGAGTCCACATCACCATAGTCCGCACACTCTTCGACTTAGGCTCCTGCTAAATCTGGACAAATCAACCCTAACACCCACCCCAATAATAGTTTGTAGGCACCAGCCTGGACTCTGTCAGCAAGAGCCTCTTTACCCAGCTCCTGGTTTTGCACAATAGAGACAGCAGTCAAGGCACTCCAGAATTTTCCAGTAACCACTGCCTGGACTTGCATGCGTGTCCTAGGCCTCGTGGCTGCCTGCACTTACGTAGTGCAGCATGCCAGACTGCACATGAGCCCGCTACAGATGTGGCTATGGCGAGCCCACAACCCAGACGTCCGCTGTTGGGACAGAGTAATGATGGTTCTTGCACCCGTCCTCAGCACATTGGTCTGGTGGACCCATCAGGCAGAGGTCTGTGCCGGGGTCCCATTCTCCAGATCAGTGCTGTCCACTTGCCTTGTCACGGACACGTTGGACACCAGCTGGGTAGCCCATTTAGGAGACATACACATGCGTGTTCTGTGGACAAGATTTTCCTGCATATCAACATCAGAGAGCTCCGGGCAGTCAGACTGGCTTGTGCAGTTTTCCTTCCCCACCTCTGGGGCAGGTCTGGCCTCATCCTGTCAGACAACACGACAGTGGTGGCGTATATAAACAAGCAGTGCAGGGCTTGTTCTCCTTGCCTGTGCTTGGAGGTGATTCGCCTGTGGGACCTCTGCATCAGGGCAAATATCCACCCGATGGCCTCGTATCTCCTGGGTTCCCAGAAGGTCTGGCGGAGAGGCTGAGCAGAACCTTTGCAGGACATGAATGGTCCCTGAAGTGGGATATAGCTCAATATATCTTCTGTGTGTGGGGGTCTCCCCATCTAGACTTATTCGCCTCAGGGCAGAACAAAACGTGCCCTCAGTTCTGCTTCCTCATGGGGCAGGGACAGGGTTCCCTGGGAGACGCTCTCCTCCTTCCCTGGCTTCAGGGCCTGCTGTATGCCTTCCCACTATTCCTGCTAATTCACAGGGTCCTCCTCAGAGTGTGGGAATTCAGGGCATCCCCAATTCTAATCGCCCTGTCATGGCCCAGGCAACACTGGTTCTTAATCCTCCTCAACCTGTCATACGAGACACCCATGACCCTCCCTGCTTCCGGACCTGATAATCTCAGGACTTGGGCAGGCTCCGCCACCCAGACCTGCACTCGCTGCACTTGACAGTGTGGAAGCACCGTGGTTGACAGGTGAGGAGCTTCAGTGCTCAGAATGGGTTCAGGAAGTCCTGCTGAGTAGCAGGAAGCCCTCCACTACAACCACGTACCTTGCTAAGTGGAGGCGATTCTGCATCTGGGCTTCCCAGAAGGGGTGCATCCAAGGTAGGCTACGATCCCCCTGATTCTGGATTACCTGTTGGATCTCAGGCTCCAGGACCTCTCTTCCTCCTCCATCAAGGTTCACTTGGCGGCCATATCGGCCGTCCATTCAGGGGAAGGGAGGAAAACCCTGTTTGCTAACCAGTGGTGGTCAGGTTTCTGAAAGGGTTGGACAGGCTCTACCCACACGTCCTCCAGCAGGACCTAAACCTGGTCCTTCCTTTCTAAACTTATGGGATCCCTGTTCTAACCCTTAGCGACATGTCGCTATAGGAGGGAACATGTTCCTTCCTATACCTACCTTATAAGGTATCTCTCCTGGTGGCACTCACATCTGCCAGGTGAGTATCCGAACTCAGGGCGCTTACCTCAGATCCCCCCTACACAGTGTTTTTCAAAGACAAGGTTAGGCTCTGCCTCCATCCAGCTTTTCTGCCGGAGGTGGTGTCATCTTTTCATACCTCCCAGGATATTTTCCTGCCAGTCTTTTACCTCAAGCCACATGAGTCTGGGAAAGAACAGGCTTTACACACGTTAGATGCATGTAGGGCATTAGCCTTTTATTTAAACAGGACAAGACCATTCAGAAGGTCACCGCAACTCTTTGTGGCCATCACTGAATGGGTGAGGGGCCAACCCGTGTCCTCCTAGCAGATCTCCTCCTGGATAACTGCTTGTATCAAGGAGTGCTACGTCCTGACAGGGTGTGACGGCGCATTGGGGTTTCCCCATCTCCTGCACCCCTGTAGTGGCACGAACAGACTCCACCAGCCAGTAGAATAGAGGGAGTTTATTGCTTCTCCAGGATACAGCACAGATGTAATCTGGTTACAGGGCAGGCCTAGGATGCCTCAGACCCCTTGAGATGGGGAAGACTGGGCCCCTAAATTCCAGCCCCTTCCCTAGGCTGTCTCCTTCATGGTCCCAGACTGAAACTAAACACCCATCCCTTCCAGCCCTCCCCCCAGCCAGGGATGGCATTCCACCTTCCTTTGTACCTCACCCTGGAAGGTAACCGATAGAACTGTTTGTACCATGGCTACTTGGCTGGGCCATGGTACAAACAGCAGCCAGTGGGGGTCACCCACAGCCCAAGCCTAGCAACCAGCAAGGTACCCACACTACATCACACAGGGGTATCAGCCCCACCCCTTAGAGCACCCTCCACGAGAGCCGTGGCAGCCTCCATCGCTTTCATGGCACAGGTTCCCATCTTGGACATCTTCAGAGCCGCTATATGGTCCTCTGTCCATACCTTTGCCAATCACTATGCACTAATGTATCAAGCCAGGGAAGACATTGTCCTGGGCAGGGCAGTCCTCCACTCCTCTGTAGCTTCAACATCCGGCCCTCCTCCATAGGTTCTGCTTTGGAGTCACCTAATTGGAATGCACATGAACAATCACTTGAAGAAGAAAGAACGATTACTTACTTCGTAACTGTGATTCTTCGAGATGTGTTGCTCATGTCCATTCTAAATCCCCACCTGCCACCCTCTCTGGAGTATTCCGGTCAGAAGGAACTATGTGGGCCGGTATACTAGCGCCACTCGAGGGGGCTCCCCTGCTGGCCCTAAGGTTACTGCTGAGGGAAAAAACTTCCGACGGCGCATGCATGCTGTGCGTACACAACTAATTGGAATGGCCATGAGCAACACATCTCGAAGAATCACAGTTACGAGGTAAGTATCCGTTCTTTCTGTCTCTCCCTCAACTCTCCCTCTCATTCTGGCTGTTCCCTATATTTTAAATCTAACTTATGTCTGAAGTTTAAGAGCTACATGATACGGTATTTTGTGAACAGCTGAGTTTTATCACCTTTTTTTACATAGATGATCAACAGGGCTTGACAAACAATGTAATCTACTCACCTGTGGTGAGTAGTTTACACCCCGGAAGAGCTGGCGCAGAGCAATCTGCGCATGCGCAGAGCGCAGAACCACACAACTAGCGAGCAGGGCTTGCTGCTGCTCGGCGAGCCCTGATGATAAATATAATTGGCATTTCCAGAACATATATAAACAGGATGAGGTTTAATAAAGAGAAATGCAAAGTGCTCCACTTAGGAAGGAACAATCAGTTCCATAAATACAAGATGGGAAGCGACTGTCTAGGAAGGAGCATGGCGGAAAGGGATCTAGGGGTCATAGTGGACCACAAGTTGAATTTGAGTCAACAGTGTGATGCTGTTGCAAAAAAAGCAAATATGATTCTAGGTTGTATCAACAGGTGTGTTGTAAGCAAAACTCGTGAAGTCATTCTGCCGCTCTACTCTGCACTAGTTAGGCCTCAGCTGGAGTACTGTGTCCAGTTCTGGGGGCCACATTTCAAGAAAGATGTGGAGAAATTGGAAAGGGTGCAGAGAAGAGCGACAAGAATGATTAAAGGTTTAGAGAACATGACCTATGAAGCCAGGCTTCACAAACTGGGCTTGTTTAGTTTGGAAAAAAGAAGATTAAGGGGGGACACGATAGCGGTTTTCAAATATCTGAAAGGGTGTCACAAGGAGGAAGGAGAAAATTTGTTCCTCTTGGTTACTGAGGACAGGACAAGGAGTAATGGGCTTAAAGTGCAGCAAGGGAGGTTTAGATTGGACATTAGGACCCTAACTGTCAGGGTGGTTAAATATTGGAATAAATTGCCAAGGGAGGTGGTGGAATCTCCCTCTCTGGTCTTGCTTGAGGGCGGGGGACTGGACTCGATGACCTCTCGAGGTCCCTTCCAGTCCTATTATTCTATGATTCTATATCTTGAATTGCTAGTGGCTTAAAAGTGACTATACGTATGTGTGAGAGACTCATTGTTGGCTGTCACTTTGTTTTGTTGCCTAGGTTGTTAAAGGCAACATGTGATGCCTGTTCAAGTCAGCTCACTGGCAAAGAAGCTTTGGCTATTAGTATATACATGGTAAAATATGTGCTGCAAATAGCTTGTTGCCTCTGTGTAAATATTGGCCCTAGGAAACCCTCAGAAAAGGTGAGTTATACAACTATTGGATCTTTTTGCCAGGGCCTAGTATAAACTGTAAGGTCTTGGGAATTGCTTGGTGCAAGTCTTGTGCATCCATGCCCGAAGAATGTCACTGAACTTGTATATCCTACCGATAATTAACCATGGAAATAAATACGTGGCACTAATCAAATTATCTGTAGAAAAGTTTTTGATGGTGGGAAAATAAGTTTTCTTGTTTTGAGTTTCACCTTCATATTTTCCCTAAAGATTTTTGGAAAGGATTGGCGTGCAAACTAACAAATGACAGGACTCTGTGCCTCCCAAATGGAAGAAAGGTAGACAATTCCAAAAGCTTACATTGTGTTTGTTTTCAATAACACTTAGGAAACTTAAGAAGAAAACACATTTAAAAAAACCTGTGAACTTTTAGGGATTTAAAGAAATTCTAAATAGGTTTATTTATGCTACACTATTACAGTTAAGATGTTGGTGATGCTCTGTGATGCATCTTGTTCAATGACTACGATGCCTTGAAAATGCACATGCCGACAGACCTGGACATCTGTTCTTCCAGTATTAAGGGGCTATTCGTAGAGTATAATATATTTTATTTAGCTAAATTTGCTGCATAAACAGAAAAGGAATGTTTCTAAAAAGTATGGATCAAGGTGAGAGCTGAGACAAAGGAAGAATAGCGAAGGTTATGAATGGAACTGTGTTAATATAATATTATAAAAGTTGGGGAATTCAGAACTAGATCTAGTGAATGTGATAGTCAAAAATTTAGTCCAATTGCATAGCAATACCATCTGGATTGTGGTAGAATTATTTCTTTTTGAATAAAAATGCTTAGAATTTTTAAATTACTTTTGAATAATCTTTAAATTTCACTTTTTGATGGAATATATATCTGGAATGTTAAAGCGATCTTGCGATCTCTTTAAAAGAGCAGTATTATGCTTTAACTTTGAGAGCAGGCTTTTTAACAAATTTGATCCTTTCTGCTTCCATTCAGACTAGAAATAATGGAACACACACAGAGGTGAAATTAGAAATGTACAAAAACGAATCTCTTTAGAAGTATCCACAAATAAATTGAATTTGGGGGAGAGAGGGTCACCACTTTTCTTATCCAAACTAGTTCGTTCACTCCTAATTCCAGTTTTTGAAGGATAGGTGATCAGTAAATACTGTAGTAACTCTGTCAAACACCCTCAGTCACATGCATTTTGAAGCTCTTCAGCGGGTCTTGTTGCAGTAGGTTCTACCTGTTAAGACTTCAACGCTCACTAGGAAGCTCCATTTCATTCAGAATGTTCCTGCCAATCTCCTGAGAGTGTAGACTAATGAAAGTATTTCACACTGTCGCTTCTGGTTCTTGCACTTGCTGCTGGTATCGCAAGTAGGTTTTTGTATGGCTATTACTACTACATGCCAACCCCTAAATGAACTAGCACCATATTTCTTTAAGGGCTTCCTTATCATTTCCAGCTCACTGTTAAATCTGCTCATCCAGAATATTCAAACATTATTCCAAAGGAGTGAAGGGCTATGCCTTCGGACAACTGAGCAAAGTCTTCAGACAACTGAGCAAAGCTTCCAGATCACAGGCTCTGGTTCTTGTGGGGGACTTGAATCACCCTGACATCTGTTGGGAAACCTATACGGCAGTACACAGGGAATCCAGGAAGTTTTTGGAGAATGTTGGGGATAACTTCTTGACACAAGTGCTGAAGGATCCAACCAGGGGCCATGCGCAGCTTGACCTTCTGCTCACAAACAGGGAGGAACTAATAGGGAAAGTGGAGGTGGGTGACAACCTGGGAAGCAGTGATCATGAGATGGTAGATTTCAGGATCCTGACCAAAGGAAGAAAAGAGAGTAGTAAAATACACACCTTGGACTTCAAAAAAGCAGATTTTGACTCCCTCTGAGATCTGATGGGCAGAATCCCCTGGGATGTTAACATGAAGGGGAAAGGAGTCCAGGACAGCTGGCAGTATTTTAAAGAAGCCTTATTGAAGGCACAGAAAGAAACCATCCCGACGCGTAGCAAGAGAATCAAACATGGTAGGAGACAGGATTGGCTTACAGGGGAAATCCTTGGTGAACTTAAGCACAAAAAAGAAGCTTATAAAGAGTGGAAACTTGGACATATGATCAGGGAGGAGTTTAAAGGTATAGCTCGAGAATGCCGGGGGGTTATCAGGAAGGCGAAAGCGCAAATGGAATTACGACTAGCTAAGGATGTGAAGGATAAGAGAGGTTTCTACAGGCATGTTAACAAGAAGAAGGTGATCAGAGAGGGTGTGCGGCCCCTAATGGATGAAGGAGGTAACCTAGTGACAGATGATGTGGGGAAAGCTGAAGCACTCAATGCTTTCTTTGCCTCTGTATTCACGGACAAGGTCGGCTCCTGGACTTCTGCGCTAAGTGACGCAAGATAGGATGAAGATGGACAGCCCGTGGTGGGTAAAGAACAGGTTAGGAACTATTTAGAAAAGCTAAACGTACATAAATCCGTGGGTCCAGACTTAGTGCATCCGAGGGTACTGAGGGAGTTGGCAAATGTCATTGAGGAGCCTTTGGCTATTATCTTTGAAAAGTCGTGGAGATCGGGAGAAATCCCGGATGATTGGAAAAAGGCAAATGTAGTGCCCATCTTCAAAAAAGGGAAGAAGGATGATCCAGGGAACTATAGGCCGGTCAGTCTTACCTCGGTTCCTGGAAAAATCATGGAAGGGATCCTTAAGGAATCCATTTTGAGGCACTTGGATGAGAGGAAAGTGATTAGGAATAGTCAGCATGGATTCACAAAGGGCAAGTCGTGCCTGACCTATCTGATTAGCTTCTATGATGAGGTAACTGGCTCGGTCGACATGGGGAAGTCAGTGGGTGTTATATACCTTGACTTTAGCAAGGCTTTTGATATGGTCTCCCACAATATTCTTGCCAGCAAGTTAAGGGAATGTGGATTGGATAAATCGACGGTAAGATGGATAGAAAGATGGCTAGAAGGCCGGGCCCAGCGGGTAGTGATCAGTGGCTTGATGTCAGGATGGCGGTCGGTTTCTAGTGGAGTGCCCCAAGGTTCGGTTCTAGGACCGTTTTTTTCAGTATCTTTATTAATGATCTGGATGAGAGGATGGATTGCACCCTCAGCAAGTTTGCGGATGACACTAAGCTGGGGGGAGAGATAGATACGCTTAAGGGCAGAGATAGGGTCCAGAATGACTTAGACAAATTGGAGGATTGGGCCACAAGAAATCTGATGAGGTTCAACAAGGACAAGTGTAGAGTCCTGCACTTGGGACGGAAGAATCCCAAGCATAGTTACAAGCTGGGGACCAACTGGTTAAGTAGTAGTTCTGCAGAAAAGGACTTGGGGGTTACAGTGGATGGGAAGCTGGATATGAGTCAACAGTGTGCCCTTGTAGCCAAGAAGGCTAATGGCATATTAGGTTGCATTAAGAGGAGCATTGCCAGCAGATCCAGAGATGTCATTATTCCCCTTTATTCGGCTTTGGTGAGGCCGCATCTGGAGTATTGTGTCCAGTTCTTGGCCTCCCACTACAAAAAGGATGTGGACGCATTGGAGTCCAGCGGAGGGCAACCAAAATTATTAGGGGGCTGGAGCATATGACTTACGAGGAGAGGCTGAGGGACTTGGGTCTGTTTACTCTGCAGAAGTGAAGAGTGAGGGGGGATTTGATAGCAGCCTTCAACTTCCTGAAGGGAGGATGGAGAGAAGCTGTTCTCAGTAGTGACAGATGGCAGAACAAGGAGCAATGGTCTCAAGTTGTGGTGGGAGATGTCCAGGTTGGATATTAGGAAAAACTATTTCACTAGGAGGGAGGTGAAGCACTGGAATGCGTTACCTAGGGAAGTAGTGGAGTCTCCATCCCTAGAGGTGTTTAAGTCTCGGCTTGACAAAGCCCTGGCCGGGTTGATTTAGTTGGAATTGGTCCTGCCTAGAGCAGGGGGCTGGACTTGATGACCTTCTGAGGTCTCTTCCAGTTCTATGATTCTATGAATGTCAGGAACAAACTTGCATCTCTGCAGTTGCCTCCCTACAAGATGCAAATAAAAGCTAGCGTTTTCCATTGCATTATGTACCTCATTATCCTGACCTTCCTGACTAATTTATTCTTTAGCAGAGTGGGTCAAATTAAAAACTGCAGGCAGCATGGTGTGTGTTGTTTTTTGTTTTTTGGTGTTTTTTGTTTTTTTCCTCTGTCTTGTCTCAAAGCATATAAAGAGTTGCCAAATTAGCACAATGATAGGTACCCTCAAAAGCTTGTAATAATGACCACCAGATATAGGGGAGCTTTGTAGAAAAAGGGGTAGGGGGAAAAAAATCCGTTCACATGATCTCTTAGTATAGGAAACAAATCATTGTTGCGTAGGCGATATCTATATGACAAGTATAAACCAAATTGTTTCTGTGGTGTAAAGAAAAAAAAGTCTATTGAATACCATATAATATGGATAGATGTTTGCAAAAATATTGTGCAAGATGAATATATTATTTATTTGTCGCTTCTTATCATCAGTGACTTCACATATTTCAAAGTTTTCAAGAAAGCCACTGAACATGTTTTAAAATCCAGGTAACAGGGGCTGCATTAAAAGATACTGTATAAAATAAATATAAACGCAGATATGAAACAGATTGACTTGTTCCTCCCAATTCACCACCTTCCTGCTCTAAGCCAGCTCCAGAATGACTCCAGTTTTCAATAGGGTGTGTGTGTGTGTGTGTGTGTGTGTGTGTGTGTGTGTGTGTGTGTGTGTGTGTGTGTGTGTGTGTGTGTGTGTGTGTGTGTGTGTGTGTGTGTGTGTGTGTGTGTGTGTGTGTGTGTGTGTGTGTGTGTGTGTGTGTGTGTGTGTGTGTGTGTGTGTGTGTGTGTGTGTGTGTGTGTGTGTGTGTGTGTGTGTGTGTGTGTGTGTGTGTGTGTGTGTGTGTGTGTGTGTGTGTGTGTGTGTGTGTGTGTGTGTGTGTGTGTGTGTGTGTGTGTGTGTGTGTGTGTGTGTGTGTGTGTGTGTGTGTGTGTGTGTGTGTGTCCGGATGGAAATAGAAAGCTTCCCTTAGCATCAGGAAGGTGGGGAAAATTGGAAGTCAATCCAGACAAGTCTCAACTTGCACAACTTCAGTGGATTCTCCCTCACTCCCAGATTAACAGCTTGTCAGAGTTTTCTGCTAACTACTGGTGATTAATGCAATTAATGCTACTACTAATAAAAATGGAGTACAACAGCCATATGTGGCTTTACCTGCCTTTTAAAGATAACCTTCAAAAAGGGTAAATTTAGAGTTCTGTCTGTTGGGATTTTGTGGTTCCCAGAGACTCAGGTGCTGGGCAGAATCAAGGGTCTTCAATTCAATTCGATTCAATTCGATTCAATTCAATTCAATACTTTATTCAATGTGCACAAAGGGAGAGCCCCTGGTACTAAAATCAGCCAGAGCCCCTCGAGCAAGGAGCCCCTCCCCTTGCTGTTTTATAGCACATGGTTACAGGTTACATAACACAAACTTCTAAACCAATCAGATTCAACCTTTCCATATATGGCTTTGTTTGTCACATGCCTGCACCTCTCCAGTCCACATGCCAAGCTCACCCCCCTCCCCTTGGCCTCCCCCAGGCTGTTGCTAGGGTGGTGAGCCACAGCATGCCTCTCCATGCATACCCTTCAGCTCCCCCATTTGGTTTTGGGGCTAAGAACAATTCTTAGACCCCACTAACACCACTTCCTTGTATTTATTAGGAGCTATAATTGACCTTATCAACACTTAATTAATTGCAGTTTTGGTAACAGAATTAAACAATACATTCAACCTTTAATACATAATGGTATCTACACTAAACGTAAGTCCCCATATCCATTGCGAAAACACAACTGAAATCCATCCCCAGGGAATCTCTGTTCCCATAATAGCAAACTCTTCTATACACGGAATCACTGTAATTGCCTTACCACTTCTTTCATAATATCTTCCACAATAGGAAGTACAAGATGTTCAAGCCAGGCTTACTTTCCAAAGCTAAATACCCAAATCCACACCAGGTAGTGGAGTCTTTCTTCACTGTTATATCATCCATTAAATTAAACATTACATGCACCATTAAGTCAGGTCCCAACATTTGAGATAGGGCTTGTCCTGACTCCATGTTTCTTATATGCAAAACCCATCCTCCCAGGATGGAACATTGGTCCCATGGGAAAGCTATATAGTTATCTCCAGCCATTATTACATACTCAGCTACACAGGTGTCTATGACATGAGAATGGGAGTGGGTGGAAGGGCTGAGCCTCCAATCCAGGAGACCAACCCACAGGAATTAACACCTCTCCAAAGATGGAATGATCATTCCAAAATGCCCATTATCAATAGAGACCACTCCTCTGCCATCATCCAAGGTGAAGACATTCAGTCTTTGAGAACTACGGCTCTCACCCAACAGGGCACCTGTGACACGTGCAAGTCTCCTATCGGGGCTACAACTTTCATGTTAACACCATGCCAGTATGATAACACCATTCCAGACCAATGCTTGCTCAGACATTTTAGTAGTTTTTAATAGATGGCTGAGTACAACAGTGAGGACCTAACCAACTATGTTGCTGAGTTAAGGTGATATCTAATTAATTAGACATGAGCCCTATTCTCACCACAATAAACTGTCATCCCTGCTACTAACAAGTTTTCAACCCAGTCCCTATTATGAGATTTGATAGCTTGAGTAATGGCATTTACAACTGATCCAGTGGCTCCTCCCCAGGTGACTACATCAATAAAACACTTAACAATACTGAGAATGGCCCTCAAGGCGTCCATAGGGTAAACAGAGATTATTGTGCCCTATGTTGAGTGTCACCCTTGTATACTTTTACTCGTGACAGGTGCACCCAAACTGGAATTCCAGTGACCCGGGCTGCTGAAGGAGTTACCAGGAAAACCATGTGAGGTCCAGTCCAGGCTGGTTCAAAGGTTCGTTTTCTATAGGCTTTCACCAGTACCTGATCACCGGGCTGCACCTCACATGTGTCTTCTTCGCTAGCCTTTGGGTCTGGTTCAGTTCGGGGGTCCTGTGAGACACACTGAGATAACAATTTGCAATATTCAACAAGCTGGTCACCCATGACATACAACTCCCCCGCTCCAATGCACAGATTTCCTGGCGTCCTCATCGCCCGCCCTGTCAGCATTTCAAAAGGAGATAAGGAATGTGGATTAGTAGGACTGGATCTCATAGACATGAGAACCACTGGTAAATTGGTGACCCAGTCTTTCCCTGTAGCAGAAAACATCTGTTTGGTTAGTTTGTTTTTAATGGTTCGGTTAGCTCTTTCTACTAATCCCGAACTCTGGGGATGGTAGGGACAGTAGAATTTCTGTTTGATCCCCAGTGACATGCATACTGTTTTCATCACCTTCCCTGTAAAGTGGATACCTTGGTCGCTATCAATGAAGCATGGAAATCCCCATCGGGGAATTATTTCAGTCATCAATATTTTAGCTACATCAGATGCAGTGGCCTTGGCCACTGGGAAAGCTTCTACCCACTTAGTAAAGTGATCCACGATCACGAGAACATATTCTTTCCCTCTGCACCTTGGCAGGGGTCCAATGAAATCTACTTGTAACTGTGTGAAGGGCTGTGTTGGTCTTGGCTGATGTCGCATTCTCACTTTCACTGTGGGAGCAGAATTACATTGAGCACATGTTACACACCTCCTCACATAATCATGCACATTTGCATTAAGCTTAGGATGCCACCAGGTGTCTGACATCCGGTGGATCACCCTCCGTGCTCCATCATGTCCCAACATGTGATATATTTGTATCATAGTTCCCATCAGCACATTTGGTAACACTAATGTGTTTCCTGGGCCTCTCCAAGTGTTATCATCACACAGTTTGCCCCCATTATCCATCCATAACCACTTCTCTGCCCTTGGTGCAGAGTGTTGGATGTCCTGTAATTCAAAAAAGTTTGGGGTTTTTATGAGAGGCTGTGTTGCAGCAATCAATTGCATCTCTTTACCTTCCACTGCTGCTCGTTTAGCTAGTTCGTCTGCCCTTCGGTTCCCCTTACTATGAGGGTCTGTCCCTTTTGTGTGGGCCCTCACTTTTATCACTGCTAATTCAGTAGGTTTCTGCATGGCTTCATGAAGTTTCTCCACTATTCCCCCATTTTGTATTGGGGATCCTGTACTCGTCAGGAATCCCCGATTTACCCACAAGTTAACATAATCATGTACAACCCCAAATGCATATCTAGAATCAGTATATATGTTTACAGCATGACCTTTCGCAGCTTCACATGCTGCAACTAATGCCTGCAGTTCTGCTACTTGTGCAGATGCCCCAGGCAAACTGCCGTGTGCCACCAGCTGTCCATCTTGAGTACAAACGGCCCATCCTGTGTGTCGCTTGCCATCCTCATAGAAGGAAGAACCATCCACATATAGGCAAGGGGCACCAGGTATTTCAGTTTCTTTTACCAATGGAACGTCCATGGGCTCTTCCTCAAGGCAACAATGATGTGGGTGTCCCTCATCTGGGGTAGGCATGAGGGTAGCAGGGTTTAACGATGATGCTCTTTGCAGATGTACCGAAGGCATAAGCAAGCTCGTTTCCCATCGAGTCCATCTTGCCACATGGACTGCTGAGGATTTCTTCCCTGATAAAATAGCAAGGACAGCGTGAGGTACAACAATATTTACATCCTGTGAACCAATAAGTGGTGTGGCCTGATTTAGGGCCATAGAAGCTCCTTCCACTGCCTGAAGGCATGGTGGCATTGCTTGAGCGACAGCATCTAGTTTAGAAGAGTAGTATGCTACTGGGCGCTGTTTATCCCCATGTTTTTGCGTTAACACTGCTGCCATATGTCCCTCACTGACATGCGTGTACAATGTAAAAGGCATTAATGGATTAGGAAGTCCCAACCCTGGGGCAGTACTTAGCCTTTTTTTCAATGTGGTAAATGCCTGTTCACAGTCAAGTGTCCATTCAATTGCCTCATGTGGTCCACCAGCACCCTTCAGGAGATTATTAAGAGGCTGGACAATCCTTGAATAATTGGGGATTTGAGTTCGGCAGAAATTGAATAGCCCCAACACTTTCCTAACTTCCCTGACCGTAGTTGGTCGTGGGCATGCATTAATAGCCTCAGTGCGGTCAACAGTTAAACGCTTGTACCCTTTGGATATTAGGTACCCCAGATATGATACTTCCCCCTTTGCAATCTGAGCCTTTCTAGCATTACATTTTACCCCACTGTCTGCCAAGTGCTGCAGGATCACTTCTAAGTCTTTCATGTGCGTTTGGCGATCTGGTGAGGAGATAAGAAGATCATCAACATACTGTACAACACAAGAAGCCATGTCTGGCAGCTTTGCCAGCACATCAGCTAATGCTCTATGAAACAAAGTAGGTGAGTTATGAAAACCCTGGCTTAGGCGAGTAAAAGTATATTGCTTCCCTTTAACAGTAAATGCAAACCCAAATTGACTGTCAGGGTGCACAGGAACAGACCAAAAACCATTGCTGATGTCCAAGGCTGTAAACATTACGTGATCACTAGGTACAGTAGAAAGAATAGTACTAGGGTCTGCAACTAGGGGGGTGAGTCTGTCTGCATGTATGTTAATATTTCGATAATCAATGGTAAGCCGCCATGATCCATCTGGCTTCTTAACAGGCCAGACAGGTGAATTACATTTTGACTGTATTTCTTTTACAACTCCTCTCTTTAACAACTCTTTGACTGTACTTTCTACTGCTGTCAGGGCCTCTGGCTTAATTGGATAGGGACGTGCGGGAGGGGGAGGGTTTCCTGTAATCACCACTGGTGGGACATTCATCAAACCACAGTCGAGTTTATCGGCTGCCCACACTCCCTCTGGTCCTGGCAGCTCAGGGAGCACCTGCACAACACACACACGTTCACCTGGAGAAGAATAGATCAGAGGCACATTAGCACTTGACTTTTGAGATGGTATTTGCAATGAAGGTGACTCACCCAGATTCAAATGACATCCCAATTTTCGTAACATGTCAATTCCCATTATTGTACCTTCACTTTACTGTCTTTTAACCCCATACACCAACAGGCAACATAATATGGATGTTTAGTTGGGTAATCAGCATGTGTTGGATATCCTTGTTTCAATGCCTTGTCATACTGAGACAGGGCAGATCTTATACCCAGCAGCCTCACATCTACACTGAGGACATCGTCTTCCTCTGATAAATATTGTGTTTTATGCACAAAATCAGTGTTGCCCACTTGTAATGGGGGTTGGTCATCCTTCTTTCTTTCAGTCACACAGCCAAGATATCTCAACAAGAAAACTAATAAACTTACTGCTACAATAGTGATAAAAGCACTAATTAAACACTCTTCATATTGTGGATCACTAAATCCCTTCATCTTTCCCTTTTTTTTTTAAACCTAAATAGCCTCCAATCTCAAAATCTTTAAATACAATACTGTTTACAAACTAATAACAATTTCCAATTAGGAGATCTGGGCCAGCCAACACATTAACTAGAGGTACTTATGGCTATACCTGCCCCTACATTAACTGTTGGTCCTTATGGCCTCTTTGATTTCCCACTTCAACAACACTTAGTCAGAGGAACTTACAGCTTAACCTGCCCCCACACTAAGTACAGTGTCTTAAGACTGCAACCAAAATGTTACAAAACTGCAACAAACCCCTTAAATTCTCCAACACCCAGTTTCACTTACTACAAAAGGTGTGAGAGTCACCAGTCAGGTCAGGGACACACAACCAAATGAAAAATGAACAAAATCACCCTCTAACTTGATTGTAGGTCTTGATCCTGAAGGATATTTCTCACCCTGCTCGCTGCGCCAAGAAACTGTTGGGATTTTGTGGTTCCCAGAGACTCAGGTGCTGGGCAGAATCAAGGGTCTTCAATTCAATTCGATTCAATTCGATTCAATTCAATTCAATACTTTATTCAATGTGCACAAAGGGAGAGCCCCTGGTACTAAAATCAGCCAGAGCCCCTCGAGCAAGGAGCCCCTCCCCTTGCTGTTTTATAGCACATGGTTACAGGTTACATAACACAAACTTCTAAACCAATCAGATTCAACCTTTCCATATATGGCTTTGTTTGTCACATGCCTGCACCTCTCCAGTCCACATGCCAAGCTCACCCCCCTCCCCTTGGCCTCCCCCAGGCTGTTGCTAGGGTGGTGAGCCACAGCATGCCTCTCCATGCATACCCTTCATGTCCAATTTATACTACAGTATTTAAATAATTGCTTACATGTCCATTCTTAAGAAATAGTAGAAAATAGGCTGTCCAAAATTTTAGTGTTCAGACCTATTTCTGTATTAAATCCCAGGCAGCCAACTAAGGTTACTCAGATCAGCAGTGTGAATTATGGTCAAGAACTGTCTAGCTAAGCATCATGTGGAGATCCAGGCCCCCCGCGGAGTTGAATTATTAGAGCTATATGCTTCATACTACTTTAGATCTGAAACCTAACAACTAGGAGAAATCCATGTTTAAAAAAAAAAAAAGAAGACTAGGGAAAAATGTTGCTGAACTTGAACAAATGATGCTGTATATCTTGGTGCTAACAGTATTCCTGTACTTTGGATATAGTATAGTTAGTCCTTTGTTCACTGGGTCTTCAAATGCTGAAAAAAATTTACTATGTAAGATGGAAATGGTGAAGTTCAGAGCTTCTGTCAATGATTTCATTTCAACAAGCACGTCTATGGTGTTTTTATGTTTGCCCTTTCCCCCTATCTCAAACACAGTGGCTGCATCTACACTAGCATGATTTTGCTCAAATACTTTTAATGGAAGAGTTTTTTCCATTAAAAGTATTTGCACAAGAGAGCGTCTACACTGGCATGTGCTTTTGCGCAAAAGATGTGCTTTTGCGCAAAAGCATCCATGCTAGTGTAGATGTCTTGCGCAATAAAGCTCCAATGGCCATTTTAGCCATCGGGCTTTCTTGCGCAAGAAATTAACATTGCCTGTCTACACTGGCCTTTTGTGCAAGAATAATTGTGCAAGAAGGCTTATCCCTGAACGGGAGCATCAGAGTATTTGCGCAAGAAGCACTGATTTCGTACATTAGAACGTCAGTGTTCTTGCGCAAATACTCACGGCCAGTGTAGACAGGTGGCAAGATTTTGTGCAAAATCTTGCCAAAGTAGACACAGCCAGTTTGTTCAGATAAAGTCCTTTGCTCATATCTGTATGCTTACTTGTCATCAGAAAAATCTGAGTCCATATGGATAATGGAGAATTTTTCAGAAGATTGAGCCTCAGGAATACATGAATATAGTAAATGTTTGTCAAGTGCAGCAGCCAAGAAGCTGCTAAACTGAAAGATCATGTTCAGCATGAGTTAAGATCAGTTTATGATGGATGCCTCCTCTTCCTCCGTCCTTTTCCCAGAAAGCAGCTGAGCCTAAGCTGGTTACTGGGTCTGAGTGACTGGAAGGTCTCGGGGAATAGAGGATGATATGCGTCACAAATAATAGTTTCTCATTTCTCAGAATGTACTCAAAAAGTATGTTAAGATTTTGTTGTGATGTGAGACACCAGAAAAAGAAGAGCAAGTGGAATTCTCGTTTTAGATACTCTTGTATATGTGTATGAAGATTTGAACAATGTGTTTTTTGTCCTAGGGGTATTTGTGTGCATCATATTAATTAAGGTGAATGCAAGGTGAGCTAAACCCTTAGTGAAATGACACTCTTACGTGTTGCTATCTTGGATATGAATTTGCTTTTATGATACAGTGAGAATCATTTTTAATTAGGTAGTAGTGAGGAGGGAGATATAAACTAAAGATTTTTCTTTTGTTATGGGAGGTGGGTTTTCTCTAAAGTAAATATTGTGAGATTTTTACAGAAATTATTTTTTCCCACCACTTACACCTTCACCACCCTTACTGAACCTTAGTCCAGCACACTAAAGTTTATGCTTTATTTGTTTTTCACATGTCCTTCCTGATGATTAACAGATTTTAGGAGTGTGAATCTCAGTAACCAATCTGTCCTGAAATGAACCTTTTTTAGAACTTTAAACTTAAGAGGAATTCTCATTTTGTCTTGTGCTTGCATACTCAGAGCAATTCAGTCTGCTTTGGAAAAAGAATAGAGGAATATTTCATAATCACACCAGGGACAAATTGAATTCTAGTTTCCTTTTGTGTATGTGTGCACTCTTGCCCTAGCTAGTTTTGTGTTGGAAATGATATCAAGCCTTATTTTCTGTTTAATTCTGATACTGTTCTCAACAGCCAGGAGATTAGCACTTTGAATTATCCTGAACAATTAATATCTGTTTAAAAAAAATCAAAATCACTGACTATAAAATGAGAATAAATTCTATGCTGACACAGACTTCCAACGAAATATCCTAAGGAAATGAAAATATTTACTATAGACTTATCTTTCAATCTTTTTTTTTTTTTTTTGCTTACACATAGAGATGGTGTGTGTGAGGATTTACATCCCTGACCACAAAAGCAGATTTCTTTTACTGATTTCCCGTCCCTTCCAACTGCCTTCAGGGTGGCCTACTTCTTGGTTTCTCCTAACCGAGGTCCTACTTTTTGCTTCCTATTCTTTTTATCATTTTCCTGCTTGGACACTGCTCATGCTGTAAGGCAGCTCTGATGTCTTCCATTTTGTTCCTATTTTAGCCTCTTAAAGGAAATTTCCTTGTCATGAGTAAAAACCCAGACTTATTAAAGGCTGCTTGTCATGTTCAGGGCTTCTCCCACTGATGGGGCAGTAGCTGTGTAGATGAGAGAACCTCTCCCATTGATATAGCATTGTCTGCACTGGGAGTTAGGTTGCTATAACTATGCGGCTTAGGGATGTGATATGCTCGTATATTTGAGTGACAGAGTCATACCAATATAGATCTGTAGTGTAAACCTGGTGTTAGCAACTGCCATGTGATTGAATAGTGACACTTTGGTGCTCAAACTATGTGAGGCAGGTGCTCACATAACTATGTGAGGCAGGTGCTCACATAACTTTACTAAGCAGTGAGTACTTGTGATGCTTCTCAAGGGCTGTGTGTCACTTTGTTGCCACTGACTTCCAGTATGACAGAGTCTTGCCTGTGCAAGGTGTTTGCTCCCTAAGGCAGACAGCTGGATGGTCACTCAAGCACTCTCCTCTGGACTATACTAGCTGTGTTTATTGACGATAGATGCACCCCAGATTCTGAATCCCTTCAAAGGTCCCCCTGCGATATTAGCCTGTGGTCACTGGATATCCACAGCTGTCCTAGATTCTCTCTTCCTAATGGACCAGTGTACCTCAGTTTACTAGTTTCACCTTAGATCACCACTTCTATATCTCCAACAGCATTTGAGTTTGATTATAGTAAGGACCAACCCAGCAGCACCCGAGCTGCTCTGCCCCAGGTGTCCCCAAGTCAGCCGCTGCTGAAACTGACCAGCGGCTGACTACAGGAAGCCCGAGGAAGAGTTGCTCTGCCCCGGGCTTCCTGGAATCAGCTGCTGATCAGTTTCAGCAGCAGCTGACTTGGGGACTCCTGGGGTTCTTAAGTTGAATCTGTATGTAAGTCGGAACTGGTGTCCAGATTCAGCCACTGTTGAAACTGATCAGTTTCAGCAGCGGCTGAATCTGGATGCCAGTTCCGACTTACATACAGATTCAACTTAAGATCTTGTACGTAACCCGGGGACTGCCTGTACTTAACATGTTATGACCTGAAGAATCCTTCAATGGCCATTGATAAAGTGGATTACGAGAATATCCTCAGCCTGGTATGTACATTCTGGTTCACCAGAGTGTTGTGTTCAATCTTGAATGAAAGCCAGGGTCATTAATATCATTGTGTAATGTATACACAGAGACTATATAAAGTTATATGCATAATAAAAATACATTCCTAATGACTGAATCAAGGAAAGATTGACACACAAGTTTCTTTCAGACAAATGATGTTAGCTCACCTGTCTGTCTTGATCTGTGTCTAAAATAATTAGACAGGAGATTAACCAGTTAAGTTTAGTTTCTAGAATGTATGTATTGATTTTTGTTGTAGATGTTTTACATTATCCTTACTCGCTATCTCTTAAATCTTTGTACTTGACTATAAACTTGATTTTTTTTCACTCAAATTCATGAGAAATGTATCTTAATGCTCTAGTAGTATACAAGGAGTTCATCCTAAGTTGAATAGTAATAGAGAGGTAGCCGTGTTTGTTTGGTCTTGCTGAAACAAAAGACAGGACTATGCAGCACTTTAAAGGCTAACAAGATGGTTTATTAGGTGATGAGCTTTCGTGGGCCAGACCCACTTCCTTAGATCAAATTGTGGAAGAAAATTGGCATGACCATATATATTAGTCTTTAAAGTGCTACATAGTCCTGTCTTTTCTTTCATCCTGAGTTGAGTCATTCAAGCTGTTGTGTATATAGTATTCTTTTGAGGAACTGCATATTTGGTACTAAAGTTCAGTGGATAAGTAGCTGAATACTACAGAGGGATGCTTCAGAAGGGTTTGGGGACTGGTATTGCAAAGCAAAGTAAGGACTGGCATAACCAACAGGCTATTGTTTGGGTGGTTAACAAGTTAAGTTGGTGGTGTCACAGAGTTAATGAACTAGTGGGTTGAATAGGCAGGTCAAGGCAATTGACTGATAGGAAGTGGGAGGTAAAGAGGTGAGAGATTTAGTTTATGAAGGTGTATAAAAGTTGGTGTCTGGAGAGGTACAGTAGTGTTTTTGGAGAGTAGCAAGCTGCTAAATAGAAGTCTTACAAAATTCACTGCTTTTTTTTTTTTAAAGTAAATGTTCAGCAGGAGTAATGTAACTCTTCTCCTATGCTTGAGCTCATCCAACATTTCTCCTTTGTTTGAAAAGTATGTTTCTTGGTCCCCCCCCCTTGAGTTTTTGTTGGACTACCAGCATTCGAGTTTCAGCTGATGACAGTAATACCATTGCTTTTGAAGAGAACATGGAATTTCACACCATTTTCTTCCAGCTTCTGTTTGTCAGACATTTGAAAATTCAGTTTTTAGGGTATCGGTAAGGGTGTCAGAAAGCATTAACCAGTCGGGGGAGTAGTGAGAGAGAGAACAGTTAAATTTAGAATCTTCAGCCTCGGCTTCCTGCTGCTGGCCCAACTAATCTATAAAATGAAATTCATAGTAATATCAGACACAATTCCAGTAAATCTCTGTATCTTATTTTCTTTGATATCTAATATACAGCCAGTCCCCGGGTTACGTACAAGATAGGGACTGTAGGTTTGTTCTTAAGTTGAATCTGTATGTAAGTCGGAATTGTCCCTTCTTTGCATGGTTTTATGAGAAGTAATCACCAGGCAGGTGAAAGGGGCTGCCTTTAACCCCCTTTCCCGGTCATGACTGCTTGAGGCTTCCACCCCCCAGGCACCATTTAGAGAGAGTGTGTGGGGGAGGGTGTGTGTGAAGCTCCTCCCCCAATTTGTACAGGAAGATTGCTAGTTGTTGCCCTTTGGGAGTGAGGACCCCAAGATGCTGTGGTGAAAGAGGGCTGAGGTAGTCCTTTCTCCCTGGGGTAGCCTGCATACTGAACCCCTCATCCCCAACCCCACCCCAGAGCAATTATTTACATGAAGTATGTATATTTTTATTCTATTTTCCAAAAACTAAAAAAATAAATTAAGGACTCAAGCAATGCTAGGTAAATCTTCTTGTTAATAAACAGAGAGAAAGAATATTACTAATGAAAGAGATTTACACAGTAAAAGGTTCTGCAAACCCACAGGAAACACCACCTCAAGCCCTAGGAATTGGGTTAGGGTGGATATTTAAATTAACAGGGTTATGCCTTGAGTCGTAGGAACTGGGTAAAAGTGGGCACCCCTAGAGTTTGAGTGACAGTTTTGTGTGGGTACAGTAATCTTCTGAAAGGGCTGGGTTAAATACAGTTCAGATAAGGGAAACATGATCTTTTATAAGAGATTTATTTTTCAAAGCTTTTCTTCCTGTTGGACCCAGTATGGCCCAAAATCTCTAGTTCACGGTTTTCTCATGACAGATTGTTTGATGATCTCAGAGTACAGTCCCCAATTTTTGCTGGTGGCCATTCTGACACATTTTCCTGAAATACTGAATACATTTTTAGGAAAATCAAATCAATAGGCACATATGCATGTCCAAATCATTGCAATTTATTTATGTAGAGGGTTTTTTGCAGACTCAATCATAAAAACAATATACAGCTCTCTATTCTTTATTGGACCTAAACGAAAGAGAAACACAGATCAGGTGATTTCTATATTCTTGTGTGTGTTGTTTCTTTTGCTTTTTTGGTTGCCTTTTTGTAGACTTCTACCTCTTCTAGCGCTAATAAATCTGCTCTATGAAAAGTGATATTTGTTTGTCACTTTTCCCCACAGAAGACTTGCTAGCTTACTCCATGGTAGTGAGAAGTGATATTAATAAAAATACAAATATCACTTTTCACAGGAGACCTACTCAACCCTGGGAAGATAAATTAAGCCCTGGTTAGGGAGGTAGCAGAGCCAGGTGTAATGGGATGGGTGAAGGGCTGAGGATGGCAGCAGGCATGGGGTAATGAGGCATGCACCCCGGGCCAAAGGCCCGTGGCTAGGTTCCAGAACCAGAGGCTGTTGCCTGCTGTTCCAGAGCTGAAATGAAACGCCTGAGCTTCACTGTCTCTGGGAAGGTGGAAAACTACTAGCTACCTGCTTCTCCGGTGTTTGTGGCTCCGGAGGGGGCCAGGGCCTAACTAGGGTTGCCAGATGGTTTAACAAAAACTACTGAATTCCAATTCCCCCCTTCCCCCCAAAAAAACCCAGGAAAAAATTGTAGGAGGAAAAAAAGGAGACCAAAGTTAAGCTGCCCATCCCCCCAAAAGCCCCCCAGAACCGAATTGTGGAGCAAACAAAATAAAAAGGAGGCTGCTCCTTTAATATGGCCGCCATCTTGGGCGCCATTTTTAAAACCCTGCAGCTCCACCCAGTCAACACAGGGAAGCCGGGGGCAGGCGCAGGAGTGGTTTCCCAAGCTGCACTTTTGTGGGGGCAGAGCCGCGGGTTGGCCACCGCTGGTTTTGAGGGAGGCATCACGCGGCCAGCTCCCGGGTCTCTGCTGGTCACGTGGCCCAGAGCAGCATGTGCTCTGTTCCTACCCCAGCCCCGGTGCTCCTCTAGCATGGTACCCAGCAAGTGCCCCTCCGCCCCTCTTCCCTGTTTCTCAACCCGTGGTACGAGTACCCTTAGGGGTACCCGAGAAAAGTGGAGGGGGGTACGTCAACGCAACTGAAATTTGGAGAAAACTGAATTTTTGTTTGAAGTTTTACAGCACTTTATTATTTTTTATATTTTACACCCAAAAATTTCATCACCCACCCAGCTATGATTAGGTTGTTCAAGCAAATGTGGTGCAATGGTAGAAAAAAATTGTGTGTCTGAAAACTGTAGATACTGGGGGTACATATAATTTTTTTTGAAAAGGTGTACTTTTATATATTTAAAAAAAAAGGTTAAGAAACACTGCTTCAGAGGACTGATTGACTGTAATACAAAGAGTTACATCAGTGCTGCAGAGCTTTAGGGGGTAGCAGAGTTAGTCTGTACAGGATAAACTTAAAAAAACCCCAAATAGTCTGGTAGCACTTTAAAGACTAACAAAACATGTAAATGGTATCATGAGCTTTCATAGACACAGTCCACTTCTTCAGAGAACCAGTGCTGAATGCATTTGAAATTTCCAATAGAAGCAGGAACAATACTTACAAAGAACAGCTCTAATGGCTTTTGTAAACAAATTTCAAAACTGGTGGATGACTGCAATAGAGTAAATGCAATATACAGACTCTAATAAAGAACTTGATAATAGTGTTCATAAAATCTTCCTATGAGCCATGTGAGTAAATTGACTGGAATACCTATTGTGGCATAACCTAGTCTGCAATAACTATTCTGGAATATCTCTCCATATGGACATTTGTACTCCAAAGCACGTATACGAACAATTCAAGAATAAAGGTATATTTATCCCAGAGTAGAGTGCCCACATGGACTAGCTAAAGTATTCCAGGATAGTTATTTCGAAAACATATGCTGGTCCATTTTCCCTGTGTAACACAACCACTTAAAACTATTCTTGAAAGCAATTGTGAACATAGAATACTAGGATTGGAAGGGACCTCGAGAGGTTATCGAGTCCAGTCTCCTGCTCTCATGGCAGGACCCAGTACTGTCTAGACCATCCCTGATAGACATTTATCTAACCTACTCTTAAATATCTCCAGAGATGGAGATTCCACAAACTCCCTAGGCAATTTATTCCAGAGTTTAACCACCCTGACAGTTAGGAACTTTTTCCTAATGTCCAACCTAAACCTCCATTACTACAGTTTAAGCCCACTGCTTCTTGTTCTATTCTCAGAGGCCAGGAAGAACAAGTTTTCTCCCTCCTCCTGGTGACACCCTTTTAGATACCTGAAAACCGCTATCGTGTCCCCCCTAAATCTTCTCTTTTCCAAACTAAACAAGTCCAATTATTTCAGTCTTCCTTCATAGGTCATGTTCTCTAGACCTTTAATCATTCTTGTTGCTCTTCTCTGAACCTTCTCCAATTTCTCCACATCTTTCTTGAAATGTGGTGCCCAGAACTGAGCCTAATACTCCAACCGAGTCCTAATTAGTGCAGAGTAGAGCGGTTGAATGACTTCTCGTGTCTTGCTTACAACACACCTGTTAATGCATCCTGGATCATGTTGGCTTTTTTTTTCCCCAACAGCATCACACTGTTAACTCATATTTAGCTTGTGGTCCACTATAACCCCTAGATCCCTTTCTGCCATACTTCTTCCTAGACATGTACCTAGACAGTCGCTTCCCATTCTGTATGTGTGAAACTGATTGTTCCTTCCTAAGTGGAGCACTTTGCATTTGTCTTTATTAAACTTCATCTGTTTACTTCAGTCCATTTCTCCAATTTGTCCAGATCATTTTGAATTACGACCCTGTCCTCCAGAGCAGTCGCAACCCCTCCCAGCTTGGTATCATCTGCAGACTTAATAAGCATACTCTCTATGCCGATATCTAAATCGTTGATGAAGATATTGAACAGAGCTGGCCCCGAAACAGACCCCTGTGGAACCCTACTTTTTACTCCTTTCCAGCAGGATTGTGAACCTTTAATAACTACTCTCTGAGTACGGTTATCCAGCCAGTTATGCACCTACCTTATAGTAGCCTCTTCTAAGTTGTTTTTGGCTAGTTTATTGATAAGAATATCATGCGATACTGTATCAAAAGCCTTACTAAAGTCTAGGTATACCAAGTCCACCGCTTCTCCCTTATTCACAAGACTTATTATCCTATCGAAGAAAGCTATCGGATTGGTTTGGCATGATTTGTTGTTTACAAATACATGCTGGCTGTTCCCTATCACCTTATTATCTTCCAGGTGTTTGGAGATGATTTCCTTAATTACTTGCTCCATTATCTTTCCTGGCACAGAAGTTAAACTGACTGGTCTGTAGTTTCCTCGGTTGTTTTTATTTCCCTTTTTATAGATAGGCACTATATTTGCCCTTTTCCAATTTTCTGAAATCTCTCCTTTCTTCCATGATTTTTCAAAGATGATCACTAAAGGCTCAGATACCTCCTCTATCAGCTCCTCGAGTATTCTAGGATGAATTTCATCAGGCTCTGGTGACTTATAGATATCTAACTTTTTTCTAAGTGTTTTTTAACTTGTTCTTTTTTTATTTTATCTTCTAAACCTACCCCCTTCCCACTAGAATTCACTGTCAGGCATTCCTTCATCAGACTTCTCGGCGAAGACCGAAACAAAGAAGTCATTAAGCATCTCTGCCATTTCCAAGTTTCCTGTTACTGTTTCCCCCTCGTCACTGAGCAATGGGCCTACCCTGTCCGTGGTCTTCCTCTTGCTTCTAATATATTTCTAGAATGTCGTCTTGTTTTCCTTCATGCCTGTAACTAGTTTGAGCTTGTTTTGTGCCTTTGCCTTTCTAATCTTGTTGTTTTTCCCCTCAGTCTTGCTTTTCATGGGACCTTACTTACCAGCTCTCTGAGCTTACCAAAATCTGCCTTCCTGAAATCCATTGTCTCTAATTTGCCATTCTCCCTTCTACCAAACCTTAGAATCATGAACTCTATGATTTCATGATCATTTTCACCCAAGCTGCCTTCCACTTTCAAATTCCCAGCCAGTTCCTCCCTATTTGTTAAAATCAAGTCTAGAACAGCTTCCCCCCAGTAGCTTTTTCAATCTTCTGAAATAAAAAGTTGTCTTCAGTGCAGTCCAAGAACTTATTGGATAGTCTGTGCCCGCTGTGTTAGTTTCCCAACATATATCTGGATAAAGTCCCCCATCACCACCAAATCCTGCGCTTTGGATGATTTTGTTAGTTGTTTAAAAAAAGCCTCATCCACCTCTTCTGCCTGGGTAGGTGGCCTATAGTAGACCCCTAACATGACTTAATTAAATGTACAGCTGATACATTGGAAAATGTTGCGAACACCAGTGTAAACCAAGAAATAATGTTGTATATAATGGACATAATATCCAAGGTTTTCACTTTTCCTGAAAAAGATAATCCCCCAACTTGCTGAATTGAGGAATATAATTGGCTACTATTTAATACCTCAGGAGATCGAAGAGCAATTGTAGAGAGAATGTCTTAGATATTAAGATGTAGTATAGTAGCATAAAAATGTGATTTACAGTTATGTATTAAAAACATAATATGAATGAGGCAGTTTGAGTTTTTGCTGCTTATGTGTATACCTGCATGCAGAGGCATTCTGACCTTGATTTGGCCTGTCAAAGCTATAAATGAGCTTTAGGGCATCGAGGAGGGAAATCCCTGTGGTGCAGGTCTCACTGTCTGGAGTTGGCTCATGACCATGGGTGCTTACCTTAGGGTGGGCTCTCAAAAGCAGGAGGGGCACCCAAAAATTGGTGGCATGTTCTATAATTAGATTTCATCAAGCCAGTAACAAATGTGAACTCCTAAAGCACTACAGTAGTCGTGTAATGGGTGCACAGATAATTACCTTGGACCTATCATGCTCAGACCTCAGTGGCTTAGAGGAGCCAAATTAGTGGTCAGCACATCCCCAGAGAGCCACAGCACTGTGAATTTGATGTTTCATTTACTGTATTGCTGTACAGTATATTCATATTTAAACAGCATGTTGAGTAAATACAAATATATTTTCATAGCAAAATGACTGACTGAATATTGTTTTATCAACTACAGTTGGTTAATAACTTTAGATTGGTTAATAATTAAAACACATAATGTTTTAATAGCATGCGCTGCAAAGAGCCTCAGGAGACTCATCTTGCTACTCAGGCAGGCTGAACTGTGTGATGATGGGACTTTTGGTGTAAGTGACAAACATATTCAGATTATATCCAGACCCAGGAGACTAGTCACTTACCCAGGTCTGTTTGCATCCTAGATCTTAGACCAATTATTTTTTGTCAATTATTTTTGTCAATACAAATTTCTTGGTTAAGGTGAAGTCAAACTCCAGACTCCAGCGAAAATAATACCGAATTCACATTAATGATAATAAATCAATAAAAAGATTTTCTGTCCATTCAAAAGCCTCTGGTAGTTTGGGTGTGGCCTGAGGTCCATCTCTTGACTACCTCTTTCTGAGAAGTGTCACCACCAGTAGCCAGTTGTCACAAACCAATTAAAGGTTCATTAGCCAAGAAAAAGGAAAAAAACAACAAATGGTCTGGTAGCATTTTATAGGCTAACAAAACATGTAGATGGTATCATGAGCTTTCGTGGGCACAGCCCACTTCTTCAGATGACCAGTCAGATGTAACAGACTAACTCGACTACCCCCTTAAGTAAGTTAAAGGAGTGAGAGTTATTGAGAGATGATGCATAAAAATATATGTACAGGTGTGTAATGGTAGCAGAGAGAAAGTAATCTGCCAGTGTCATACAAGTCTTAGGGCTAGCTAAAATAACTCTGGGAATCCCCATTTTCTTGTTCAGTTATTCTACCCTGTAAGAAGCCAAACATTTCAGAGAGAGTTGGTCCCTGTTTCCATACTTACAGCATCTTGTCACAGAAAACAGAGTCCCTGCCCATCTTCCTTTGTTTGGGAGAGAGCATTTAGAGTCATTGATCTCTGATCATCACTCTCAGCGACCACTTGCCTTCAATGTGCAAGATTTAGTACTTTTCTGCTAAAACTCATTTACATGACACAAGGCGGCTTTCTCATGTGAGGCTGTTATTTAGTTACAACGTATGTACAATGTGAATGTTTGCTATTGCATTATAAGTGGATACAGATAAGGGAAAACAATGCATGAAGCATCCCATTAGTCTTTATGAAATATAAACATCAAACACATCCTTATATATTTAAGTCATTTTGATCTATGCTAGTACATAAGTGAATTGGCCTGCCTCCCCGCTATGAAAAAAAACCAACAAATGGTCTGGTAGTACTTTATATAGACTAACAAAGTGCTACCAGACCATTTGTTGTTTTTTTCTGAAACAGACTAATTTGGCTATCCCCTAAAGTTCCTGCTATGAGTGTGTCTATTCTCAGCTGATGCTTAGCCTTTGACTGAGCTGGCACATGGCTTACCAGAGACACAGCAGGAAATTGGTAGAGCTTTCATTAGTGGCCCTGTGCTACTGACCCTTGCAAACTCTGTGAATATATGAACCAGGCGAGAAGAGGTGGTATATTCAGTCAGTGTTCTCTCTAAGCTGCACAGCTTTACAGGTGATTAATCAGTCCTGTCCAGTCAGCCAGCTCCATGCAGGGAGACCTGAGCTCCTGACTGGGCAGGGCTGTTTAATGCTCTGTGAAGCAGTGCTGCCTCACAGTTTAGAGGGAACACTGTACTCAGGGAGGGTAATGGTATGCCTAGGGCAAACCAGAATAGTGGCTGTAGCATTTGGTCATATGGATAGTCTAACAGACGTTGCTGTTAGATGGGGTAGCCTCCTGAGGGCTCTGTGTCCATGGCACTGGGGTGACTTGTCCTAGGACCTAGACTAACATGAGCACCTCAATACCCGAAACATTGTTCAGTGTAGATAGGGTTGCCAGGTGGCTTAACCAAAAATACCGACCCCCTCTCCCCCCCCCCCCAAAAGGGAGAAATAATTCTGTTGGGGAGGGGGAAGGGGGAGAGACCAAAGTTGTCGAGCAAAAAAAAAAAAAAAAAAAAAAACCCAAGAGTTAAGCAAAAATAAAATAAAATAAACCCAGCATGACCTCTTTAAGAAAAGTCTTTAGGCTTTTTGCTGGTGGCCATCTTGGTTTCTTGAATGGAACCAGGTAAGCGGAGGGGGGAATCTGAGGAGCTGGATCCGGCGGGGCTGGGCCTGGTTGCTGAGTGTGTTGTAGGGTTGCCAGGTGTCCGGTATTTTCACCTCCTGGCCGGGGGGGGGGGAGAGAGGGGGAATCAAAAAATACTGGACAATTTAGGTGTCTGGTATTTTCTGATTTTTTTAAACCGGACAGGAGGCGAAAATACCGGACTGTCCGGGTCAATACCGGACACTTGGCAGCCCTAAGTGTAGAGCAGGGATGGATAATCACTTTTTATGAAAGGCCATGCCAAGATTTTGGAAAGTGGTCAAGAGCTGCACTTTTCTACGGGTGGTGGTGGTGCAGGGACTAAAACGGAGGTTGGGTGCAGAAGGGAGGTTAAAGACTGGGATGCAGGGGTGCGGGAGAGGATGTGGAGTCTGAGAAGGAGTTTAGTTTCCACAAATCCTCCTCCTCCTCTCCCCCCAGTGCTCTGAGCAGAGCGCCAGGGGTTGCAGACAGTTGTTTGAAGTGGTGTGGGGCTGCTCTGAAGTGGCTGGCTGCTCTATGCCTGAGGTTCCTGGCGTGGCAGGCTGTGAGCTGGATCCAACGGCTTGGCGGGCCTGATGTGGCCTGTGGGCCGTATCTTGCCCACCTCTGGTATAATGGGATTTTTTTTGCCATCCAGGATATGTGGGAAGCATCAACTTTTAGTATAGTTTTACTTGTTTAGAAATGTATGGGTGAGAAGTTAGATTTATTATGTGGAAACATTGATACTTTAAAATACAGGCATAAAGCAATTATGGCACAAATATGTGGAAAACCGCAAGGAGAAATGAGTATTTTAATCTTATTTTCTGTCTGTAGTTTCTCAAGTTGATTCAAATGTTAGATCACTGTTTCTTTTTTGGCCCCACCATTAGCTGATTTTCATCCCGTTAGCTAAACTAATTCCTGCACCATTATTAGGAGCAGGAGAGAAAGCTCACATGACTGACAAGCTGCCTCTGAGGAGGGATTGGTAATTGCCTGGAATGCAAGCTGCTAAAATCAGATAATGTGGAATGAAAGAATAAGGATGACTCTACTTATCTGTTGCCTGGATTAGAGAAGGGGCAAGCTGCTTGTTAAAGCAACCTGACTAGGGCACCATATTGGCAAAAGAGAGCCCTTATGAAGAGTGTTAATCTGGAGATAGAGGTTAACGCAGTGGGAGTTGCTACTGGAGCCATATGCATGGAAAAGATGAAAGAAATGAGCTGCAGAGGGAGGAAATTCCATCACAGGTAAACCAGAGTGATGGATGTGTTTCTCCCAATATTAGTAATTAACTGGAAGTGCAAAAGGTATGCCACTAAGGCAGAGGTTCTCAGTGTGGTCCATGACCATCTTGCAGGTGGGTTGTGGGCTTCTCTCCTCTCTCCCCCAACCCCCAGCAGGTATCCCATGCTGGCTTATCTCTGTATGGGGAGGGAAGGATGAGCCTTGTGGGCCAGATCCAGTTCACAGGGGCAAGAAGTGGCTCCACTCGCTCCCTAACAGACCCCCCCCCCCCATCCCCAGCCAGACTCCCACCTCCACACCCTCTTACACCCGTTTAGTCATCATGGGTGGTTGACTGGTGAGCCACAGAAAGATCTGCATTGAGCAGTGTGGGCTGTGGGCCACTGCACAAAGGGCACCAGAGAGAACCACAGATCTGTATTTAAAATACAGACCAGGAAGAAAAACATACTTTCCCAACAGTTAGTGAGCAGATTATTCTTTTTTACCCCTAGCTACTACTCAGAGCTGTAACTGTCTGCGAACATTTAAAACAGATCATTAAAAACTCTAGCCATTTTTCAATACAACATCGTTGCATCTTTGCAATATATATGTAGGTTCCCCTGCAAAAATCACCAGTTGGACAAAAAGCTCATTCATTTATTAGGACTCTACCTACCCCACTTGTTATGAATGTAATGCAGTGGAGGATGGTTCAGCAGACATCACTATAGCAAGTAATTGTGAGAGAGCATAGAGCTACTGTTTCCAAGGTCATTAGATTTACTGGTAGTTTTTTTTTTTTTAAGGCAACAATAGTTAATCAAAACTTGCAAATTGTAATAAATGAAGGGAGTTAAGCTACCTTAGGAAATGTGCTTGAATGGCTCCAAGTGTGACTGTATAAAATATTGCTATTTCGGTCTTGTATGTGAAGATGGTGCAAATTCAGTAGCAGAGAGTAAAAGTGGGTATCAAAAATTAATAAAATGCTATAGGATAAAGTCCAGTCACATATGCAAGAAGAGCAGTAGTCAATAAAATGTTTTAAATAGCCTTAAGGGAGTGTGATTTCCTTCCTACAAGGCAATAAGTGTAATTTAACTCCTGACAATTCCATGACTACTGTATTGGGGTGAGCTTTTTGATTTGGTTTGTTCTCGTCAGCAAGATTTTAAAGACTTTGTGCCACATTAATTGCTTTTATCCCAGCTATAGATACTAAGGGCAAAAATGCTTAAGTGAGTTTGTAAGCCACTTAAACATGTTTTGTTCTTTACTATGGCGCATATTTTTAAACAAATACGGTCCTAAATAAATTGTATGGTAAGATACCTGATTTGAATTGGAATAGGAATGTGACATGTGCCTTTCAACATTGTAAATAAAGTAGCATGTGATCTGTTATGTTGAATTCACCAAGTAAAATGCATCTTAACAGTAGGTAATGAAGCTGACTATTGGAATGTATAATTGAAGCATGTGTCTACATGCGTACTTTTGGGTTTATGGAATTTTATACAGTAATCATCTATTCTGACTTCCTGCAAACAGAGCCTTCTGGCATGGTGACTATATTTTATCCCTTGCAACTATTCCGTTAGTTACATACCCTCACTGTTACAAATCTACATATAACAGTTGAATGTTTTGCCTTTTTCAGGAAAGGTAATATTGATAGAAGTAGTGACCACTATGGGAGCAATTTAGGGAGGGTGGACTGCAAGGATCATTGTTGAAGAATGAGAGTAAAAAAATCTCTTTTTCTTGGCCACTAGTGTAATAGTCCTGTTTTCCATGACCATTCACTAAGCTTAGTGCATATTTACAGTTCAGATACTTATTCTTACAGAGAAGTAAAAATTAATTGATTTCAGTGAAATTCTTTTATGTAGTCTTCTTTTTTAACTTAAGGTACCATCCTTTGCATGGATTATGTTATATATCATTAAAAGGAAAGATTTTATAAACAAGTAATTATTTTTTTAAGATATATTCAGGAAAATATTAAAGCACAGACAGTTAAGTATTTGCTAGTTCAGCTCCTTTCCTAAACAGCACTCCTTGTTGTTACCATTAACAGTTTTGTTCTCTGTCTGGCAGCTAAAACAAAAGAAGGCACCAGAACTCTCTTGGGCAGGACCATCCATAGCCCTACGCAGTATTATTAAACTGGTGCCTCACTGACAAAACCTGCTTGGGGGCCAGGTAGCTCCATGTCAACCCATCTCAGACAGAACCCTGTATATTAATTACCAGGGCTTGATTTAGATTTTTGTATGAAATTGGGGCAAAATTAAAACTATTTAAAACATTTTTAAAAACAATATGCAAAACTTAATATAGTTTATTTACACTGTCACTATTCATTCCCTGAACTGTACCAGATTTACATCGCTCCCAGACTGAACTCGATACACCCCACATCCTTCCCAAGGTGAGGGGCACTGGTGAGTGGATGGGGCAGGGTGAACTGGGTCTTCCCCAGGAGTGCTGGCATATCTGGTGGGGGTGCAGCAGGGGGAACGGAGTCTCTGGTTGCTGTATGGGGCCTGGTCCAATGGGGCTTACCTGGAGCAAAGAGCAGTCACGAGTCAGGGTCCATCCACTGAGTGCTGGTGCCACCTCCTACCCAGCATGGTCCAAGACCCCCAGGCTTCCACATTTGGCAAGATTGTCTCAAATCTTATTTTCCAGTCAGTTCAATAAACTTTCAGTATGGTAACTTGTGCTTAAATAACTACCTCCACCTGCATCTTCACCAAGAGAAATAGCAATAAATTAGGTTAAAGCAAGGAGAAGAGAGCGTTCACTTTCCTGTGAGTTGCCATTTCTTTTAAATGCCACAGTGCAGTTGAAGTAAAGATCCCCAACTGCTTTTGTGGGTGAAAATGTGTGTGTTGCTATGAGAATTTGAACAAAAGTTCTATAGCTTGAAGGTGCTTATTATCTTTTACAGTAAGCTAAAGCCTTTCTTCATGGCAGTAGGCTGATTAAAAACAAAATTTAAGCCTTTTCTATCTGGACAGACTTTGACAAAAGTGAAAGGACGAGAAAGCTATCTCCTCTTTTATCACTCTTAAACATCTGTTATGTGTGTGTTAGATAGCAGGGAAACACCCACTGGCTAATAATCCACTGCAGGTCTCACTCAAGAGAAATCAACAGGCACAATTTAAATATAGTAAGCATACAGAATGAGGGCCAGATTCCTTCTCCCCTCCCCTTACTCACTATGTAGTGCCTTACTTTCAGAGTAATCCAGTCTAAATCAACAGCCAGAAAAATGGCAGAATCTTCCTCTTCAAAAGATTCTGTAAATCTGAGAATACCTGAACTGTTTTCTTGTACAGTGAACCACTGTTGTTGGAAACATCACCTACTACTCCTGGCCTCACACCTTTCCCATGGTAGTTTTAGCATTTGGTTGTGTGAAATATTAGGCCAGTAGGAAGGAGAAAAGATTAAAAAGCTGTGACAGAACATGTATGGCTATTTGGTTACATTTCCTCTTTTTGTCCTTGTGCTTTTTATTTATGTTCCCGGGCTGTAGCTCACTGCTAGGTGGTATGTTGTTGTCTGCATTCCTAATCCTTCCAGATCACTGTGAAGATTATTTAGGTTGTCCTGTGTTGGCTACTGCTATGATTGTTCTGCTCTGTAAAAACTTTGGCCGTGGTTAAATGGATGCCCAAGCAACTCATTAACCTACTTCAGTTCCTATGCAAGCACTCAAACTGAAACAAGCATGCTGGGGAGCTCTGGAAATGTCAGAGATAAGTGCTTGAAGGTGGATGCCTATGCAGTTGAAACTTTCTAGGACAGGGGTAGGCAACCTTTTGGAATCAGAGACAAACTACATCAAAATTCAGAACAAACAGTCGTCAAAGAACCGTATAAGAATGCTCATTTGCATGACTGAAAATACAACTTATTATTAATATTGACATAATGATTAAAAATAGCACAAATGAAACATTGTACTCACACAGACTTTATTTAATGGGACTTCTGTTGCTGCATTTTTCACACATTTCTTTGGAGTTTACATCATAACTGGTCAAATCCAGCTTCTTGCATGCATTCAGACTGTCTTCTGTCAATCTTATGGCAGGGGGATGGGGATGTGGGGGTGCAGGAATTTGGGTTGGGGTGTATGATGGGCTCAGGACACAGGGTTGGGAGCTGTGGGGGGTGCAAAAGTGTCATGGCAGGAGACTGGGGGATGTGGGGCTCAGGGAAGGGAGTTCAGGTGTATGATGGGCTCAGGGTTGGTGTGTGGGGGATGCAGGAGTGTTGTGTTACGCTGTGGTCAGATGGGAGGTGTTGACCAGGCTTCATTTAAAATTACGTCCAACACAAAATGTTTCAACATTGTCTTTATTTATGGCAGGATGGGAAACCTTTTCTGGGTCAGGGGTCACTGAGTTTGGGTGAAGGAGGCAGTGGTGACCTGAGGCACAGGATTGGGGTGCAGGAGTTTGGATTGTGACCTAGGACAGGAGGGGGTTGAGACCTAAGGCATGGGAGCAGGGGTTTTGCTTGTGATCTAGGGCAGCAGGTGATTGTTCTGGGGGAGGGGATTGGAGTGCAGCCTCTAGGCTCAGGAAGGGGGCAGAGGGTTTGGCTTATGTGGTGTAGGGAGGCTGCAGGGCCATGTGCTCTGTGACTAAGAGTCTGAAGGGTTGGGGGAATTGTTTCACGTGCTGCCAGTTTCTGAAACAGGCAGCTTCCATTGGCCAGAAACCAGCCAATGGGATTGTGCTGGGTATGGGAACAACTGTGAAGCACCACTCCCCCTTCTTTCCCAACTAACCGTTTATGCATCACAAATGGCCCCGCAGCCACTTTTCTGAGCAGTGTGCAGGGGAGGGCAAGCAGAGGAGTCTGCCTGGGGGCTCTTAGCTGTGTCTGCAGGCCAAATTGTTTTGCCCAGGTCAGCTGTAGCACTAGCGTGGGCTCCTTCCTGCAGAGAAGCCAGGGATGGGGCTGGGCTTGAGTTTCAAAAGAGCCATATCTCTGGCTCCCTGGTGACCCCTTTTTCTTTGAATTGCACATGCTTCTACAGTTTGAATGGAAGCAGGTCTGTGAATCACCTGGAAATGCAGTGCACAGATCCCTCTTCAGGAATCTCTGGTCTATTTGATTTGACAAGTTGGCAGTTTAGGTGTATATTTTTTGTTATTGAATCTCTAATTTTTTGGTTCCCTGGGAAGGTGCTGACTTTAAAGCCAAGAGTCACTATTAGTTGACCTTGTAAATTCATTTTGGGTGGGAGTGCATAGAGTTTGTTAAGAATACATGCTAAGGTTGTCAGCTGTCATTTAACAACCACTTAAAGGCCAGCCTTATTTTTGTTTGCAAATCTGATAATTGGATATCTGACAATTGGTACTAATGAACTGTTACCAGATTTGCCCAATACTCTGGGGTATGCTCATTTATCAGGGTTACCCTTATGGGTCTGGGGGAAGGTTAACAATTCTATCAGTGTGCTGTTGGTGCTTACTTGGGCTCTCATATGGAGCTGAATTCTCCCTGCTGCCAATTCTCCCTCCCACTGGAGCTCTCCTGCAGGAACTAGATTCCTCAGGATGGGGTTCTTACCACCTTGGCAACACACACAGACACTCACACCCACTAACAGAGCACGTCTGAGAGGACTGGGTACTCAGCACTCACAAGCTGACCCCCTCGTATGTCCCTGGACTCTGCTGGCTGGGTTTCACAGCAATGCCACACTGCACCCTCATGTGCCTTTGGACTCCGTGGGCTGGATTAAACAGCACTTTAAGCTGCCATCCTCATAAGCCCCCAGGTTCAGCACCCCCCATCCCCACTTTCACACCACAGTCATTCACTGGTAAACCACATGATGAGCAAATCCCACAGGATTTTAGGCACTACAGGGATCTTTTGCTTGGGTACAAGAAGTGTTGTTGCAGAGCGAATGGGGAAGCCAAAACAACACCCTTTAAGAAAGAGTGAGCAAAAGAGAAAGAGAGAGAGAAGCAACCAGTTTAACAATGAAAGTGATTTATTTCTGAGTAGTGAATAGATATCAAACAGTTACAATATTAAATCTAACAATTACAATATTAAATCTAAATTGAAACTGATTACAAAGGTTAGGTAACCATATAACAGTTTACACAGGGTAGGGTCAGGAGGCTATGCTTAGAGAGATAGTTGAGAGAGAGAAAAAGAGAGAGAGACCTCACCACTCCACGGAGCTTGCACTGATCGGGGTTCCCAGATGATGATGGTAGCCGGGGGTCCAGAGGGCAGGAGAAAAGCAGGACAGAGCCCCCAGCACGATCAGACAGGAGATGAAGAAGTCTCAATGGAACTGATGCAGTTTAAGTCCAGGTATCAAAACAGTTTTCTTGGGGCAAGGATAGGAGTTTTTATAGGGATAGTTCAAAGAGAAAGAGGAGAGACAATAGAGACTGATCACCCCTGATTATGGGTGATGTTCCTTGAACGAGCTCACAATGCAATTAGGCAGTTTCAGTATTTTAGATGTCAATAGGATCGTTACTAGAATTGGTCTGATAATGACTAATCTGGGTGTGAGCAGGCCTAGGTTCATTAGCATCTGGAACAGGGATTTCCCATCAGGCAGTGCTTCTCTGCTTTCGGTGTCCCATAGTTAAGTGCGGTTCCTGGCTTGGAAGAGCTGCTCTCCATTCTGTATGCTAATGAGATGTCCCTCTGTTCCATCTTTAATGTAAATGAGGCTGGGGTGTTTCCTTAATTGTATCACCCTTGTCTGAAGCAGCTAGGTGTGTCTTCCCTGGCCTTTTCTTTGCTTTGTCTTTGATTCTAGTAGAGGCCTGAGGGAGGGGGATGGTTTTCCATGAATGTCACTCCCTGACTCCCCAAGAGCACAAGGCTGATAGGTGACCATGTTCTGGTTCCCCAAGAATCACAGAGCTGGTGGGTAACAGAACGAATGCACATACACTGTGCCATCACATTCATTGATGTACTAGCAGCGAGGAGTCCTGTGGCACCTTATAGACCAGAGGTCCCCAACCTTTTCAGGTTGGCGGGCGCCAGGGGGCGGGGAAACTTGCCCGCCCGGGGGCAGGGCCCCCCCCATAGCCATGCGCCTGGGGCCGGCGCCCCCGGCAAGCGCCGCGTGCCCAGGGCCGGCGCGCCGTAAGCGCCGCGGGGCCAAGACGGGGGCCGGGGCCAGAGCACGCGCGGTGCCCCCGGGGGCGGGGCCAAGGCCAGTGCCGGAACTGGCAAGGGCACGCTCGGTGCCCCCGGGGGCGGGGCCAAGGCCGGAGTTGGCAAGGGCACGCGCGGCGCCCCCGGGGCCGGGACCGGCCATGCGCCCGGGGCTGGCACCTGCCAGCCCAGATTGCTCCGCGGGCCTATGTAAAGAGCCCGGCGGGCGCCGGGTTGGGGACCACGGTTATAGACTAACTGAAGTGTAGGAGCATAAGCTTTCGTGGGCAAAGACCCACTTCGTCAGATGCATGTAGTGGAAATTTCCAGAGGCAGGTATAAATATGCAGGCCAGTAACAGGCTGGAGATGACGAGGTGGATCCAATCAAGGAGGATGAGGCCCACTTCTAGCAGCTGATCTGGAGGTGTGAATTCCAAGAGAGCAGAAGCTGCTTTTGTAGTTAGCAAGCCATTCACAGTCTTTGTTTAATCCATAGTTGATTGTGTCAAACTTGAAGATGAACTGTAGCTCAGCAGTTTCTCTTTGAAGTCTGGTCCTGAAGTTTTTTTGCTGCAGGATGGCTACCTTTAGATCTGCAATTGTGTGTCCAGGAAGATTGAAGTGTTCCCCTACAGGTTTTTGTATGTTGCCATTCCTAATATCAGATTTGTGTCCATTGATTCTTTTACGTAGGGACTGTCCAGTTTGGCCGATGTATATAGCAGTGGGGCATTGTTGGCACATGATGGCATACATTAAGTTGGTAGATGTGCAGGAGAACGTACCAGTGACAGCCATACTCATCCTCCTTGATTGGATCCACCTCGTCATCTCCAGCCTGATCCTGGCCTGCATATTTATACTTGCCTCTGGAAATTTCCACTACATGCATCTGATGAAGTGGGTCTTTGCCCACAAAAGCTTATGCTCCTACACGTCAGTTAGTCTATAAGGTGCCACAGGACTCCTCGCCGCTTTTGCAGATTCAGACTAACACGGCTACCCCTCTGATAATTGATGTACTAGTTAATTTGTCTGACATTCTAGCGAATGCTCAACAGAAAGTTACCTCTTCCATAAGAAACAGCTGCAGGGAGAGAACGAAGATTTTAAGGAAAAGAGCCCCATTTAGGTCAACATTTATTAGATTTTTGTTTTGTTCTTAAATTTAATTATAAGCTCTTTGGTGTCTTGTAAAATAAATTTTATTTTTTATTTTTTCCCATGAAGATGTGTCTTAAAAAATATATTTTAAAGGCGTGATATAGAAAGGGTCACTACTACTGAACTTGTGGTTGAATGCATTTCAGGTGTTCTCCGTTCAGCATCACACTTCATTGTTGCCCAGGGATGCAGATACACTTGTTCTGCAGGCACACCCAATTTTGTTGCTGTTAAAGCTTCCTGCTGAAATGTTCTGTGCAGTCTGTTAAATGAGAGCATTCTAATGCTTCCTAATAAACTACTGCATGCAAAATGGTCCACAGAGATAAGGCTGCAGAAATAATCTTTGACAAAAATTTAAGAGTCCTCTCATTTGAAAGGATTTGTATGGAAAAGGATAATTTAGCCTACCTCTCAGGTCCAATCTCTAACTCCTGCTATTAATGTATAATTTAGCTAAGCAAGATGAACTTTTAAAAAGAAACACATTGTTCAGTGAGGTTTTTAGTTCTTCCACTGGCTATGGTTTCTAGCTGGATAGATAAGTATTCTAAAAGCTTGATTTTTCGTTCCCATCTCCTTCACGCTTAACTTGGATTGGGAATGAAGGGGGTTTAAACTGGTGCTCTATCCCAACGCCAGCCCTGAGCAGAGGAATGATGATGTTTTCAGAGATGTGATTTTTATAATCTTCAGAAAAACACTAATGAAATATTTTAAAGCAAATTTTAAACTAAGGTCTTGTAGATTAACAAATACTTTCAGAAACTGACATCATATACCTGGGGTTTGCAAATACCACTTAAATGGCTTCATAACCACTCCAATAGCTCTTCGACAGGTTCGGTGTTCTGCCAGTAGTTCTGACAAGCTTTTTGACTTTTAAGTTAACTAGATACTCTCCAGAGGAAGCAGAGCCATAGAACAGGGATAAGAAGAGGTGGGTGAGTGGACATTAAGACCTAGTGCTGTCCCAAATTTTCAGGTACTGTACGCAGCTGCATATTCTGTGTATGGACTAAGGATGTTAAATATCGATTAATTTACTAGTTGAGTGATTGATGGAATTTTCATTGATTCCTCAGCTAGCTGATAGACACTTCCGCATTCCTCCTTTGAAATGTACAAGAGCCCACACTGGGGCTCTTGTGCATTTCAGAGTTGGAACTCCACATGCAGCCAAGGGCTCTTGTGCATTTCAAAGTGGAAGCACCCGCATGGAGCCTAGCATCAGCGGGACTTCCCGTTAGCTCCGGGCTGCATGTGGCGTGCTAGCTTTGAAATGAACAAGAGTCCTCAGTGGTGACTCTCGTGCTTTTCGAAAGTGGAAGCACCCACATGAAGCCTGGAATCAGCAGGGGAGTCCCCAGCTAACCCTGAGCTCCATGTCGGGCTGGCTCTTCTAAATGCTGTGGTGGTGTTTCAAAGGGACAGTGCCGCACGGAGCTTGGCAGTACTGCCGCTTTGAAGTACCCCATCTCCCTCATCTTTGCTGCCTCTATCAGATAGAGGCAGCAAGGGGAGGGGGAGAGAGCAAATAGTCTACTCGATTATCTGAGAAACATTTACATCCTTACTTTAAGGCATGACCATACACCTTGTTTTTGCTGAAACAGACTAGCATGTCTGTGTCTGATTTCTGTAAGGCTGATTGAATCGTAAAGACATATGAATCTTTAGCACATTTGGCACGTAACTATTTTGCCACGAAGGCTGCAATAATGGCATGAGAACTCCTTTTCTCACTTTCAGGTAATGTTGTAAATAAGAAGTGGGCAGCATTATCTGCTGCGAATGTAAACAAACTTGTTTGAGAACTTGAACAAAAAGAATGAATGAATTTGCAGGCTCTAAAATTTTGTGTGTTACTTTTGTTGTACATAATTTTACATTTGTAAATTCAACTTTCATGGTAGAGATTGTGTTACAGAACTTGTATGAGATTAATTGAAAAATACTGTTTATTTCTTGTATATTTTTACCCTTCCAGATAATTGTAATAAAAAATAATTGTTTGTGTTGAAATTGAACCAATATATTTGAAAATGTAGAAACCATCCCAAATATTTAAATAGATGGTAATCTATTATTATTTAATAGTGTGATTAATCACAGTTATGTTTTTAAATCTCTTGATAGCCCAAGTCTGCACATCTGCCTTCTTGGCGGTGGCTATATTTAAATAGCAGGATTTCAAAAACTCTTGTTAATTTGTGATATATTAACAGTGTTGTTACTGACTGCCAGCTTCACTAAATATTGCACCTCTTTGCCCGTTGTTCAATAAGGCAGCTATAAATAGTTACATAGATTGAAGAATGAAGTATGGAGATCTTCAATGAACCGCTCATATGATAAAGATGCTCTCTAATTGGCTTGTATGATTATTTAAAGTGACAGTGAAAATCTAAAAGGTATTCCAGCAATATATACAATATGGCTATGTCTACACGGGCAGCTTCTTGCACAAGAACAGCTATTCTTGCGCAAAAACTTGCCTGCTGTCTACAGTGCACGAGCGTTCTTGCGCAAGTAAATTTACAGTATAGCATTATAAAACAGGGCATTTTCCGGAAGAGTTATTCCTCTCCCCACTTGGAATAAGCCCTCTTGCTCAAGAGCCCTTCTGCAAGAGGGTAGTGTAAACAGGCATCATGAATTTCTTGCGCAAGAAGCCCTTATGGTTAAAAAGGCCATCAGAGCTTTCTTGCACAAGAGAGCATCCACACTGCCATGGATGCTCTTGCACAAAAGCACATCTCTTGCACAAAAGCACATGGCAGTGTGGATGCGTTCTTGTGGAAAATTTTTTGCACAAGAACTCTTCCGCAAAAGAGTTCTTGCGCAAGAAGCCACCAGTGTAGACAGCCTATCAGTTTCCTTTGTCTCCAAGCCCTTTGTTTTCTGTATGTAAATATGCAGGCTTTCTCTACCCTGTTGCTTGTCCTTGGATTTAGTTTAGTGTGATTCTAAGACTTAAGATTATTTTAATAATCTGAAATATTTGTTATCCAAGTACTAGCTTTCTTTAGGGTTTTCTACTTCTTGAACTGCACACTGAAATTTTTGTTTTTGTAGTCTCTTCAACTTTGTAACTTTGTTTATTTCTCTACTTAAATGTAAAACCAGTTTATATGGCCTTTTTGATGACCTCCTTTTTTGAAGCTGGCTCAGAAAGCAGATAGCTCCACTTCATTAAGAAATCTTTAATGCTAAACTGTCAGTGTAATTCCCAGCTATGGGACTACTGCCTGCTGTCTGAAGTGCTCATCTGGTTGAGAGTCACAGTTGTATAATTGCTACTAGAGGAAACGAGTAACAGTTTTGGTTACCTGTAATAAATCCCTTGTTTTTTGCTTCTCCAGTTTTAATTTCTCTTTCCCTTTTCCATACTTGCCTCCTTCCTCAACCTACTATTTTGTTTTTCTCCCTACTTCCAATTATGATTTATCTTCTTTAAAAAAAACACTATCTATTAACCTTTAAAGGTTAATGAAATCAGGATCTGAGAAACAATTATTCTTTCCTTCATCCAATTTAAATTCCTTTATAAATGCATAATTCTTAGGCTCACACTGCTAAACAAAATAATTATTTTCTTCCAGTTGCTAATATTAACATAGTGTGTCTAGTAGCATTGTGAATACTCCTGTACAAAGATCATGCTGCACATTGTAGGGTTGCATGAGGTGTTTCCTTTGTATTATTTTGTGTGAGCTGTCGCCTCCCTTTTATGTTAATTGATTCCAAAGCCAAAACCATTGTGATAGTCTAGTCTGATCTCCTGTGTGCCACCAGCTGTAGAACTTCCTCAAAATTCCTATAATGTATTTTTTTAGTGGAACATTCAATGTAGGCTTAAAAATTGCCTATGAATTAGTAGGTTTTTTCCCAGCAGTAAATTACCATTATTGTTAAATGTTTGCCTCTGTGTCAGAGGCAGCAGTATGGGGGGCGGGAGGTGCTGGGGAGCCACTTTTAAGCAGGCTCTCTGCACACACCGGCTCTCACCGAGCTGCTTGTCTCCTTATGCTGCTTCTCAGAGGCAGCAGCATGGGGTAGTAGGCATGAACCAGTGCTCAGGGGAGCCGCCTGTTCCCTGCAATGCTGCCTCAGATAGAGGCAGCAGGGCAGGTGGGAGATGGTACACATAGGAAGCTGACTTTCAAACTGGCTCCCTGCATTTACTGGCTCCTGCAGAGTGCCCCTCCTCCTGCCACTCTGCTCCCTCTGTGTTGAAGGCAGCAGCATGGGGAAAGGACTAGGAGGTAGGCCAGAGCTGGTGCTTGTAGGGAACCAGCTTAAAAGCCAGCTCCCTGCAACTATCAGCTACTATCTGCCCCACTGCAGTGGGATAACTCAGTGTTTTGAGCATTGGCCTGGTAAACCCAGGGTTGGGAGTTCAATCCTAGATAGGGCCATTTAGGGATATAGGGCAAACGCTGACAGGGATGGTATTTGGTCCTGCTGTGAAGGCAGGGGACTGGCCTCGATGACCTTTCAAGTTCTAGGAGATAGGTGTCTCTCTTTAATTTTAACATGTAAGTGCTGAATTTTTCAGCGGTTACATCAGTGTGTGTGAAACTTTTTAAAACTGAGGAACACCAAGGATTTCTTTGGGGGGGGGAGGGAAGGTTGGAGTTGCGGGGGGAGGGAAAGGATTGGGGGAAGTTATTGAGGGGGGAAAAAGTCACCTGTCCCTTAAAGCGTGGCCATTTTAAATTCTGTTCTCTGCAGCACATCTCCGACTGCCTCGCGGCGCACCAGTGTGCCACAGAACACAGTTTACATGACTTACATGTTTACAAAAATAAATGTTTGTTAACATCCTTAGTCTCTAGCAGGGCAAGTAACAAGCTCTGGAAATGCTAGTTAGGATGAAATCCATGGATGTGACAGCAGACTGATGGAGTTATCCTTGACTGCTTCTCCTAGAGTTCAATACTATTAGAAGTGGTTATAACTTTTGCATTCACTGGTTCTTGGTAGCTGTAGAATTACAAACTGTGAAAGTACGATGACAGGTGGTGAATAGGAAAGTTTTGACTTGAAATATCAGGAGGAAAGTACAAGGGGAGGTAACAAGCATGTAATGAAACATAGAATCATAGAATAATAGGACTGGAAGTGACCTCAAGAGGTCATCGAGTCCAGCCCCTCGCCCTCAAGGCAGGACCAAGCTCCGTCTACACCATCCCTGACAGATGTCTATCTAACCTGTTCTTAAATATCTCCAGAGAGGGAGATTCCACCACCTCCCTTGGCAATTTATTCCAATATTTAACCACCCTGACAGTTAGCATTTTTTCCCTAATGTCCAATCTAAACCTCCCCTGCTGCACTTTAAGCCCATTACTCCTTGTCCTGTCCTCAGAAACCAAGAGGAACAAATTTTCTCCTTCCTCCTTGTGACACCCTTTTAGATATTTGAAAACTGCTATCATGTCCCCCCTTAATCTTCTTTTTTCCAAACTAAACAAGCCCAGTTCATGAAGCCTGGCGTCATAGGTCATGTTCTCTAAACCTTTAATCATTCTTGTCGCTCTTCTCTGTACCCTTTCCAATTTCTCCACATCTTTCTTGAAATGTGGCCCCCAGAACTGGACACAGTACTCCAGCTGAGGCCTAACTAGTGCAGAGTAGAGCGGCAGAATGACTTCACGAGTTTTGCTTACAACACACCTGTTGATACAACCTAGAATCATATTTGCTTTTTTTGCAACAGCATCACACTGTTGACTCATATTCAACTTGTGGTCCACTATGACCCCTAGATCCCTTTCCGCCATGCTCCTTCCTAGACAGTCGCTTCCCATCTTGTATGTATGGAACTGATTGTTCCTTCCTAAGTGGAGCACTTTGCATTTCTCTTTATTAAACCTCATCCTGTTTATCTCTGACCATTTCTCTAACTTGCTAAGGTCATTTTGAATTATGTCCCTATCCTCCAAAGAAGTTGCAACCCCACCCAGTTTGGTATCATCTGCAAACTTAATAAGCGTACTCTCTATCCCAATATCTACATCATTGATGAAGATATTGAACAGTACGGGTCCCAAAACAGACCCTTGCGGAACTCCACTTGTTATCCCTTTCCAGCAGGATTTAGCACCGTTAACAACAACTCTCTGACTACGGTTATCCAGCCAATTATGCACCCACCTTATCGTGGCCCTATCTAAGGCCTAGTTTATCAATAAGAATATCATGCGAGACCGTATCAAATGCCTTACTAAAGTCTAGGTATATGACATCCACCGCTTCTCCCTTATATACAAGGCTCGTTATCCTATCAAAGAAAGCTATCAGATTAGTTTGGCATGACTTGTTCTTCACAAACCCATGCTGGCTATTCCCTATCACTTTATTATGCAATATGTGTAGCTGGGCCTCTCCCCCGGCTCTGCCTGGAGTGGGCCCTGGTCCCCACCTGCCAGCCCCCCCCCCCAAGCATCCTCCCGCCCAGCCCCCAGAGCATCCCCCTTGGCCCCGTCCCTGCCGTGCGTGGCTCTGTGTGGCTCCCCCTCGCTGGCGACTGCTGCTGCTGCCATGTGCAGCATTCTCAGGTGGGCGGGGAGGTTGCCCGGGCATGACGTGACATCATGGCCCAGGAATTTAAAAGTGCTCAGCACAGCGTGGCCTAGTGCTCCGGGTTTGGAGTCCGGGGGCCGAGCGCAGAATCCGGCCCTGCAGAGTGGAAGGCAGAAGGTAGGGGAGGGAGAAAACTAAGGGGAGGGGTTGGGAGAGGGAAAGGAGCTTGTGCAGTGGGGGAGGGGAGAGGCGAAGAGGGACTTGTGTGGGGGGAGGGGAAGGGGCTTATGCGGGGGAGGGGAGGGAGCTTATGCAGAGGGGGAAGGGGGGGGAGAGGAAAGCACCAAGAGACAGGGTGGAAGAGAGACAAATGCCAGGGGGCCAAGTGCAGACAATGAGGAAAAGGGCAGGAGGGGAGGTGTCAGTGGGAGGGGGGACAAGGTGATGCTAGGAGAGGAGAGGGGAAGGGCATTGGGGGCTAGAGGGAGGAGGTGCTGGGAGAAGACTTGCTCCATGCCCACCTTTCTCATGCCCACCCCTTCTTTCAAGCCATGTGGGAGGGCACAGAGGGGCAGGAGGGGAACGGAGCAGAGAGTGGTGAGGGTGTGGACATCAGGGAAAGGGGGGGGCAGTAAGGGAAGGGGGAGGCACCAGGAGGGTGGAGGGCTAAGGGAAGGTGCAGGTGCCAGCGGATTCTGGGGTGAAGCAGAAGGGCAGACACCTGCAGGGGAGGAACCAGCACCAGAGGAGAGAGGCAGGGCAGGTGTGTAAAGGGAGGTATTAGAAGAGGGGGTGAGGAGGAGTAGCTCACATGATCAGAGTGGGGCTGCTGGAGAAGTGGGCACAGGAGGGAGAGAACTGCTGGTGGAGGGGAGGCAGGTCGCAGGAGGGCTGAGGGCAGTGAAAAGGGCAGGAGTCAGGACAGCAGAGGAGGGTGAGGAGTTGGGGGACAGCAGGCACCAGGGGAGCTGATGGAGCAAGGACCCTTGCGTAAGAAGTTTTACGCAAGAACATGTCCACACTGCCATGTGTGAGCTGTGCTTTTGCGCAAGAGCATCCATAGCAGTGTGCACGCTCTCTTGAGCAAGAAAGCTCCAATGGCCGTGTTAGCCATAGGAGTTTCTTGCGCAAGAAATCTCTGCCGAACGTCCACACTGCCCTCTTGCACAAGAGAGTTTACACCTGTTAGAAAAGAGCGTAGCTCTTGTGTAAGACACCCTCTCTTACCACGCCATACTGTACATTTTCTTGCGCAAGAGCAGGCGAGCAGTGTGGCTGGTCTGTGAATTCTTGCACAAGAATGGCTGTACTTGCGCAAGAAGCCGTGAGTGTAGACATAGCCTTAGAGGGAACGCTTCCACCAGCGTGTCTGCCCCCAAGTTAATGTCACACACATTGGGTTAATGCAATTGCAGGATAGTTGCATTAGGGGGGGTTGGTGGGGGCCAAACTAATCCTTGTTGGTAGGCAAGGATTGGAGGATGGTGGGAAAAGTCCTTCGAGAGGGGTGACATGACCCCTTTTACTTCTGGTCATGTGTCCATCTTGCCCCGAGCGTGTTACCTCCTGAGGCCTGGGTAATGGTGTCAGGGGGTGTAGCTAATGGGTGTCAGGGCGTGGTTCATGGGGGTCAGGGGGTGTGGCTAATGGGGCACCACCAAAAATTATACAAATCTGCCGCCCCTGCTGGCCCCGGAGGAGGAGTACGTCAGCTTCCTGCGCCTGTGTTGTTGAACGGTGTGTATGCTGTGGTTGTTTTTTTTTTTTTTTTTTTGCTCAACCAAAATTGCTGCGGGGCCCTGTCGAAATTGTTCTAATTGGGCCCCACACTTCCTAAAGCCGGCCCTGGTGTTACCATGACTGATTCAGGGGTCTAGAACTGTGCTTTGATGACAATAAACCTGGCCTGATGCCTTTGTATCTAGGGTTGCCAGATACCTTCACAAAAAATCCCGAACAGGCAGGGAAAAATTGGTTCAGCTCAAAAAAAAAAAGAATAAAAGCTTGCTGTTCCTTTAAATTACCTCACTCCTCCCCACCCTCGCAGATGACTCTGGCCTTCCCTCTGAGGAAAACAGAAAATACTGGATATTTTACATATCAGGTATTCTGGGGTTTTTTTTTTTACTGGACGGAAGGCCAAAATACTGAACTGTCCGGGCAAAAACCAGATACCTGGCAACCCTATTTATATCTTATCTGATTCTGTGGGTTTTGGGGTTCTCTTGTAGTATGTTGTGCTGGTATCTGCACAGAGATAGTGCAACGCGTAGGGGGAGCATACACAGCTGAACGGGTGATTTAATTGACAGACCAAGATACCACTTTGGAAACAACTGTCAACATTGACACAATACATACAAGTGGATTACCCGGGAGCATCATGGAATCCCCATAACTGGAGACTTTTAAGGACGGGTTAGACAAAAAGCTATCAGGGATGGTCTGTGTATATTTGGGCCTACTTTAGCGTGGGGGTATAGAGCTGACCTCTTGAGATCCCTTCCATTTTTCCATTTCTATGATAGTTTCATGTATTAAAAGTAACAATTTCTAAATGACAAATTAAACATTCTTTTAAGTAGGTCTAAACCTTTCAGGCAATGCAAAGCATAATTCTATAACACTTGTTTTGAAACATTGCTTGCTAAATTGAGAAATACTTATTTTTATTATGGTTAATAAGAAAACATGTAACAAATTTAATTAGGTTAAGATGTTAAAACATGCTTACACTTTTACAATCTTTCCAAAGAAAAGTTAAATGTGGACAGCTAATGGCTGTTTTTTTCATATCAGTGGATAAAATGCATGCACCATTTGGTGAGAATTCAGTGCAACTACTGCTGTCTCCACTACAGTTTTCATAGTACATTCACTGCATTGTTGTTACTTAAAACTTATCCCAGTAGAGCTCTTTAGAGAAGTAGACTAGTTAGGATGTTGATTCTGTTCCATGCACATTGTGGTGTTCAGAGTTGAGTACAATAAATAACGGAAGTGGGAAGTGTCTACTGTCTGAAGTGGCACTCATTTGTGAGTGCTGACCTCAGACCTGACTGTCAGAAATCAGGGCAAACACCCCTCCAGCTGTTGGTGTACTCTATAATTAGATTTCACCAAACTAGTGACAAACATGAGCTCCTGAATTGTTATACCAATCTTACCATGCAGTCACAGAAAATCCCCTTTCTCTATTCTATCTTGCCACCCAGACAAACTGGACTTGGTGAGAAAATGGTTATTTACACCAAAAACCACATCCCATGAGGCAGCTTCCAATCTCAAGAGCACGCTTACCCCAGATTAATTGATATCCTAGATTGGGTGCAAAAGACAATGTAAGTAGACAATTCTACAGTAAACTGATTGAAGATTTATTAGCTATTGAGGTTAAAGCAGGTAAAATATATGCCCAATTCCCAAGTGTGGCATTGATGTAATTAACTTCCAATTTCCCTGCAAGTCTTTTCAGGTTACCCAGATTGCCTCTGGGGATCTCTACTTTCATTTTATACACTCCCCTATAAGCATCCAAGTAGTCCAGAGATACAGTCCAGGGATTTCTTTTCATAGAATCATAGAATCATAGAATAATAGGACTGGAAGGGACCTCGAGAGGTCATCGAGTCCAGCCCCCCACCCTCAAGGCAGGATCAAGCTCCGTCTACACCATCCCTGACAGATGTCTATCTAACCTGTTCTTAAATATCTCCAGAGAGGAAGATTCCACCACCTCCCTTGGCAATTTATTCCAATATTTGACCACCCTGACAGTTAGGAATTTTTTCCTAATGTCCAATCTAAACCTCCCCTGCTGCACTTTAAGCCCATTACTCCTTGTCCTGTCCTCAGAAACCAAGAGGAACAAATTTTCGCCTTCCTCCTTGTGACACCCTTTTAGATATTTGAAAACCGCTATCATGTCCCCCCTTAATCTTCTTTTTTCCAAACTAAACAAGCCCCGTTCATGAAGCCTGGCTTCATAGGTCATGTTCTCTAAACCTTTAATCATTCTTGTCGCTCTTCTCTGTACCCTTTCCAATTTCTCCACATCTTTCTTGAAATGTGGCGCCCAGAACTGGACACAGTACTCCAGCTGAGGCCTAACTAGTGCAGAGTAGAGCGGCAGAATGACTTCACGAGTTTTGCTTACAACACACCTGTTGATACAACCTAGAATCATATTTGCTTTTTTTGCAACAGCATCACACTGTTGACTCATATTCAACTTGTGGTCCACTATGACCCCTAGATCCCTTTCTGCCATGCTCCTTCCTAGACAGTCGCTTCCCATCTTGTATGTATGGAACTGATTGTTCCTTCCTAAGTGGAGCACTTTTCATTTCTCTTTATTAAACTTCATCCTGTTTACCTCTGACCATTTCTCTAACTTGCTAAGGTCATTTTGAATTATGTCCCTATCCTCCAAAGACGTTGCAACCCCACCCAGTTTGGTATCATCTGCAAACTTAATAAGCGTACTCTCTATCCCAATATCTACATCGTTGATGAAGATATTGAACAGTACGGGTCCCAAAACAGACCCTTGAGGAACTCCACTTGTTATCCCTTTCCAGCAGGATTTAGAACCGTTAACAACTCTCTGACTACGGTTATCCAGCCAATTATGCACCCATCTTATCGTGGCCCTATCTAAGTTATATTTTAACTTTTAATCAATAACTTTAAAGTTTCTTTTCTCTGTCCAAAAAAAAAAAAAAAGGCAAAAAATCCAAAACATGCTGACTGGCAGTACTCATTTGAGCCTTTCCTTTGACAAAGAATGAAGAACACATTTTTGAGTCCTTGATATCCGATGATCACATACAATAACAGCTTGCTTTGAAATTTAGCATTTTAACAGTAAACTTCTTCATTTGCATTCTACAGGTCTGCTTTCTTGTTTGATGGATTGTTTAGTTATGAGGGTATGCACTAGGGATGTTAAGTGTTTATTTAGGTAAATTTGTAATTGCTGAAAATTTCAGCAGTTACATATTTACATGGGGGAGGGAGGAGGCAGCGAAAGCTGGCTCCCTGTGCATACCAGCTACCACCGACTCCTCCCTTCCTCCCACCTGTGATACAGAAGCAGCAGCATGGGGGAGGGGGCACTGTGTGTAACTGAAGGTTAGTCAATGAGCCCAGGCTCATCAGTTAACTGTTTACATCCCTAGTATGCACAATGTAAATGTTTGCTACTACAGGTTGGACATCTCTGCTCCAGCACCGTTGGGAGCCAACCAGTCCCAAATGAGGTATTTTACTGGACATGGGGAGGTCATTTCTGCTCCCTCCCCCGCTCCCACCCTTCTGTTAACACCCCACTCAACCCTGGCCCAGCTGTTCGCCTGCTGCCAGCCCTGCTGCCCTGCCAGCCTCACTGGGCTCCTTGACCTCTCCAGGCAGCCCAACTTTCGGCAGCCCAACTTTCAGCAGCCCACTGCTCTGCTGGCCCAATGGACTCCCAGCCGCCAGCTCTCCACCAACTCTCTTAGGTCCTGGAACAGCCTCTGGACCAGAGAGTCCCTGTTTAGAGATGTTCAACCTGTACAGGTGTTCAACCCTGTTCAAAGGGTACAGATTTTTAATTTTCACTATAGATATTCTGTATATACAACTTTAAATTCCCATTTTTATTACCTTAAAAAGGTTCCGTTTGATTTGCCAACATGCCCCTGATTTAATTTTGGTCCTCACTTGGCACTTGTGCAGCTCTAAAGGTATACATATGCCCTTCCAAACCCACCAGTCCTCTAGAATGTGCTCTAAAAGGAAAGAGCTCCTGTGTAGGAGCCTTAATTTCAATTGTTACAAAAGGAAACCAGGATTGATGAAAAGTGGATGTGACTATCATAAAATAAATAGATATCCTCAGAACATATTGAATTGGCTAACAGGAACATGGCTACAGTATTGTAGCATGGGAGTCTGTACACTGACCTTTTTTTAAGGAAATATAATAGGAAAACACAGAAATGAGTGCATTTATGCCAGATGACCTACCTGACTGCAATGAAAAACTTAACTGCAGTGGACTGGTGGCAGAGGGAGAACTTACAGATGAATCTTCCAGCATTTTTCAGAAGATTGCTGTTATTAGCAGTAACTGAGGTTGACAGAATCATAGAAATGTGTAACTGGAGGGGATATCCAGAGGTTATCTAATCCAGCCTCCTGTTTTGTGACAAGACCTAGTTAACATAGATCACCTCCAGTTAGGAAATGATGACTTTCAGCCCCTCTAGCCTGCAGGTTCTGGGGGAGCCCTTGGAAGCCACATTCAATTGAAAGACCTTGTTACCTACAAGGCTTTGACTTGAAAGTTTTAGCAAGTTAATACTTGAGATAATTGGAAGCAGAGATGGAAGTGTTGGTGAGAAGCTGAAATATGGGCTTTTATACTATGTTTTTTCTTCCGAACAGCATGCAAACATAACAGCTGACAGAGTATTAGTTCCAGTCTTCAGTGTTTTTATATTGAAAAGTAAGAGCAGCTTCTCTCAAAGGGATTCAAGTTCCCATTATGTATTTTAAAATGACGTTTACTGGCTTTCACAGTGGTTTAACTAAAAATATTCTTTTGCCTCACTTCTGGGAACAGCTACCTTTACTAACATCCCTTTTAAAAAAAGTCTATTTCTTTTTGCTAAGTTAACCATATTCAACATATAACATATTCATAAGGTACTTTATGAATTGACTAGCATGTGACTGTACTTTTATGAACAGTAATATCTGGAGATGACAGTACATAATGTGTTATCCTTCTCACTTTTAAAAATCCATATACTGCGTGTTATTAGACAAGCATGTTCACAGGGGATTTTGTGGTAACTGTGAATATGAACGCAATAACCTCCTGTAACAATTATCATAAGAATAGCACGATGTCGTTTAATTCTTTTTACTTCAAGCAATTCTTTTACTACTTTGCTCCTAAGATGAAAAGAACAGATACGAGGGCAGGGAGATAAGTACTCTTCTAAAATGTAGGCAAGCTTCACATTCATTGATAATTCAGATGAAAGCAGCTGCTTGTGATTCTATTAATTTCATCTTGATTGTTCCTTTTATAATAATAAAGAAGGCTAAGTGGCTAATTTCTCAAGCTGGGCTATCCAGCCTGAGAGTTTAGTTTCACAGATTTTGTTTTTGTGAGACTTGAATTTAGAATCATCATCTCAGCAGTGTGCTTTTTCAACTATTACTGCCAGAAAGCAATGGCAAATCAGAAACAATTTAGGTTCAGTAAAACTTTCCGCATGAGCAAATTTTCACTATTCTCCAGTCTCATGTCAAGTGCCTCTAGCAATGATTTAATAAGCTCTGTTTGCTGAATGAGGAAAGAAAAAGAATGGTAATAACTTAAAATATAAATCCATTAATGTTTCAAACCATTGAATGCTAAATCTACAATAAATAAGCAGTTTAAATTAAAGGAAAAGGAGTTCTGTTTTTTTAAACATGGGAATAGACTGTTTCTCAAAAACAATGCTTTGTTATTCCACTGTGTAGGCAGAAGTTCAGATGATAGAGATTTGTACACACGTTGATACCTATTGCACACCTCCATTAATATGTAGTGTTATGTCACAGTCATTCTTCTTCATTCTCTGTTGCATTCTACTAAACATTACACATGCACACCACACATTTGGAGTTGTAAGGTTTGAAAGGTGTGTCTATTGCTCTGCATGTGCAACCTTGCTTACTTTGTGTTTCCATTTGAGGTGATAAAGGGTAGATGTCATAATCAGTAGGGCTGCCCAGCACCTGGTGACCTAAGGGCTTATCTAATGTCTCCTGTACCTAGCCAGGTATTGGGTGGTTAGACATTAACAATGCAAGTAGGAATTTCAAACTGGAAGAGAGGGGTTTTCTCTCTGTCCTTTGTTTGAGATTTAGAACAGTTTCTTCCAAGTACTGAGGGACATGGGAGGCCCTCTTCTCTCCAAGAATGGACTTCTTACAATGTGTAAGTAGGGAAAAGTTTAGCTAGTCCATCAGGCGTTATTGTTTCCTTGTTTGGGGATGTGGAAATAATTTCTAAGTTTAGTGTGTTTTTTTTTCCTTTTGTAACTGTGTCTTCAACCCAGGGATTTTCCCTGAGTATCTATGAAATGGTGGCTCTTTCCATCTAGCCAATTCACTATGCTGTAACTGTAGCTTTGTTTTGATGAAAAAAGTTTGTTCTTTTTTCTAATTAGCTGGTATTGGTTGATTTTTGTGTCTTGGAAGGTCTGTCCGTGTGTATCTGCATGCCTGACTGAGAGGGGGTCAACTACCAAAGACTGCAGCTTGTTTTTTCTCTTTTTTCTTTTTTCAAGTTCTTTTGGGGGGGAAAGAGCTTGGGGTACCCCTGAGTTTGGTTTCAAGTGTCCACCCCTGTTTGTGGGTTCAAACACTTGATGGTGGCAGCAGATTTCCCAAAATCTGGGTATTTGGATTTTGGGGGGAAGTTTTTGTATCAGAGCCTGTAGAGGCAAGGCTTTGGAATGTTCTTGTGGGCCCTCAACTTCTGCATTCGTTGTGCCAAAGTGAGGAACAGCAGGTCAACCACATCTTCAATTCCTTCTCACCACCACACAATCCAGATTTTGCCTCAGATGCACTTCTAGAAACAATAGTTGTACATAGGTTTTTAAACAGTTTTCATAGTAGTTTACAAATTTTGTCCCCTCTCCCATTTTTAAAAATAGCTTCAGTTGGTTTAGATACACGTGGGTATTTTCACAATCCTGGTATCTATGTGCAGATACCAGACTCTGTCCAATATTCTGGGCTTCAAACCCTGCACCTCCTGTCCATGACCCTTCTTGGTCAGTGATGACCAATAACACTGATTCTATTGCCTGAGCGAGCTCACATCGCCGCACAGAACAATATTTGTCAATCCTTCCCCAGCCACGCCCAAGTTATCCAGGCACTTTACCTCTAGAAATGTCTCATGAGACTGTGTGTGAACCCCCACTTCCCAGCCAATATATTTGCCTGATTCTACCAGGATCACACCTTCTGCTACTACATCTGAGTCTAGTGCCAGTGAAACTATATGTATAGATTCATGGTGGGTTCTAATTGGGAGGTAGGGAAGTATTCCCATAAGCATGGGACTAAGTCTTCCTCCAAATCAAAGAAGATGTACTCTTCTTCCACCAGTTTAGCCCAAGGGGACAAAGCATAGTCCATGAACCATAGGTGAGAGAAAAAGACCCACAAACAATGGGACCCAGTGGTTCTGGGTTCTCATCCATCAGTACCATCTGTGGCTGCCTGAGAGTAGGGGGGCTGCCAAAGCCTAGTAGAAGGCAGATACATGGGAAGATACATGCATTTTATGTTCCCATTATAGGCTGCCAGAGACTGTGGCCCAGCAGTTCAACACCTGACGCCTATCTGTCATCAGCCTGAAGGGAAGGCTAATCAGAACACCTGAGGCCAGTTAAGGCTGATGAGTACACCATAAATAACCCTTCCCCAGGCAAGGAGGGGGAAAGGAGTAGAGGGACGGACCAGAGGAGAAGTGAAGAACAGAGCAGCCCAGCACAAGAGACTGACCCTAGACAGCTTGCAACAAAGCCTGACCCAAGGCATTGGGAGGAGGTACTCAGGAGGGGTTGGGGAAGTGGCCCAAGGAGGGGCCACTGTACCATGGGGCAAGAGCCAGGCCTCAACCCACTTGGGTCTTACTCCCCCTCCCCCTATAGGGCCCTGGACCGGAACCCGGATCAAGTGAGTGGGACCGGGTTCCCCCAACCCCCCTCCTGGCTGGTGGGCTGCCTGCAAGAAACAGGAGAGGCCCTGTGGTCTAACGTAGGGGCTGACCTCCCATACCCCGGACTTGCCTATGATGAAAAGTGCTTGGCAAGCGGGATACTCTTGCCTTAGTGGCAGTATTAGGGGCACCGCGAGCCTCTGAGGCACACAAAGAAAACCCCGCCAAGAAGCGCAGAATCTAGGGGCTTAGCCCCAACCAGCCACACACCATTTCCAGCACCCCCCGAGCTTTTGGAGCCCTCCCACACCAGGAAAGAGCCCTGCATGTTCATATAACAAGAAGATCCAAGGCCATACCGGCTCCCCATAAAGTCTTTGCTTTCGCAGAGCCAGATCTCCACCCCATGGCCCTCCCACCACTAAAGACATTATATTTTCACCAGGGGACATAATAGCCCTCATCCTCCGCACTGATAATCCACACTCTTCAACCATCTCAAATGATTCTGCCATTAGAAACAGGATCTGTTGTCTTCTCTGCCAACTCCGAACTGGGAGAAGAACCACCCTTTGGCTTCTATTCTTAAGCATCATGGGAAACCTCTTTATTCTATGAAAATACCTACTGCCCCCAATCACCACGAAGTCAATGGTAACCTGTGTTCTGGGGATCTCCAGAACCTCTGTCGAATATGACCTATTGATCATATTGAGACCCTGAGCACAATGCTCTCCCTCAGAACCTGTCCAGTCTGTGAGAGAATCATTGCCTGCTTAGGGACCCTTGCAGCAGGCAATGGGACCCGAATACAATTGTCTCTATGCTGACAAGACTACCCGTTGGTCAATTACCTTTGTGCTCCCTCCTTTCCATGAAAGTTGCCTTGCTTGCTGAAATTACTGCCATGAGACAAGTTGCTGCTTGGATCTGTTAAAGCAGACCCACCTTTCACTGTGTGTCACGCACAGTCTCACTATGGTACACCCCACATTTTTGCCAACGGTGGGGAGGGGAGGGTCTTCCAGTTCAGATCAATCAAGCCATTCACTTGTTTTTTCTCCAAAACCACTCACTTCTGCAGAACATTGACTCTATTTCCTCAATATATGGCAAGCTCTGAACTTCTATCTACTGTAAAACTCCAATAGTCCGGAATCCAATAGTCTGGCACTCCCGATAGTCCGGCATCAAAATGGCAAGAGCCTAGTGAGTGAGCTTCAGCAAAAAATGAGTCACAGGGTAACAGCGGCAGCAGCTGAACTGAGCAAAAAGGGTAAAAAAGTCTTACAAAAACTAAAACATTACTGTATACAGTATGTACAATAAAAAGGGTTAAGAACACTTTATATACAGTATACAGTGTGTATATATATAACCAGTTTATAGTACCTCCTGATAGTTTGGCATATCTGATAATCCGGCACCACTTAGGTCCCATAGGTTCTGGATTATCGGAAGTCTACGGTACATAGAATGAAACCAGTCAGAGACTTGGGACAAGCTATCTTCACCCAGACAATCTTTAAATGGATTTACGATTGCATTACACTTCGCTACTATCTGTCAGACTAGCTACCTGCAGCAGGGGTGCCAAAGTGAGGGTTGCCAAGCGTGCCTCCTGTCTCCTCCACACACTTACTCATAGCAGAAAGGGAGGGGGGAGAAGTGGAGCAAGCAGCCATGCTGCTTTGCTTTCCTGGCCTCACCATTCCGGGGTGAGGAGATGGAACTGCCCCTGTATTTCCTAGCAGGAGTGGAGCGTCGTGGCAGCTGTGGGAGCAAAGCAGTGAGGCCACCTTACTCTGCTTCTTCCCCCATCCCCACTGTAGCCAGTAGGCGGAGGGAAACCTGCGAAGACCTTTCCTGACCACAAATGGATAGGAAGATGGCATTATGAGTTACCAAACTGGTAGCTCTTTGAGCAATGAGTCCTGAAGCTTCAGTCCTGGGCCTCAGCAAGTTTAACAGCCCTAGTGGCCCCATTGCGATGGAAAATTGTTGGGTCAGTGAAGCAAAAACTCCATTATTTTCTCACTTCCAGTACTTTTAATGTTATACACCTTGTAATGAACTGGAGCATCTATTTTCCTTTGTTGCTTATTTTCCTTTGTTGCTTCCTGCCCCGAGAGCTCTGGCTGCTATAAAGTTCAAGCATTGTTTTCACATTACTGGTGAGATGGTTCCTAGTGTCCTGTGTGCTTACGGAGGCACATCTGTTTGACTCATATAGGACTTTTGCCAAATTCCACTTACAAACTGTAGAGATTTTCCTGGTCTAAATTCTAAAGTTTTCCAGAGGCACAAAATTCTGATGTTGAAATATGATTAAGAAAAAACCAGTAAGCTACCCTCCTAGACCTCTACTGGATATCGTTCATTAGTATTAAGCCTTATATTCAAGGACATCGTGAAATGAGATTATTTTAAATATACTTGACTAAATGTTAGTCCTAATTCTTTTTATAAAATTGTTTTGCAAAAGCTATGTGAGATGCTGATCACTAATGCACTGACTGTGCTTAAGAAGTTCCGAGCCAACGGGTGCAGAGAGTAAAACACAATATTAGTAAGCAGCAGAGTTCTGCCTGGCCACTTAAATGCAAAGGATTTTTGTTGTATGAATGTGATGCAACTTATTTAGCAAGTTTGTTATCCTTGAGTAAATAAGTAAGTGGCAATTGCTGAATTGGGGACGGGTATGCAGGAGAGAGAACAGGATTGATATAGACTGTTCTGGGAATGAGAATTTTAGTTGAACTTGACTTGTCAAAATACCTTAACAAATCCAAATCTCAAGGGTTTTTTTTTTGGGGGGGAAGGGGGAAGGTGTTGTGACAAGTAGTAGAATATCATATTTATGAAAGGGCAGTTGTATATTTGATTGAATTTGAGATCTTGAATTTCTTTCCGAGCATTTGGAATTGTGTGCAAGTAGCATCCAAGGAAGCTTGTCTAGAAAATAACATTTGATGCAGTCATTATTGTCAACAGCCTATGACACTGTGTGGCTCATTAGGTTGACTGCCAAGCTGCTGCAAGTTATTCCTTGTAGGCCAATAGTGTGGTTCATCCAAGAAATTCTTAGTTAACAGAGATTTCATCTTGCAGTTTGGTGGAGAAAATCAGTCAGCTTACATTTCTCCACAATCACCTTCAAAAAGGGCCAGTTTCGGCTTCCTTATTGTTAAATGTATATTAACGTGTTCTTCCTGAAATACAGGCCAAGAGCATGTGTGTGCCAATGCAACATGTATTGGTGACACTGGAGACTTTCCATTGAAAGTAACACCATCTGAGCTATGGATATTTCGATTTATTTCCACCCAGTGGATACTAATTCTTAGTGAAACCAAGTCGGTGACAACTACTTTCCACCTAAACAATTGCCTTGCCCGTCAACCTCTCTTCCTTGCTCTCTGGACAAGGATTGTTACGGCCGCTCCAAATGCTTGTCACATATTTGGGAGTGAAACTCGACCACAACCTGAGATACCGGCCTCACATGGAAAGGAAGATCTCTTTTTGTACTTCTGTGATATGAAAACTATTGGAACCCTCTTATGGAGCAAGGCCCTTCAGTGCTTTGTGTGTCTGTCTTAGCTCCCTGGTGTTTTTGCTCCAGCTGGAATACTGTTCTGTGGTCTAGGGAATGCTGTGGTTCCATTCAGCTTCATGCTGACAAGTGGAAGTCAGACCCACACATCACTTGTGGTTGCTCGAATTATACTCTAGTCTCTGGTCCGAATGAGCCAGTGCGTATAGCTTCGCCAGACCCTTGAGTTGCCCTTACTGTTAGCTCTGTTTGAAGTGCTGGGACAGTTGAAACCTTAATCTTTCAAGTCTATGAATCTCCAAATGACTCTCCATTCTCATGCAGGGAGTAACATGCCGTGCCAACAAAAAGGTCTGCTGAACCTGTCTACCAACTCATCCTACTCCTATTGACTAGGGTGTAACAAACTGGCTGATCTCTTGATGCTGCTTTAATATGATAGTTCACGCAATCCTAAACAAAAGCCAATCTGGCCCTTTGCCATGCAGACATGTTCAACATTTGCAGAGAGTTGAAAAACTATATTTGTCTACAGTTGTGGGAAGGAAATACATTCAGGAGTCCCACTGATGCACCTGCCTCCTTATCCACTTGATCATAGATCCTAGACCAGGCTCAATAGATCACTCTGACTTGTCCTGTGTTTCCACAGCTATATACCGGATTGGCCTAGTTTTCTGTGTGAGCTGTGTCTGTGGGACAGTGTTGCAGATAACAACTCACATGGTAGAAAAGTGCCTTTTGACATCTAGAGGGTAATTTACAATGCCAAGCTTTCTTTGAAATGGAGGCCTTTTTCTGGTTAGGGATCCTGGATATTATGTCTGCTTACAAGAAGGGGGAAATAGCTAAGAAATTATCTGATTTAGAAAGGCCAAACTAATCTATTAAGAACTAATGACATGAAGGCAAAACTCGTTTTTTTCATACTGTACAGGTCTTCGTTTTCAATTTTATGGTTTTTATCTTAATATGATGTAGTGAGGCTAAAAAATGATTAGCCTGAAGGAAAATTTCCCCCATGATACTTTAGTTGCAGCACAATTAGTGTAATATATATAGAAATGTAGCACTGGAATTGGAATTTTGTAACTAAGTCTGTTATAATAAATACGTTCTAGCAAAGGTTTGGATTAAACTTAAGTATAAGAGGTAGACCGCAGATAGACTTAGACAGCTTTGTTAACTTAGCTCAAGTTCTGTTTGATGTTAGCATGTTAAAATAAAGGGATGGAATATTGTAATACATAATGATTTGAGTGTTAGATAAGGCCTTGTAGTAGATAGAAAGAAGTTTAAAATTGAAAGATTTTGTAGCTTTGTTAAAGTGACTTAGAAGTGCCCCTTTGTTCCTTGCTGCAATTCTGTATTGTTTTCTGTATTGTTTGTGTGAATGAGAGACAATGTTTTAGGAGAAAGAAGTGTGAAGGCCGCTGCATGCTCAAATAGTCAGATGAGGGGCCAGAGACTCAGAAGCACCAAATAATTATCAACTAAATGAAAGAACTCAGAAGACGCTGACTACTGGCGCAAACTGACAAACCCTGTAGCTAGAAGGAAGCAGCACCCCTTGATAGGGAACCAATCACAACTTTTGCCGGAAAGACTACACCCTCAAAGGGCTGTCAGCATACCGATATCAGATGACTGTGAGATCAACTTTTTCCCAATAAGCACATGTGGTAGGAAGATTTTTCCCCAATAAGCACATGTGGTAGGAAGATCTCACCAAACTGAGTGATTGGGCAACAAAATGACAAATGAAATTTAATGTGGATAAGTGTAAAGTAATGCACATCGGGAAAAATAACCCCAACTATACGTACAGTATGATGGGGTCTAATTTGGCTACGCAAATCAGGAAAGAGATCTTGGAGTTATCGTGGACAGTTCTCTGAACTTCCACGCAGTGTGCAGCGGTGGTCAAAAAGGTAAATAGGATGCTAGGAATTATTAGGAAAGGGATAGAAAATAAGACCCAGAATATCTTACTGCCCCTGTATAAAACTACGGTACGCCCACATCTTGAATACTGTGTACAGATGTGGTCTCCTCACCTCAAAAAAGATATTTTGGCCTTGGAAAGGGTTCAGAAAAGGGCAACTAAAATGATTAGGGGTTTGGAACGGGTCCCATATGAGGAGAGGTTAAAGAGACTGGGACTTTTCAGTTTAGAGAAGAGGAGACTGAGGGGGGATATGATAGAGGTCTATACAATCATGAGTGGTGTGGAGATGGCCGATAAAGAAAAGTTATTTATTAGTTCCCTAAATAGAAGAGCTAGAGGACACCAAATGAAATTAATGGGTAGCAGGTTTAAAACTAATAAAAGAAAGTTCTTCTTCACACAGCGTGTAGTCAACCTGTGGAACTCCTTGCCAGAGGAGGCTGTGAAGGCTAGGACTATAAAGAGAAGCTAGATAATTTCATGGAGGTTAGGTCCATAAAAGGCTATTAGCCAGGGGATAAAATGGTGTCCTTGGCCTCTGTTTGTCAGAGGCTGGAGAGAGATGGCAGGAGACAAATCGCTTGATCATTGTCTTCGGTGGTCCACCCTCTCTGGGGCACGGTGCTGGCCACAGTCGGCAGACAGGATACTGGGCTAGAAGGACCTTTGGTCTGACCCGGTATGGCCGTTCTTATGTTCTTATGTTCTTATGATTGTGATGCTGAATGACTAATTATGGCCTGACAAGGCAAAATGCATAGACTTGCATGGAAGGAAAATCCTATAAAAGATAGGATGTCTTGTGTGATACTTCGGGTTCTGTCCTGCTAAGATCAAGATGAGGAGAGGCATCAGTCCAGACTGACATGAATCCGGCTCCTACCTTGCACCTGACCTATCTGGCCAATAGGTTGGGCCAAGCAACAGACTGGTAACTATTCCATTAGCAGGGGGGTGGGTGGGTGGGCGTGGGGGTGTGTATGTGTAAATGCATATGTTACTTTGTCATATTGTCAAGAAATGCAGCGTGTTGCCTTATCCACCTGAAGATGATCCCGTGTGCTGCTTATAAGCATAACGAAACAACGTATTTTGTGTAAACTAATTTATACCATCTGTGAGTTTGTAATACTGCACCTGATATATTTCCCCCTTCAAGCATTTTAGAAAATTAATAATAGTATAATACTAACAACTGAGTCCATATTTGTCAGTAATTTGGAAGGATTAGCACTATATATGGCACCCTAGATGCCATAAATTTATTCAGATATCTTGACAAGGACTACTGTACCCTACTTTTGGTAGTTCATACTGCCTGATTCTGCAAGTTACTAAGGTTCTTGTGAGAATGGGTTCAGAAGTGTCTGTCTTCAGACTCTGCCCTTGTAACTAGGCACTGAGTCCTAAGGATGCAACAATCAACCAATACGAGTTAATTAGAAAAAAATCTTTCATTATCAAAACAAAACTTCAGTTGCAAGCATAGTAAATTGGCTAGATGGAAAGAGCCAACATTATATACAGATACTCAGGGAAAACCCCCTGGGCTGTAAGACTTAGTTACAAAAGAGAAAAAAACCAATTAGTAAGCTCAGACATTATTTCCAAGTACCCAAATAAGGAAAACAACAAACCCTGATGGACTATCTAAACTTTTCCCTACTTATGCATTTTAAGAAGTCTGTTCTTAGAGAGAGAAGCGTCTCCCATCTCCCTCGATACTTGGGGAGAAACTTCTCTGAATCTCAAACAAAGAAGAGAGAGAAAAACACCCCTGTTTTCCAGTTTGAATTTCCTACCTGCATTGTTATTGGCTGACTGCCCAACACCTTGGCTAGGTACATGAGTTAACCCCTTAGTCATCAGGTGCTGGTCAGCACTCCTGATTATGACACACGTTTACAAAAATAAACACATTATAACATCCCTAGTTAATATAAATTTCTTCTAATTTCAGACATTACGTGGAAGGGTTATGGAAGTAGGAATAAAAGGTTGACATGCTTAACTAATAGTATGGATACCATAAGTGCCAAATCACACTGAGATCAATGTGGTGAGATGTTTATTATTTGAACTCTTGGAAGGGATGTGGAAAGAGAATCTTTACATTTTGGCAGATACAGCTTGTGTCTGTTGTATCTAGAAACTTCCCTCAGTTCTTTTATACATTTCCCCCATTAGTTGCAAAATATATTGTGGGTGGAAGAAGAGGGAGGAGGTTTTTGGTGACATTAACCCATATGGAACATACTGCAATTCTTCCCAAAATGACAGTTTCCAGAAATATTATAGAAAAGCTATTAAAAATTGTGTTGTGTGTTCTGTTACTTTCCTGAAATATTCTGAGCTAAACCAGATTGTTTAAAAATAACACTTTGGGGAAAAAGAGGACTCTAGGGTGGGGACAATGAACTGCTTTGTTAACGTACATTCTTTTGTTTAATAAACAGCTGGCTCTCGATTTTATCCAGTAGGAAGTGATGAACTTAGTAAGTTGAAAAGCATAAGGAGAAAGCTGGCGGGGGAAGGGTAGAGAGAGCAATCTATAGCGTATAGTACACAATCAAAGCCTTTCTGTGTTTATACCAGAAAAAAAGAAATTTTCTGTTCCAGTACATGTAGGAAGCCGGCTTTTAAGTCACGAGCATTGGCTGTATCAGAGGCAGCAGCTGGGTGGGGTGGGGGGGGGGGGGGGGAGCAGGTGGGAATCGAGGCCCACAGGGAGCTAGCTTTCCTCCTCGCCATGCTGCTGGTAGAGGCAGCTCCCTGCGAGCACCAGCTCCAGCCTTCTCCCCCCCAATACAGAGGCAGCAGGGAGTGTGGGCACTTGCATGTAACCATGAAGGTTAACAGATTAAACATTTGTTTAAACTAGGGCTGTCAATTGACCTGCGTTGACGGCCTGCGATTAATGCAGGACAGGATTAATGCGGAGCCGAGGATCAGTTGGAATCTCCAACTGGTTCCAGGCTTCTAATGTGCTGCCTCTTGCAAATGCTGCTACAGTGCTTCCAAGGGGCAGCACTGCATGGAGCCTGGGCTCAGTTGGAGACTCCAGCTGATCCCGGGCTCCATGCAGTGCTGCCCCCATTGAAACGCCGTGGCGTTTCAAAGGGGAGGCGCACACAATTAATTGTGTGATTAATCTCAATTTAAATTAGGGCTGTCAACCGATTAAAAAATTTAACACCAACCCACCTCTAGTTGAAAAGCATTCTAAGTATATATATAAATACAGATAGATGATATTATAAAGCTAGTGCTTTAAAGTACAAATCTACAAAAATATTGATGTGCATTTACAATCTAATAATTCATTCAAAGAAACGCGTGCAAATAGTTTCATAACAAATAATTTTAGTTACTTCAGCTCTTCTGTTTAAATATAATACAAAATGACCTGCCAAAGTCAATTAAGAACATGGCTCTGTTTAACTGTCAAACTTGCATGCTACCAATAAAACTAAATTAATTTAGTGTTAAGCTGAAAAGTATAAAACTAGCCATAAACAGTTACTTAAGATTTTTACTTCTCATAAATTTAACAGAATTAAAAAGAGAAAAGAAAAGAATGGATTGCAAAATTATTTTCTGGTAAATTTATTGCCCTCATTTTTTACCACTACCAGAATGTTAGCACCTGAGTCCTCAGTTTGTTGAATGCTCAAATATTTCTCCAAGATCCCACCATAGGTCCTAGGGATACAGGATGCTTTCATTCATCAGGTCTGTGAGTGAGTTGAGGAATCTCTACTTTTATTTCCTATACATGTAAACTTGTACCATGGTTCATTTAATTTTTCTGTTCCCATCCTGAGCAGTGTTGAGGACATAATTGTCATCAGTGGCAGAACAGCTAGCAGAACAAATATTTCTGGTATGGAAATGTAATTCTAATTATTACATGGTGGGTTTGGAAACCATTTCTCTCCAGTTTCATCCCACTTGGTTACTGGCAAAGTTTTATAAGCAACTGAAAATGGGATCGAATAATAAAAAGTGTTGGGCAAACTTAAATGTAGACATTACACTCTAGGAATGTAAATGGTTAACCCGTTAACTGGTAAGCCTCACCCTTAACGGGTGAGGCTTACTGGTTTTAGTTAACAGGTCAGGGCTAGAGTAGATCCTCACTCGCTCTAGGCAGGAGGCTGCTCAAGCCCTGCAGGACCCACCAGAGCAGCCCCTATCTGTGGCACACCTGCCTCTCTCCTCCACTGCAGGTTACACTCTGGTTTCCTGGAATGGTTCTGCTCCCAGGTGGCTTCCCTGCATGCTCTGCAATATAAAACTTTATATTGCAAAGCCCATAGTGTGTTTAACAGTGTACCTGCCATGATTTTTAACAGTTACATAGTTACATTTTTAAACTAATTTCTACATCCCTATTACTTTGTGCCACCTATACCAGAGTCTCCATTAGCATAGGTTGTTTGCTTTACAGTCATTAATTCATTTATACTTGCAACACCCTGGAAGTAGGTAAGTGCTACTATTCCCATTTTACAGATGGCATGGGGGGGGGGGGGGGGTGACGGGAATGAGGCACAGAGAAACACAGCATCCTACTCAGGGATCAGTTAGAGGTGGAACAGAGAAACTAGTTTTCCAACATCCATGCTCATTTCCCAGTGACTGAACTGTTCTTCCTCTTTGTGTTGTATATTTTCTGCTGTATATACCAATACTCTGATGTCATGTGTCATTAGTCATGCGTGGGGGGAGGAGAGTGTGACAGATTTTTATTAGCAATGTGCCTGAGGCGTCAGGTGATCAGGCTGAAGCCACAGAATCGTTGAGGGAGGAGATGATGGAACACACCAAGTGTCTAATGGATATAAGCTGGCTAGTAGGAAATTTAGACTTGAGATTAGACAAAGGTTTCTAACCATTAGAGGAGTGAGGTTCTGCAATGGCCTTCCAAGGGAAGTAGTGGGGGCAAAATATCTATCTGGCTTCAAGATTAAACTAGATGGTTTTATGAAGGGGATGGTTTGATGAGATAACATGATCTTGGTAACTAATTGATGCTTCATTATCAGTGGTAAATAGGTCAATGGAGGGATGATAGGAGTTACTATAGAGAACTTTCTGGGTGTCTGGATGGTGAGTCTTGCCCACATGCTCAGGGCTTAGCTGATCACCATATTTGGGGTCGGGAAGGAATTTTCCTCCAGGATAGATTGGCAGAGGCCCTGGAGATTTTTCGCATGGGGTACAGATCACAGCTGGAGGATTCTCTGCATCTTGGGGTCTTCAAAGTATTTGAAGGCTTCAATATCTGAGATATAGGTGAGAGGATTATTCTAGGAGGGGGTGGGTGAGAGTCTGTGGTCGGACTAGATGATCATAATGGTCATAAAGTCTGTGAGTCTGAGTCTAAGTTTTAAAGGTTTATTGATAAAATAATAAAATAACAGCGGAGAGTGATAGGTGTTTCCCACGTCACTCAGAGGAAGGAAGAAAGTGTTAGCCCTAGCGAGCCCTAACCCACTTTCATACTCACACATACACACTCACTACCCAGGCCAGGCCTGGGTGTAACGAAAGAAGAGGGGGAAGGGTGGACGGGAATTCGGTCCTATGCATACAGGTTGTCCAGGGTCCACTGTGATCTCTCCGAATTGCTCCTGCTCTTAGGAGGGTTTTAAGTCCTGGGCTCCTTTGGGGGTGTTCCATTCTGCGACCTCTGTTCCTGGTGCTCTTTGTAACAGTTTAAACTGGCTTTCTGTGGTCATCTTTACTTTCCCAAAACACACCAGCTAGACTCTGTTGTTCTCTTTGCTTTCCTCCATGCTGGCCTTCACTTTTCTTGCTTGTTATGGGCTGGCTCTGCAAATCAGTTCAGTTGAATGTCTTTCTTGTTGCTGGTTGGTGGATTCCAGCCCCCCCTCTTTTTTGGCCGGTAGCCAAGAGTCAGATGTGTGCTGTGGCCTTGAGCTGGCTGGAGTCAACCTCTTATCTTTGGGCATAGCAGAAGTGTGGAGTTCTCGCCTCTCTTTGTCTTGTCTTCTCTTCTTCCCCCCCCCCTCCCCCCACCTCCCCTTTCTGGCTTCTCGCAACCTACAAAGGAATCCTTCATTGACTCCACACTCATACCTTTGATCCTTCCCCCAAATGCCCTGGGATGCTTGCAACAATGCTAGCAATATTCAATGCTGACCTTTCTTCCCAGGGGGACCGCTTGAGGGAGGGGGTCATTGGGGGTGTGACAAGGGGGCAGTGGCTGGGAGTCTGGCCAGTGGCACCGGGGCCAACAGCCAGAAAGGGAGTTTGTCAGGTCACAAGGTTGCTGGACCAAGGAAGTTCAACCTGTAATAAAATGACTTAACATACGTTTGGAAGTTTTTAAATTGTTTTTATTGTATAGGCAATATCAATTTAAAAAATGTATGCCAAGATGCATAAACATTGCTCTAAAATATATAGTCCCTAAATTTGAATAACCATCTCACACTATTGGTCTTATTTCATTTGATTATTTTTTGTTTAGAAAACATCTTTTTATTTTATTTGTACATAGCCCACTATAGTATAAAACTGAAGAATTAGACAGAAAAAAGAAGAAACTGAGGTTGCACAATTTGAATCCCATATTAGTTTAATAATCTTTATTCCTACTTTTCTGCTATTAGTGTTACTTCCAGAGAATAATGTTCAGGTTTTATTTCTAGAATATCCTTCCTGGGTTTTTATATAAATAAAAGGTGAGTTTGTCTAGTTGTGCTTGGAGGGCAGTTTAATGTCTTGTTTGAATTGTACAGTGATTGTTTGAACAGTACTGTGATTAAGTATGCATCTGTGGGGTAGCTTTCAGTCTATTGTTGATTATCACTCATCCATATGACAGAAGATTGTTTTAGTCCTTTTAATCTATGTAATTCTGGAAGCTGTGGAAAAACCTGCTACAGATCACTTGGTGTTCTGGCATTATATTCTAACATGTTAAATCAATATTGATTGAGGTTCTGATCCTGGAACTTTCAATGCATGGTTTGGCAGTTGGGCCTCCATGGAAAAACACTGATTTCAGTATTGGGGCTAAAGATAGCCGATACTACCTGTCAAATTGAAGAGAATTTTAAGTGTTGCCATCAGAAGCAGCCTGAGGCCAGCTGCGGCAGCTGGCACCCCAGGCAGAACGCGCGATCGGCACCCCCGCCTGCAGGGCTGTCAATGGACTGATGTCATCGGCGAGCGCCCTGAGCGGCAGCACCCTATGCGGCGGCCGAGTCCACCTATAGCCACGGGCCGCCCCTGGTTGTCTTTATGTTAAGATATAGATTTAACATGGAATGCATCAAGGTAATGACACTTAGGTTTTAGTGTTACCACATTTGCATAAGCAAGCCTTGGTTGGATGATGCTGACCCTGTGTTGGTACTGTGACAGGAGTTGTGAAACTGATCTGGCTTCATCTTGTCTGGGACTCTAATATTTCCCACCATGAGAATTTCTTACCCTGTTCTGCAGAAAAAAGATGGTTTGTATTCAACATTCACTCTTGATAGAAGCAGGAGCTAACCAAAGAAGGCTTTTGACCCATTTTCCGTTCCCCCACAGCCGTGATATAATGCATTCTTACAGACGGGATTATATTAAAGCTGTGGGGGAAGACCTTGCCATCTGAGGTGAAATGGGCCCTATTATATAGTGGAAAATGGACTGGATCTACCAATGACACAGATTATGGATTTCAGAAAAGCAGACTTCAGTAATTCTGAAAGAGCTGGTAGGTAAGGTCCCCATGGGAAGCAAGACTAAGAGGAGAAACAATTGAAGACACTTGACAGTTTTTCAAAGGACCATTATTAAAAGCCTAAAAGCAAACTATTCCACTGCATAAGGAAGATTAAAAAGTATGGCAAGAGACCACGTTGGCTTAACCAGGAGATCTTACATGATCTAAAAATCAAAAAGGAGTCCTATCAAAAGCGGAAACTAGGTCAAATTACAAAGGATGAATATAAGCAAATAACACAAGTATGTAGGGGCAAGATTACAAAGGTGAAGGCACAAAGCAAACTCAGTTTAGCTAGAGATATAAAGGGTAAAAAGAAAACATTCTCTAAATATATTAGAAGCAAGAGGAAGACCAGGGACAGGGTAGGTCCATTGCTCATTGAAGAGGAAAAAACAATAACAGAAAACTTGGCAGAGGTTTTCACCAAGAAGATTGATGGTTGCTGGGTGCCTTAAGAGTGAATGGGGTAGGTTTAGAAGTGAAACTAGGAAAATAACAAGTTAAACATTACTTAGAAAACTCAGATGTCTTCAAGTTTCCAGGGTCTGCTGAAATGCATCCTAGAATACTCAAGGAGGTAATGGAGGAGACATTTGAGCCATTAGCTATCATCTTTGAAAAGTCATGGAAGTTGGGAGAGATTCCAGAAGACTGGAAAGGGCAAATATAGTGCCTATCTATTAAAAAGGAAATAAGAACAACCCAGGAAACAACAGAAAAGTCAGTTTAACTCCTGTGCCAGGAAAGATAATGGAGCAAGTAATTAAGGAATTCATCCTCAAACATATGGGAGATAATAAGGTGATAGATAACAGCCAGCATGGAAATGTAAAGAACAAATCATGTCAAACCAATCTGATAGCTTCTTTGATAGGATAACAAGCCATGTGGATAAGGGGGAAGCTGTGGATGTGTTATACCTAGACTTTATCAAAGTATAGGATATAGTCTCACATTGCCTTCTGATCAATAAACTAAGGAAATACCATCTAGATGGGGCTATTATATGGTAGGTGCATAACTGGCTTGGATAACTTTTCTCAGAGTAGTTATTAATGATTCACAGTCATGCTGGAAGGACATAACAAGTGGGGTTCCGCAGGTGTCAGTTTTGGGATGGGTTCAGTTCGACACCTTCATCGATGATTTAGATCAGCAGTTGTCAAACTTTTTGGGCTATGGAGCTCTTTAGGTGCATAAAAATTTATGCAGAACCCCAGCGGTCCACTGATTGTATACGTTGTACCTATCAATGTTTCCAGTTTGTCAACCTCGCAGAGCCTCTAGAGATGTCTTGAGCACATTTTGAGAAACACTGATTTAGATAATGGCATAGAGAGTACACTTATAAAATTTGCAGATGATACCAAGCTGGCAGAGGTTGCAAATACATTGGAGGGATAGGGTCATAATTCAAAATGATCTGGACAAACTGGAGAAGTGGTGTGAGGTAAATAGGATTAAATTTAATAAGAAGAAATACAAAGTAATCCATTTAGGGGGAAATAAAAGTTTCACACATATAGAATGGGAAGCCACTATCTAGGAAGAAGTACTACTGAAAGGGATCTAGAGGTTATAGGGGACCACAAGCTAAATATGGAGGAGATTGTGCAGTGATATTTGATTGGCTCCCACTGCTCATTGACATTAACATAAGATCATGAAAGATGTGAGATGGCCTGATACTTTCTCCTCGGTCTGTTATTGAGTTTGACCCTTAGTAAGCAATGACTACTGCTAAGATGTCTAATCAATGGATCTGCAGGAGTGGGAGTCACTTTAGGATGACTCTATTTATTCTTTGTGTAGAACTCTGGGGCAGTCTTCACTCAAGTGCTCTGAACTTGAGTGAGACTGCCAAGTCCATTTCATATCATGCTTAAGTTTCTGCTCTATCTTTGCATCCCTAACTGGGCTAGAACCTAGCTGTTAACTGCCTAGCGCTCTAAATCCCATCATTCCAGCTACACGAGGTATAATCTCGTGAGCCTTGGAGGCACAGTTCAAATTTACAAGGTTAGGAGACTGTTCTCAGCTGAGGGCTTGTGATTAGGGAAAGGGATAAAACTGGAGGTCAGACTGAACCCAGGCCTTTCTGCTTGTAGAATCCTATTGCAAACTGCACTTCAGAACACACACTAATTAACTATGTCAAAAATTACTCTTGAAGGTACTCTTCCCAAAATATAGTGCAAGGCCTCTTTTTGGACAATGATAATGCAAGTTGCTCCCCATGGGATCTTGCCAGAATTAAACAGTTTTAAGTTGGCACAAGTGGTATCAGTGTCCTGAATTAGGAAACTCAGCTTTTGGGAAACACTATTCCAGGATAGTCATATAAACTATGAGAAGAAAGGAGAGTTCTTTCTATTTTATGGGAGTAAAGGTACATCTCTTTTCTTGACAGTTCACATACTAGAAATCAGTTAATCTCAAAGAGGAATTGAAACTTTTCTGAAATCCCGGTTGGTGGTATCTTTTCTTTATATAAACTGTGAATTTGATAATCTTTACCCTTCGTCATAGGCTCTTTGAAAATTTTGTAGTATTTCAGCATAGTCACTTTTCTCCACCTTGTCCTAAATATAAAGATGGACCCAGAAAGTGGCATGGAATTGAGTGGTTGGATAGATGACCCCAAAAAGATAACTGTGTTTGAAGGTCAGAGACTGCAGTTCCCTTTAGTAAATGATAATATTGTATATAAAATTCATCGTCACATAAGTTTTGAGAACTTGAATTTAGAGTTTTAATTGGTATGATTTTGAAAATTTATCAAATATTATGTATTCCTCATGGGCTTGCTAAATAGGGGTGAGAAAAAATTGGGAATGGAATACGTGTTATGTACTCGTGCTATATATTGGAAGTTCTACTATATACACATTGTGGTACCTGAAAGCCTGAAGGAGTATTGTTTTCATGGTTTATTTAATATTTGTAAGAGGCATTACTCTTAACTTTAGTTTTCATGTAATCCATAGAATATCTGTATAATTCTTAATTTTATCAGCCTCTCTGTTGTCTTTCTGTTTCCAGCGTGTTTTATTTATCCTGAGTGATAAAAATCCCCTATTGTTAAAATGATAGCAAATTTACTTGTGTATATATTGTAAATGTTCTCATTCCCTTAAATGTCAGTATTGTCTTTATTTTATTATATTTGTTGCTTTGTATGCTCATAAATCAAAAGAAGACAACCCTAACTCCATTTTGAGAGGGAAAATTAGTGTCCATCTGAAAAAAAAAAACCTATAAAGAATGTACACTTCACTTTTCATAATTATTACATATAATTTAAATAATCTATGTATTTTCTGCAGTGGATTATAGTACATAAGCTATGAAGGAGCTGTTCAGTTTTCACATGAATTAACATTAACCAATCGTCTGTCTGTCTGTCTTTTCTTAGAGAAAACTACTCTTCTAACCCTAACTCCATTTTGAGAGGGAAAATTAGTGTCCATCTGAAAAAAAAAAACCTATAAAGAATGTACACTTCACTTTTCATAATTATTACATATAATTTAAATAATCTATGTATTTTCTGCAGTGGATTATAGTACATAAGCTATGAAGGAGCTGTTCAGTTTTCACATGAATTAACATTAACCAATCGTCTGTCTGTCTGTCTTTTCTTAGAGAAAACTACTCTTCTAACCTATCTGCAATTCCATAAATGAGTTTTTTAAAGGAATTGATGTTACCTAGGCATAACAATACCCCAACTAAAAACCTTAAAAACAAGAAAATGCTAAATTAAAGGGATTTTTTTTAACTCCACAGTACATTTCCATGGCCATCTTCAATCACTCAACATAATTTTCATAAAACAAATGGTCTGGCACACACAGGACCTAACTGGTCCTAAATGAGAGAGTTTGCTGGACCAGGGGAGGTCAGTTCTGGCCCCCTGCTGACAGACTCTGGGCCCCCTATCTCCAGCGACCACCCCCCCCCCCCCCCAAGGCTCTCTGGTCCAGCAACATCTGAGGTCCTGCTATATCATGGATGTTGTCAGACCAGAAAGTTTCAGCCTGTAGTCTGTTTTATTTCTTGTTGTGACATTGTTTTATGTCCATTGTTTTTGGTATCGATATTTAAAATCTTCTAGATTTAAAAATAAAATAAAAATTAGTCCAAGTACTTGGCAACTATGGGCATTCACAGTTAAAGCTAAAATTCTTTTTGTTAAAATATAAACAATTGTAGCAATCACTTCCTTTATAACTACTCCAAGACTTATACACTAATTCCTTGCATCAGTAGTTATTTGATTCATTCAGCACTTTATAAATACATAAAATTTCCAGTTGTATTGCGATGAAGCAATCAAGCCTTTTGTGCTAGAATTTCTGATTAGCTAAAGGATTTTGTAGTTTGACACTGCCTGCTGTTAATCTTCAGCAGTCAGTATGTGTGAACTTTTTATAAAGTGTATTTGTGGGCGGGGGAGTCTTGAAATGAAGATCTATAATTCCAAAGTAAAGACATACAGAACGAAGCAATCCAAAATCAATATCCGCAAAGTAGATTACAAAAAATAAGATTATGTCCCCCCCCCCCCCCCAAACATTGTGCATTTCAAAATTGGTTCAGTTAAAAAATATTTGCCGGGATTTTATAAAACTCATCTCTCTATTTTCTAAGGCTATTGGGGTGAGGGTAGCCAGAACTAGAGATATTCAGAGACTAGCTTTTGCATTATTTTGTGGTTCCCATTTGGGAGATAAGTGCTTGTATTTACTGACATATTTACAGGGCTAGTTGTATCATCGATCTCTTGACTGCTGTCTGAGCAGTGCTGCCACTTTGAAGTACCCCTTCTCCCTCCCCTTTGCTGCCTCTGCCTCATAGAGGGAGCAAAGGGAGGGCGGGATATTGACTTGTCGATTAGTCAAAAGACTGATCAACTAGTCTTTTACATCCCTAATCTGGGGGCCTGGAGCTATCAGATTTTGTGCACCTCCCAAGGCTCTGAGGTGGGGACAAAAATGAGAGGCTCAGTATGTGAGAGGGGCCTGTTAGGGAGCTGAGGGTGGGTATGTGTGGTCTGGATGAGAAGTAAAGATTCAGGACTGTGCAAAAGGTGAGGATGTGGGGTCTAGGTAGTAGGTAGGGTACAGGATCTGGCTGAGGAGGTGGATGCAGGTCGGGCTGGAAGTGTGGGGTCTAGGCAGGAAGAGAGGGGTGTGCAGAGGGGAGCTAGGGTTCAGGGTACCAGCTAGTGCAGCATCTGGGGAAACTGGTCAGGAGGTAGGCTGCAGGAGCACCAGCATTTGCAGGTACTGGCCTCCGCTACTCCTATTTGCCACAATTCCCAGCAAGGGAGTGGAGCCTGTAAGTTACCACAGGGACAGGGTGCGGACTGCAACTTGCTTTGATTTGGCCCACAAAGCTCCCATCTCTCCCTATTCCTGAGCAGCAGGGAGCTGGTGCTTAAGCTACATAGGTTGTGGGAGGAACATTGGTGCTCCTGCTCTCCCCCCACATGGCAGCCTCCAGCCGCATCTGACTTGCAGACAGTAGGTTCCCCATCCCTGATCTAAAGCTTTAGCTACACTGCCAGTTGAGCAAGAAAACTTGTGGCAAGTGGCTATGTAAACAGCAGGTTGTAAAGTCCTATGAAACCCTGCATATAGTAGGGAGTGGAAGTATTAACAGTATTTGCCCTGCCCAACATTTGCCTAAAATACACCCCCAGAAAGTCAGCAACCTTCCCAAAATGTTGGCACATTCTCCTTCCTTCCAACATTCAGCCTGCTCCCCCCAGGACCCTCCAGTTTTCCACCCTCCTGTGCAGCCTGCTCTACTAGCCTGGCATGGGGCTGCAAGAGAATCTTGTCTCTCCCTGGGACTGCTGTGTTGAGAATCCAACTTTAGCTGCAACCCAGCTGGGAGTCACGGTAGCCCAAAATCTGCCCCCCCCCTCCCCCCGTCCCTTATTTCCCTCACTTACACTCTGTTTCCCTCATCACCTCACCTTCTTCCACATCCTCTCCAGGGTCCAGGAGGCACGTAATTAGTGGAGCCACAGCTATGCAGCTCCTCTAATTAGGTGTATGACTTTTCTTTCTCTAGTGCACGGCTGCCCAGATTCTCACGGGAACTATGCGTTTGGGTGATGTGGTACTTACGTCTTTTTGCCATTGTCCAGTGTGAGTTCATTCCAGAATGGTGTAGTGACTGTCTGGCTTCATTTATTTCTTCAGATGAGGTACGCCGCATGTTCTGATAGACATGTATAGGACCCATGGATTTTGAAAAGTGTATTACGAGGGACAGGTGTCTGTACATCTTACATCTGCTGTTCTGGAAGGGTCTGATGCCACTTTTGAGTTGGTGGTGTCCTTGTATGTGCTAGGAATGTTAAGAAGCATGTAATTCATTAATCATGTAGTCAACAAAAATGTTGTTGGCTACATGATTGATTGATAAGAATTAGCACTGTAAGCACTCAGTCCTGGCTTGCGCCGGGTCCCGGGAGCTACTACCGCTGTGATTCTGCACTGAAAGTCATTGAGGAACTTTGCAGGCAGACACCCCAGCTCCTAAATGACTTGGACTGTATAGCCAGCAGTGGGGATAGTTCCCAGGTTCTGGCGTGAGCTGGGACTGAGCCAGGTTGCTGGATAACCCTCTAAAAAAATTCGAGACCGGTGGGTAATGCATGTAGTCAACAGCATTAACCGATAAGCTTTTGCTCATCGGTAAATTATTCAGTTGACTACACTATTACATCCCTAGTATGTGTTGGAGCTTGCTTCTGATAATGTGCTTGGAGAGATTGGGGGATTGTTTGAAGGCCAGAAGAGGGGGTTCAGGAGACATTTCTTTCAAAATGAGTATGAGTTGTAGTTGTTTGAGGATATCCCTTGTGGATTCCAGGGTGAGGTGGTAGGTAACAACTAGGGTTATGTGAACAGGTGGGGTTTATTTCTGTACTGAAGAGGATTTTAGAATAGTGTTTCTTAAACTGTGTTCCGGGGCAAACTGGAGTGCCGCAAGTCATTCCGGGGTGTGCCACGGAGAACAACAGAATTCAAAGTGGCCACCCTTAAAGGGGTAACTTTTTTTTTTAATAACTTTCCCCCTCCCTCTCCCTCCCCCCCTTTTTTTTGCTCAACAAAACATCCTTGGTGTTCCTCATTTAAAAAAAAAAAGGTGTTTCTTGGTCTTACAAAGTTTAAGAAACACTGTTTTAGGATATTTCGGTGACCCATTCCATGCTGCCATCTACTTCTCTGGTGGATCATCCTTGTTTGTTACTCAAATGCACCAGCAAAACCATGTCTTTTTATACCCATATACTTTGATTTGTTACGTTGTATTTAATGACTTTATTTTTTCCCCCCTAACAAGTGATGGGGAAGTGGCATAGCATATGGTGGACTTACTTTAGTATTATGTAGTAATAAAAACTGCCTGACCAAAGCTATCATTCTTTTAAAAATGTTTGTATTGTTCAGTTATTTAGCAGTACATTTATAGAACATCTGATTTAAAATATATACATCTGCAAGTTTCACATGCTGCTTTATGTGCTGTACCAAAAAAGGAGAGATTTAAATGTCAACATCTGAAAGCAACAAACACAGCAAGTCTTCCTAAACTTTACAGTCTCCACTTCAGACTCAGGCTGTGCGGGCGGGGAAAGTAAAATGATTTTAGAAGTGTAAGTAATCCAGAAGACAAGGTGAAAACAGTAATAACATAGTGAATTAGATAATCAGGTTGTCTGTCACAATGAATTTACAAAACAGCATTGTTAGAAATGCTTGGATAATGTTTTTTTCAAGTGAATGAAGAGACCATAAGGCAGCAGAAAAGTGAAGCAGGAGACAAGGAATAAGATATAACTCAATATGCAAATACTTATTCACAAACTGCAAGATGGTTCCTAAATTAATTGTGGAGAGGTCAAAAATGATTGATTTACAGCAGCAAAAAGAACATCTCCTTTCTGTGTTTAGGGAGTGAATCTAATACAGGAAGTCTTTTTTCCTGTTGTTGAAAGTTAGCTTTAATCTTTTAAGCACATTTCAAAACATTGAGGTTACTGTGTTTATTTAAGTTGTACGGTTTTCTTTATTTTTAAAGTGTAATGGCACTCTGGTATGGGGTGTTACTCCTACTTTTAATGTTTCTAGAATATTGTCAGCATATTGGTCTTATAATAGAGATTGGTTTTTGTTGACATACTCTTTATTTTGTTCTGAAATCTATGGTGTCTATTTGAACAAGCGAGAATTTAAGGAGTTCTGTACTAAAATACATTTTTTATCAAACTGTATTTTGCTATTTTTAGTGAAAAATTCAATTACATTTCTGAAATATCCAGGGAAATGATATTGACAGTATTGTCATTATGTATAGCTTGCGTATGCATTGACAATATGCTGCATGCAAATAAGAAGGAAAACTTTTTAAATATTGTCATTATAAAATCAGTGTAGGCAGTTAGTCGCTAAACACTACTGGTAGATGCTTAGGGCTATTTCAGAGTGGTAGCCATGTTAGTCTGTTTCAGCAAAACCCACAAGGAGTCCTGTGGCACTCCATGCTTCTGAGGAAGTGATCTGCAACCCACAAAACCTTATGCCATAATATATTTGCTAGTTTCTAAGGTACCACAGGACCCCTTGTTGTTTGGGCCATGAATCAATCACTGATATAGAAGCCCAAAGTAATACGCAGAGGCAAGAGAAGGCAGGGAAACAGCATGTGGCCTGAAGAGTTTAAAATCTAGCTGCTTCATTGTTACAAAATACAAGAGGAGGAAAACATGAGTGTGTTGGCCAAGGCATTGACAACAAGACCAACGAAAAGGTACAGGAATAAGAATATTAAACTAGTAACAAGGACACAGTTGCATAACTTCTTGATTCTTTTTGCAAAAGCATTCGGCAGCATAGAAGCTTATAAGGGTCTTCAGAATGCCTCGCAGCATGAAAAATATAGTGCATGGAAGTGGTTGAGGGCCTCGGGGAGAGGGGGCCGGGCCTCAGGCAGAAGGGGGCTGTCCCTTCTAGGTGTGGCCCACCCTGACAGGGGGAGGAGACTTTGTGGCCCTTACTACATCGAAAAAGCAGAACCACAGTGTTCTGGGTCCTGGTGCGAGCTGGGACTGCTGAGTCCTGGCTCGTGCTGGTCCTGGACCTGCCTCCCATGGCTCTGCAGTTTCAATGTAGCAGGAGTTGGGCTCCTACGACATATAAACTGCAGAGACGCAGTTTGACTGAACATGCCCTCAATACTAATTGTACTGAGTACACGATTAGTCAGTTAACCCCTTCTTAACATCCTTAGGTGGAACAGAAAAAATTTGCTGCCCACTTCTGCCCTTCAGCAGTGCTTCCCCATTGCCCACTTTCCTATTCTAGTGCTTCTTGAAAGTGCTGAGATTCACCAGTTGAACCCTCTTAACTAGGGAAAGCTGACAATGATGGCAGGTACCAAAAGTGTTCGGATTTCATTGCCCAGCATCTTTTAAGTATTATAGGGAACCAGGAAAAACAAACACAACTTGTACATGAAACTATGACATAATTATAATACAGGATAACAGTCCATTGTTTTGTAATGTATTAATAAAAAGTAGGATGTAAAGGGTTACCCGGAAAGCATTTGCCTTACCAGCACACTTACCAGTTAACCAGTGGCCTGGCCTGGCCTGACCAGAGCTGCCCACAGCATGGCTAGCCTGGCCAGGCTGGAGCAGCCCTTCACCCTGTGATCCCGGTTAATCAGTTAAATCAACTGTTTAACCAGTTAACATTTTAAAATGGGTTTTGTCATCCCTATTAAAAAGCATATGTAAGGTTTAGAAAGTATTTATGTTTGGATCCATTACTTGTGTTAAGACACTGCTTTAACCAACTTCTGGTGCTGTGCAGGTTTCCTATTTTCACAGTGTTTGGTGTCTGTCTTAAAGTGCCAGTTCTAGGAGTCATGTTATTTCATACCTGTTAAGCATTTGCCTTTCCCAGCATGCTTACTGGGATAACCAGTTAACTGGCAGCTCAGCCTGGCCGAGCAGCAGTTGCTCAGCTTTTACTTGTTTTTAAAAGTTTGTTTCTGGTATGAAAACATGAAGCAAATGTACCATAAAGTCTTGAAAGCCAGAAGGCAAATACAAAGAAACAAAAATCAATCCCCACCCCCTCTCCCTCTAATAATTTTCCAAGCCCTGACTTGGTGATTTTTGAAAGCCTGGGGATGTATGCTCTGAAGGAACAACTTATCTAAAGCTTGCAATGTTGTGATATGAATGCAAATTTTCACATCTTGAATTGTGGAACGATTGTTTTTTAATCATTTAAGCCCTATCTTTAGTTATACTAATGATCTACCTTTAGTAATCTTAACTGTAGAATATATAGTGCTTAGGAAGACTATGAAGCAGTAATTAATTCATAACTTTAAAATACTGTAAGTGTAGTAAATAATTGTAAATGCAGGTATATTAAAAGTTACTTATGAAGGAAATAGTTTGTGCATGAAATATACAAGTAATCTTTATTTATTTTAAAGGAGAAAAATTATAATCTCCATCTATGCAGTTTCTATGGCACAAGTGAAGCACCTGAACTCAAAACAACTCTAACTTAGATTTTTGTCTTGCTCTTGTCGCAGAGATTGCGTTCCAGAGCCTCCCCGTCATTCTGCTTTGTGCTTTTCTTGGTTGTCTTGATGTTTCCTAGCATTTTTCACATTCCCTTTGCCTCAAAATTTATTTTTCATTTCTTGTTATTTTATTTCTAAGGCATCCATTGCGTTATTACTGTGCTAGGTCACTGTTATTTTCTGTGCTTGTCCCAAAAAAGATGATTTCTGGTTGATATTTTGATGTTAATAAAACCTAAGCCATTCATAATCCTTTCATCAATTAATCTGAGTGCTTTACAAAGATTGGGATTATTCTTTTCCTCCCTTATGCTCAACTCTGTGAAAGGTATTGCCTTCCTTACAATTAGTGTTCAGTTCTGTAAGCATTCACACACAAATGTGCTGCATGTGTTTATACTTTTTTGCTTTCTTTTATGTTTTCAGTGACGAACAAGAAACCTTCTCAGGCATCTATTACAAAAGTCAAACAGTTTGAAGGCACCACATCATTTGTAAGGAGATCGCATTGGATGCTTGAGCAGCTTAGTCAGGTCAATGGAATAGACTCTAATCGGGTGAGTACATTGCACGTATCGGGAGAAAGTAACTTTATTAGAATGTTTGTTTTTAATGTTGAGGATCAAGGTCATACTACTGCTATAGGAATTGAAGGTGGGCAGGGTCCTGTCATGACTGTTACCCATTCTCCCTGAGTTCTTCCTCACAAAAAATCCAGGATAGTTCATCTTTTCATGTTGATCTATAACCAGTATTCTCAAATGCCCAGGTTTAAGTGCTAACTCTTGACTATCCTATGGAGATGTATATCTTTCTCTAGATACTTCCTCCAATAAGATGGATCAGTACTTGTGTACAGGCAAAGGTGAGACAGGGCATGAAAGGAGAGTTAATTGAACTGTCTCTTCCTACAAATGCCAGCTGCATTTGTTCCTTGCAAGGTGTCAGACCTTTCTTTCACGGTGCAGTGCTTCCCTACAGGCTTCCCCTTAATCCAATAAACTGACAGTGGTTTAAGGCCGTGGTTCTCAATTCTCAGCCTATGGACTCCAATCAGCAAGTAGCCATGGCCCATGTGACATAGAATCATAGAATAATAGGACTGGAAGGGACCTCAAGAGGTCATCAAGTCCAGCCCCCCGCCCTCAAGCCAGGACCAAGCTCCACCTACACCATCCCTGACAGATGTCTATCTAACCTGTTCTTAAATATCTCCAGAGAGGGAGATTCCACCACCTCCCTTGGCAATTTATTCCAATATTTGACCACCCTGACAGTTAGGAATTTTTTCCTAATGTCCAATCTAAACCTTCCCTGCTGCACTTTAAGCCCATTACTCCTTGTCCTGTCCTCAGAAACCAAGAGGAACAAATTTCGAAAGATCCGCCTGCAGTCTAGACGCGATCTTTTGAAATTTTCTCCTTCCTCCTTGTGACACCCTTTTAGATATTTGAAAACCGCTATCATGTCCCCCCTTAATCTTCTTTTTTCCAAACTAAACAAGCCCAGTTCATGAAGCCTGGCTTCATAGGTCATGTTCTCTAGACCTTTAATCATTCTTGTCGCTCTTCTCTGTACCCTTTCCAATTTCTCCACATCTTTCTTAAAATGTGGCCCCCAGAACTGGACACAGTACTCCAGCTGAGGCCTAACTAGTGCAGAGTAGAGCGGCAGAATGACTTCACGAGTTTTGCTTACAACACACCTGTTGATACAACCTAGAATCATATTTGCTTTTTTTGCAACAGCATCACACTGTTGACTCATATTCAACTTGTGGTCCACTATGACCCCTAGATCCCTTTCTGCCATGCTCCTTCCTAGACAGTCGCTTCCCATCTTGTATGTATGGAACTGATTGTTCCTTCCTAAGTGGAGCACTTTGCATTTCTCTTTATTAAACCTCATCCTGTTTACCTCTGACCATTTCTCTAACTTGCTAAGGTCATTTTGAATTATGTCCCTATCCTCCAAAGAAGTCGCAACCCCACCCAGTTTGGTATCATCTGCAAACTTAATAAGCGTACTCTCTATCCCAATATCTACATCATTGATGAAGATATTGAACAGTACGGGTCCCAAAACAGACCCTTGAGGAACTCCACTTGTTATCCCTTTCCAGCAGGATTTAGAACCGTTAACAACAACTCTCTGACTACGGTTATCCAGCCAATTATGCACCCACCTTATCGTGGCCCTATCTAAGTTATATTTGCCTAGTTTATCAATAAGAATATCATGCGAGACCGTATCAAATGCCTTACTAAAGTCTAGGTATATGACATCCACCGCTTCTCCCTTATCCACAAGGCTCGTTATCTTATCAAAGAAAGCTATCAGATTAGTTTGGCATGACTTGTTCTTCACAAACCCATGCTGGCTATTCCCTATCACTTTATTACCTTCCAAGTGTTTGCATAGGATTTCCTTAATTACCTGCTCCGTTATCTTCCCTGGGACAGACGTTAAACTGACCGGTCTATAGTTTCCTGGGTTGTTCTTATTCCCCTTTTTATAGATGGGCACAATATTTGCCCTTTTCCAGTCTTCTGGAATCTCCCCTGTCTGCCATGATTTTTCAAAGATCATAGCTAAAGGCTCAGATACCTCCTCTATCAGCTCCTTGAGTATCCTGGGATGCATTTCATCAGGACCTGGTGACTTGCTGACATCTAACTTCCCTAAGTGACTTTTAACTTGTTCTTTGTGTATCCTATCTTCTAAACCTACCCTCTCTCTGCTTGTATTCACTACGTTAGGCACACCTCCAGTCTTCTCGGTGAAGACCGAAACAAGGAAGTCATTGAGCATCTCCACCATTTCCAAGTTTCCTGTTACTGCTTCTCCCTCCTCACTAAGCAGTGGGCCTACCCTGTCCTTGGTCTTCCTCTTGCTTTTAATGTATTTATAAAAAGTCTTCTTGTTTCCCTTTATGCCTGTAGCTAGTTTGATCTCATTTTGTGCCTTTGCCTTTCTAATCTTGCCCCTGCATTCCCGTGTTGCTTGCCTATATTCCTCCTTTGTTAGTTGTCCTAGTTTCCATTTTTTATATGACTCCTTTTTTATTTTGAGATCGTGCAAGATCTCCTTGTTAAGCCAAGCTGGTCTTTTGCCATATTTTCTATCTTTCCTACACAGCGGAATTGTTTGCTTTTGGGCCCTTAACAACGTCCCTTTGAAATACTTCCAACTCTCCTCAGTTGTTTTTCCCTTCAGTCTTGCTTCCCATGGGACCTTACCTACAAGTTCTCTGAGCTTATCAAAATCTGCCTTCCTGAAATCCATTACCTCAATTGTGCTGGTCTCCCTTCTACCTTTCCTTAAGATCATGAACTCTATTATTTCGTGATCACTGTCCCCTATACTGTCTTCCACTTTCAAGTTCTCAACTAGTTCCTCCCTATTTGTTAAAACCAAATCCAGAACAGCTTCTCCTCTGGTAGCTTTTTCAACCTTCTGAAACAGAAAGTTGTCTCCAATGCAGTCCAGAAACTTATTGGATAGCCTGTGCCTCGCTGTGTTAGTTTCCCAACATATGTCTGGATAGTTGAAGTCCCCCATCACCCTCATTTTGTACCCCTTTTAGCTTAACCCAGAGACTCTCTACACAGCTATCTCCTACATTCATCTCCACTTCAGTCCAAGTGTGTACATTTTTAATATACAAGGCAACCCCTCCTCCCTTTTTTCCCTGTCTGTCCTTCCTGAGCAAGCCGTACCCTTCCATACCAACATTTCAATCATGCGTCCCATCCCACCAGGTTTCTGTAATACCAATGATATCATAGTTGTATTTATTGGTTAGCAATTCCAGTTCTTCCTGCTTATTACCCATACTTCTCGCATTTGTATATAGGCATCTAAGATACTGATTTGATCTTGCCTCCCTGTTGTGCCCTGACCCTCCTTTCTCCTTGCCATTATAGGCCGTAGTCCCCCCCATTTCCAACCCATCTCCCAGTCCCGCACATGCAGCACTTACCTGTGGGCTTTGCTCACCTGCCCCCAACACCTGCCCCCAAGACATCATTAGGGCCATACAGGTAGCATATATATTGTACAGGTGTGGCCCACATAACACGTAGCTTCATATGTATAACACAATGGTAAATGTGTTGAGAACCATTCATTTAAAATGTAAATCTCTCTCTTGTCTATCCAATGTCCCAAAGAGCTAGGATGCAATTTTCAAGGAATATATGCAACTCAGTATAACACTTCTTATCTGGATTTTTATCCGTTCAGAATTTTGAACATCTGCCTGTGTTAAGTGCACCAGACAGATTTGCAAAGGAAAGCCAGTTAAAGCTAAAACCTATTTATGCATCAGCTAGAAATTAATGTGTGGAGCATTAGGAGTTGGGGATTTCAATCACATCTTATAGCCATAAACATTGTGAAGCATAAAGTAAACAAATTCATTATGCAATGGAATATGTTCGTAGTTAGTCTACCTGAGATCCTGGATTATCTAAGGCCACATTCTGATTGGTCATATGATCTTTATTAATGGTGATGCACCAACTTCTTTCTGTGTACATCTGAGATGTTATTACCAAAAAAGAAAATTAAAAAAAATCCATAACCCATTATACTAAGTGTGTGTAGTGGGAAAAGATAATGGAGGCTGCTGTGTGGTTGGGGGGTGATGTGTGGAAAGAGTATAACCGGCGAGTAGAGGGAAATGCCAACATGTGCTGAGCTATCCCGTCAAAAGCAGTTTGGAAATGTAACCAATTTGAGCCTTCCTTTAAATATATTTTCCACTCTAGTTGGAATACAGTAGATTTTTTTCTTTTCCTCCTATTAACTATTTTTTTCGTGAAAGAATACAGTACAATAAACATCTCTATTTAATTTTCAGTGTCACCAGACATGCTCCAATATTAAGCTCTGTGGCATTAATTAGTAAATTACTGGAGCACTTTGTAGGCAAAAGGCTAAACACATCTGAAGGCTGCACCAATGTCCTGTTGTGGCGTAGTACATATATCTCTTGTCATGTCATTAATATGGATGGATTATCCTGGTCTGCCATGTGATAGAAGCAAATCACATGATCAGAGTTCATTTCTTTTTGTGGTTGGCACAGTGTTTGGAGTGTGGCTGTATTTTGCTGTCTGACTTACTGCTGCTCAAGTTAAATGCAGACTGCCAACTCTGAGGCCTATTAGAAAACATGGCAACCTATTCCAGTTACAAATAGTAGTTCGCTACCTGAGTTCCCATTCTACTCAATGGCCCAAAAGGCCCATTTGGAGTACATCTCTCATCATGCCCCACAAGCAAAGAATTCATTTTGCACAACTTTCCATTTTCAAAAGGGGAGTCCAGTCCACTCTTAGGATGTGTCTAAACTACACCCCTCTGCCGACAAAGGGATGCAGATTAGGCACATTGTAATTTGCAATAGCGATGTGCCTAATCTACATCCCTCTGTCAACAGTTTAGACACATCTTTAGAGGAGAAAGGGTGCACAAGGACAGTACACCCCCATGAGATACTGCAACTCTTTTGGCTGAAATCTTTCAATATTGAGATTTTATCAAAAGCTTAAGAATATCCATTGGAATTTCCATTCAGAAACATATATGTTTCCAAGAAAAATTTCTGCAGGAAGAAAAATTTAGATCAGCTAGGCCGTGTCCAGACTCAGGGGTTTTTTTCGGGAAAAGTAGCCTTTTCCTGAAAAAACTTCCCCTGCGTCCAGACTCAAGCCGCGTTTTTTCGAAATTATTTCGAAAGAATGCGGCTTTTCTTTCGATGGCGGTAAACCTCGTTTCACGAGGAAGAACGCCTTCTTTCGAAAGTTCCTCTTTCGAAAGAAGGCGTTCTTCAATGTAAAGAGGCCGTCTTCGAAAGAGAGCATCCAGACTCGCTGGGTGCTCTCTTTCGAAAAAGCGGATTTCTCTTTCGAAAGATCCGCCTGCAGTCTAGACGCGATCTTTTGAAAGAGGCTCTTTCGAAAGATGCTTGCAGTCTAGACATAGCCCTAGAAAAGTGGATTGTCATTAAAATAATGTATTTTAAATTATGTTATTCAAAATGTCCATTGCTGCAAGTGACCTTCAAACCATTTTTAAAATAAAGTGTCAGTGATACCAATGTTACTGTTTTTTTTTTTTTAGGATTGTCCAGAATTTGATTTACTATTTGAAAATGCTTTTGACCAATGGGTAGCAAGCACAGCCTCTGAAAAATCCACATTCTTTCAGATTCTTCACCACACTTGCCAGCGCTACCTTACAGATAAGAAACCAGAATTTATTAACTGCCAGTCCAAAATTATGGGAGGTAAGTAAAGGGAAACTGAAATATTTCTACAGATTGAACATGAATTCATCTGATGTATATTGTGGTTAGAATGTAGCTTGTATACACAGTTGTGTTAATGTGACTGCATTGTTTTGAACATTGAAAGTGTGTGGTAAGTGTTGTTTTTTGGATTCTGTAAGTAAAAAAGAGGAGGAACTACATCTGATTGCTGTAGAAGTGTTTTTTCTGATGGCATTACTTATAATATTAACCACTGGGTTAAGAGCTGACATCAGTTATCCTAATAAAGATGGATTACTCATCAGAATAGATAAAAATTCAGCTGACGTACCAAGTAATTTGGTCTCTAGGGAAATGTAAGTTTACCTGAGAATCTTCCTTCCCAGTTCCTTCCCCTGATGGTTTTAAAAGGTTTTAACTTACTTTGCTTTAAAATGTGTTGGATGTTAGAACACTGCCCAATATTTTAATTGCATTTATACTAAAACTCATTTCAGAGATACAGTAATCTGTTGCAACTCTTTTTTACTACATGGCTACGTCTACATTGGCCCCTAAAAACGGAAAAGCCATGCAAATCAGGTAAGTCAGGATAGGGAAATCTGCGGAGGATTTAAATATCCCCCGCGGATTTAAATAAACATGTCCGCCGCTTTTTTTCCGGCTTGGGGAAAAGCCGGAAAAAAAGCGTCTAGACTGGCGCGATCCTCCGGAATAAAGCCCTTTTCCGGAAGATCTCTTATTCCTACCTCCGGAAAAGGGCTTTATTCCGGAGGATCGCGCCAGTCTAGACGCTTTTTTTCCGGCTTTTCCCCAAGCCGGAAAAAAAGCGGCGGACATGTTTATTTAAATCCGCGGGGGATATTTAAATCCCCCGCGGATTTCCCTATCCTGACTTACCTGATTTGCATGGCTTTTCCGTTTTTAGGGGCCAGTGTAGACGTAGCCCATATGTTTAGCTTCTGAGAATACAAGAATCTTTCTTGTTAAAAATGTTGGACCTAATGTGACTGTTGTGTATAACTGAGATGGTTTATTTACTGTCTTTTCTATCATCTTTTACTCTAGGATCTTGGGAGTTTTTTAGAGACATCTTCAGAGGTTTTCTCTTCTAGTTTCAATTTTATGTTCAATGAACTCTGTTTCTTCCTCCTTAGCATTACATTCAGTTCTTCTCATAAAGTTTTCACTTCCTCACAATGTTGGGCATTTTATGTATTTCTGAAGCATAGAAGCATTTTTTGTTCATCATCTGACCTGCTAATGAAATTGGCAGAACATCTACACTATAAGTTGTCTTCATGTGTGAAGCTATATAAGCATTCAGATTGAGAATTTTGATCTCCGATAGTATTTCAGGTCATATTTTATATCCTTAATACATTCATTCATTCAGTGAAAAAATTATATGCTTGCCTGCCATTGCACATTAATTTATATGCTACTGATATCCAAAAAAGTTTGCCCATAATATTAAGTAGGCTTTTTTAATGACATCATAGCCATAGGAACAGATGAAGCTATGTCTTGAGTGACATCAATGTGATGGTTCCATTTTGACATTGCTGAATTTCATTTGCCTTAGTTCATTCTTTCTAGCACACACTTGTTTTCATTGGTGTTCACTTACAAATTTCTTGATGATTTCAGTATCTACAACTGTATTCTTGCTAATTCTGGATTTTTCACAAGCACCACACTTGACTCAAAGGAGCACTATTCCCACTGTTTGAAAGAATGCAGGCCACCTCTTCTCCTTGTCACTTTCCTTAACTCAGGACTGAGATCTAACTTTTCCCAGGACTCTATTAAGGTATTCTTTAGAGTTTCTAGATATTGCTCAGTGAATGTGGCAAATGATTCCTGAATATCTCAAAACAATCAATTCTTTTTAGTTCCCACACATGAAAAATTGCTTGAACACCAAATACCCACCGAATAATAATGTACAGGCAGTCCCCGAGTTACGCAGATCTGACTTATGTCGGATCTGCAGTTACAAACGGGGTTTTTCTCGCCCCGGAGGACTGGAGTGGCGGGACGCCCAGATGCGCCGCGGTCCCGCCGCCTGCGTCCTCCAGGGCGAGAAAAGCTGCTCCGCGTCTCCCTGGTCTACTGGGGGGGAGCGGTGTCAGCCGACGGTCAGGGCTCCCTATATCTGTCCCTTAAGACCGGCTGAAGTTCTTTTAAATTGTGCTTGGTTCTGTTACAGCAACTGAAGGAGTCAGGTTAAAACTTACAGTTACAGGTTTATTAAAGAAGCTTATAAATCATATGGTTACAATGGCTATTGCTCTATTTCTTAACTACTAGCAAAATATAGATACTGCTAGCAAAATATAGATCTTAAAAATGGTTACAAAGAAGATAAAGATAGAAAAATAGAAATAATGGTACCAAGTAACAGCTTACTCTTTCTATGTGTACACTTAAGACAGAGGACCACATCCAGGTACAATTTTTACCCCCTTCTGTGCCACTCGACTCCAGCATGTCAGGCCAGGGCCGGTCCCTCAATTCCTAGGAAAGACGAAAATACGAGGTGGGCGTCCCCATAGAACCTCAGGAGGTCAAACACCTAACCCGACCAGCAGGTACAGGGTAGAATGACACTCAAAGTGAGTGTGTGCTGGGCCCATCTTTTAAACTCATGGGATCACGTATTTCTCTTTCTTATCTGTCATGCCAAATGGGGCTGCTCTGTCTTTTGTGAGACCAGTTCTTACAAGGGAGTTGTGAACTTAATTTACACTTGTAAGAGAGATAACTAAATTGGAATTACTGGGGATTCTTTTCTCAGTGGGAAATTCCTCTTCCAGGGACTGTGTGTGTGTTCGAATCAACATAGGTGCCAGCCGGTGGCAGTCTCACATATCCTGATCTCTCCTCATATCTATGTTTCAGCTTCTCAGGATCAGATGAGCCAGCATAGACTATGCTGATTTTATTGCTCCTTCTCTGCCCTGTATGCTTCAGAGAGGCAAATAAGATGGATGTGATGGAGGCGGGCTGTCTGGCCACAGCGGGGGAAGCCCCGCCCCCCCACCCTCCAGCAGACCAGGGAGACACTGAGCAAAGCCACGGAACACGCGGGCAGTGGGACAGCCCACACGCGCCGCGGCTGTCCCACTGCCCACATGCTCCACGGCTCTGCTCCCCGTCCCCCTGGTCTGCTGGAGACCAGCAGACATGGGAGACGTTGAGCAAAGCCGCGGAGGACCCGGGCGGCGGGACCGCGGTGCGTCTCGGTCCGCCACCCACGTCTCCCTGGTCTGCTGGGGGAAGGGGGGCGCAGCTAGTGTGCCCCCCCCCCCCCCCCCCAGCAGACCAGGCTTTTCTCCGGACGCCTGTGGTAGAGCAGCTGGAGCGCTGCCGGTTGGTCTGCCTCAGGCGTCTCCAAGTCAGCCACTGCTGAAACTGACCAGCTCAGACTACAGGAAGCCCGAGGCAGAGTTGCTCTGCCCCGGGCTTCCTGGAATCAGCCACTGATCAGTTTCAGCAGCAGCTGACTTAGGGACGCCTGAGGTTCTTAAGTTGAATCTGTATGTATAAACTGGTGTCCAGATTCAGCCTGTTGAAACTGATCAGTGGCTGATTCCAGGAAGCTCGGGGCAGAGCAACTCTGCCTCGGTCTTCCTGTAGTCAGCCGCTGGTCAGTTTCAGCAGCGGCTGAATCTGGATGCCAGTTCCGACTTACATACAGATTCAACTTAAGAACAAACCTACAGTCCCTATCTTGTACGTAACCCGGGGACTGCCTGTACTGTGTTTTAGAAGTGGAAAAGACCCAGTACAGTGAGTTGAGATGAGAAAAGATGATCTCAGAAAAGTGAAGGTTTGCAAAGCAATGTCTCATTTTTCACCAGCTCGTAACACAGACAAGTATTCTTGTTCTATAGGTATTTACTTCACTTGACAAAGATAGACTACTATATGCAATCCCCAGTTCTGACAGATCTTTTACTGTTTGAGCTGGTATGTGCCCAACTGTACTTGTTACTACACACTAATTCTTTGGAAGTAATGGATCTGAATGTGCCCAGATGGAAGCTTTATTTAACTTCCAATCTTCAAAAGGCTTACAATACTACTTTATCAAGAGCCACAAGTCTTCCAACTGATTTTGTTCTGACTAGTCTTGAATACAACACTTGAACCTCTTCTTTTGCAGACTGCTTTACTAAAAGAACCAATGCATAATATACATTTCCACTTTTACCCCTCCAGTTCAGCCATCTGGGTCACCTCCCTTGAAAACATTTTTTAGCTATTCATAAAGTTCCAGTTGAAAGCTGTGTTCCCTCCAAAAGCTTTTCCCAAAAACTACTCATGTCACAAGTGCTTAGTCTCCTCAGTTTCCAAGTAGCCGTTCTGAAATTGAGTCTTGTCTTTCAGAAATCCATTCTTACTGCCATCTCTTCCCCTGGACTTTGTTTCCTTCCTCATACAATCAGAGCATGCCCTTATCTTCCATCCTCAAATTCATTGACTCCCCTCCCCAAGCCTCTCTCTCCCAGGGTGTCTTATTCCCTTTCACCTCTAATTCACTGAATACTTCTTTCACACCTGTTCCAAATTCTGCACTGATTTGATCTTCTCCACTTGATCATTCCTCCTCCTTAGCACCTTACCCACCCTAAGTTTATTATACCATCCTATGCTTATTTTCCTTCTACCTCAGACATTTCCTTAAGTTTGTCGGTTGATGGGTTTCCCTCTGCTTTTCTTCCGCTATTTAGGGGCAATTTTCATTTAAATTGCTCTTCTTCCTTTATGCCCCTTTTGTAAAGCAAGTTCATGAGCTCACATGGCTCCAACTACCAGTTCCCAGCTGATGACTCACACCTGGCTGTCTCCTGAGCTGTTTCACTTTGTCCAACTCCACATAAGTCTGTCTTGTGACATCTGTTCCTGAATGCAGACGTGCCAACTCTCCCAAATTAATAGCAAAAGATGCAGTTTCTAAGTAAAATCAATCCTGATGCCTAACATTTGAGAGTTCTGTCCTCACATTGTGAGTCAGGGTTGATTTTACTTAGAAATTGCGGTGGTGGCTGATGTGCCTTGCTGTCAGTCCAGTCATTCCCCAGGGCTTTCTGCATGGCAGCGGGGTTCCTTGCTAACAGCCCCAGGCAACTATGGTTCCTGCTGTCAGCTCACTGCAGACAGCAGCAGTCTCTGCCACCGTGAAGAGAGGTTCCTGCTGTCAGCCAGCCCCAGTCCACGCTCCTGCATCAGCTGCCCAGAGTTGATATAGGGAACCTTTCCTCATGGGGCATGCAGAAGAAGAGGCCCCTGCTGTCAATCAGCCCCAGGGCTTCCAGCAGGTTGTCATCCCAGGATGGTTGTGAATGTAAATGGGAGCCCAGTCTCCTGGAACAGTTGATATTGGGAGTTCCAGCTGCCACAAAGAGAGGCTTCTGCTGTCAGGCAGCCCTGGTTGGCCAGAGCTTGTGCTGTGAGCCCCAGCTGGGCAAGTGGAGAGGGAACCCCACTGCAGCCCCCCTCCTTCTAGGCCTGGGGAGTGTGAAGAGCCCTAAGAGGAGCAGAAGAGAGTCTGGGAAGGCTGAATTAGAGCCTACAGTTTCAGGGAGGCAGATGTGAGGCTGGTAGGATGAGATTGGGCTGTCTTGCTGGTGGGTTCTGAGTAGATGAGGTGAGTGCTTGGAGTGTGAACTGAGGGTTGTGTGGGTTGATGAGGTAGGAGGAATGAATTGATGGGGTGGTGGTGACTGAGCAGAAGCTTTCATGGTATTAGGGAAAAAAACATTTTGGCTTGTATTACAGTTTATGGCTTCACATGTATTTATAGAGAGAAAACAATTGTCATAAAAATTGTGGAGGATCTCTGAAAAAGATCCTAGGTAATGTGGAGTAGAATGTGGTGCTATTTAGTTTGTTCTACATGCAAACCTGTGCATCTTTAGTATGTCAAACAACTTCACAGGAAAACAGAATAGCTATTAAGTAACCACAAAAACTCTACTGACATTAGCATCTGTGTTGTGAAGCAAGAGGCTATTGGCGATACACTGGAATTATCTGTAGCTCTGAGAAAGTGAAGAGAAATCTTAAACTACTTTCAGGGCCAAGCCTGTTATGTTCCAAAGAATCTCTGTCTGAAAGCACAATGTTCTGAGACAGTAATAAAAAATGCAGTGATATATATCACTAAGCTTAAAATGGGAGAAAAGTAGGAATTGCACTGAACCAAAACATGTCTAAACAACTCAGTTTTAGGGATTGATGAGGGAGGTGTTAGAATCTAAATTCAGAACGGACTTTGCAAATGACCCTTTTCTAGTAATTTATCAATCCAAAATAATAGAATGCAATACCTTTCAACATTTGGGGTGTTCAAAATCCAGATGGAAATTTGCCTTTATCCCATTTGTTTAAGGTAGCTCATATACCGGACAAGCTTTGGTTTTTGGCTTATTGTATGGAGTATATAGTTCCTTCAGTGATAGTCTGTTTAAAGTCCACAGCTGGGGATCTGGTTTAAATATGTTGAGAAGAGCTGGTCAAAGAGTTGTGTATAATTTGTACACAAAAACACTCTCACATCAACCGCCCTTCCCATTTATTTTTATACACACACATTCTCACCAGTGAACATGGGTCTTTTCCAAAGAGCCTTCAAAGCCCACAGCATATGTTTTGCCATCAGACTGCAGCAGCACCACCCACATGCTCCTGAACAAGTGTTTGAAGTAAGGCTATTAAATATTGAGCAATGTACTAATTGAGTAGTCCATGGAATTTCCATCGACTACTCGATTAGTCAATAGGCACATCCTCATTCCTCTTTTGAAATTTCCTACATTTCAAAGGAGGAATGCAGAAGTCGGTGTGCAGCCCGGGACCAGCAGGAAGTCCCGCTCACTCCGGGCTGCACGCGGATGCCAGCTTTGAAATGTACAAGAGTTCACAGAAGGGGCTGACCCTGGACTTCATGCTGTGCTGCCACTTTGAAATGCCATGCGGAGTCTGGATCAGCTGGAGACTCCCCAGCTGATTCCGGGCTCCATGCGGCATTTCCTCAGAACTCGGGATCAGCTGGGGACTCCCCAACTGACCTTGGGCTCTATGCGCTGCGCTGGAACCCAAGTTCAGCTGGGGAGTCCCCAGCTGACGCTGGGTTCCACGCAAATGCCGCAGCGGTCTTTCAATGGGGCAGAGCCACATGAAGCCCAGGGTCAGCTCTGTGCAGCGCTACTTTGAAATGCCAAGGTGGCTTTTCAAAGGGGGCAGCACCACACAGCTGAATGCGGGATCAGCTGTCTGGCACTGCCGCTTTGAAGTACTCCCTCTCTCCCCACTTTGCTGCCTTTATCTGATAGAGGCAGCAAGGAGGTGGGGGGAGGATTGGCTAGTCGACTAGCCAACTAGCCCTTAGTTTGAAGCAGGCACAATCAGTTAGATTTGCTCGCCGCGGCTCACAGAAGGGTTTTTAGGGTTGCAGGGCAGAATCTGAAAATGAGGCCCCCTTTCCATGCATCCAAAATATTTACAGTAAGGGGAGGCCCAGGGTTGAGTGGGTTCTCCAGCCTGCACTATGCTCACTGTTTAGTGGCACCTTGGTTTCTATCCTATGGAAAGAAACCCAGCTCTCTTTTCCAGGCATTGCAATATGGCATGCAGTTTGGAGGTGCCACTCAGGTTTGCCCTGATGGGCCCGCTGTCACAACAGAGTTACAACACACCAGGTCACAGCAGAGGGGGTTCCAGGCCAAACCTGAATGATGCTACAACCCTACATGCTGAGTCTCAATGCCACTCAGTTTGGGGGCTCTTCTGAAATGGAAGGCCTGGAGCAAACTGATCCTAGACCCCTCCCATTAATCACTAGGGCTGGGGCCTGAGCCAGAGATCACAGGTCCTTCTTATGTATTCAGATAGATGCCACATGTTAAAATAGAGATGTTAGCTACCAGTCAACTATCCAACAAGCAAAAGCTTATCAAATAGTCAAGAAGTGACTCGACTTTTTCCTCCCCCCCGCCCTTTGCTGGTGCTGGGGGGGGGAAGGGGCAGCTGACTTAAAAGCTGGTTGCCTGCAGCACCATCTCTGGGGGGCAGGGGATGCAGAGGCACAGCGGAGAAATAGTGCATTGGGCTCTTGCTACATTTCAAAGTCTGAAGCGTCACAGTGGTAACATGGAGCGAGCAGAGACTGCTTGAATCCTTGCTCGCCCTGTGCTCCCTGCAGCAAGCTCCTCCTCCCTCCCCCCGTTGCCTCTCAGAGATAGCAATGTTGGGGAACTGGAGCCAGTGCTTCTTAAAAGCTGGTTTGCCCCAGCACTGTCTCTGGGATGCCTCATGCCCCTGCCTGTTGCCTCAATCAGAGGGCAGGGGGGAAAGGAGAAGCTGCTGTGAAGCAGCCCCTATCTGCAGGGGTCCCAGTGGGGAGCAGTCTCCATTGTCCACCAAGAACAGAGGCTGCTTCGGCACCAGCCCATTTCCGGCATCCAGGGCTGGCCATGGATGGGGGCTGCTGCTAGAACAGCCACTGTCTGTGGCCAGCCCTGTCTGCCGCGAACAGGAGCTGCTGGACTCAGCATGAGCCAGGACCAAGCAGTCTTGGCTTGCGCTCATCCCATACACTGCACCTCTGCATTTAAATGCAGAGCCCTGCCGCTGCCTCCTCCAGGCCACCTTGGAGCCCTGACAGGTGCTGCGTGGAGCCTGGCGGAGGCAATGCAGGGCAGAGTGTGCTTAGGCCTGGCAGGTGCTGGGACTGGAGCACAGGCTCTTGTGGAGCTATTTTTAGTGCCAAGTCTGAGTCCCTGCAGGCAGCTCCAGCTGGAGTCAACCAGCAGCCGGGACAGCCTCACCAGAATGTGTCTCCTGCAGCTGCCGCTTGACGTGAGCTAGACAGCCTGCGAGGACTGCACTGCAGACTAAAAATTGCACAGCAGGCGCCCCTGGCTCAAGTCCCAGCAAATGGTCCCACCCCAGGAGCAGCTGGAGCCGGGGCTGTGGGGACTTCTGGGGCCTGACCGTAGGTTCCAGCCTCACAAACTGGAAGGCAGACGGTGAGGGGAGGGACAGGGAGAGAACTAAGAAGAAGGAGGGGTGAGGAGAGAAAGTGGCTTGTGCTGAGGGGAGGAGAAGAAAGGGGAAGGCACCAAGGGGCAGGGTGGAGAGGGGGCCAAGAGGAGACAATGAGGAAAAGGGCAGGAGGGGAAGTGGAGAGAAGGTGTCAGTGGGGGTGGGAGAAGGGAGAGGACAGGGTGATTGCTGGAAGAGGAAAGGGGGGGGCCAGAGGGAGGAAGAGGGGAGGAGTGGGTGCCAAGAGAAGATGGGTTGAAAGGAGGGGTGGGCATGAAGAAGGCAGGGGATGGAGCAAGTAATGTGTGAGGGCACAGAGGGGCATGAGAGATACTGGGGCAGAGGGTGGTGAGGGGGTGGGCATCAGGGAGAAAGAGGTGGGGGGGGGCAGGGACTGTCAGGGAAGGGGGAGGCACCAGGAAGGTGTAGATCCCAGGGGGGGAAAGTGTAGGTCCCAGGGGATTGTGGGAGTGAAGCAGAAGGGCAGACACTGGAAGGTAGGGACAGGCACCAGAAAAGGGAGGCAGGGGCAGGTAGGTAGAGGGAGGTGTTAGGAGAGGGGATGGAAAGGGGTAGCTACAGATTATCAGAGTGGGGCTAGAGGAGGAGTGGACACAAGGGGAAGAGAAGGGCTGGTGCAGGGGAGGGAGGCAGGCCCTAAAGAGCTAAGGGAAGTGAGAGGAGCAGGAGCCAGGACAGAGAATGAGGGGTGGGTAGCAACAGGCACCAGGGAAGCTGATGGCGTAAGGGGAGGAGACAGGGCAGCAGAGGGAAAAGGGAAAGGTTTAAGATATTTATTAATAGCTTGGGTGCCACAGTGGCACACATCTGAACAAGCGCATGTGGACTCAATACTGGTGCACAAGACAAAATTCATTCGGCTCATGGGAGGAAAATCTTAGAGGGAACTCTTCCCCCAGCCTCTCTCCCCGAGTTAATGCAATTGCAGGATATTGCATAGGGGGTTCTATGGGGACTAAACTCATCCCTATTGGTAGAAGGATGTTGGGAGGAGTTCTCAGAGGGGTCACACAACACCCTTTACTTCTGGTCATGTGTCCATCTTGACCCCAGGAGCACTACTTCCAGGGGTAGGACTTCTTGTGGCAGGGGATGCAGCTAACGGGGGAAGTGGGGAGGTCAGGGATGGGGACGTGGCTAATGTGTCCCTAATTTTGGTTCAGAAAATATGGTCACCATAGGTGAAGGTAACAAATAAGATGGCATTGTTTCTGTATTGCTGATTGATTATCTGCAAATGCTATGGTAATTTAAACTGTGAAATAATCTATCTCACTTGAGCCATTTAAAATTAGAGAGGACAAAGTTCATCACAGCAGGGTTACCAGTGTGTCTGAACCAGTGCAATACTGTTTTTTGTTTTAATCTGCACTCTTCAGATAGCACTCTTCTGCTACTTTAATAACCTTGCCAAGTAGCAGCTGACTAGAATTAAACAAGACTAAGGTAAGTGTTGCCATTGCTAGTTGGTACCACTTGGGCAGAAATAAAATGGACAAAAAAGTGTCACTTCAGTCTCTTCTTTCCTGAAGAAGCTGTGAACAGCAGTTTGACATGGGCACTTTTCCCATTAGCAATTCTGCTAATAAATAGTGTGTGCTTAGTTTTTCCCCGCTTCTTGCATGTGATACCTGTAGAGTCTACATTTGGTGATGGTATATGAGATTTTACCTATGACATAAATGGTGTTAGCAAGAAAGAAAATTGGTGGTTGGTGTCAAAATTAATCTTTTATGTATCTGCAGAAGCTTAGCTTAAGTATCATCATCACAATATAATCTGCATTAAATTTCAAGCAACCTGTAGTAGTCATTTAAATATTCCCAGCTGAGTGATTTCAAACGATCCTTTGTTTTAGGCAAAATGATTTTTCATTAAGCTGGTTCTTATGTCTCTGAAGACAATAATTATGCACTTTCATTGGAAGAGAGAAGCAGAAAAGACTATAGCTTTCTAATGTGTTATGACATCTCAGAAAAATATTAATTTTGCCCACTTCTACCTAGCAAAGTCTGGAATTCTAAAAGTCTGTTGTTTGCTACAGCATCTTGCAAAAAGTGTATAGATAAAAATGTGTTACCAAAGTATTAATATTTTGATATGGAAGGAAACTGTAGTTAGTTTTGTCCAAATCCACACTTTTACTCTTGAAGGTTAGTGAGCTCCATCTGTTTTTGTGACTATGTAAAAATGCTGAGAGATTTATTCCACCAGTTAAGAACTATTATTCCAAAAGATAGTTACACATCTAGTGAAATGTGTTAATTTTGCTGAGTATTATAATATCTTTTATAAAGTAAATACTCCAAGCTCAGAAGTTCATTAAAAAATATTTGGACGTAGTAGAATGTCCGGAGATAAGTATACTTGATAAAGAAACTTTAGATAAAAAAATAAAAGAAGAAATCCTAGAAGCAATGGCAAATATGAAAAGTGGTAAAATCTAGGACCCATCAGCATTCCTGATGATTTTGACAAAATATTGAAGGAATTATCAGTGGATTCCTTGAGAGATACTCTCAACTCTACCCTGTAAGAGGAGGAACTTCCACATGAATGAAGCTACTGTAATTATTCTCCTTAAAGATGGAAAGGGCCTTACTTTGCAGTTCATATAGACCTATATCATTGTTAAATCATGACACAAAGATGCTAACAAAAATACTAACTAGATGAGGTTCAACAAGGACAAGTGCAGAGTCCTGCACTTGGGATGGAAGAATCCCAAGCAATATTACAGGCTCGGGACTGACTGCCGTAGCTGTTCAGCAGAAAAGGACCTGGGGATTACAGTGGATGAGACGCTGGATATGAGTCAACAGTGTGCCCCTGTAGCTGTGAAGGCTAATGGCATATTAGGGTGCATTAGGAGAAGTTATTATTCCCCTTTATTTGGCATTGGTGAGGCCACATCTTGAGTATTGTGTCCAGTTCTGGCCCCTCCACTATAGAAAGGATGAGGATGTATTGGAGAGGGTCCAGCGGAGAGCGGCCAAAATAAGGGGTAGGAGTACATGACCTACGAGGAGAGGCTGGGGAATTTGTACTCATTTAGTCTACAGAAGACAAGTGTGAGGGGGGATTTGATAGCAGCCGTTACCTACCTGAAGGGAGGTTCCAAAGACTACTCTTCTTAGTAGTGACAGATGGCAGAACAAGGAGCAGCAGTCTCAAAAGTTGCAGTGGGGGAGGTCTTGGTTGGATATTAGGAAAAACTATTTTACTAGGAGGGTGGTGAAATACTGGAATGGGTTACCTAGGGCAGTGATGGAATCTCCATCCCTAGAGGTTTTTAAGTCTCAGCTTGACACAGCCCTATCTGAGATGATTTAATTAGGGATTGGTCCTGCTTTGGGCAGAGTGCTGGACTCAAAGACCTCCTGGGGTCTCTTCCAGCCCTGTGATTCTATGAGTGCTGTCTATGCTCTTGCTTATATTATTCTAGATCAAACTGGAGTGTCTGATAAATAAATATCAGGTAATAGTCAGAAAATACTTACAATCATTCATAATACCAGATCATAAAAAAGAACTTTCTCTTGTCTTCACTAGGCAGAGAGCTATGCAAGTTAAGAGGATTGCATATCTCCTGGTTGAATTGCACAAAGGGACTAAGCAGGGATGTCCAATGTCTCCTTGTGACAGGGTGGATTAGGCCCTTAAGTCCCCTACTGAAGGCTTGTGGCCTTGCCACAATCCACCCCATGAAAAGAACAGTAGAGAAGTCCTTCAAGTTCCCTTAGTGGTGGTGTGAGAGGCAGCCAAACAGGGCTGAGCAAGCCACTATAAAGAAAGCTGCTGGGCCAGACCCTGGCAGTTCCTCTTTGGAGCTTGAGGAATGAAAATTGGGTTACTTGCTCACAGTACTGCTGCTTTCAGCCAGTGGACAGCTGGCTTTGGAGAGCTTATTACATTGAGGTGCAGTGTCAGCTGCTTAAGACCAGGGCTTGGCTGGTGGGAAGAACTATAGAACCCTGGATAGGGTGCCATTCAGAGGCATAGTGAGGGTGTTATGCGCCCAGGGACAAAGGAAAAATTTGCACCGCTGCACCCCCCCCCCCCCCCCCCCCCCCCGGCCGCCATGTGGCACAGCCCCGAACCTGGTGCACAGCTGAGGGGAACTTGTACTGCCTCTTCCCCCACTCCCTACTGTTTGGGGCTGGGCTCCTGCATGCACTAACCCTCCAGTAGAGATGGAGCAGGGTCGGGCTTGGCGCAGAGAGGCAGGGAGGAGACTCCAGCTGCCAGTGGTAGGCAGAGTAGGAGCACATGAACTGAAGGGATAATGGGGGGAGCAGAATGGGATTAAATTGGAGCCTCCCTAGCATGGTGCCTAGGGGCAACTGACCCCTCCGGCCCCCTCGCTACTCCACTGCCCCCCCCTCCTGCAGATCTATCATCTTATGCATGTGCAAGATCTGTGAGAGCCATCCCATGAATCTGCAGTTAGTGTCTGTGGCGCCGGCTTCTGGGTGGTGTCTCAATGCTGCCACATTCACCTCCAAAGAGGCAGCTTCCCAAAACAGGCCCTTGCTGCTGACCCCCAAACCATCCACAGGTCCAGTCTCCTTTCAATGGGCCCACTTCCCAGGGCTCATTGAACTTGGATCTGGCTTCCCTCCCCTCTCCAACCTTTGCAGCTGCCCAAAGGTGCTCACCTTCCGCCTTACACATTCCCACCTTATTCACCCCACAGGGACAGTCTCTGCCACACTTGTCCTAGGGACTATTCTACCAAGACTTAATACTATAGTTTCCATGTAAAAGGACTCAATACAAAGCTAAAAACTTCAATGAGAGAATGATTAATACAGAGACATGTCTACATCTGCTGCAGGAAGACACCTCTGCCTGTCTCCACCCTTCTCCCCCCAGAGTCTACAGCCCCATTGCTAAGCAGGGGAGGGGAAGAAAAGAGGCTGAGGCCCATCCAATGGGACTGAAGCAGTCATGAGCAAGCCATGTCTGGGAGCCATTCTCCTGTCCATTGCTGGTGCTGTGTTGCTTCAGGCATGGTGAAATGCAGTCACCTCTAGGGTAGGCTGGACAGCTGTTTAACATCTGCACAAGGTTTCAGGCAGGGGGCAGTGCAGGCTGCCTTCCTGCAGAGCCCCCATCAGAACTACTGTGCCTTCCTGGCTTAAGAAAAGAATAAACAGGAGGATTTGAAATTAACCCGCCCAGTCTCACGTCCCCTAGGCAGGGACTGAGCCATCTACATTAGGCCCCAGCTGGAGTATCATGTCCAGTTCTGGGCGCCACATTTCAGGAAACATGGAGAAACTGGAGAAAGTCCAGAGAAGATCAACACAAATGATGAAAGTTCTAGAAAACATGAGATATGAGGTGAGGCTGAAGGAATTGGCCTTGTTTACCTTGGAAAAGAAAAGACCGAAAAGGAACACGAGAGCTGCTTTCAAGTATCTAAGAGTATCATAAGGAGGAGGAGGAAGAAAAATTGTTCTCCTTGGCCTCTGAGGTTAGGATGAGAAGCAATGGGCTTAAATTGCAGCAAGGGAGGTTTAGGTTGGACATTAGGAAAAACTTCCTGCCTGTCAGGGTGGAATAAATTGCCTAGGGAGATTGCAAAATCTCCATCACTGGAGATATTTAAGACCAGGTTAGACAGACACCTGTCAGGGATGAGCTAGGGCAACTCAACTTTGGAAGCCCCAGTGGCCACACTGATATTTACAGAACATGCTGAGGACCTCAACTTAAGTGTGGTTGCATATGCAAGCAAATATATACAAATAGCTTCTCTCACACTGACATGCATGAATACAAAGATTAAGGCAAGACTACACAACACACAGACCCCATTTAAGTCAGTTCTGCTGATACTAATAAAATGCAATATTTACCCAATTTCTACCCATATGACAGCACTCTTCATGAGCAATGACCGTCCAATAATTTAACTACTAAAACGCATATCAACAGGAGATCATTACACTGACTGCTTTTTTCTTTTGGCTCCCACTCACCGGCCAAGTGTTGATCCCCACATAAACCCAAACTGCACCGCGGGGTGCAAACAAACTGGCCGTGGGCAGCATACCAAGTTATTAATAAATATTTTAAAACCTTTACCTTTTCTATGCTGCCATGTCTCCTCTCCTTGCTCCATCAGCTCCCCTGGTGGTTGCTGTCCCCCAACTCCTCACCCTCCTCTGCTGTCCTGACTCCTGCCCTTCTCACTGCCCTCAGCCCTCCTGCGACCTGAGCCCCTCTTACCAGCCCTTCTCTCCCTTCTGTGCCCACTCCTCCAGTAGCCCCACTCTGATCAGGTGAGCTATCCCTCCTCATTCCCTCTCCTAACACCTCCCTCTACACACCTGACCTGCCTCTCTCCTCTGGTGCTGGTCCCTCCCCTGCAGGTGTCTGACCTTCTGCTTCACCCCCAGAATCTCCTGGCACCTGCACCTTCCCTTAGCCCTGCACCCTCTTGGTGCCTCCCCGTTCCCTTACTGCCCCTGCCCCCTTTGCCCTCTTTTTCCCTGATGCCTACCCCCTCACCACTCTCTGCCCCCGTTCCCCTCATGCCCCTGTGCCCTCACACATGACTTGTTCCATCCCCACCTTTCTCATGCCCACCCCTTCTTTCAAGCCTTCTCCCAGCACCTCCTCCCCCCCTCCAGACCCTTCCCCTCTCCTCTCCTCTCCCAGCATCACCCTGTCCCCCCTCCCACTGACATCTCCCCTCCTGCCCTTTTCCTCATTGTCTGCACTTGGCCCCCTGACATTTGTATCTTCCCTCTCCCTTCCACCTCCTCACAAGCTCCTCCTCTCCCCTCCCCCCTCCACACAAGCCCCTTCTTCACCCACCTCTTCCCCTTAGTTTTTCCCCTGCCCTGCCCTGCCCTACCTTCTGCCTACCACTTGCGGGGCCGGAGTCTGCGCTCGGGCCCCAAAAGTCCCCGGACTCTAAACCGGAAGTTAGGCCGGCAACATGCGGCACCGAACACTTTTAAAGTTTCGGGCCATGATGTCATGTCACGCCCGGGCGTCTCCCTGGTCACCTGCAAACGCTGCGCATCGTGTGCAGGCAAGAGGGAGCTGACTGAAAGCTGGCATAGGTGGCAAGTTATATGGCCGTCTTCCTCTCCCCCCGCCCCCCCCCCCCCCAGCCCTGGACCATCCATGCCGTACGCAGCATGCGCAGGCAAGGGGGAGCTGACTGAACACTGCGCACGGCAGGGACGGGACGGGGACGGGGAGGCCGGCCATATAACTTGCAGCCCATGCCAGATGAGCCTGCACAGCATGCACTCGCTCTCACCCCGGCCCGGCACCTCCCTAGCGTGGCGTCCGGGGGTAATTGCCCCCCCTGCGCCTCCTTCGCTATGCCTCTGGTGGCATTGGGACTTCATTGCAACAAAGCCATAAATTAAGAGTAAGAAAGGTGCAGGGATATGGAGAAGAGGCCCAGGAAGTGAGAATAGCAGTAGAATGTTAATGAAATAAATGTCAAACCACTACTTCAGCAAATCGAAAAAGATTGTCATTGCTGGGAAAAATATTGAGTTTCTTGATTGGATAGAATATATTTTCACGTATATGCAACCACACTTAAGTTGCGGCCCTCAGCATGTTCTGTGACCATTATTGTGACCCTTGGGGCTTCCAAAGTTGAGTAGTTCTGATTTAGATTATTCCTGATAGATTTGTCTAACCTAATCTTAAAAATCTCCAGTCATGGATTCCATTGGTTTTTGTCCTAGCACAGAGGCTAAGGAGAACAAATATCTTCTTCCTTTGTGTAACAAACTTTTATGTACTTGAAAACTGTTACGGTCTTCTTAAGACCTAATTTTTTATCTTTCCTCATAGCTCATGTTTCTAGACCTTCATTCATTTTTGTTGCTTTTTTTTCCTTTCTCCAATTTGTCCACATTTTTACTGAAATGTGGTGTCTAGAACTGGACTCAATAGTCCAGTTGAGGCCTAATCAACATGGAAAAGAGCAGGACAACTGTATGTTAATACTTGTATGTTGTTTATAACACTCTTGTTAATACATCCGAGAATGTTTGCATTTTATGTGACACTGTTACTTGTTAATTCATACTCAGCTTGTGATCCACTATGACCCTCAGACCTCATTCCACAGCACTCCTTCCTAGTTAATCCTGGCCCATTTCATAAGTATGCAATTGATTATTCCTTCCTGACTATAATATTTGGCATTTTTCCTTATTAAATATCATTCTGTTTACTTAAGTGTTTCTCCAGCCTGTCCAGATTATTTTGAATTTTAATCCCATCCTCCAAACGCTTGCAAAACCTCCCTGAATGGTATTTTATTGCTCTAATTATCTTAGATAAACACCAGAAATATGTCACGAAGATAATGTTGGAATTTATATTGGATTAAAAAAATGAACAATAGTGAATGAATATACGCTGTACAGATCCATCGAAGAGGGTGGATTGGCTGTTCTGAACATTTTATCAGACTATCAAGCAAGTCAACTCAAAGCAGAGAGGACATTCTAATCCCAACTTTTTGTTGAGCACTTGCTCCTCCACGCTTCCCTGAAAATACCTAGTTTACCAATCCAATTTTTTTATATTAACTTTTAATAGAAATTCCTAATTTGTGAATATGTAAAGAGATTTCATAGAATCATAGAAGTTTATTGTTGGAAGAGGCTTTAGGAGACCATCTAATCCAGCTTGCTCCTTGAAAGCAAGACCAACCCGAGCTAAAGAATTCCAGCTAGAGCTTTGTCAAGACAGGCCATAAAAACCTCTAAGATTCTGAACAGAAGGGAATAATCACTTCCCTTTTTCTGCTGGCAGTGCTCCTACGAATGCAGCCCAATATGCCGTGAGCATTCTTGGCAAAAAGGTCATCTGTTGACTCATATCCAAATTCTCATCTACTGTAATCCAAAAATCTAAAAAAAAAACAAAAAAACCACACACTGCTGCTTAGCCGGTTGGTTCTCAGCCTATAGCAGTACATGGAATTCTTCCGTCCGAAGTGCAGGACTCTACACTTGTTCTTGTTGAACCTCATCAGATTTCTTTTGGCCCAATCTTCCAATTTGTCTAGGTAACTCTGGCACTCTGGACCTTATCCTTACCCTCCAGAGTATGTGCCTCCTCTTCTCCTTCCCCATCATAGTGTCATCCGCAAACTTACTTTGGGTGCAAGCCACCCCATCATTCAGATCATTAATAAAGTTGTTGAACAAAACTGATTGAGACCAATCTCTGGAGCACTCCACTTGATACTGGCTTCCAACTAGACATCAGGCTCAACGGAAAGTGATCAACAGTTTGAAGATGTAGCCAGCTTTTATCCACCTTATAGTCCAGCATTTCCCAAAATACTGGACCTCAGTGTGGCTGCCGGTAGGGGAGCATAGCAGGGCGGGCTGGGAGGAGGTGGCGGTGGGGGGGGAGGGAGAACTGGCCACCAGGAAGAAGGGTTGAAGGCAGTGGGGCTGTCCCGCGAAGATCAGGGCAGGCGGGTGGGCGGCCGGTGGAAGCAAGGTTAGGGGTAGCAGAGCTATCCCGTGGAGATCCAGGTGGGTTGGCAGCGGGTGGCGGAAGCAGGGTTGGAGGCAGCGGGGCTGTCCCGCGGAGATGGCTGCGGGGGCAGGTGGCGGAAGCAGGGTTGGGGCGGTGGGGCTGTCCAGCAGAAATCGGGGGGGCTAGGCGGCGGAACAAGGGTTGGATGGTGGGTGGGGGAGTTGGCCAGGGGAGAACAGGAGAAAGAGGACAGGAGAACCAGCTGCGGGAAGCAGGGCTGGACGGGGCAGCTGGGCTGGTTGTGGGGTGGGTCGTTTGGGGAGCAGGGCTAACCGGGGGAGATTGGTGGGAGGCAGGGGAAACTTGCTGCCGAAAGCAGGGCTGGACGGGGGCAGCAGGGCTTGACTGGGAGAAGTGGGGTGGGGGGGGGGAGTAGGACTGACATGGGCACATGCAGACCCTGGCAGAGGAGTGAGTCTGCCTGGGGATTCCATTCCCTCCTCCCCTCCCCCCATCCCCACCACCACCACCACCACCACCACCACATACCCTCCCTCTAGTAATTGCGAACTGCCTGGCAGGTAGACACACTCAGGCAGCATGAGCACTTCTACTATCCAAGCAGTTTGCAGCTAAGAACTGATACATCTAATTAGAATAAAACTTACCTGATTAGAAAATACCAGACATTTTATATGTCTGGTAATTTCTCAATTTGTTTCTCAGACAAAACCCGCAAATACCAGATTGTCCATTACAAAACCGGACACCTGGCAACCCTACCCTTCCTTGCACCCTCCCTCCTAGACAGCTACCCTACCCCCAGTCTGCTCCTGCTCCCACCTCCTGGAGTGCCCATGCAGCGCCGGGTCCCCCAAGCCCTGGCCCAGGTTGGGTGGAGGATGCAGCTGGGTGAAAACTGAATATGTATTCATTTTTCATTCTTTTTTAAAAATGTGTTTTTATTTTTGGGCTGCAAAAAACAGTACTAAAAAAACCGGGTTCCAACTAAAGTAAAAAGTTTGGGAAACGCTGATCTAGCCAGCTTTCTATCCATCTTACAGCCCATTTATCCAATCCATATTCCCTTAACTTGCTGGCAAGAATATTGTGGCTGACTGTATGAAAAGCTTTGCTAACGCTGGCACTGGGGGCTTTGGGAGGACCAGAAACAGCTTATTTGAATATTCATCATTTGCTTAATGAATATGCAAATTAATGTTACTGGTCCTCCAAAAGCTCGTGAATGGATTTACTGGTCCCTGTGTCAAAATGTTTGGGAACCCGTTATAGTCTATTCATACAATCCATACTTCCTTAACTTCCTGGCAAGAATACTGTGGGAGACTGTATCAAAAACTTTGCTAGCGTTAAGGTATACCATGTCCACTGCTTTCCTCATATCCACAGAGCCAGTTACCTCATCATAGAAGGCAAATGGGCTGGCTAGGCATGACTTGCCCTTGATGACTTCATTTTGACTGTTCCTGATCACCTTCCTCTCCATGGGTATGTCTACACTACAAAGTTAATTCGAACTAACAGACATTAGTTCGAATTCACTTTGATAGGTGCTACACTAGCAAACCGCTAGTTCGAACTTAATTTGAACTAGCGGAGCGCTTAATTCGAACTAGGTAAACCTCATTCCACGAGGACTAACGCCTAGTTCAAATTAAGTAGTTCGAATTAAGGGCTGTGTAGCCACTTAATTCGAACTAGTGGGAGACTAGCCCTCCCCAGCTTTCCCTGGTGGCCACTCTGGGCACCACCAGGGAAACTCTTCTGCCCCCCCTCCTGGCCCCGGAGCTCTTAAAGGGGCACGGGCTGACTACTGTGCCCGTGCCAGGTGCAAGCCTGCCAGCACCCAGCCAGCAGACGCTGCACCTGGCACGGGATGAGCCAGCCACCCGCTGCCACCCAGCCCTCCACCTCTTCTGGGGACCAGGCAGGTGGCTCCTGGGAGCCTGCCCAGGTCCGCAAGAGGCGGGCACCTGCCTGGTCTAGTGCAGACATCGTTGACCTCATCCACTACCTCTGCACTAGGCACAGGAAAGTGGCCGTCTAGGGCAGGAGAGCTGCCAGCCTGGCCACCCAGGAGCAGGTGTGCATGAAAATCAAGGTGGTCCACTGAGACCTCCAACCCTGAGCCCTGAGCTTAGAATGGCCGTACTGGGTCAGACCAAAGGTCCATCTAGCCCAGTAGCCTGTCTGCCGACAGCGGCCAACCCTAGGGACCCTGGAGGGGATGGACCGAAGACAATGACCAAGCCATTTGTCTTGTGCCATCCATCTCCAGCCTTCCACAAACAGATGCCAGGGACACCATTTCTACCCCCTGGCTAATAGCACTCCATGGACCCAACCTCCATGACTTTCTCACTTCTCTTTAAACTCTGTTCTAGTTCTAGCCTTCACAGCCTCCTGCAGCAAGGAGTTCCACAGGTTGACTATTTGCTTTGTGAAGAAGAACTTTCTGTTGTTAGTTTGAAGCCTCTTACCCATTCATTTCATTTGGTGTCCTCTAGTCCTTCTATTATGGGAACTAATGAAGAACTTTTCTGTATGCACCCTCTCCACACCACTCATGCTTTTATAGACCTCTATCATATCCCCCCTCAGTTTCCTCTTTTTTAAGCTGAAAAGTCCCAGTCTCTTTAGCCTCTCTTCATATGGGACCTGTTCCAAACCCCTGATCATTTTAGTTGCCCGCCCCCTCTCACCCTCTCTCTTCCCCTCTCCCACCTCCTTTTCCCAGTCTCCCCGAGTTTTGTTAAATAAAGAGAGTTTCTGTTTTTGAACACACGTGTCCTTTATTTTATATATCAGGAAGGGGGGCTAGGGAGGGGTAAGTGGAAGGAGGTGAGGGAGGAATGGGGTACGATGGGGAGGACTGGGCTGGCTCTGCGGGCTCCTCGGGGTGGAAGCTCTCCTGAAGCCCCTTGATTGACACCCCCCCCCCCCTCCAGATGGCAGCCTGCGGCAAGTGCAGCCGGGCTGATGGCTGAGTGCTGTGATGTGCCGAGTGTGGGCACTCAGGGCACTCCAAGCCAGGACTGCTTTGCAAGCGGGGAACCCCTGAGAACTGTCTGTCTGGGGTGGGGGTCGGGTCCCTTTAAGCACAGCCCTTGGCTAGCTTGAGACAGCAGCTCCACGCTCTAAGTCCTAATCTGATGCCCTGCCGCCACTGCTTCCGGCTATCCTTAACCTCGGTTCAGGGTCCACTCAGTGTGGACATGCTAGTTCAAATTAGCAAAACGCTAATTCGAACTACTTTTTAAATCTAGATGCGCTAATTCAAATTAGCTTAGTTCGAATTAACTAATTCGAACTAAGTTAGTACGAATTAGTGCTGTAGTGTAGACATACCCATAGTGTTTCAAAACAGATTCCTTGAGAACCTCCTCCATGACTTTTCCAGGGACTGAGGTTAAACTGACCTATCCGTAGTTCCCTATATTCTCCTCGTTCCCTTTTGCAAAGATGGGCACTAGATTTGCCTTTTTCCAGTCATCTGGAACCAACCCTGATCACCATGAATTTTCAAAGATAACAGCCAATAGCTCTGAAATCACGTCAGCCAACTCTGTTCGTACCCTTGGTCGCATTAGCTCCGGCCCCATGCAGTTGGGCATGTCCACTTTTCTAAATAAATTGTGCTTCATCTGTTTTTTTCACTACTGAGGGCTGTTCACCTTTACCCCATACTGTGATGCCCAGGGCAACAGTCTGGGAGCTGACCTTGTCTCTGAAAATTGTGGCAAAAAAAGCATTGAGTCCTTCAGCTTTTTTCCTCATCTGTTACTAGGTTGCCTTCACCATTCAATAAGGGTCCCACACTCTCAAGTCTTTTTCTTGTTGCTAGCATACCTATAAAAATCCTTCTTGTTAGCCTTCATATTTCTTGCTAGCTGCAACTCCAGTTGTGCTTTGGCTTTCCTGATTACACCCTTGCATGATTGAACAATATCTTTACTCTTCCCTAGTAATCTGTCCAAGTTAACATTTCTTGTAAGCTTCCTTTTTGTGTTTAAGCTCACCAAAGAATTCACAGTTAAGCCAAGCTGGTTGCTTACCATATTACCTATTCTTTCTTCACATTGGGATGGCTTGTTCCTGCACCCTCCATAAGGCTTCTTTAAAATACAGCCAGATCTTCTGGACTCCTTCCCTCCCACCCCCCATATTAGCCTTCCAAGGGATCCTGCCCATCAGTTTCCTGAGGGTGTCAACATTGATTTTCTGAATGTTAAAGTCTAAGGGTCCATATCCTGCTAATCTCCTTTCTTCCTTTTGTCAGGATCCTGAGTTCAACCATCTCGTGGTCTGCTGCCCATGTTGCCACCTTTTTCTACTTCCCCTACGAATTCTTCACTCGTTTAATAAAATCACTAAAAACAACCTACGTTTTGTAAACCCTGTTAAATATAAAGGTCTGATGACTGTGTTGCCATATCATGTCACTTTAATCAACAACTGCTGTTGCTTGTTTTTCTGATATTTACATGAGAACAATTTTTAAACGTGTTAAAAGTTCGTAAATACATATATGAAAAGAAAACAAAACACCTGCTGTTAGATCAGAATCAAGCCCAACATATGTTTCCTTTAAAGTCAAAGTCTTTATATCTTCATTCATATTTCTATAAATTATCGGTGAACCCATAGGCCAAATTAATTCCTGGTATAAATATTGGGCTTACACTAGAATAAAATTTCACCCTTATGGTTCTTGGCAATATTTTTTTTTGGATTGCTCCCTGTTATATTTGAACTATTTTAACTAAGATTGCAACTGCCCTTCCATGAATAAACAGTTGCTGCCACCTGTAGATAAATATGAGAATTGCAAAATATAGTAATTCAGTGACAGCAATGATGACCCTTGCTCCTGATATGATCTGGGACTTTCTGTGTCAGCCTACATGCTAGACATTTGAGTCTGAAAGCAGTCCATCTGCCAGTTGAATTAAAAAAAGCAGCTTCACCAGTTCAGCTGTTGCAGTTTTTTTTTGTTGTAATAAAGGTATCTTTAGCTTCTGTAACCTTTGCTCTAGGACAGCTGGCAGGAGTTACTTACAGAACATCCGGTTCTTCCTCCTCAGAGAATAATTTGCCACAGTGATGATGATAATAATGAGTCCTTCGCTTTTTATCAACTACAAATTGGCTCAGATTCAGTATGCACAAATAGCACAATATGGTGCTTTCACTAGTCTCATGGGCTAATCGTAAACATATTTATATGTTAAAAACTGCTTTGCCTTCAGGTTCATTGTGACATTTAAATGTGAGCCAGTTTGGTCCTATTTGACAGTACAAGCAAAGCTGTAAACATTTACCATGAGTTTTGCAATCTTGAGACTGCATGTTGGGGAAACAAACTTTGCAAGCAAGGTAATATGTTTGGCTAGCAATATTATTCATGACTGACAATGTAATACTAAAATGTAATTGCTGTCATATTACTTTAAAAGCAAAAATTCTCAGTAATGTTTCTTTTCAAGTCTTTCTCATCCTGCTGTTAACAGAGGCATTCACGAGTGAATGAAAGGGAAAGAACTAGAAGTTCCAAAAAAGAGTAGGAAAAAATAATGGGCCGTTTTGCATTATTGCATAAGCTTGATGATTCTTTTTTCCCCTTTAGTCAATAATGTTTTGATTGCATTTAGTGATATTACTTCCTCAATATCCTATTTCCTCCTAAAATACCTGATTTATGTTTAACGTCACATCTTTAAAACATGCTATTTTCCCTGACTTTAAGACAGAGCGCATATTCAGTTAATTATGGAATTCCACTCTTAAATGAACCAAAATATATACAAATATTAATAACTATAGTTTTCTGTCTTGCTACAGTTGGAGCTTTATAATAAGAGGAAACTCTCATCTTCATACGTGACGGACAAATTCCATTTCATTAAGATTTTTTTTGTTTCCGCAAAATATGAGTAACATGGCTTTGTGATAAAAGTACACTAAAAATAGTTTTGCTGTAAAATATAGTTATGGTCAGAAAACCAACTGTAAAAATTACACCTTGTCTAAGAGTTTCATTCTCTAGTAGCCTTGGGATAGGGAGCTGGATTCTAATTTTGCTAAGGTAAACAAACCGCAGTAAGAGTCTCTCAGTTGATACTGATGGGCTTTGGATCAGAGCCCAAGTTCCAACAGCATAAGTGACGATGGTGGGATAAGAGCCCAGAACAGCAGCTTGAGCATTTTACCACAGGCAGAGTTTGCAGCCCGGGCAATTAGAAAATAAAAAAACACATTTGAGCAAATTTGATGTAGAACTTATTTAGAAAACATATACATAGGACTTCACAATAACATTTTACAAAGTTGTTGCAGCTACGTCAGTCCCAAGGTGGGTGAGGAAATTTCTTTTTATTGGACCAATTTCTGTTGGTGAGAGAGACAAGCTTTGAAGCTTACTCAGCACCCTTCTTCAGGTCTGGCAAATTAAGGCCTGATCTATATGGGTATGTCTACACTACCTCCCTAGTTCGAACTAGGGGGGTAATGTATGCATACCGAACTTGCTAATGAAGCCCAGGATTTGAATTTCCCGGGCTTCATTAGCATAAAGCCGGCGCCGCCATTTTTAAAAGCCGGCTAGTGCGAACCCCGTGCCGCGCGGCTACATGCGGCACGGACTAGATAGTTCGGATTAGTGGAACGAGGCGTACAGATAGTTCGGTTTAGAAGCCTAATCTGAACTATCTAGTCCGTGCCGCGTGTAGCCGCGCGGCACGGGGTTCGCGCTAGCCGGCTTTTAAAAATGGCAGCGCCGGCTTTATGCTAATGAAGCCCGGGAAATTCAAATCCCGGGCTTCATTAGCAAGTTCGGTATGCATACATTACCCCCCTAGTTCGAACTAGGGGGGTACTGTAGACATACCCTATTAGAGTTAAGTAGACTCGCATTATGTCAACAAACGTGTGCCATTTTAATTACAACAGCGTGCATACCATTCCTTGTGCTCTTGCCTTGACAGTACATTGCATTCTTAGTTATCCTACTATGTAAGTAGCCACACTCTCTGCCATGGGAAATGGATTGCAGTGTATCATGGGGACATGCTCCCAGTCCCATAATACAAAATGCAGGACAATGTAGCACTTTAAAGACTAACAAGATGGTTTATTAGATGATGAGCTTTCGTGGGCCAGACCCACTTCCTCAGATCAAAGTCTGGCCCACGAAAGCTCATCATCTAATAAACCATCTTGTTAGTCTTTAAAGTGCTACATTGTCCTGCATTTTGCTTCAACTACCCCAGACTAACACGGCTACATTTCTATCACTATTCCCATAATACAGTTCTTTTTATTGCTTCATTCCATGGGCTTCCAACTTCATTTCATAGCATTTGTAACAGCGCTTTGTAAACCATGTGCCTTCCATCTATGCCTGAAAGCATGGATCATGAATTGTTGACTTGTCTGGTGCTGGGTGTATGGATACAATGCAGCTGGGTCTGAAGTATTTCAGGAGCTGGAAAACAGACAGTGCATCTGTGGTGCCTACCCAGCTATGTGCAATAGAAAGAAACAATTCAAGATTCCTGCCAGCATTCAGAGCAGCTGCACACAGTGGACCAATGGCACTAGACTTGGAAAAGAGAGTGGAATTAGAATTGTGATGCAGGCATGAGATGATGAGCAGTGGTGGATGTGTAAAGCCACCTTCCTGGAACGAAGTGCAGAGCAATAAGAACTGCTCTCATAGTGGAAAATCCAGTGGCAATCACTGTGTGGAAGCTGTCAGATCCAGTCAGGAATCATTTTAGAGCTGGGGAGTCCACTGTGGGGGTTGTGGTGATAAAACGGTGCAGGGCCATCAGTTGTCTTGCTACAAAGGGCTGTGACCTAAGCTCCCTCTAAGCTGTGCATCCTGGCAACTGCCTACTAAGCCCATCCAAGGGCTTAGGGCAGTAGGATGGAGAGGTTCACCTCGCTGCCATTCCCAATCTTGACCTGTCATGGCCAGAGGAGAGGAGCCCTATCCTTGGCCACAAACCAGCCCCAGCATGGAACTGCCGCAGCCAGGAGAAAAGTATCTCTCTGGCCCCATTGGAGCTGCCGTGCCCAGGGAGAGGCACCTTTCACCTAGCCTTGTGCTGCTGCAGTAAGAGAGGGATAAGGTAGTCCTCTCTCTCCCTGGAGCTGCTTGCATACTGAACTCCTCATCCCCAGCCCCACCCCGAAGTATGCACTCCCCCCACTCCATCCCATGCATTCCAACCCTCTGCCCCAGCTCTGAGCCCTCTCCTATCCCCTAATTTTTTCAGGCCCACCACTGCCACACATCTTCCACATGCTATTTACCAGTGGGGACATGATGTCCATCATTTCTATATTACTGTACATAACAAAGTTTCTTCTTCGAGTGGTCCCCGTGGGTGCTCCACTCCAGGTGTCGGGTCCCGTCCCGGCGCCGCTGGTCGGAAGTTTTCCATAGCCGAAGTTGGGCCGGACCACGCATGCGCGAGCGCGGCGCGCGGCGTTTGCGCCTTTGCAACGGTCCGGCCCCCCCTTGTCAGTTCCTCTCAGCCGCCCGTGGTCGCTGGCGGAACGCCGCTTCTCTCCTCACAGGACAGTCTTAAAAAAAAAAAAAAAAAAAAAAAAAAAAAAAGATAGAAGAATAATAGTTAGTCGAATTGAATAATAATACTAAAAAAAAAAAAAAAAAAAAAGAAGAAGAAGAGAAGAGGGAGATTATGCCTGGCTCACCAGGTTTTAAGCGGTGTATACACTGCAAGGAGGCCATGCCTGCCTCTGACGGGTATGAAGCCTGTGTGAGATGCCTGGGAGAGTCGCATGTACCGCAAAAATGCGCTCACTGCGCAAAATTAACTCCCAGAGCGCGCAGAGAAAGGGATATGCGCTTAAAACTCCTCCTCTGCGATAAGGCGCTACAGCCTTCTGAGCAACATCTCTCAGAAGCGCCCGGAGGGCAAGGTAAAAGAGCGAAGTCCCCACCGGCAACGGGAACAAAAAAGAAAAGGGCTTCCCCTACGCATTCCCTCCCGCCACCCTCATTGTCCCGTGTGCCTCAGGGACATAAACAGGGGGCCTCCGGGGCCGCAAGATAGCCGGAGAGATCAAATAAGCCGCAGGCGGCAACATCAAGCCGCACGTCATCGGCACCGGCTATACGCCCCGCTGAGAGCGTGAATGACATACAGCGCTCGGCACCGCTAGAAGGGCTGGAGCCGCGGCTGTCTGCCCAGCCGCGAGTCAGAACGGCACCGCAAATGCCTGGGCTAGGTCAGGGTAAACCGGCACCGAGTCCGGCACCGGATGCAACCCTGACAGACGGCACCGGGGAGCTCAGCGAACGGGGTAGACAGAGCGCCCCCCTCCGTGCCGACTCGGCACCGGCCGATCAGTTTACAGTTACAACGGCACCGCAGGAACAGCTGACTGAGGTGCCGGCCAGGGCAGTAACACAACAGGACGACGCAGTCCTGGTTAGTCCTCCCCCTGCCAATTCTTCCTTATCAGTGCAAGGAGGGGAGGCTCCTTCTGCCTCTGCAGTCCCCACTAAGGCTGCTAAGAAATCAGTAACGAGGCATTCAATTTCACCCTCACTCGAGCCTTCAATCTCTCCCTCTCATTCACCAAGCATTAGTCATCTCGCGTCTTCTCATAACCAAACAAGGTCCCCGCGATGGAGATCAAGGTCTCGTTATTCTGATAGTCGCGAGCGGTATCATCGTTATTATAGGGAATCATCATATAGATCTCGCTCACCGAGTTACTCCCCCCCAAGATCCTATCATAGGGGGTATGCCAGTAGATACTCCTCCCGAAGGTCATCTCCTGATCACCCTGATCATAGGGGCAATCGAGCATCTGAATATGAAAGACATCACTATCGTCCTAGCCATTGCTGTTGCCATACTCCTCATGAACCGCGACAATTATCACCAATTAAAGACTGGAAGGGGGCGTCATCTCGACAGCAAAACCACTCACCTTCAGTCCAGCTATCTGAGCCTGAGGAAGGGCAGATATCGGATGCGGACGATCAGCTGCACAATATGTCACAAAAAGATATGTCGTCATCCTACCCTGACGACGCACTGTTTGAGGGGGACCCATCTCCCCCAGACGACACAAAGGACTTTCAAGATCTGTTTAGGAGAGTGGCCCAGTCTCAAGAGGTTCAGATATTGGACACTCCAACGAAACAATTTAAGCTTTGGAGGAACCTAAACCCTAAACAACAATCTAAGGTCGCCCTGCCTATGGACGAGGCTATCCTCCAATCAGCAGCAGAAATCTGGCGTACCCCGGCTTCGACTCCACCAACTTCGAAACCGGCGGAAAAGCGATATTTTATAGCATCTAAAGATTCAGAATTTCTTTTCACTCACCCGCAACCAAACTCTTTGGTGGTCGACGCAGCTCTCCAAAGGGCTAAGAACCCGCAGCTGAAAAATGCGGGCATTGATAAGGAGGCGAAGAAACTGGATGCCTTTGGCCGAAAGGTTTACACATCGGCCACGCTGCTCCTTCGCATAGCGAATTACACAGCTCTCCTGGCGAATCATAGCTTTGATAGTATAACAAAGCTTACTGAGCTGTCCCAAAGATCATCAGAGGCAGACAGGGAGCTGCTACGATCTATTCTCAAGGAGGGCTATGCATGTTCAAAGGCCAACCTTCAGATAGCTATGGATATAGCTGATACAGCAGCTCGGGGAGTAGCAACAGCAGTATCAATGAGGCGATCTTCTTGGCTCGCCACGGCCGCGGTGCCTAAGGAGCTGCACTCCAAGGTAGAAGACCTCCCGTTCGATAAGGTAAAATTGTTTGCAGAGAAAACAGACGAGGTCCTTCATACTGGGAAAGACTCAAGAACAACCCTTCATACGCTCGGCATGTACGCACCACCATTCCGTCGACGGCGTTATTTCCCATACCAAAGACGGTATGACTATCAGTCTAGGAGGCAGCAAAATCGCCCCTTCGACCAAGCGCGATCGAGACAGCGCCCCCAGCAAAGGCGTCCACCACCGCCTACGGTGACAGGCACGGCTGCCTCAAAGCAGCAAGTTTGACTCCCTGGTCGAGGGCAAGCGCACACTACCAATCAACCTGGAAAAACCCATGTTCCACCACCGCTTACGACCTTACTATCACCAATGGGTCGAAATAACATCGGACAAATGGGTACTGGAAGTCATAAACAACGGCTTCACCATTCCTTTCGCCTCCATCCCCCCACCACCCCACCCTCCCCGTTCCTGTTCAGGGACCCATCTCAAGAAAATCTCTTGCAACAGGAAGCTCATCGTCTCCTGGATATCGGAGCAATAGAGAGGGTCCCCGAGCAGTTCAAGGGAAGAGGGTTTTATTCCAGATACTTTCTAACGGAAAAGAAAACGGGGGGGTTGGAGGCCCATTCTCGATTTAAGAGGTTTGAATCGTTATCTTCGCAGACAGCGTTTCAAAATGATGACCCTGAATTCCATAATACCATCCCTCGATCTAAATGATTGGTTCGCTGCCCTCGATTTACAAGATGCGTATTTTCACGTCACAATACATCCCGCGCACAGACGTTTTCTGCGATTTGTGGTAGGCCACGATCACTTTCAGTATCGGGTTCTACCGTTCGGACTTGCGTCAGCTCCCAGAGCGTTTTCAAAGACCCTGGCCGTCGTAGCAGCTCATCTGCGTCGGTTACAGGTGATAATATATCCGTACCTGGACGACTGTTTAATAAAAGGTGCCACACAGCGAGAGGCGTCACAAATGGTGGCGACGGTCGAGCAAACTTTCGAATCACTCGGCCTCCTTCTCAACAAGCAGAAATCGACACTTATTCCGAATCAGTTTATAAGGTTTATAGGGATAAACCTAGACTCGCGCATGGCAAGAGCTTACTTACCTCAAGAAAGATTTCAAGCAATCAAGGATCTCGTTACTATACTCACTGGCAACATGACCATATCGGTACACAATTGCCTTCGTCTCCTCGGACATATGGCAGCGGCCACTGCAGTAGTTCCTCATGCGCGCCTCCACTTGAGGGGCCTTCAACATTGGCTGTCCACGGTTTACGTCCCCGTGAGACACGACATTCAGAATCTAGTGTGGCTACCACCACATGTTCAGAGATCGCTGCAGTGGTGGACAGAAGCGAAAAACCTCCTCGCGGGAGTCCCATTCCATCGGCAACAACCAACGGTGCAGATAACATCGGATGCCTCGCTCATAGGCTGGGGGGCCCATATGGACAGCGAGCGAATACAGGGCAAATGGTCGCTCAGCGAGAGGCGTCTGCACATAAATCTGTTGGAACTTCGAGCAATCTTCTACGCATGCAAACACTTTCTTCCCCAGATCAGAGGGCTTACAGTAAGGATACTGACAGACAATGTAGCGGCGATGTATTATGTCAACAGACAAGGAGGAGCACGATCACGTTCCCTATGCGCCGAAGCAGTGCGGTGCTGGAACTGGTGCATACAGAACAGCGTAACCATAACAGCATCGTACTTACCTGGCACCGCCAATGTAATTGCAGACTCCCTCAGCAGACAATTCCCCACGGATCACGAGTGGGAAGTGAGGACAGACATACTATCTGCGATATTTCAAAGATGGGGTACTCCACTGGTAGACCTATTTGCAACATACGACAACAGGAAATGTCACCTGTATTGCTCGAGAGCAGGGCTCGGCAAAGGCTCTCTCGGCGATGCGTTTCTGATCAGGTGGAAGAAAGCACTTCTGTATGCGTTTCCTCCCACGCCGCTTATCTCCAGAACACTGGAGAAAATCAGATTAGAGGCGGCAACAGTCATTTTGCTAGCGCCAGCATGGCCCAGACAAGCCTGGTTTCCATTCTTACACAGGATGTCAATCCAGCCACCTTACCTTCTTCCTCTCCATCAGGATCTCCTCACTCAGGAACGGGGGGCACTGTTACACCCCAGGCTGCAGCCGCTGCATCTGACGGCGTGGCTTCTCAGTGGTTGAAAGGAGATGAAAATCTATGCTCTGAAGAGGTCAAGACAGTACTTCTTCACAGTAGGAAAGAGTCTACACGGAATACGTACCTGGCAAAGTGGCGGAGATTTTCTGACTGGTGCATTCAGAGCAATATACACCCCCTATCATCTCCTCTACAGAATGTTTTGGACTACATCCTTTATTTACGAGAGTCAGGTCTTACGCTATCGTCTTTAAGAGTGCACTTGGCAGCCATCAGTGCTTTTCATCAACCAGTAGAGGGTTCCGCACTCTTCTCTCACGCAATTACAAAGAGGTTCTTGAAAGGACTTCAAAACTTATATCCGCCACGAAGCGCACCTTCTCCTTCCTGGAATCTCGATCTAGTGTTGGATACCATTATGTACCCACCTTTTGAGCCCTTGACATCGGTCTCGCTACATATTTTAATGATGAAAACAGTCTTCTTGCTTGCAATTACATCAGCAAGGCGGGTAGGGGAATTGGGGGCGTTGATGGCAAGCCCCCCCTTCACTGTTTTTTCCAAGGACACGGTAACACTCCGATTACATCCGGACTTTATCCCCAAAGTTTGTTCTTCTTTTCATATCAATGAGCCTATCGTTCTACCGACTTTTTATCCCAAACCTCATTCCTCCAGTAGAGACGCTCTGTTTCACACACTTGACGTCCGACGCGCGCTGTCGTTCTATATAGACAGAACACGCCAATGGAGACAAACTGACAGGTTGTTGGTATCTTTGGCACCTAGATCGAAAGGCAAAGCACTTTCCACTCAACGCATTGCAAAATTAATCACACTCTGCATTACGGAATGTCACTCAATTAGAAACAAACCTCTTCCTTCATTACCTCGGGCTCACTCCACGAGAGCTGTAGCGACTTCCATTGCATTCGCAAGGGGAGTTCCCCTAGCGGATATCTGCTGTGCGGCTACTTGGGCTTCTAGTATAACTTTCGCACGTCATTATGCCATAACGAAAAGGTGGGCTTCAGACGCTGCGGTAGCCTCTGCGGTACTGTCCATGGTAGAAAATAATTGACCCGGAGCGCGTTCTGGGTTACTGCTTTCTACTCACCTGGAGTGGAGCACCCACGGGGACCACTCGAAGAAGAAGAAGAAGTTACTCACCCTGTGTAGTAACGATGGTTCTTCTAGATGTGTCCCCGTGGGTGCTCCACGCCCCACCCTCCTCCCCGCTCCGGGTCTCTCTGCTTTGTCTTTCAGGGACCGAGCGGCGAGAGGAACTGACAAGGGGGGGCCGGACCGTTGCAAAGGCGCGAACGCCGCATGCCGCGCTCGCGCATGCGCGGTCCGGCCCAACTACGGCTATGGAAAACTTCCGACCAGCGGCGCCGGGACGGGACCCGACACTTGGAGTGGAGCACCCACGGGGACACATCTCGAAGAACCATCGTTACTACACAGAGTGAGTAATTTCTTCTTATTCAGCACATAGACAATAACATTAGAGGGAACATTGACTGTGACTCTTGGTAATATGCAGGAAATAATGGATGGCTTTGCAGCTGTGGAATTCCCTAACTGTGATGAGGTGGTAGATGGCCAAATCCCAGTTTTGGTCCCAGACCATCTTGCAATGGAGTCCGTCGTCCAAAAGGGCTACTCTTCCATGGTCTTGCACTGGTGTATCTCCAGTGCCATTTCCTTGACATGGTTGGTCAGGGAAAGTTCATGACATAGGCATATTTAGGAACACTGGACTTTCTATAAAGCTGCATGCTGGGACTTCCTTTCTAGAGCAGAAGATTCCCCTGGGAGATGTTCAAAGGTCCATAGGGATCCTAGGAGATCCCATCTTACCTCTTGCTCCTGTGTCTCATGAAGCCTTATGCTGGAAACCCAGACATCAGCAAAGAATGCTTCAACAACAGGCTCAGCATGTGTCAGATGATTGTGGACTGTACCTTTGGCATGTTAAAAGGTAGCTGATGCTGACTTTTTGGCAGATTAGAGCTCAATGAGGAAAATATTCCAGTGGTCATAGCAGCCTGCTGTGCTCCACATAACATCTGTGAAGTGAAGGTAGAAAAGTCCCAGGGCTGAGCTGCTGAGGTGGATCATTAGGCTACTGATTTTGGGCAGCTAGAATATAGTACAGTTAGAGGGATCAGCGGGAGCCTCTTTGAATCACAAAGGCTGGCAATTAGTGCCAATAATGTTATGCATTCATCCAGTCTATCAGTCATGCAAGCTTAAATTCATAACTTTTCTGGGCACAAAAAACTGTGGACTGAACAAGCATATTGGATTTGTCTTATTAGAATAATCTATAATCCAGCATCAGACTCCCCACACCTATCCAAACTTCTCGCCTACCTATGAGTAGAAGGGGTGTTAATGAGCCACCTCATTTAAAATGGATACTTGTATTTAACAAACATTCTGCTAAATAATTTGGTCCATCTTGCATTTAGCTGTGACAATGAGTAGTATCCGAGGCCTGAAAGAGAGCTCTGTGTAAGCTCAAAAGCTTGTATCGTTCAACAGAAGGTGGTCCAGTAAAAAATATTACCTCATTCACCATATGTCTCCAAAGTTTTACAAAATCACTTTTCAGAATAAAACCTCACACTTGACTGTATTTTAGTTACAGAATTAGAGCTATTCTGGTCTTAACATTTGCTTATTTCTGACTTCTGGGAATTCTCAAGCTAAAAGATAAAATAAACAGAAAACCAATTTGTTCTGGATGTATATCTGTCCTTTTCTCGTAGCAGTTGTGCACATGAAAACAAACTGTTACATGAGTGAATTTAAAATATAAAAAACAGGTTAAAGGACAAAGATAGTGATTGTATTATTCAATAGGTAGATCTTAAGATAACTACTTTAGTGCTATATTTATACACATTGAAAGGAAGCATTAATGCTACTAAAAGAAAACTGAACAAGTTTGGGGTATTTTTTGTGGCTTTTAAACCCTTGTTGCAGGTTTGATCATAAAATAGAAACTGACGTCTATTAATAGCAGAAAAAGCAATGAATAAAGTCGAAGTACCATAAAGCAGGATAATTAATACAGGTTTTAAAATAGTGGTAGAAGTTTTTATCCTAATGGAAAAACTATCAATATTGTGTTAACCTTCATGCAATAATAAACAGGCAAATAATATAAATGTCAAATTCTTTGAAATTATTTCAATTTCTGCTACTTAGAATGCGGTGTTCTCAGTGAGAAGTAATATAAATACTTTTCAGAAGTGCTTTTTTGTGCTGGAGTTGCAGTTACTTACTTTGGTTACTGTGAAAGTTGAGATGGAAACAAAAAGCAAAGGAGGGTATACTGCCAAAGAGCATTTTTGTTATGCATGGTAACTTTTATTCATTGCATAGGCATGACAAAGTTAATCAACTTCACCATTCTTTGATTTGAGGATGTCATATAAATCAACAGCTAAAACTTCAAAATTTGTTGTTGTTTTTAAAGAGAGTAGCTTGTACTGAGAACAAAGTAGGACCAAGATTTCTCCCGGAAAGTGGTGCACGTAATCATATCTCAGAATTGCCTTCCTAAAACAAACATATGCTAGGGCAATCAAATAAACAGTATGTTTGTTATTGGGGAAAATAAAATTGTAGAAGATGATAAAGTAAGTCAAAAGAAACATTCATAATGAAAGAGAGGACGGTAAACGACTGCAAAGTATACAATATTTAAGCCAGAAAATAAATAATTTGCTCCGTTATATTATCCAATAATTTTATAAAAGTGTCTTGATAAAAATAAATCTGTGGGGAGTCACCTTCTTGACTGACAAAATTGCTCTTTGTTTTGACGTGCAAAGAGCACCATTTGTATCATACTGTAAACAGCAATTCATGGCAAAGTTAGTGTGATGCTTGGGGGAAACTCCTGTGCCCACTGCCGCAGCCTTATGACCAGAGTCCGTAAAGACGGGATACTCCACTCTCTCCTCTTAGGGCACACTCCACATGCACTATGGCAGCGTCAACAGCCTTCTTGAAAGGAGTTCTGATCATGGGCATATATTGAGCCGCTACCTGGTCCTCCAGTCACACTTTTATGAAACATTATGTAATTTCAACTACAGCAGACGTGAACTCTGCAGAAGCCAGCACGTTTTTATCATTGGCACATAGAACCTAGCCAAAGCCCACCTCCCATTTCTGGGAGACTGCTAGGTAGTCACCAACAGTGAAGCACCCACGGAGACATCACTCAAAGAAGAAAGGACAGTTACTCTCTTTGTGCAGTAACAATGGTTCTTCGAGATGAGTGTCCACATGGGTGCTCCACTAGCCACTCTCCTCCTTCCCTCTTCTTTGGCTTAACAGCTCAGGCAACTGGGCATTCATGAAAAAACTGAGGGGATTTGGGCCACTGTGCAAACTCCAGGGTCATGAGAGCATGCACAGCCTGACAAGACACTGCTGAAAAAGTCTCTGATCTGTGGCTCTGGGATGAGCCCAACACCAGATCACCCATGAGGACCCACATCTCGAAGCACCGTCATTACTGCACAAGGTGAGTAACTTTCCTTTATTACAGTTTCAGGGGTACCTTTCTTTGGGAAACGTTATTAAATAACTCTCTTCTGTGGTGTTTCTGTGAAATAGCTGGTACGGCTGACATCTAACACAAGCTATAGGAATAGATGAACCTCTGCACTGATCAGTTTAGTCAATTCCTGCAGACTCTTCTCTTTAAAGGAATACATAATTTCCATAGTTATTTTGTTAGATTTTTCCTCTGCTGGATATGGGAATTATGAAACCTTTCACATAGGCTGCTGTATATTTTGTTTTGTTACATGTGTGGTTCCTTCGGTCTTTCTAGAAACATTAATTTAAATTGAATTATGTTGTTTATGGCATAAGTGACGATCATGTATATGTTTTGCTGTATAATAAAGTCCTTTTTCAGAGAGATGCCTTTGTCATCTATTGAGAGAGAAAGCAATGAACATCCTATAAAAATAAACATGTGCTAGAAGCCAATTTTTAAGCTGTCAGTCAGTCCGTGGGCCTTGGCAAAAGCATTAAGTTAATCATATTTGCAGTTTGTTCTGATGAAAATTGGAGCAACAAACCTTTATGAATCCTGTAATCACTATTGTGCTAAAATTAAATTCTATTAAAAACAATGGTGGATAACTTACGATAGTGAGATGTTTATAGGTGGAATATGACTGCCCTCACTCAAATAATGCCTTAGTGTATTTAAGATTTGAAAAACTTTGAAACCTTCCTATTTTGTAGCAGATGTTCTGTTTGGCTTTGCTAATTTTCCAGTTTCACAGAAATCTTTACCTTAAATGTTACTGTGTCCTAGAGTGAGTTTGAGCAGAGCAAGTAACTTGATTTATTCACTTTCTCAGATTTATAAAGCTTAGCTGATAAGTGCCAAGGTGCATTGTGCTCAGGGGGACAAGTATTCATTCATGGTTTCCTCTAACAGCTCCAAAATATTATGGATACTGAATTTTCTTTTGCTGGAGGTGGTATTCTTGCCTCGCATCTCTCCTCTTAACAGTCCAACCACCAGCAGTTTATTAGTCAATTAATTGCATAGTCCTTCAAGTTTATTTTCAGTGTTAATCTAGTACATAATAAAAGTGGATAGTCTGATATTGCTCCTGAATATCATTTAACTCGAATATAGTAAAACAGAAGAGAAATTACAGTATTTCTGCAATGGAGGTGACAATTCACAAGTCATACACAAAACACAGGACTACGTTGCAGTTTAAAGACTAGCAAGATGGTTTATTATTACCAAATATATATATGGTTGTGCCAGTTTTCTTCCACTATTTGATCTGAGGAAGTGGGTCTGGCCCACAAAAGCTCATCACCTAATAAACCATCTTGTTAGTCTTTAAAAAGTTCTACATAGTCCTGTTTTTTGTTTCAGCTACACCAGACTAACACGGCTGCATTTCTATCACTAAGTCATACATAGTGAGAAAAAGTATTTATTCTCTTGAACAGAAAGTTCATTTTAGTCATCACTGATTTTCAAAGTTTACAGAAAACAGCTGATTGATGAACTACTTTATACCCTGAAATCAATTTTTGTTTCTCCTCTAGCTGAATTTTTACTTGAGGACTAAATTGTGTCATTATGGCCCTGCACTCAAGTAGCACAGAGGGGCTATGCTCCAAGGGAAGCCCACTAGGAGTTTCGACTGAGTCAGGCAGAATCTCCCCTCACATGGTGGCCCTGAGACCCTTGTGATTTTATAAGAAATTGGACATGCTAATTCAGGTTTCCTCGAGCTTTCCTTTCATCTGGCTCTTGACCTTTTGTAGCGATCAGAGTATTTTCTCTGAAGACAATAACCAGGAAATGGAGACACTGTCTGTATTTCCTGATCCAGGCTAGCATGTCATTAAATCTGTGAATTCTGAACTATAGTTGGGCACGGATAGTGGGAACGAGAATGACTGGGATGAGGGAAAGGAGATGAAACGGGAGGATAGTCTGCTCTGATGAAGTGTTTAGATGCGGAGAGAGAACTGGGACTGGTTGGACAAGGGGAGTGGGAAACTCCTCTAAGGTGGGTACGGGGAAGGGGAGCCTTCAGAGTGAGACTAGGATTTGCTAGGCAGGCGACTAGGAATGGAAGGAGAAGTCTGAGGTGTGGAGACAGCAACTGCTCCTGTGCAATCTGCTCCCCCCAGCCCAGCTGGGGGCTGGGATAAAATCCTGCTTCTCAAACTTGCAGGCACCAGTGGTCTAGCTGGAAATCAGGACAGAACACAGCACAAACAAACTCCCCCTACCTCACCAACTCATCCCAGTGCCAGCACCTCCCAATCTCCCTCATTCCCCCTCATGCCCAGTGCAGTCAGCTTCCCCCAAACTCTCTTCCTAGTCCAGGAGTTTTGAGGAGAGTGCTGGGTTTCGTCCTCTTCCTCTCTCTCTTTGCACAGATAGGACTCTTCAAACTCCCCTCCCTTTTAACTCCTCTTCCTCCTCTCCAAACACCCCATCTCTACAATTCTCCCCCTTCCCCCTCCCCGCCACTTCTTCCCTCCTCCTTATTTCCCCTCCCTACTTGCTCTTGCTCCTCTTTTATGCAGGCAGCTCCATTTAGCTGCTGCTCAGTGAGATGCCCCTCCCCACCAATCACCTAAGCTCTCTGCCTGTGCAGGAGCTCTTGATCCTCTGTGGGGCTCATTAAAGGGCTGTGTGGTTGCACAACCGAACGGCTTGCAGGCAACTTAGGTTCCAACCATGCCATGTAGTGGTCTTTTGGGCAAGCAGGGAGAACTAGTTCATTTTTTTAAACACAAAAAAATTACACACACACATTATCACTTATGAACCATTTCAAAATAGTTTCAATAGGGATGTAAGAGGGTAGTCGAGTACTTGAGTACTCTATTCACATCCCCCACTCCACCCCTCAAGAGCCTGGGATGAGCCAGCTGCTCTGGGGGCAGCTCAGCGCAGCTCTACTCACGGCCTGTTCCACGCGCTGGGCTGGCCTGGGAACCTCCCTCATTCAGGAAACCTTGCAATGCCAGCTACAAAAATACCTTGGGAATGCCTATTCTTACTTTCAGGTGACATTATAGTAAGAGAGAAACAGGCAGAATTATCCCCTATAAATGTAGGATATTTAGGAGTAGGTTAGATAAATGTCTAACAGAGATGGTCTAGACTGGATTTGGTCTTGCCATAAGGGCAGGGGACTGGACTCGATGACCTCTCGAGGTCCCTTCCAGTCCTAGTATTCTATGATTCTATGATAAAGTTATTTAGCGGTCTTAGCGGTTGGCTGAATAAGGAGGAGGACTGAGTAGACTTGTAGGCTCTACATTTTTAAATTGTTTTATTTTTGAGTATATTTATATAACAAAACTATATTTGCAAATAGCATTTTCACAATAAAGAGATTGCACTTCTGTACTTGTATGAGATGAAATGAAAAGTACTGTTTCTTTTGTTTATCATTTTTACAGTCTGGCAAATATTTGTAATCAAAAGAATATAAAATTAGAACTTATACTTTACATTCTGTGTATAGACTGATGCTACTATATTTGAAAGTGTAGAAAATGTCCAAAATACTAATACATTTCAATTTGTATTTAACAGAATGATTAAAACTGTGATTAATAGTGATTATATTTGTTTTAATCACATGAGCTATGATTAATTGGCAGCCCAACTTGTTAGAAAATTCTACAATACATAGCTTATTTGAAATATTTTGCTGAAAACTGGTGTCGTCATAGACTATTGTCACAGAGAAGTCTTGTGTGCATCACATTGATTATTTAATCATTTCAGTTCCATTCAAACAAAATAATCACAGTCTGTCTCCAGAACTGTCATACCAAATGTGAGAGACATCCTGCTTCCTTTAATGTGCAGTCACTTTGGAAATAGTGAGGGTTGAAAGTAACAAACATATTTGCTCCTTTATATATGTGACTGAAGTGGGGAGAACATTGAGTCTGAATTGCCTGTTCTCATAACTATTTCGTTTCCAAAAGAGGAGTTCCAGTGTGCGTATAAGCCCTCACTGTATAACAAGGAAGAAATTAATGACACTTTCCATCTTGTCCCCAAATTTGTCGTCTTGATATGCATAAAAACCATTCACTAACTTGAATTCTACCATCTGGTGCCTCAGTGATGGCTTTTTTTTAAAAAAATTTCTACCTTAATTATCACATATGTAGTTTTTCTTTTGAAATTAGTTGTAAAATATCCATCTTTTATGACTGGACTCTGTGTTTATACAAAATAAATTACACATGAATGGTGATTTATCTCTTTTTAGGATTTTGTATTTATTGGTTCTTTGAGTATTCCTGATTACATATTACAACTTGCAGTCTTTGTGGATTTCATAGCACACAAGTTGTTACATTTTAATTTATTATGCATTGCCTAGCTCTATGTATTTAATTACTTTAGTAATTAAGCTGTGTGACCTGAATTTTTTATTCTTATAAAGCTTTGTATACAGGTTGAACCTCTACAATACGGGACTTTCTGGTCTAGCAAGATCTGTGGTCCAGCAGGGGAGCCCAGCCCCAGTGGAGCTAGCAAAGGGAAGAGCTCAGCCCTGGCCACAGCTGGCAGCAAGGAGAGCAAGCCTTAGTCCGGGCTGAAGGTAGCAGGGCAGGCGGCCAGGAATGCACCTCAGTCAGGGCTGGAGCTATGGGAAGCAGAGCCTCGGTTGGTGCTGGCGCAGTGCAGGAGCGCAGTCCCAGCTGGGGCTAGTGGTGAGGGCTGGAGTCAGCTGAGCATGCTGCCCAAACTCACACATGGTGGGGAAGAGAATAAGGAGCCAGGCCTGGCACAGTGTGGGGCTAGAGGCAGCAGAGGAGTGCAGCCCCACCCGGAAGTAGAGCCTCCAGCCAGGTAGGAAGCCTTGACCTCTCCACATCTGGCAAACTCCATTATTTGGGTCCCGAGGGTGCCAACCAGGGAAGTCCGAACAGTACTATCAATCATACTGTCCAGTGTGTCACTGACCTGTGGAACTGAGGTTGAAAAGAAATAAGGTACCATTCATATATAATTTGTTAATATAAATACAGAGTTGAGTCATAAAAGACGGATATTTTATAATTCCTTTCACAAGCAAAACTTTATATGGTGATTTAGGTAGAAGACCCAAAAACAGGTATGTTGCCTCAATACTTAAAACACCCAACTCCAGAGTACTACACTATAAGGGACAAGAATGCTGTTTGCTAAGCAACACATTCCCTTAAGCTTTGTTATCCCATTTGCCAACTCTTCACTTTTCTCTTTTTGCTTACTTGCATCTACCAACAGCTATTCCCAGAAATGAGTTGGAATGCCAGAATTTAAACATTGGAAATTTTAAGGTTCAACAAAAAGAAAACTGGAAGAGTGTCAGCTAAGCTCAATATTCCATTAAATAACTGCAGAATTGAAAATTAATTATTCAGTAACATGGACACTTTGAAATTATGCTCTAGCTCCATAAAGTAGCATCTCACATGAGTAATGTTTTGCCAGTGGCTTCTGAGTCCTCTGATTTGAACTGGCAGTCCTTGTTAATTTGACCATAGCAAATCCTTTGTACCCTTAATAAAGGGTAGGATGGAATCTTCATAACCTGTCCCATTGTGACTTTCTTACATGTGTGTTATCAGACTACTCAGCACTGAGCAATTTACCTTCTGTTTTTATAGAGGCAAGTTGGTTCGAGTGGAAATCGTAGGTTACCCTGGACTAATAAGAAATGTATTTAAAGAAAATGTAAATTAATGGAAAGCATGAATACGCCCTAGAAAGTAGATTTGACTACAAGTGATGTTTCTGGACTAACGACTTAAGGCTCTTTTTAAAGCGCTCAGTGTTCCATTTTTACATAGCCCGAATCAGCCTCATGGCTAAGATGTCATCTCCAATCAGTCTGCTCTCCTGTTTTATTGGGCATGTTGTTAACTGGCTTTTGTGCTTCATTATCTGTGATAGATAAGTACTGTGATCGAGAATAAAAGCAGCTTCACAGCCTCTTTTCTAGTATTTCTTAATTTGGTAAACTTTGATTTCAAGTGGAGAATTAATGAGCAAGGGATGTAGCAAGTTTGTAAGACTTGTCAATTGACTCCATTAGTCTCAAAGTTAAGTGAGTGGGAGGACAGCCAGGATGGGTAAAATGGGTCAACTTGTGTGTATTTGTCTAAGAAATAGGGTTGTGGGCAACTGGACAGCATTGTGAAATAAGGCTTATTCACCTCTCATTGAGTATGAGCACATAGATCTGCATTGCACAGGCTTGTCTCCTTGAGCCAACATACAGCTATTATAGCAAATGGCTGAATACCATGTTTTACTCTGGTTCCTCATTTGGCTCTGTTTGACACACATTAGTAACAAGAATACAAAGGAATTATATTTAAAAAAACCCACAATTTTATACAAGTGAATATACACTGGAATTGAAAACCCTGATCTTGTACATAATAAAACTGGCTTCCTAGCTCCATCCCAGTGATTTTCATGCTTTGTCCTCTCAGCCTTTTATAATTTACCATTGCTGATGTTGGCCACCTTGTTTTGTTTCATTTCAGAGAACTTGTACTCCTAAAGGTGTCCACACTAATAAGATGTCACATTAACATTTCTTTTGAAAGGCAAGATGCAAAAGAATATTTTAACAAAGGTAGAGAGGTTACTGGTTGAAAGACCTTGAAATGTATTCAAATGCTTTGATACTTATAAGGAGAGTGTCCCTCAATTTTAGGAAGAATCAGTATGTGCAGTGTACTCTTTCTCCAAGACTGTCAAACCTGTTGCCCATTGCTTGTATTATATTTGAAACAAAAGAATAAACTAGTGAGCAGCACAAACTTAATCTTCTATTATTGTTTACACTCCATTTCTCCCATTTTTCGACTGCAAAATCAACATCATGTAAGGATAAACATTTCATGAAGCTAAAAATGGAAGATCTTATCATTCCAACTTTTCATAGTAACCCTTCAAGAACAAAAACACAGAAGAAACAAACAATCACTTTTTAACCTAGCAATATTTTTCCTTATTATCCAACAACATTAAGGATACAGCACTAACATTTGTTCAGGACTCTTAATGTTGTCTTCCATCTGTGGCTACATTTCTATGAAGTGATATCTTCAATGAGTTTGTTTGCAAAAGGCTTTGAGGTTTAAGTTTCTCTAACAATGGAATTATTCTTATTTGTTAACTTGATCATACTCGTTGCACTCCAAATGCTCAAATATATGTTTAATGTATATGTATATTTATATTTGTATATAGAAGAAAGACTATAAATGTAGTATTAATTTAAAAAAGGAAGTGAAGTAAATAATTCTATTGATTGGTCATACTGCTTCATAAAATAACTAATTCTTACTGCACCACACTGGATTACATTCTCTTCCTTGCTTTCCTACTTTTAGCATCCATTGCATTGTATCATTGAATTATTTCATCTAGTAATTTAAATAGGAATTCAATTCCTGCTTATCACTGGTTATAGGGCAAAGCTGACTTCCAAGTGACCAGCATCAGCTACTCTCTAGATGTAACTTTAGTCAGCAGTAACAACTGCCTAGGATCCTGGAAGGATTCTCTTGGGTGTTTAGCACATTCAGCTGGTCCTGGGCCTGACAGCTCAGTGACAACCTGCTGGGTTTCCCAGAACTGTGAGCCACTGCATTTCTTCCTTTCAGCCTCCGCAAGTGGAGCATTGCTGATGCTAAGTTATGCCTCAGCTTCCTGACACAACAACTTTTCTGACTTGCCATTAAATTCTTCAGGACTCTGCCTTTCCAATAGTGGGTGACAATCAGTGAACTCCCGCTCCCAAATTCATCAGTCACATCTCTCTGCAGTGTTCAGCCCTCTCACTAAGCACTCTGAGATTAAGTTGCCTGCTCCATTAAAGAGACAGACACATACTAATTTAACTGGGGTGGACAAACTTAAGCAATGCAATGAGTTAGTTTATGGTAAGAGTAAAGCAAGTTTAACAAAAGTGGCCATACCTTTAAGTAATACCAAGTATGAAAAATAAGATAAACATGTCTATCAACAAACAAAAATAAAAAACATGCTTCTAATCAGTTGTAGTTCTTCAAGAAGGTTTTTCAACTTAAAGCAATTTCTGCATTTTGACTTGCTGTTCCAGTGAAGATCCACCTCTCCAGGATCAAAATGGTGGTTCCTTTGTTTCTTCAATCTTCACTTCCCATCTCTTTTTTTAGTCCTGTAAACCATTACAATGTATTCTCCCCAGTCCCCATTTAAAGTTCCCTTTTCCCACCTGGGTGTGGACTCTATCTTGCTTCCTCCCCTACTGGTGACTTTTACAATGTGAAAGATCTCTTCCTGCAACCTCCATTACAAGTAAATAGCCCACTGAACTTGGCCTGATTGAGTTGTTGGCCTCATTCTTTCTTTTGAGAATACCTCTAGGCCTATGCAATGAGGACTGTCACCTGATCACTCTGGTTTTAAGGAAATGATATCCAGGGTGATGAATGTTTGAATGTATGTGCCATGAGTGTAATGCTGAGTGCTGGTTATTAGTGAGTATAGGCATAATAATGTGTCTTGTATATTTGGTCTTTTAATTTTAATTTTGTCTCAAAATTTGGCTGATTATTAGGCTAAAATAAGTATTGAAGAAATGGAGTGTACTCCCCCATCAGACTGTCATTGTTGAGGAAATGACAAATTAGTGCCTACATATAAATTCCATTTAAAAAATAATTTCTATGGGTGTCATTTCTCTTGTTTGCTGACGTTACCCAGCTGAGAAACTGGGCATATTATTCATGATCAATTGGGCTTTTATATTTTTTTAACAAAAATTGTGATTCAGGAGGTTCAGTTTTTAATTCTGATAACTTTGATGGTACCAGTTTAATCTATTGAGGATGTGAAAATGTATTATCCACCAGCAGAACACAAGTGTGGTACCATAAACCTGGCATTTTTGGCTCTAAGTGCAGAATTGCAGATACAAAAAAAGGTTTTATGCAAATACAAATATAATGGATTCCAAAACAATGAATTGGCAAATTGGACTGAGTAAAGTATGCTTTCATGACATCAAAAGCTTCTACATAATTAATACTTTATTGTACAGGATTCAGCCAAAATGGGTAAAAATTATAACAATTACATAATAAAGTGTGGAAAATGGGGATCACATTTTAGGATACTATAATACTTTTTCCACAGGAGTTGGGCTAAATATCAACTTCAGTTATTGGATTCTGTCTAAAATTCCCTTTCAGTCACAATTGGACAATATTTTATATTTCTTTCCTAGACCACTGTTTTTTTCTGCCAGTCAAAATTGCTAGGTGCTATTAAATAGCAGTTATGATCCACCTCAAATGGCTAACTCAAAAATGTAGAGTTGGGCTAAACTACATTGTTTTGTCAGGTGAGTCAACTTACCATGTTACATATAGAGATAATGCCATTGATCAATCAAAAAAATCAGAAGTGCTGTTTTTAGGTAACGACAGGTTTCATTTCTTGGCCTTTTTCTCTCTTTCCTTTCTCCTGGCTGTTTTTTTTTTTCTTCCTTTCATTTTTCAAGTGCTCTCTCCAAGTTGTTTATATGTTAGTAACCAAAAACTATAGCTGTCTTGGGGTTTAATACCAGTACTTTCGCTAGCAATTCCCAGTACTTTCGCTAGCAACTGGTCAGGTTTCATTGGTCTGTCTCCCCCACACACACTTTCTTTTCTTCTTATTGGGCCAGTTGGAAATGAATTTTGAAATGCTAGAATTTCCCACATACTAGAAATTCTGATTTTTTTTTTTTTTTTTTTTTTTTATGAGCCATAGTCGGTAAGTGGTATGGACCTATTCTGGAATCTAGGGCAGCAGAGAGGTTAAGCACTGTTGAAGAGTAAAACTGTATGAGTAAATTATTGACTAATCTGGGGAATACTTCTCCTCCCCTTATGGGGTATGGAATGGCAGATGCAATAGAGCTCCATTATTAAGACACCTCATGATAAACTGCATGGAACTTCCTGTATCTTGCATGGATGAAGTGAAGAGTCAATAATGCTCAGATTCAAACCTGTGACTTCTGAGTATTTGAAACCAATCATTAGAACACTGAAGCAACCCTTCTGGTTGAGGATTGGCATTCTGGTGATGTTTTGCTTGCAAGCACGCTGTGTACATGCCATTTTAAATTCTTCTTAATACCACAGGGTAGAATTAGCATCTCAAATTTGCATTAATAAAAATAACATTTCTCTAAGATTCTATTTGACACCTATATTTTTTTAAACAAGGGACTTAAACAAGTGATGTACACAAGCTCACGAGCCCTTTGCTACTGGCTTCATTATGTCAGTATTTTTATTTATTGAAAAATAATTCAGGAACTGGTAAAATGCAGCAAATAGGCCAAGGATGACGTTACTGCAGTGTGTTTAAAAACAAACAAAAACAAACCACCACCACCAAACTAACATTTGGAGAACATGGTACTTGTTAAGTGTTGTTGCTAACAGTTACATTGCATTGGAAATGAAAAGTCTTGAGTAAAAGGATGTAGTAATCTCAGATAATCATTTTAAAAAAATGAAAATAACACACTCCTTTATAATAGGGACATTAACTTATGGAGGCTGGAAATATGAGTATCTAATGTTTGTAAACTATCTGTGTCTGTTTTGCAATACCTGATCTTTCTGGAGTCATAGATTAAAATCCTGGGCTGCGTCTAGACTGGCAAGTTTTTCCGCAAAAGCAATTGCTTTTGCGGAAAAACTTGCCAGCTGTCTATACTGACCGCTTGAATTTCCACAAGAACACTGACGATCTCATGTAAGATTGTCAGTGTTCTAGCGGAAATACTATGCTGCTCCTGTTCGGGCAAAAGCCCTCTTGCGTAGACAACACGGTATTGTTTTGCGCAAAAAAGCCCCGATCGCGAAAATGGCAATCGGGGCTTTCTTGCGTAAAACCACATCTAGATTGGCACGGACGCTTTTCTGCAAAAAGTGCTTTTGCGGAAAAGCGTCCGTGCCAATCTAGACGCTCTTTTCCGCAAATGCTTTTAATGGAAAAACTTTTCTGTTAAAAGCATTTGCGGAAAATCATGCCAGTCTAGACGTAGCCCTGGTGTTTAATTCAGCCCTTCATCATTCCACTGTGGTCTATGAAATTAATGTGTGATGAGTCATTAAAAACAAAACAAACTGGCACTTTGTGGACATTAACATTTACTTGAAACTTAGCACAAGAGGAGGATTTGCCTGAGTGTCCTGTTAAAATCACCTACTGTACCTGCCCTTAAGTTTACTGTCCACCTGCTATTTCCATCCTTTCTAGAGTTCTCTGCATTGAAGAAGGTGATATGATATTGCTCTGCCTTTCTGTGATGCTACATCTTCTGTTCAGAACAATACTGAGCTTTACTTCCTGAGGCCTGTAGTCTTGGTCACCTTTCTAAAATTAAGAGGTAGGGGGAAGACTTGGAAAGGCAGGAGTAGTTAAGTGCACTGCTTTCATTGGGAGTTGGGCATCTTACTGACCTTTTGCCTTTTAAAATGCCTTTTTTAGACATATAAGGGATATTGCATTTTGTACAAATTAGATACAGAACTTAAGCTCCTGGGAAATTACCAAAGTTTGCCCTCAGGTTGAACTGTGGTCAAGTATGTCAGCAGATCTTGTTTCCGTTGCTGTCACAGTGATCACAACACTGATTTAATTCTGAGGAGTAATAGCCTTTTTGCTATGGTAACACAGACTGACTCTTACAGTAGTTGTTATTTCAATGAAATTGAGAAGTGGCCCTTAAGGTAGCAATTTCCTTCTTTCTTATGTTTGTATTTAGTTATTTGTATACGTACCTTCACATTCAGAGGCTGAACATATATTTGGCTGTGTTGGCATGATGAAATGTTTATTGCTTATGTAACCCACACACCTAGTGTGGTTCACTATCCCATGTAGGGGCACCTACACCACAGCAGCAAATAAGAACAAGAGACCTCTACAACGTGAGCTGCGAGCAAACTGGCCTTTAGCTAAGAGGGTAGAGGCTCCTGTACTATGCTTCAGAGGTCCTAGGTTCAAATCTGCCTGCTGGTGGTTACACTTACAGCTATAAACACTACGTTTCAGAGTCTTGCCTTGGCAGTAAAAATATTTTAATTATACGCATGTAAATTTTCACTGAAACTAGTCAGTTGATACATAAAAGTAATTCCTTGCTTTACACCAATCTTTCTGTCCTCTCCCATACAATTCCATACAAAAGCTATTGTTACAGTTGCATAGGTCAGCACTCAGGAAACTCGGATGTTAAGGTTATTTGTAGAATTGGTCATAACATTGTGGATTAAGCATTTGGTCTTTGGGATTTGCTGATTTGTTGACACTGAAATGTTCCATGGTGTTGTGTGTGTGGAATTCCACCAGAAACTACTTGTGTATGGTTTCCTGCCAACTACTTGGCTCCTTAGCAGCCCTAGCTTCCAGGTTCCCAGCTTCTCAAGAGCCAGACTCCAGGGTCCACAACTCTAGGGCTGCAAACTGCCTCAGAGTCTGGGCTACAGTAGAGAAAAGAAGAGAGAATTTTGGGTGTTGGGGTTTCATTCCAAATGACATTTTGAAATCTCAGTATCTCTAGCTGTTTGAATCAACTTGCACATACACATCATTATGGTCTTGTATTATAACTAAATTATTGAATAGTTTATAGAATTTCAGGACAATTTCAAAGAGGACAGACCCCTCCAATTCATAGTACAGCTCGTTATGTGCAAAATGCGACGGTATTCAACTGTGCATTAAAACTTAAAAATTTTTCCTTGATGATGATTTAATTGAACAAATTAGGTCCTGGTGCGGTATAGAACCAAAAGTTAAAGGAACGACTTACAGGGCATAAAGTAAAGCATGTGTATAACTCTTTGAGAGAATAATAGCCTTTAGATAGTAACGAGATGTGTATTCTTACATATTTGTATTGTGTCCAGTAAAGTGGGATTAAAATCCTGACTAGAGCCTGAGATTACTACCACAATACAAATAATGAATATAATGAAGATTATTTCTTTTTATAGTAGGGGAGCTATGTGAACATTAGGGAAATGTTTGAAATTTGGCACCCTGGCACCTACAGAATTTTTTGTATGGAACAGTTTGATGTCAAGTGAGATAAAATGGAAGTGTTCAGAAAGTATCAGGTATGTATTCAATGTGTGTTTTTTTTAAATTATTTAAAATGATCAAATGAATCAATCTCTTACATAGACCATATTGGCATCGACCATATTAGTGAACATTGACAATATAAACTTTCTTTGGATCTCTCATTACTTTCTTCCTCTGATTTTCTATGCAGAAAATCTTGTTTGTGATCTTTTCTTTATCAGCTGTCTTACTAAACTATCCATGGATGTGGTTTTTATCAGTGCAATGAACAGTATATTAATACAATTTTAACTACACAAGTGACTTTCCTCTAACATTTACAATCTTCTTGGACTAAAAACACAACATCCAGTTAACACAAACATTTTGTATATTAAATGCAGCCATTTTAGTGTGTTCAGAAATGTACTTAATTTAAATAATTTTGGATTGTGCATTGGCTGAAATTATACTTGGGGTACTTGTGACACTGCCTGAATCCCAATGAGGCAGTATCCCAATTTTCACCATCTCTTCACTAGTAAAAAGAGTTCTCAGGGACTTCACAGATCTTGTCCTTCCATTTTTACTCTTCCCTATTCAGAAAGCAAATAATTACATTTTGTAATGTCACTATTTCCCTAGGAAAAGGAAGTAGCACAAAAGATGGGTCTTGCATTTTGCATGAATGTGGGTCATTCTCTAGTAAAAAGGTTTTCTTAGCCAATAGTAGTCTTGAAAAGGCACTGTATTTAGCTCCTCGCGGATCTCTAATCCTTCTTTTGAGAGCTTTAGTACTCCATAAAATAACAGATGCCTTAGAAGTCTCAAGTACAGTGAGAGAAACTGTCTTTGAGTTAATATTTGGGACAGCTCATAGTCTTGATTTTCATGTCTAAAGGTGGAGATTTTTCTAAACCACATTTTTTATTCCTATTTTCCATTAACCCGTAGATTTACTATGCTCAAGTGTGAATATCTGATAATTGGTAGTTTGGGGTAGAGTATCCTTAAAGAGCAAATGGCAGGTTTTACTGCAGTTACAATTTGGGGGTGTAGTGTAAGAATAGTTCAGAAGGATTCCTAGACTACATGCTGATTGACAAGTGGGTGTACACAGTTTCTTCTCTTTTTAATCTTTTATATGAAATCTACTCTGTTTTTCCTTAACATGTGTGCTGAAGTGGGGGTTGTATTCACTCTGCTTGCCATGTTGTATATGATTACTACTGTCCCGTGCTACTCTGTAGTAATCTTGTGTGTATGCCTCAGTTTCCCTGGGCTCTGCACCGTTTCCCAGTTGGTGATGGGAGCTTTGAGTCTGACTCCCACTGAGGGGGAGGCTGCTCCAGCTCATCACATACACAATAGCTCAGACTCTCCTATAACCTGAACCTAGGTGGGAGGTGGGGGGAATGCAACTAGATAACACCTTTTACCAGGGAAATTGGACAAAGGAAGAGGTGGGGCTGCCTGCAGGGCTGGGATCGGTTGCAGAGTGTGTGAGGGAGTCTCAGCTGGCTTAGGATACAGGGAGGGGGACCAGGATCCTGTCTCTGTGACCATATCCCCAAGATGGATTGTACTGACTGCTCCTGGTTCCTGTGCTAACAAGTCTGTGCTACACTGTATCCCTGTGAACAAATAAACCTTCTGTTCTGCTTGCTGGCTGACACACACATCTGGCTGTGGAGAGGGGTGCAGGACCTAGAGATTCCCCACTCCTCTATGACAATATGTTTGCTGATATTCAGGGCTTGCTGATTTAGCACTTCTAGTGTAGATTTGCCTTCTAGTTAACAAGGTGTCATTTCCAATACTTCTATCAAAAATAACCTGTTCCCCATTCTAAAAAGAATTTGTTCTCTCCCCACAGATAATGGTGTATTTATTTAAAACATAACCATTTACATTAGTTCTTCAGAAATGAAGCAGACAGGCAGATAGTCCTACCGAATGGTCAATCAAGTCTCAAATGACACCCCTCCTTCAAAGACATTCAAAGAAAATGGGATGATTGTGGCAAAAGAATTGTAACTAAAGACTTTCTAAAGGCCAAATGAATCCATGGCGTATTTAATTTTGTTGGTATTACATCAAAATGCAGAATAAAATGACATCTAGTTGCTAAGAGTTTTAACATAGTGACCAAAACTCCATGTTGCACTGTAGCAGGATTTAATAGGGTTTCCTTTTATGCAGAAAGTCACTGAGATCCTCAGTGGCTGGATTGCTTTAATAATGTACTAAAGTTAGCTTCAGCTTACATGGAGAAACGGAACTTACTGACACATTCATGAATTTAAATCCTATTTATAATTTAAAATTAAGTTTGTTGATAAACAGCTCTATTTGATAGCAGTTTTGGATTGGCTGATGATGATCTGCAGAGGACTTTAATGGCCTGATGTTTTGAATTAAGTATTTTTCTTTTTTTATGTAATCCTAATGAGTTATGGGAATTCATTAGTAGCTGAATGAAATCTGTTAAGAAATTAGGAAGAATGACTTGATTTTAAAATGAGGTGCAATTAGAATTAATTGGAAACTATTGGTAGCAGTAATCAAAGCAAGAGTACATTGATGGGAATACAAATCTCTTCCAAAAGCTTAAATATCTGGACTTTAAATATGACAGCAAATGAAATCACTGTTGAAATAGAAGAAGCCAAGTGATAGAAGATATTAAAATATTTAAATGATCTTTCTCCAATTTTATACCTATGGCATAAATGGGAGAACAAATCAGACCTTGTATAAATATTGTAATAAATAAATATCATCTTTGAAAAGTCATGGAAGATGGGAGAGATTCCAGAAGGTTGGAAAAGGACAAATATAGGGCCCATCTATAAAAGGGAAATACAGAAAACTGCAGCCCAGTCAGTTTAACTTCTGTACCAGGAAACATAATGGAGCAAATAATTAAGGAATTTATCTGCATACATCTGGAAGATAATAAGGTGATACATAACAGCCAGCAAGGGTCTGTAAAGAACAAATCATGTCAAACTAATCTGATAGTTTTCTCTGATAGATGAACAAAGCTTCTGGTCAACCATGGAGTGGTAGACATGGTATACCTAGACATTAGTAAATTATTTGCTACACTTTCGCGTGACCTTCGTATCAATTAATTAGGGAAATACAACCTAGATGGGGCTACTATAAGGTGATTGGTTATCCAGCCAGTTATGCATTCTCAGAGATTAATTATCAATGGTTCACAGTCATTCTGGAGGGCATAAGTGGGGTTCTGCCGAGGTCAATTTTGGGACCAGTTTGGTTCAATATCTTCATCCAATAATTTAGATAATGGCATAGAGAGTACACTTTTGAAATTTGCAGGTACCACCAAACTGGGAAGCGTGGAGAAATGGTGTGAGGTAAATAGGATAAAGTTTAATAAGGAGAAATGTAAAGTTTTCCACTTAGGAAAGAACAATCAGTTTCTCACACAGAAAATGGGAAGTGACTGTCTAGGAAGGAGTACTGCAAAAAGCAACCTAGGGGTCATAGTGGACCACAAGCTAAATATGAGTCAATAGTGTGACGTATTTAAAAAAAAAAAAAAAAAAAAAGATTATGGGATGCATTAACAGGAGTTTTGTGAGCAAGACTTGAGAAGTAATCCTTATGCTCTGCTCTACACTGATTAGGCCTCAGAGTATTGTGTCCTGTTCTGGGCACCACATTTCAAGAAAGATGTGGAGAAATTGGAGATGGTCCAGAGAAAAGCAACACAAATAATTAAAAGTCTAAAAAAACATGCCCTAAGAGCAGGAGTGAACAAAAACCTCCCAGTATCCAGCTTGCCTTGGGCTTTCATCTGGTCCATGAGGCAATTACAGGCCCTGCCCCCTAATTACAGACCCTGCTGGGGAAGGAGCTCAGCTCCTCCCCACCTCACCTCCCCCCCCCCCCCCCCCCATGCCATTTGAGCCTAAACATTTTCCCCCATTTTTGTTTAGGCAAGAAAAACAAAAATCAAAAATATTTCATATCAACCCAAAAGAACGTTGCTTATTTTTCTCCCTGATCTACTACCAAATTGAAAAATCTGTTTATGCAAGCTCCACTATTAATCCTACCAAACTGTTGTTGCGTCTTTTTCTGGAACATTGACATAAGAGCAGTCACTAAAAGAGAGTAACTAAATAAGAAATTATCTGATTCATTGAGAGGTTCCTTGTCTGATTAGTCATCACTTCCTGCTCTACCAAGACCACCGACAGTGAGTTATCATAGACACAAGTTGCCCGAAACATAGGTAGTATATTGACATACTCTTGTGATCTAGTGTACTTCAAAAGGCCAGCCAGGATGAATATGCATGTGTCATGAGGAGACAATGAAGTTTGTCTTGCAGTTATGATGCTCAATACTAAAATTATTGTATAAAATAGTTGTATAAACAAGAGATGATAGTGAAGGTGACACTTGACAATTAGATCCCTTTACAGACCTGACACTTTAATTATTAATGCTAACATGGACTTCTTACTTGAAACAAATGCACTGTGGCCATCTTTTTTAAAAAAAGCTACCGATTAATTGTTTCCAAGAGGTAGCCGTGTGTTAGTCTGTAACTGAAAAAAAAACTTAAAGAATCGTCTTGCAATATCTTAGGGTGTGTCTAGACTACAGGGTTTTGTCGACAAAAGTGGACTTCTGTCGACAAAACTAAACCTGCGTCTACACTACCGCTGAGTTCTGTCGACATAACGTTGACAGAACTCAGCAGTTTTGTCGACGCTGGTAAACCTCATTTTACGAGGAATAACGCCTTTTGTCAACAGAGTTCTGTCGACAGAAGACATTATTGCATCTAAACTGTCCTTTGCATCCACACTGCCATGTCGACAAAGCAGCTTGCTTTGTCGACAGAACTGAATGTAGTCTAGACGCTCTTTGTCGACAGACGTACCCTTAGAGATTAACAAAAAATGTAGATGAGCTTTCATAGGCACAACCCACTTCTTCAGATGAATGGACTTTAAGGGGTCTCCATCTACATTTTGTTGGTCTCTAAAATGCTGCAAGACTATTCATTATTTTTTTAAGTTTCTACTGATTACCTGATATGCTCACTTTATTACATTATACAAGCATTTGTATTGAAACTGATTACAAGTTTGGTTCTATTATTTAGCTTCACTTAAGCTTTTATTTCCTTATTGAGCTCTTTCCAGAGAGTGTGTACACTCTAATATAATAGTTTTGTTTTTCAGGTGTTTTCTAGGTCATGTATTTAGAAAAGTGAAATTTTGTGACGACAGTGCCAAAAATAGTTTTTCTCTCCTTACCTCTGCAACACATGTATATTTTCTAGTATTTAAATTTAAAGAATGAAAAGAGGGAAAGCTTTCAGATGACCTTTGTTTTATGGAAAACTGCCTTTGATTTTTCTTGTTCCTTAGAGAAACATGTTTATATTTGAACAGCCGAATCTTGTGTTCAGTATTTTTTAAACTTCTTCTTTAAATAAATCTTTAACTAGAGCTATGTAGAAATATTTTTTCTGAAGTTGAAACTTGGAAATGCAATTTTTTCCAATTTGCTTTACTTGCTGTACCACCACCCATCCCTATTGGTGTATTAAGTAAGGATGTTAAGTATTGAGTAAAAAACTAATCACGTACTTGATATAATTTGTATCGAGTACATGATTAGTTGATAAGGGGCCGCTGCGGCTCTGCAGTTTAAATGTGGTTGAAACCGGACATGCAGAACCACAGAGGAAGTAGGTCCGGAACTGATGTAGAGACAACAAGGAGGAGGAAATGTGAGTAGTCAACTCAAGTACTCTTTTACATCCGTAGCATTAAGCATCCATAGGAAGGTTTGGACTTGTCTGAAATGGAATCCAACATAATATCAACATCAGGTTTAGTAGCATAAATCAAGCACACTTGAGTTTGGCCAGATATGCAGTATTGCTAATATAATACATGGTGATCCTGCAATCAACACATTGTCTTATATTGATCATCGGCAGGGCTTGACAAATCAGTGAATCTACTCGCCCGGGGCGAGTAGATTTCAGCCGGTCGCCCCATTCACCGGTGGCATGCGCATGCGCAATGCGGGTCTGGCGCATGCACAGTGCAGGGCTGGCGAGTAGATTATGCCATGGTTTGTCAAGCCCTGATCATCAGAATCAGTGGGGCTATGCTGATACATTAAGCAATCATTGGGAACTCAGACCAAGATTGAGTGCTTTTTGAAAACCTATCTAAATCCATCTTTTATCACTATTACCTCAGTCTGGGGTGAGTGAGATTATACAGTAAAAAAAAAAAAAGTCTTAAATCCTGTGGCATTAGTTTATGATGTTATAGGGAAAATTTATTTCAGATTTAGGAGTTTACGAATATAAAAGATAAGCATTGAGTAAAATATAATCAGGTATAACTTGCTTTGTTTTGAGATAATGTAACAGCAATAATAATTAAGTAAAGAGATAATGTTGGTTGCACGTGGCTGACAGTGGACTGAGCCACATGAACAACTGAAAAGGTTTTCTATTAGCTATGTTCAGAAACTTTCAAATTCAGTTTTTCAGCAGTGGTTTCCTTCTGCAGCAGAACATCAGTCTCAGCCCTTCAGTTTTGAGAGAGACTAGAAAGTTCACTATGTTGCTTTATACTAATCTTACCATCTAAGAGCTTAAACTTAAAAGAACTTTATCAGAAGTTGTAAGTGTCTTGAACAACTTCAATTACTGACCTTTAAGTGGTAGTTATTTACTTTTTTCTCACTGTCTCTGGATTGTCACCTTGTTGTGGTTAGTAGGCTTGCACATTCCAATGAACCCAAGAGCGATGCCATAATGAGTCTTGTACTCTCGGTAGGACCACCCATGGCGGCAAGGTCAAGGGGGAGGGACCAGACAAAGAATGATCCTAAAAGTCCTTAACAGCAGAACTGGCGGAGGATAGCAAGGGTAATGCTACAACAGCTATGAGAGCGTATGAAGGCTGCAACAGATTCCCAGTTGTCGTGGATTCCGTGCCATTGGATCCAAGCCTTCTATCCTCAAGAATTGCGTGATGGCTGCAGTGCAAGAGTCCCCCCCACACACACACACATTAAAAGACATCATGCATAGGCATCTTCCTATGTGCACTACTCTCCTAAGCTTAAGCACTACAGTGACTTCTTCCAGCGTCCCAGTGTGTCTTCCGACCATTCCAAGGAACAATGCACATGATCTTTGCATTTTTTTTTTTTTTTTGCAATTGCTGATGGGTGAACAAAATTAAGCCTTATGCATGAGTTTCATTGACCTGACCAAGGGGTTTGATTCAGTCAATCTTAGCACCCTGTGGACCATCCTCTCAAAGATCAGTTGCCCCAAAAAATTCATCAGCATTCTGAGGCTGCTTCACGACAACATGACTGCCGCAGAGCTGAGTAACAGTGGATCCAGATGCAACCCCTTTGAGGTCAAAACGGGAGTCAAATAAGGCTGCGTCATTGCCCTAGCTCTGTTCTGCATCTTCATTGCCATAACACTCCATCTCAATGATGGCAAGTTTCCAGATGGCGTAAAGATTGTCTGCAGAATGAATGGGAAGCTTTTCAGTCTCAGGAAACTGAAGGCCAAAAGCAAGACCTCCATGACTTTGATCATGGAGCTCCAGTATGTCGATGACAATATGGTCACCACTCTTTCCTCCCGTACCTCTTCAGACCATCTTAAGCACCTTCTCTACGAGAATCTTGGCCTCACGCTGAACATCACAACAAAAAACCCCCAAAACCTCCAAAGTGCTCCACCAACCCTCACCAACGGGACAATCTCACATCGAAAAGAACTTTTAACACTTTCCAGTATTCTTAAATATAACCTATTGTCAGGAATATTGGCTGCATAGTTTCACACTTGTGGACATCCTATCACTGTGAAATCAAACCAGTTATATACTACGTGTACAAGTACCATCAGAAGCCCAGAGCAAGTATTTTGCATGCTATATATTTAAAGGTATGGAATTCTTGGTATACCCTTCCATGCTGTTTAAATATTTGGTCTTCATATACAAATATTCTGATTGTACATTCTAGCAGGAGTCCTGCTGTTGTACCTCTTGAGGATAGCAGAACACTCCATTCTTATAGTGTATGGAAGTGACTTCCTTGCACCCTTAGATCATGTTTTCCACTTACAAAAAAGCATCTTAAAACACCTCCCTTCCTTACAAACATGTTCCCAGTTTTAACTGGTCAATTGTTTTCCCAAACTGTGTACTTTAATTTCACATTATTTGATATTTAATGTTTTATACAGTAGCTGATGTCTTAATTGTGTTGTAGATTAAACTGTTGAGTGGTACTTCAAGTTAGCTGGAGGGCAGACCCATTATAAAGCAGAATTTTAAGGAACAATACACATTTAGGATTGAAGTCTTGGCCAAAAACTCCCATTGATTTCCCACGGCCAATATTTCACACTAAAAATGTATTTGTATTTACATACATGTATATAGGTAGATAGATAAGTATGAAATATATTCTCTACTATACATTTTCTCTTTGAGTTTCAAACAGCTGCTTTATTCATGAGTTGCAAAGTCAAGAGTATATCATATTTGTAAAGCAGTCTCCGGTTTTACAGGGCTCAGAGGAGGCTCTATAAATGCCTTTTAAAAATGATCTAAAAAGTTTTTATTTCAAACTCATACGTATTTTACAAATGTGACGAGTCCATTTCTTCTATTTAGATAGCGAACTACACATATTTCCTCCTCAAAACAGACAGGAATCATTAATGTTTCTGTTACCAGATACACAATTAAAAATGAACTATAATTCTTTACAAATCAAACACCGTAAGTTATAGTTAGAGCCTTGGGAAAGTCAGACTGAAGTGTTTCATGATATGGCTAGTAGAGAATATGATTAATATGTTAAAACAGATCAAGCAAACAAGCAACAATTATATTTCTGGAGACCAATTAGTTTTTTGATCTGACAGACTGACACGTGTGCTGATTATTGTGATGACATCTGCCTATGTTTGGGGGTTTTTTTTCTTCTTCTGTGTATGATCTGTTAAGGACTTACTTTTCTTACTTTTGATAAATGACCTATAGCATTCACAAAAGGGTTTGTGTCCTTGTACTACTGCTGTTCATTAGGAACATGATGCACTTTGCATATAATTTAGAAATGCAAATAGAAATTGCTGAGGGTGGGGAGAGAGGTCTTTATTTCTCTGGTGTATATTGTACTACATGAAATGAAGAAATGAAATGTCTAGCTCCATGCTAAACAATTTATTTGTGCCTATTGATTTTTTTGTTAAAGTGCATGTTGGCTTCCTAGGAGTAGAAACTGCGATGAGAGAGGCCATCATAGAGACATAGGAAAAGCTTCATTAAAATCTAGCTTATTAAGCCACTTGATTAAGAAATCTTGTAGGCACTATATTTGGATCTGCCTGTGCTTTCATGTACAGTGAAATTAAACTGAGGAAGAGAATTAGCTCCTCGTGCTCCTTCAATTTTCAAGATCTCAAGCTGAAATAATTGGCCTTAGCGCACACATTTTGCTGACATAATTTAGTTAAAATCACTATAAAATACCTGATTTCTCATTAGTATGTAGCTGAGATAGATACAAATGTTTGTGTGTCTGTCTTTAAGAACATGACACAACTGTTTATCAAAATGGTAAAATAGGCAATTTTATAAAAAAGAAAAAGTCATAAGGTATTCTGACATTCCATCAACAGTAATCTGTTTCATTAGGCCAAAGTATCTTGAGGACTTGATGTGGAATTTAGAACTGGCTAGCCATCTGGTATATGGGATATTGGTTATTACCTAAAAAATTCTGTTTTGAGCCCTCATAGACACTTGTCCCTCTTTATATTTTACCTGACTGTTGTAACTAGCTGCATTTGTATTAGCACATACGCTTGGATTGAAACATCACTGAACTGCGAGCAAAGTATTCCCAGTAAAGGTACCTCAGCTATTTACCTCAACTAATCCACTGCACTAGTCTGATGATGTTGACTTCCAAGATTTATACCAGCTTTTTCTTCAGAGGATAAAAAGGAAATGGTGTGGATAATCTTCTGGTTGTAGGGATTTTTAGGCTATCTATGTCAGAAACATGAAAGGGTTCCTTGTCAGTTTTGAATAAGCAATTTTCAGTGGAACCAAAAAGAGTAGTGTAAAAAAAAAAAAAAAGTCTGCCACATGCTCTTCTGTGCAGAATGTGAGAGGACAGCTCAGATCTCAGCCACTCAGTCTTTCAGTGAAAACTGGGGGGGCGGGGGGGGGGAGGTAAGGACCACCCTCCCCCAGAGAATAGAATGGAAGCACAAACTGTCTTTTGCTTTTTTTAAAAAACAGTTTAGCACTTGTAAGTAGTGGCTTATTGACAGCATTAGATATTAACTCAGGGCATGCACAGTTCAAGCAGATCCTCAGTTGTAAAGCTCAGTTTTATGGGGACTACAGATCATGTTAGTTATTTTCCTAGGAGCACTTTAATACTGGAGTGCAGGGACATAGGAGAGGAAAAATTACTCCCAAATCTATCATACCTATCCAATGACCCTTTGCTAGGAAGGGAACAGGAGCCTGCACTATCAGCTATTTTAGCTGTACAGACACTAGACTCTAAACTACATTTATTTTCAGATCCACACTAAACTTCCAATTAAACTGCCGTTCAAATGGAACCAATAGCCAGAAACAAGGCACCAAAGTCAGTCACATAATAGCTGTCTTAGTAGGATTGCCGAATACAGCAAAATGTAACAAAAAAGCACCTGAAGAGAATACAATACCATAAGAGCTAGGGGGAAAAAAAACCTAATTACTATGGCATGCTGACAAAATCAGAGCCACATTGTTCAGTGCTGAAAAGTATTAAATATAGAATTTTGACCTCTCTGAAAATCTTTTGAAGAATTTCTAGGTGTGCTCCATTTTTAGACGGAAAGTAATTCAAGACCAGCAAAATATCCATTCTAATGAACCATTTCAAAACACTCAGGATTGGATTTTTTAAAAGCACTCTGCAGCTGTCTGATATCAGTACTGTTCACTTTGGTGAGAACAGAGTGCCTTTGAAAATCTCATCCTAGAAAACCACCAATGAAGAGTACAGAAGGTCAGAATATAATAAAAAGGGGTGTTATTTCTTATGGTTATTTTCCAGTACTTTTGTTTATAGGACAAACCACCTGAGTAAAAGCCAAAATAAGCCCTAAAGGAAAAGCAATAGAATCAGCTTTACACAAGCAGAGTCGTAGTTAAATGAGAATTTCTGAGGAAAAACTGAAGCAGCCAACTGCTTAGGAAAATCAGATAACTATTACCACCAAAGTTGTCTCAATGTCCTGAAGGAGACTGCTGAAAAACAAAGTTTCTCCCTCCCCCAATTTCCAGCTGTAGGTGGTATCATGAATCTATCCTCCCAAGCTACTGGGCACCCAGCCTTACAGTTTCTGAAAACAGCCTTCAACTTTTGGCACCAAATAAAATTCTACAGCCTTCCTGTATACAAGAGCTCCCTAGTCCTTTAGCGAGAAATGTACTGATTGCATATTTCAATCAAAACATCTTAACCTGATTAATGTGTTTAAACAAATTTTCTTTAATCAATGGATCTGACATTTGCTGGCATTTGAAATGCACCAAAAAATGGATGGATAGCAACAAGTTTGGGCTTGACATTAGATGGTTTTTAATCATCAGAAAAGTAAATTCTGGAACAGCCTTCAAAGGGGAGTAGCAGGGCCAGAAAACCTAGCTGGTTTCAAGACTAAGTTGAATGAGTTTATGGAGGTAATGGGATGATGAAGTTGCACATAATGACATAAGGTCAGTTTGTGTCTGCTGTTAGCAAATACCTTCCATAGTCAGGGAAGGCTCTGAGTTATTACAGTCTTTAAATCAAGTTTTGAGGACTTCAGTAACACCAGCCAGAGGTTATGGACTAATTGCAGGAATGAGTGGGTAAGGTTCGGTGGTGGGAAATGTTCAGGGGTCAGACTAGATGATCGAAACAGTCTCTTTTGGCCTTAAAGTCTGTGAGCGTGTTCTTGTTTGTTTTTCCCCTCTGCTCTGTCCCCAGGTTTTTAGAGAGGGAGTAGTAGTATTCACTTAACTTGATAGCATGTGTGGTGTTGATGCACTAGTCTGTTTTGTAGGGGTTATATATTTGTGTGTGGTTTTATTGTAACTGACCACAAAGCTTGGTTCTGGCTGTAATTTATGAATTAAATACAATGAGTGCCATCAGTAACTAGATTTTTTTCCCCCAAACATTGAAATGTGCATAAACAGGTGTTACTATGGTTGTGGTGTTTCTTAGGTTATGTCAAGATGACTTTTAATTTTCCCCTCTCTTGTAACTTACAGGCAAATAAATGATAAAACTGGACTTCACTTTAATTTTCGTTGGTTTTATTTATTTCGTAGCTAGTTGCAAAATATAAAAACAAGAATTTTTTAAACTGAGAATATTTTGTCCTTCACTTTAGAATTAAGTCCAAATTTACTTAAGTACATTTGTGCAAACGTTGCTAATTATCCAGGTAGTCCCATAAAGGAAACTAACCTCTTTTCATAAAGCAAACTTTGTTTATTGCTTCCTTTTGCGTGCTGAATGAGTTTTATTACCCCTTTATGCAGAATCACTTTCCGAGTACAGCTCAACTGATTGCATCATCTCAGTTGGTTTATTCATAACGTGTGGAAGAACTCCCATGGTAACAGACAGTGTTGCAACTGGGCAAGAGATAATTTTGGAAATTAGCAGAGCAATTTTTTAAATAGTTGATTTTGACCCGCCCAATAGCTTGTGTAGGGGTGAAAGCAAGGACCAGTTGCTGTATCTGGATTCCATTTCTGACAGTCCACATATAGACTTGCTGTGTGACTTATGCGAATTATTTATCTTCCAAAATAGATTGTAAATAGGTTTTAAAACATGAGTGTCTCTGGTGAAAGGCACCAGAATTATAAAACACAAATGGTGAATGCCTAATCTTTATATTAGTTCCTTATATTAAAGTAATAGCTCGTTAAACTAGCATTTAGTCCTGAAGGTATGACAATTTTATTAATGGAATGAAATGACTACTGGTATAGTGCAAGTAGCTTTAAATACTGAGAAGTTAATTTATGGAGAGTTCGTCAATTATATTTGGAGGGCTGTTGATTAATTGCCATTATCTCAAGTGAGTAACTAAAAATTATGATTAATCAAACTGTTAAACAATAGCATATTAACTGAAATGTATTAAATATTTGAGGCTGTTTTTCTACATTTTCAATATTGATTTCAGTTACAACACAAAATCCAAAGTATATAGTGCTCACTTTATATTATTTTTATTACAAATATATGCACTGTAAAAATGATAAGCATGCAACTCAGATGATGAAAATGAACATGTACTAGCTGACCCTGCTTTGGATCATTATCCAGCAGAACTCATTATCAGCATAGACACGTGCTCTAGAATGGTAGTTGAAGCATGGAAGGACGTACAATTCTTTTAGCACACACATATCTGGCATGTAAATATTTTCCAAATGTTTTTAATGGCATGATTTTGTAATGGCATTTACAGCCTTGGATATTTGAAATGTAATACACACAGAACACAAGTGGCTAATTATGTTCATGAGAACATAGAGGCCTGTACTAAGGAAACCAAGGTAGTACATGTTCTTGAGTGAAATGAGTTTTAAGGATTTGGAATTATACAAGAAATGGAAGGCTGTTGTTGGTTTAGGGACTTTTATAAGATAATGCAAAATCATATATAAGAAAGGAAACAAAGTGAGGCAGTAAAGACAACTAATCAGATAAGAGGGGGACTAGAAAGAAATGAACATAGAGATCATAGGTAGAACAAGTCTGAGCAGACCTCTAAAATTCATACTTGATTTTTTCCTAAGACATGGTAGGTGCATGATCAAATAGGTAAAAGTTGACTGTTGCCTCGGCATTTTAGTCAAAGGGGTAGGATGACATATGGCCAGATTTGACTGAGGGTTTTAGCAATAAGAATAAAGAGGGAGAGTACTGCTTTTGGTGTTGAGATGGGGAAAAGCAACAAGATGTAATGGAAGCCTGGCAATGAAAGAAAAGAGAGAAATCTCAACCGAAGTTATGAACATAGGCATGGTGAAGACAGGGAGTTGTAAAGAATGTAAAAAGCACAAAAGCAGACCATGATTTGAAGAGAAGATAAGAAAAGCGTGATTATGAATACAGTTAAGTTTTGTATGGTGGCATGGGGAGCAGTAGGGGTGTCTGGCTGATGAGTCTTGCCCACATGCTCAGGGTTTAGCTGATCGCCATATTTGGGGTCGGGAAGGAATTTTCCTCCAGGGTAGATTGGCAGAGGCCCTGGAGGTTTTTCGCCTTCCTCTGTAGCATGGAGTACAGATCACAGCTAGAGGATTCTCTGCATCTTGGGGTCTTCAAAGTATTTGAAGGCTTCAATATCTGAGATATAAGTGAGAGGATTATTTTGGGAGGGGTGGGTGAGATTCTGTGGCCTGCACTGTGCAGGGGATCAGACTAGATGATCATAATGGTCCCTTCTGACCTTAAAGTCTATGAGTCTGAGTTATTCAGATGCAAGATGCCTGATTCTCAAGGGTGACAGGATTAAGTAACCTTATGGAAGAGAGGTTGTGTAGAAACTTATGATGAGCTGTTACATCAATGTGGTGAATTGCTGTGAATGGTTCTGTTTTTCAAGTACTATCTTGAGCTGAACTACCAGATGAGTAAATCTGTGACCTGAACGATAACATGCCCCTAGATGACTTCATTAGCACACTCTGTTCAATTAACTATTCATCAAAATAACAACTTTCTTTTGCTTCTTAAAATGTATTGTTTTAATGTGATTTGGTCACTGTCAGTTAATGGTATAGCTTAGGACTAAATCAATTGTGGTCAGGTTTAAGACAACCAAGCCCACATTTGGTGATGATTCATTAACTAGATGTAATGGATTAGCAGGCTTGCTGTTCTACAGTGAATAAACCAAGGGGTGAAAATAACTTTTTAATCAGAAGAAAAATCTGGTAAGGTTTTCACTTTAAAAAAAAAAATGTGTTGCATTGCTTGTTAACTCTGGGTTGCTAATGATACATTTGACATTTCAGGAAACAGCATACTCCATTCAGCAGCAGACAGTGTGACCAGTGCAGTACAGAAGGCAAGTCAAGCTTTGAATGAGCGTGGCGAAAGGTTAGGTCGGGCAGAAGAAAAGACAGAAGATATGAAGAACAGTGCCCAGCAGTTTGCAGAAACTGCACACAAGGTAAGATTTTTATCAGAATAGGGTTCACGTTAGCTCAGAATAGTGCTTTATATTCATTATTCCTCCTTTGCAGGAGCTACAAATGGCTGGGCACTTTTCAGTTGATCACCAACATTCACAAGCATCATGCTGTCTCACAACTGTCCCTCAATTACAGGCACTTACAGGGATTTATAAAGTCCCTCACATGTGCAGCCGACCTGGTGTTCTGACACTTTCCTTGACTAGGCATAACTTCCATGTTGCAAAATCAAAAGAAAACCAGCATTTCAGGATTTATTTCATTCCCATTCCATGCACACATGTCCTCAGAGTTATCCTGAGAGTTGTAATCAATATTAGCTACCGTTGTACAGGGCTACTTTGTTGATGTTCAAATGAAAAAAGATAGAAGTGGAAAGAAATGAACTTTGTAATCTTACTGTCCATTTTATGACAAGGGGAATATCAGGGGAACTGCAAATGTTACCTCAACAATATGTTCTATGCCACTTAGTCTGTTTCATATTTCAGCAGAAATATGGGAAAGAAGTACGTTTTCATTCCAACTTAAGGAAATGGCAGCTTGTTCCTGGAGATATGATTGTCCTGCAAGCTAAAAAGGGCTTATACCTTATAAGGCTGCTTACAGAGCTCTATGCCAGTGATGGGCAACCTGTGGCTCAGGAGCTCCACACGGCCCATCGGGGCTCTATGTGTGGCCCATGCAACATTTTGTTTATCATTGTGCATGTGCAGAGTTGCCAGATTATGTTGGTTTCAGTCCGTGTAGTTTTTTCCTCCTAGTATTACTGTAGCGTCATGCACATATAGCAAGGAAGTGAGTTGCCTGCTGATTGCCCACAATATTGACTGAGAGCCATGCGCTACCACTGCATCCAATCAAAGTGCAGCTACGGTTCAGTTGGCGTGGCCCACAAATTCTAGATAGGCAAAACTATCCTATCCTGAAATACCATCTTAGCTGTGAAAATCTTGTGGCCCACTGAGATGGTGGGCCTCTCATGCAGCCCATTCACTAGCTCAGGTTGCCCATCACTGATCTATGTTGTTTGTACGTAATGGAGAGTCACTGCTCCAGAGCAAACATTTCTTAATCTAGTCATTTCTGGTCTAATTCTCTGATCTGGCAGTCTCTCTGGATTCTGGTCTGGCCTTTATATTTAAATCTAGTGATCAGTGCACAAAATATGTTTAGAACTACTTCTAGCATGTCCCAGGGTAGCAAGATATGACTGGAACTAGTGGCCAAGGCGCATGCATGAGAGAGAGGAGCTACCTGACATCAGAGGCTGCAACAGTATCTGATATTGGAGTATAATCTTCCAAAGTAATTAAAACATTTACAGCACTTGCAGTTTGAAGAGAATGTTGGTTTACGTCAATAAGCAAATAAAAATATCCTGTATAGATAAATGTTTAAACTTCCATTTTTATACATTCGTGTAGGTGTGTGCAATAATTTTTAAAGTAGTCCCAGGCTGCCAGAGCCGTAACAAGATTGGGGCAAGTGGGGCACTCGCCCCAGTTGCAGTACATTTAGGGGCATAAAATTAGAAAGTTAAAATATTATTTCATTTATATCTTTACTATCATCTATTGGCAATCTCAATATATGTGAAATTAATAAAATTAATACAAAAAATTAAGAATTTTATCATTTTTGGGGATTGGGAGGGGCACAGTTTAGTAGCTTGCCCTAGCGCAGAAAACCTTAGTTTCGGCCCTGCAGGCCTCCCCAGAAGGGCCAGGGCCTTGGGTGGAAGGGATGGGGCCAGGAGGTGGGGGAATGCTTGAAGTCTTCCCCCACTCCCGAAAATCGCCAGCTGTTTTAAAACACCTTGGCTATGTCTACATTGCACTTTGTTGTACAAGAACATATGCAAATGAGGTGCGGTGATGAATATCGGCACGTCTCATTTGCATACTTGAGCCGCCATTTGCACAAGGGGCTTTTGCATAAGAAGTAGCAGTCTACACTGCTCCTTCTTGTGCAAAATACCCCTCTTGTGCAAGAGCCATTCTGCCTGAAAATAAGCGGCAGAATGGCTCTTGCACAAAAGCCCCTTGCACAAAATGGCAGCTCATTAAATATGCAAATGTTCTTGTGCAAGAAAGCACAATGTAGATGTAGCTTTGGCGTTTCCCTCTAGGCACCACAGTGAGAGGAGAACTTACACGCTTCCCCCGTCTCTAAGCTAGTTAGGACCTGGAGGCAAGGGAAAGCATACGAAGTCTCTTGCCCCCTGTCCCCGCCATACCAGGGGCACATGGTATCTAGAGAGAAACGCTGGGTGTTTTAAAACAGCCAGTGGTTCCCTTAGATGCTGCGCATCCCTAGTGGGGCTAAGGGGAGATAGGGAGAGGAAACGTTGCATGCTCTCCCGTCCGCTGGTCTCAATTGGTCTGGAGGCGGGGAAGCAGAAGGGCAGCCACAGGCTGGATCCCCCATCTTGGCAGACTAGATCCATGGAGGCCCCTTTGCCTGCCCCTGCATAAGTGTATAGTAAGAACCATTCAGGAACCTAGAAATTTTCCTCCCACGTTAGTTTTAAATTGTTTCATTTTGCAAATTTTGGTTCACCTTTGTACTAAATATGATAAAACATGTTGCCAAATTGGCCCAATTTCACTTAGTTTGTTATTTGTACATGAGTATCATCCACCCTAGTAGCATAATTCTAGAAATAGGATTTAATTTGTATTCCTCGGTATCCTAAAATGTCTAGAATTGCAGGCTACACATAGTAATCTATTTCATTCTCATCCTCATCCTTTTTTTTTTTTCTTAAATAGTGGCTGTAGTTGAACTGGTTCTCTTAAGCAGGGCATCTAATCTACCACTGCTAAACGTTTGATACTGAAGATACGTCTCCATCATGCAAAGTATACTATGTTCTGCATACTTCCGTCTCTGTTAGTCATATGATTGCCAGTAACATGGTAACTACTTTATGTTCATTCCCACTTAGAAGTATTGTTGCAAAGGAGTGGGTAGAAACTGATTCTGAGCTGCAATGTAAAACAGGTTTTCTGTATTTAACAATGCCTTCCAAATGCAGTGGGATTGGAGGGGCTGTGTGCGCTAGATGTCAATATTGCCTAAAAATATACTGACTAGATGTAATATAGTAAATTACTTGCCAGGATAAAATTCAAGGATATGTGTCAGAAACATGAAATCTATGGCCTGAATTTATGGAAGAGTCTCTGCTGGCCAAGAGGATTGTCTAGCCCCTTTTTTCCCCCCACATGCTTTTTCCGTGTTGAGTGAACAAGGTGCCTAAATTGAACTGTGTTTTGAGATTCTAAAATTGGTTTATTAATCACTTAGGAGCTGGCAGAGTTTGCTAACAGTGAATTCACTTACATAGAAATAGATTTGTCTTCATGCCAGTTAACAAGAATTATGGAAGGCAGACTCTCACCAACAGTCAAAACTCGGCTGCAGCACTGTCTTTCCACCTGTCCAATACTAGCTATTACTCATTTTGATTGCTTTGGAAGAGAGAGTAAAAGAAAGTTACTACTGTAAGTTTTAGCCCACCCCAATTCAAATTGCCATGTAGAATTCTGTGAAGGGAGCTAGTAAGTATGGTTAGTCGCACCTCCATCTCCCTCCCCTCCCCCCACCACTTTCTTTTTAGAATGCAGGAGAGTGATACTAGAAATATTCAGCCCACCTTCCTTTTTTTTTTTTAACCAATGATGCCTCGATTCTCTCACTACAAGTGAGATGTCCTACATTTCATCCATGCTGTCAGATTTATTATCATTTGTGGCATGCAAAATTATGCAAAAGAAGGTTTCCAGAGGCCAAGCTGCACGAGGCAGCCCAGTGAGCATGCTGTTGTACTACACTTTCCATGGAGGCTTTTTTTTAACCTACATGTATACAATGGTTGGATGCCGACAGTATGTCACTTTAAATTGAAGCAGTAGGAACAGTAGCGTCTGGAGAGGCATCAGCAGAAGGGTATCTGCTAAGATGAAAGAGAAGAGGGAACAGCCAGGAACTATGCTGTTCCTCACATTCTTCTCCAACCCATCAGTTGCCCAGTGTAGGACACTGCCTTAGTGGGAAATAAAATGAGAGAGAGAAAGAACAGATATTTAGTACCAGGGGAGTTAGATCAGTTTGGGAGGCAATGAAGTTGCAAAGTTGTTAAGTATTGTTTTGTTTTATTTACGTATATAGCTCTAGTGAAATGATAGGTATTTCTAGTGGTCTTCCTGTGGGGTGCGTGTCAAATTCAGACACATGGAATTTCAGATGTACTGTATGTTTGAGAGACCTGGATGGTAGTGTGTCACCTGAAAATATACCATAAAATCCTGTTGTGGATAGTGTTAAGTTTTACTCCATTTCACTTTTCCATAAGTGAATGTTCTCAGATCAGGTCCAGACCTGATTATTTGTGTGCTTTTTAGTTCAGTACAACATAGTTAGGGATTGTTTTGTTATTTAATGGTCTTCGTACATGAATAGCTGCATGTTTCTTTGACTTAATTTAGCAACTCACTGCATTGAGCAAGAGTTGTTTACAGAGGTTGTTAATCAGCATTTTAGCACACTACATTAATAGATGAATGCCTTAAAAAGTCAATGCAAAGTGTATAATGGATCTTGAGTTTGCCTTGTTAGTGTTGCAAATGTTATTCCTGACCTAAATAGGGAAAATTGCCATTAGCAAGGGAGAGGAAGCAGCATAGGTTTAACCACAGAAGGGAAAGTCTGAGATGTCTTGTCACCAACAAATCTTGTAATAGCTTCTCAGTTTTTCTTTCTCCTCACAGTTTCTTCAGTGTTTAGAATAGAAGAGTTTGTAATAGTACAGGTGTATCATTTTAAAATAATAATACGTTTATGTCTATGGCAGCCTCCAACCAAAGCTGTTATGATACAGTAGAATGGAGCAAAACAAAATAAAGGCTGCATAGAACTAATAGTGAGGATCTGACCAAGGAAGAAGCAAAGGAGCAAATAGAAACTAGCAGTTCTGAGTTCCTTCAGTGAGTGATAGTGTACTCACATTAGAACATGTACTAGAAAAACAGAGCTGTCTGGTTTAGAAACAAGGCAATATCACTCACTGATATCCTAGTGGCTCCTACTGCTGTATTTTAAAAATACCATTTCTTGCCCATTAATACTTGTGGAATTTCTTTTCTCCTCTCAAAACTATTATCAGAAGTTGCCCCATCTGTCTATGGATTAGCCTCAGAGGGGAAGCCGTGTTAGTCTCTAGCCACAAAAACAATGAGTAGTCCTGTGGTACCTAAGACGAACAGATTTATGAGAGCATAAGCTTTCGTGGGTAAAAGCCACTCAGTCAGTCATGCATCTGACAAAGGGTACGTCTAGACTACAGGGTTTTGTCGACAGAAGTTTTGTCGACAAATACTGTCGACAAAGCTTCTGTCGACAAAGAGCGTCTACACTACATTCAGTTCTGTCGACAAAGCAAGTTGCTTTGTCGACATGGCAGTGTAGACGCAAGGACAGTTTACATGCAATAACGCTTTGTCGACAGAAGGCGGTATGCCTCGTGAAATGAGGTTTACCAGCGTTGACAAAACTGCTGAGTTCTGTCGACGTTATGTCGACAGAACTCAGCAGTAGTGTGGACGCAGGGATAGTTTTGTTCTACAAAAGTCCACTTTTGTCAACAAAACCCTGTAGTCTAGACACACCCAAAGTGATTTTTACCCACAAAAGCTTATGCCCAAATAAATCTGTTAGTCTTTGAAGTGCCACAGGACTCCTTGTTGTTTGTCTATATTGTGTTTGCTTTTAGTACAGTGAAACCTGCTCACACATGTGAAACAGGAGCTCCCTTAAATTTTGCTGGTGCAAGAACCTAAACAATCCCTGGAACTCTGATCAGAATTGGGGCCGGCAGGGCTTGTAGGAATACAAACACATTCATTGCAAATAATGAACACTAATAATGGACTCTGCAAAATTACATCAAAATGGGCTAGAAAACTAATTTGTTTGCAGTCCTCACTGCTAAACCACCACTCGGTTACATAGATACAGGAATTGTTTGAGTTTGTTCACTGCTTTCCTCAGAGCATTATTCACTTCTGTGTTCCTCAGGCTGTGGATGAGGGGGTTCTACAAGGGGATTGTCAGCGTGTAAAACACAGTATATTCTGCTATTTTGTACTCACTTTAGGGGATTGTCACAGAGGCACACATATTGTAGTTTCTCTTGAAAATGTTACCCTTGCCCTTACTTGGGTTTTTTTTTGTTCCCTTAACTTGAAATAAAGACACTGACAGAAATTTCCTTTCTTCACCTTGGGCATGGACAGAAATCAGGTTACAATTTCTACAACCATCTCATGGAGCGCACACAGTACTGCAGAATGTGAGGAGAGAGTTCTAAACTCATTTTGAATCAGCTATAGAGATCACACACTTTGTACTTACAAACACATGACGAAACTAATCCTATCATGAAGAGGGAGATAAACTCCATGGCCCCTAATCTTGCGAAACCTTATTAAAATACCATGACCGGGTTTCTGGTTACAACTTCCCTTTCCTTCTACCCACAACCACTTCAGCATTTGTGGTCCACTTGAGTGTAAACAGATTTCACTAGTAAATGGGCACTGTATATGTATCTTCTTTTAAACATGTGACCAATAATTTTAAAGAGCTAGAAATATTTCTCAAAATGCAATAATATCTTATAGTTTAATTTCATGTCCTGTCTGCTTAGAACATTGTCAAATCCACAAACAGATCTACTTTGGACAAAAGGCGGTGTTGTTTGTTTCCCACAGGCCACATAAAGAAAATCCCATTCTGGGAATCACAGAATTAAAACATGCAATATACATTCACGTTGAGTATTTTTCTTTTGAGTGCTGACAGTATGTTGGGTATTGCACAGTCCTAGAGTGATATTCACAGTTAGAAGAAAAAGGAGGGTGGGGAAAATGGAGTAGAAGGGAAAATCACCCACAATACAAAACTGTCACGGGAGGGAAAAAAATTCTGGAGCACTTCCAGTCCTCCTTTTCTAACCAGTCACTTGCACTGGCTTTCACCCATTGTTGTAACTAAATGTAACGTTTATTTTTCCATTAAAGGGTATAGCTCCTGCACTCCACTACTACCCAGATCTTTTCTTATGTATTGGACAAATGGCTTAGTCTTCCAGTTTTGCGGCAGTTGGGTTATAGATATTTACTGCTGTCATCATTCAACTGGAGCAGAGGGAAATGATCCCATTGTTAGGACCCTCTTGCACTGAGGCTACCTCTCTGGGGAAAGGAACTCCAGTCATTAGGAAAAAACAGGTGTTAGACATAAGGGATTGATCAGGAGAATGGTATAGTGACTTGCCTGCCTGGGGCAAAGGTTGTGGATCTCTTGAAACATCTAGATAATTAAAAAAAAATCAGTTGGGGACCACACAAGTGAGTAGCAAAAAAACTCCTCCAAAACCCCCCAATGCTCACTGATGTGGCCCCAACTGAGAGATCTCACTCCTCTGGTGCCCCAGGCTCATGGGGTGAAGGGAAGGGGAAGGGGGGAAACTGAGGTTCAGGGCTTCCCATAGACCAGATTTACTTTTCTGGGGTTCTGGAGTTAGTGGATTTTATGGGCCTCCTTAGGCTCTGGGGTAGGACAGAAATGAGGGGTACAGTGCACAAGATGGGGCTGCTAGCAAGTAGGATGCGGATGGGGTGCAGGATCTGGGAGAGAGCTGAGGTTTAGAAGCAGGCTGGAGAAGGGTGTCTAGCCAGGTGGAGGGAGCAGGAACAAGGGAGGGTGCAGTGTGTGGCCAGGAGAGAGGATGCAAGAACAAGGGTGGGTGTCAGAGCAAACTGGGGGTGCATAGTCTTGGGGGGAGGGAAGTGAGGCGTTTGGAAAGGGGAGAGGGTCTGGGCACGAGGGGCAACCTTACCTGGTTTCGTGCCCTCTTGCCACAATGGCTACAGCCACTTTGTTCTGGCCACCCTGCAGGGAGGCTCCGCTGCTGCGGCCACCCAGTCCCTAATTGTCAATTAGGGGGTTTCATGTACAGCCCATCTCCAGTCTAGATTGGTTGCTTTAGCCAGGAATGGTTATAATTGCAAATAATATCACTTTTTCTCTCTCGTTCTTTTTCAGCTCGCCATGAAGCACAAATGATGAGATACTGCCTAACATAGCAATCTTCCCAGGAGGAACTGAAAAACTAGATTGAGCAATTTTTACTGGAGATCCAAACTTTCACCTGCTTTATCTTTCCAATTCAGTGAAGATCAGTCATTCAGTTAACATACAGGAAAATGTTGCATTCCTACCCATTTATGGTAATTTTGCTAAGCAATGCTACTGTATCACCAACCTTTATTTTGTATTTAAGTTGTTGAAGGTATTTTTGAAAATATGTAAACTGGACCAAATAAGAAACTTATCAAGATTAAGCTGGCACCATCTTATTTTTTTTGTGGTGTCATACAGGAAGAAGTATTAAATTGGCTATGAGTGATATTACTGTACAGAATAAAATCCATATAATGGTTATATATTTCCCCCTTTTGTACAATGCAGGTGGACTTTGAATATTGGATATATGCATAGCAGATCATAATCCTGTAGTGGAACGCAGACAGATTTGTTATGTGAAACGGCACGCCTTATAATTTCTGCTTTTCAGTAGAAACTTTCGCATGTGCCATCACCAGCATTCAGAAGTGCAAATTTGACTTACAAATGTGGCCCTGCTATTCATGCTGCATTTGAAAATATCCCTATTGTACTTTCCAGATCAGTTTGGATTGTATAATATAACATAAAGAATGTGAATTTGAGATTTTAAGATGTAAGAAAAATCTGATTTTACACACACAATGTTTGTGCCTCATTAACACAGTAAAGAATTTAACAATCTTTGCATGGTTTCTTTTCAACTATTATTTTTTGTATCGGGCTTAGATAAAGGAAAGTCTGAAAACAAGCTTTCCAAATTACTCAGTTTTTCATAAATTTTATACAGAAAACATGTTTAACATGAAATTAGCTTGGAAAAATACCTTTCCATTGCAGATCTGTTAACATAATTATTTTTGATCTATTGTTTTCCTTAACAGGCAGCTGTTTTCCTCATATTCCTTCAGAAATTCTTAAGTTATTTATTCATAGGATTAAAATGTTACGCCAGTACAAGAATTTATACTTGATTTTACATAGAATACACAAAATATAAGCTAAGGTTTGTACCTTCAGCTTTTAGTACATTGGTTCTTAGCTGCATGCATCTTCACAATCTTCTTTTCTCCTCTTACTAATCAACCAGCCAGCCAGTGTATTCTGCTTATACTGTCATTTTCATTGTTAATGCAGAATAAGATTTTGCATTATTAATGACATTTTAAAGAGCTTAGTATCTAATAATAAAGCAGTACATGGAGGTAGGGAAGGAGAAAGTGAAAACTAAGAAGAAAGTAATAGCTCTTGAAAATATCAATATTACAAAAAGGAGACTTTATTTGGGAAGAAATTCTAAGTCAACCTACTGAAGTCATCTAGTTAAATGTATAGTTTGTACATGTAGTTCATTTAAAATATATATTTTTAATTTTGCTATTTTGTACAAAAAAATTAATTGCAAAATGGAAGATGCTTAAAGTAGGGAGCATCATTATCATTTCTGTAGGATCACATCAAGAAGAACCCTGTCACATCTGAAGCTGACAGCTGGGAAAGAATTTGGCCAGTCATAAGCTGCAAATCAGAACAAGGCCACTAAAAATGTGAGGCCCCAAGCACCATTTAAGCTACTGATCACTGAAACTTGCCATGAAAGAATTTGTAGCTTCACAAACACATTATGCAGCATTTTGACAAATAGGGCTTTTTACTAGACACCAGCAAAAAAGAAGGAAACAGTCTCTCATTGGGAATTAGATTTTGGTTGAAAACAAAATGTTAGGAATATTTGAAAAAATAATTTCATTGGAATCTTTTTCTGAAGTATAGTATAGTTCTGACAGCAAAGCAGGTTTGTCTTCATCCTTTCCCCTCTCTTAGGGCATGTTTACCCTGCAATAAAACAAGCACAACTGGTCCTTAGTAGCTGACTTAGCTTGCAGGGTTCAGGCAGTGGGGTTATATAACTGCAGTGTAGTCATTCAGGCTGGGTCTAGAGCCAGAGCCTGGGACACTGCATTTAGGTATGGTCCAAGAGACCGGGCTCCAGTCTGAGCCCAAACCTACCCTGCAATTTTCTAATCCTGCAGCCAGCCTCACAAGCCCATGTCTGCTGACAGGGGCCAACTGTGAGTGTTTAATTGCAGTGTCGACATATATTTACAGAGTGTGGAACTGAGCTCTCAAGGATTTTGCTGCTGTTGTGAAACTGATAGCATGGGTAGTCAATATGAAAAATGAAGTATATTAATGAAAATTCAGAAATGAGACCTACATTCACAAAAGTAGCTTCACTGGCAAAGAGAAAGATTTGAACTGTTGCCATTGAGCTTTTACTGAAAGGTTATAAATAAATTAGAAGAGAAGCTTAAACCCCAGATGGATATACTTGGGGATAAGTTATTTCAGTTCAGGTAACAATCCATAGTGCTTGAAGAGGCTACAGGTTTAAACATCTCCTGGGCAGATCAGGTCACAGGCACACTGTTAAATTCCAGATCCCCTTTTCACAGGCTTAAACTGTTGTTCTTTAATAGGTGTTTTTAGCACCATTGACTGTTTTTCGGCATTGATTTCGAAGAATTCAATGCATTGAAGAAATGAAGTAATGTTTGTTACATTGTTTCATTTCTGGTATTCAGTAAACTGCTAGATGTGATGGTACTTAGGAAGGTTTTAAGAAAATGTGCTGACATCCCATGCTGAAGATGAACTTTAGAACATTATAGTTCCCTCCTGGAACTTAGCTGTAGTATACAACACTAGTATTATTAGATATTTGTGTACATAAAGTATATAGTAATTCAGGTTAATGTTTCATATTAAAGAATGCATTTGTAAAACGAAACAAGATCAATAGTTTTCCTTATATTACCTTTTTAAAGTTCTGCAAATAATAAAGATCCTGTATTGTTGGACTTGAGACTGGTATACTGCAAAATCTGTTTTAAAAACCTACTTATATGGCTAGCAAAAATTGTGCATTCACGTGACAATATTAACGAAATGTGCTCTCTAAACAAATGATCTTAAAGGTAGGTTTTCCGATAAAATACCAAAATTGTAATACTTGCTGATATATGTTGTAATTAATTCCTTAGTTCTCTAAAATGTAAAAATTAATTTTGTGCCATTCTGAAAAAGTGGGATCTACTCTGTTGATTCATTGTTGCAAACCCTACTTTTGTCATTAAATGTTTTAACTGTGACAAAAAAAATTCCCTGGATTATTTGGTGTGGTGTTTTTTGTCATGATGATGCAGGATTTTTTTTTTTTTTTTGGTAAGGTTTTGTTCTCCTTTCTTCAGTCAAAGTTGAAAAAGGGTGGTGGTTGCTAATTAAAAAGAAAAATCCAATTTTTTACTGTACCAGGATCAATAATTTCTTCTCAAAAGAATGTGGTGGTTCTGCTGGAAACCATAGTGAAAACTATTTTAAAATATTTTTGTGCCCTTCTAGGCATCTGAATTCTTCTGCTGCATAAACACTGTTAATTTCCTTCCTAAATGTTGCACTGCTCAAAGAAGTCTGTATCAGAATGTTACCTCCTCCTTTATTTTTTAATTAAAAATTTTACATGTTTGTCATTATCCAAGTTAGGGACATTACCTCAAAATACCTTTATTCGTTTATTTAGATGCATAAGTATATTAAGGGGAAAAGTAAAATCCAGGAAAACTTATATCTGTTCAAAATGAAGTTTAAAAGTATAAGATGTATGCAACTGATGGATATAACTATATAGCACCGTGAAAGAATGACTCATGCCATCTCCTATGGGAAAGTCACAAACACTTACTGAAAGACGATTCCTCTCAAGTGATATGTGAGGAAGAAGTCAACCAAATTATGAACTTTTTGATAGGTTGCCTCCTTAGTGATCGTTTTCCCAGGTCAGTTCTCTCCCCTACCGACCTGCTTCAGGGATTATGCGCCACTGTCTTTGGTTCAAGTATTGTGTTCCATGCCCTCATTCATCGTCTGTGAAAGCATCAGTGTTGACTCTGATGCCCATATTGCTGCTCATTGTGCCGCCTGTAAGGTTTCCCACTGTAGACTTGAGAAAGGTAAGATCTTTGCCTCTGGGTGGAGAGGGACTATGAGGCCACATGCATACGGGATCCAAGATCTCGGAAATCAACCATGCCCTGGCCAACACAGGGAGCAAGTGCTCCTCCAAGTACCTTCTGTGCCTCAGATCCAGTGGTCCTGGACAAGCCTAGACCGAGTAGGAAGCATTCTCATGGGCATAGAGGTAAGTTCTTGTTGAGGGCTGCTTCTAAGAGCAGCATTTTCCACCTGAGCCATTTCAGGTCAAATGAAATGTCATGCACCAGCACAACCAGTTCCACTACTGTTTCCATGACCTTCGCTGCAGCGTGCTATTTGAACTCTGCTTCAATCTTTGGCTCCTGCCAAGGATATTGCCTGGACCCCAAGCCAACTCAAGTCCCTTCTGTTCATCTGAAAACTGGGGCCATCCTACCCACATTTGCTGCTGCTCAACAGCACACTGATTTGCCTGTCATGCAGGATCTCATGTTTCTGGAGATAGTTGTACTCCAAAGGGTTTTCTGGCCCAGAGCCTGCCCACCTCCCCCATATCCAAGCACAGATCTGCTTCTGCCTGCCTTACACTGCTACTGATAACACGGTATTGATGGTATGGTACCGATACACTAGGGCCTGACATCTCTAGGTCCCTATCCCTTAGACATATTGGGCATCCTGGAAACAATACCATCCTCAGTACCCACTCAGCTCTCCTACCAGTCTGCTCCAGATCTTCTGGTGATACCAACAGGCTCCTAAGTGTAAGCAGGGTGCTGGAACTAGAAGTGCTGACTTAAAGAGATTTCCATAGAACTGCTTCCTCCATTGGGGATGAAGTGCTCATTCCTGCCTCTCTATCTCCACCTGATGATCACAGGGAGTATCATGGCCTTTTACAAAGCGTGGCCAAAAAAAACACCCGGGGAAGAGGTACAAGACTAGTAACACCAACTATTGAACTTCCTCCAGCCAAAGGGACCCTCCAGGATGGCAGTTCCCATTAAGACATCTGTCAAGCTGCAGCACGGTGATCAAGTCACACTGTCCTCTGCCATTATGCCATCACCCATTGGGTGACTGCAGATACTTCCATGGGCTGCACCATATTACAGACTGCATTTCCTCCTGCATCCTTGCACCCATCTCCACGCTGCTTGCTACTCTCACACACTTCAAACACATAGGGACCACCACCCAAAGAAGAAGAGAGGACCATTTATCTGTAACTAGAGGATCTTTGGGATATGTAATCCCTATTTGTATTTCAATACCTGCTGTCCAGACGCTCTGCTGCTTACTGAATGATAAGAGGGTCACTGGAAAGACATTGACCTACACAGCCAGTTACAACTTTGGGTGGGAGTCTGAGGAGATGCATGATGCATGTGTGGGTCAACATATGCTGCTACAAATGCCTTAAGGCTCCAGCATATAGTGCACATGTACCTCTACGATTGGACTACATAAAGGGGCCATACAACTAGATGCATCTCCAGATATAGGTAAGTAACCCTCTCTTCTACCAGAAGCACCAGATTGATATGAAACTTTTGATGGTGAAAGCATTTTTGTTGTTGGCATCATTCTGAACTATGCTACATTAATTTGGCTAATAATGTAATTACCTTTTTACTGTCTTTAGCACGTATTTATGCAGTGAAATGTAGACTATTAGGATTCTGCAATTCACCCCATGCATATTGCGAAGCATTTTTAAATGAAATCCATCATATTGATGGATCGTGTGAAATGTTTTATGATCGTCAGAAAAGAGTATATTGTGAACCTTTTGTGATCAGTAGCTATAATGCAGGCATGTCCAAAGTCCGGCCCGGGGGCCAATTGCGGCCCGTGTTCCGGTTTAATACGGCTCCCCAGGTAATTTGGCAATATCTATCTTTTATGGCCCCCAACGAATCCATATGTATTGAGATGAATACATTGTAAAATCTCAGTTAATGTCAGTTGGTCTAAATCAGTTATAAATATATTTGGACACAACATGTATACTTGGTGTTATGTTCTTGTTCATATTTTTTGAACTTAAAAGTTGACAGACAACCTTTATTACCAATAATATGTAATGTACTTTACAATGTTCCTGACATATATTTCAGCTTCCTGGATTTTTTTTTTCATCTGGCCTTCAGATATGAAAGGCAGAGTGGTTTAACACCTGTTTAGATTTGTCATCCATGTGATGAAATGAAAAGTATGCCATTTGCAATAAACTTTGCATAAAATAGTTAATTTGCATTTAATTTTAATGGTTCAAAGAATGTCAGGCAAAATGGTCGGCCCTCATGCATGTTCACTTCATCAAATCTGGCCCTCTTTGAACAAAGTTTGGACACCCCTGCTATAATGTATAATTGAGAAGAGTGTCTCCTGTCATCTGTTACACTGAATATGATGTCTATAAGGCTCATGTATGAATAAGGACAAGTTTTCTTTGTTTCCACAGTAAAGATTTAATTGTCTATGGAATAAAACAGTGGTTCTTGCTGTTATGGATCATGCAAATGTACAAACAATTGAACTCATTTTCAAAAAAGTGCTGAATGAGGCACAACTCTCAGCATGGAAGTCTGAAGTAATTTTCTTCATGTTTGCATTTTATTATGAGAACACATTTAATGCAATGCATTTCTAATCTCTCTTTACATTTCTTAGCTGCCTGCTGTAAGACATTATCATACACTATTCACTGCTCAGGGCAGCTCTGACAGCTGGCCAGACTGGGGTCTGCATGTAGAGAAAAAAATTAATGGTTTTAATGACTGTTATTGTTCTCATCCTCTTAAAACATTAAACAATGAGCCCATGTTCATTTGTAAATGGAAATATATATCTCATGGAGCAGGTTCACAAAAATGACATTTTGTTTGCTTTAATGTTTCATCTGTGTGAAAGTCTAATGTATCTAAAGCCTGGTCTACACTGGAGTTTTTAGGTCGAAATTAGCTGCATTAGGTCAATTTTCTAAACAATGAGTCCATCAAGCCTATTTCATCGACTTTAAGGGTTGTCAAAGTCTATTTCAGTAGACTTAGTCTATTACTCCTGCTTTCACATGGAGTAATGCTAAATTAGACCTTGCACAGTCAACTTTATGGTAGTGCCACACCCGGACCCCCTCCCTCTCATCCACTCCTACAGGAAGGAAAAGTTGCACTCTCCCAGTAAATGTGGGGTGCTGAACAAACAGGCACTGTGTGAGCCCCTGCCTGGCCCTTCTGCTACACCGACATCCCTTCCTCCTGCAGGTTCATGCCTGCTTCCCTAAGAATTTTGTGGTGTACCTGCAGCATAGTGGCCACATAAAAGTATAACTGTGGCCTTATACATAACACATTTGTATTGTCTTTAGACAGATAGATCTTTCTCTTATTCTAACAGATTAGGTTTTACACTCCACAATGTATCTCCTGAAGTCTGCCCTTCTCTTTTCGTTACAGCAGGAACAGTAGTGAGAGAGCTCCTCAAATTACTGCCATATTACTGTTCCTCTTTCACAAATATTACAGAGCACACAGCAGGCAATTAACACTGTTGCTTTCCCTGAGGTCTAACCTAGTCAGTAGACTCCAAAACCTTCCCTTTAAATGCCCAAAAGCACATTCTATCACCATTTGGCACTTGCTCAGCCTGTAGCTGAGCTGCTTCTTACTATGGTCCAAGCTGCCTGTGTACAGTTTCATGAGCCATGGGAGCAAAGGCTAGGCTGGATCTCCAAGCATCACTATGGGCATTTTAATGCCTTTTTGCAGAGGCAGGACTTCCTAAAGAGGCATGCACCATCTCAGATTGATGTCAGTAAAACAGCCATTGCAATCCACCAGCCCCTGCAGCACCATTGAGGAGTACCTCTTGCAGTTTATGTACTCTTTGGCAAGGTGATTGGGTACCATGATGGGGATGTGTGTTCCATCTATTGCCCCATCACAATTGGACAACCCCATCATGGCAAAGCTCTCCACTGTCGTCCACGTTTTCCAGAGTCACTACCTTCCATTGCAGAAGGATATTGATTGCCTTGGCTCCTTACACCTCAACAGCTCCCCATGTAGATTTCCCCAGTCTGAATTGATTCCAAACTGACAGGTATCCAACGGGCTTCCACAGGGCAATTGCCACGTGCTTCTCCACTGTCAGCACTGGTCTCCTTCTCGTATTCTCTCACTTCAGGGTGGGGAAAGGAATTCACAAATTTCCATGGAAGTGTCCTTATGCATATGGAAGTTTTGCTTCCATGGCCAATCACCCCATAACTGCATCAGAATGTGGTCCCACTACTCTGTGTGTGTCGACAGCAGCGGAACCAACTGTATCCAGAGGCTTGAATGCCGGTAGCATATGCTAGTTGCTCAAGTCAAGTGTTTCACAGAAGAGTATGATCATGCCCCCCTGAAAGTCGTCCTTGTTCCAGCAGATCCTGGATATGCTCTGGATATACTCCAGAAGCACCATGGTTAATATCATGATGTTTTGATGCTCAATGGGATCTACAATGAGTTCCATGCTTACACTTCTATGACATCTGCACAGCTAACCCGGGGGGAGGGGAAAGGCATGAAAAGATGCTTAATGTTGCTCTTCAGTGGAGGAGAAGAGAGGAATCAAGTGTATTAAGGGACACTGATGACAAGTACCCAGGGCCACAGTTGTGGTCCCAACATGCACTGGGAGCATAATCCAGAATGCAAAGGTGTACAGGCACTGTGGGATAGCCTGTGGCACAGTTCATCACTCTAAAGTGGATAGTAGCCACCCTACTGGGGGTGCACTGCTTTGAACTAAGTCTAATTCTTGCACACAAAGGTCTTCCACCTTCCACGTACAAAATTGAGTGCTAAAAAATCAACCTTAATATATTTAACCTTAACACTCAATGTAGGGCATCTAATCCAGTTTGTGTGCATTTTTGTGGCCATTAAATGTATATACTGGCTGTATGTCTGCCTGAGGTCAGTTGCTACTGGCTACTTTGTGATTATGAATTTAGAGGCATCCTGATTTCTGGCTGTTCTGCAAGATTGACATGGCTCATGCAATTTTAGGTGTGGAGGCAATGCAACTGGACCTTACGTGTAACTATTTGTACATTTGGATTTGTGCAGTCAAAATTATCATGGAATATAAAGACTTTGAGTCTGTTTCAGATCTCTCACTGATGTCTTACATGATTATACATACTCTGAATTTGCATAAGTGTGAGAACAGAATCTCTGGATTTCTACAATTACTATTGTAATTATATTGTTACCATTGAAACCTCTCGCTGGTTCGGGCATTTACTCACCCCTTTTAAAATAACTTACTGAGCAATATTGTCTCTTTCTTGGATTCAGTAAATATTTGAAATACAATGGGCCAAAATCTGGCACTGCTGCAGCCTTTTACATTTAGTCTGCTACCCAAATCCTTAAACGTTAATTCCCTGCTAGAGCATTCTCCCAGGGTCAGAACAGTGGCTCTTACGCTGTTTGCTTCCAGGCTACTGGACAAGGAAACACAGCCAAAGAAAGAGGGATGGGGCCAGGTTCCAAATGTGCAATCAGCCCTGTGGCACTCTGGGCAGATGAGGTTGGTAACAGAAGCAAGGAGCCACAAAGGTGGATAAAAGTCAAATTTTCCTTCTGCTGGACAGGTGCTAAGCACAGCTCTGCTGGTCTGGAGAATCTGAGCCCCTATTTGCAGAGTAATCTCATCTGAATATAATGTCCCCATATCGCTCCAAAATTACAGAGAGAATTTGAGGGAGCTGGTGTACAAGATAATGCCTTGCTACCAAATGAGATAGATACAGAAAGCAGGTTTGAGAAGGGGCAAATTTAAAAATCGCTGGCCTAAACAAAATTGTGTGGTGTCAATGAAACCACTATACCCACAGCCATGTGAGCAAGTTTTTGTATTTTTCTCCTTGATACCTGTCTCAGGATGGCTTCAAAGGAAGTCATCCTTGAGGCAGCTGGTTTCAGTCAGGTTGGCCTTAATGAGGGGCAGGGAGACACCTCACTCAGGCTATGTCTAAACTACAGAGTTTTTCCAGGATGCCTCCGGTATCCTGGAAAAAACTCTGCCGTGTCCAGGAAATGTCTACTCTTCCAACGTTTTTTGCAGAAGAGCAGATGTGCTCTTTCGGAAGCCCTGTCTTCCTTGTTTCACGAGGAAGAAAGGTTCTTCTGAAAGAGGAGACTTTTCTAAAATTTGGCCCAGTGTAGACAGGCCAAATTCAGAAAAGCCTCTTCCGAAAAAACAATTGGAAAAAGGTATGCAAATTGCAGATTGCATTTTGTGTACCCTTTTTCTCAAAAAAGTGGTAGTCAAGATGCAGCCTCAGAGGATTAGTGGGGAGGTGTTAACTGAAGAAGGGGAAGCTGCAAATGGGCCAAACAACCAAGGTAAGAACTTGGGGACAGGAAATATGGAAGGCTGAATCCAGAGACAGGGCCAGAAAGAAAACAGCAGGAAGCTGCTTGAAAACCCCTTAAAGAAGAGGATAAGCCCAGACTATTCTGATCCTGTGACAGATGGATATTACCAGTTGACGGGGGGAAACTGAGGCACCCAAGAAAGGTTGATGGGAATGCCCAAAGAGAACCATTTGTGGAAAAGTCGGAGTTGACAGTTTTAAGGAATATGGGCAGTATTTTCTGTGATGTGAACAAATAAACCAGCAATGGGGTAGTGAAATACAAAGAAGTGTCAGTGCAGTAATAGAGGAAAAATAGAAGAGCCACGTAGCTGTGTGTAGCCAGACACGAACCCCATCTTGGTTTCTGCCCCTCCCCCCCAGAGAGCAAGAGAAAGGCAGTCAGCCTTTGATGCCATGGGAACATAGGTGTGCTGCCTGTCCCTGACTCTACCATAAACAGAAACCAGACAGTAAATGGGCTAGCTGATGACCCAGGGCCTCCCGTCGCCCTGATGGCTAGTACCAGTATTTGACATGCCTGCACTGTCCCAGGAGAGGAATTTTCGCCCATCACATACCAGAGGTGCCCATTGTCTGCATTTTCCCAGGTGTGAATTATGCTTTGCACCCTTCGTGGGAAACTTGGCATTCAAAGCCATTTTTCCTAATTGGCCACTTGAGCCCAGGAAGAAGCCTACATGACCCAAGGGGTATAAAGAGGGGTTCAGTAGCCCACCCCATTTGAGCTCCAATCATCTATACCTGCTGGCAGGTATTGATTGTCTCCCGAGGTCTGTGGGACGCCCAACCTCACCCTACTTCTTCCCGAGGGATTGAGAGAAAGACGCTGGCCACGCCAAGTCTGAAATGCAGGGGTGAGAATATATACCTGTTATGTGTCTATTTGCATACATTTAATAAGAGCTCAGAGAACCAAAAGGGTTTCATGGTACCTGTAAGTGACTTCTTAGAGTAATTTCTGTCCTGTCCTTTGTAGTGGCTGTGTTATCTGTAACACAGCAGTAGCATTTAACAACTAAGTTTACCCTGTAACAATAAAATAGTAACTGTTTAAGCTTTAACCTGACTCCTTCAGTTGCTGTAACAGAACCAAGCACAATTTAAAAGAACTTCAGCCGGTCATAAGGGACTCACTGCCCTAACTGTCGGCTGACACTGTGACAGGGCTAGAGTCCATATTCATCCTGCAGAGGGAATGAGTGAATGACCACAGCCTGTCCTCATACTTGCAGCTTTTTTCACTGTACACCAAAAATATCATATGAAATGATTAAACCTTCAGGGCAATATCTTAAAAGTTATAACACTATTTTATTATATTTCAAGCTCTCCTTGAAAGGGTTACTTTGTTTTCCCTTTGTGTTTTCCAATTCCTTTCTGTCCTGTTTTCTTTTTCATTGCTCTGTTATTGTTGTTGTTGTTTGTTTTTTCTCAAAATATCTATCCTCCCACACAAATTTATTTATTCTAAATCATGTGTCCATATCTCTTGTTCTGCTTTTCTCTTCTTTTCTGAGCTTCCCTCCTGTGATCACTCCCATCAGCTTTTTTATTTGGTTCTGGAGTAGCCCCTTCCCTGTTTTTTTTTTTTTCTTCCTCCTGCTGCCTCTCCCTTTAGCTACTGGCCACTAGAAGCCAATTGATTTCTGAAAATATTGAAAACAATGAGTAGTCCTGTGGCAGCTTAGAGACTAACAAAATATATATAGTATTCATGGGCTTTTGTGAGTTGGAGTAGAAATAACAAACCAAGTTATTTGTAATGGGGAAAAAGTACCTGTCAATTGTAGGACCAGTACTAATGAAGCAAAATTGGCTCTGTAAAAATGCAGAGTTAAAGACACGAGAGACTAGCTTTATAATGCAACATCCAGTTGCATTGACCAAAGACATTAACTGAATGGTGCATGATAAAGCCAGTCTCTCCTGCTATTGACTGGCTAGAAATTGCATACACGCAGCTTGTAACATTCTATTATTTCAGTTACTCATCTCCTACCCTCCTGTGTGTTTCATCCATCTATTGTCTTCTCTGTTTGACCGTAAGTTCTTTAGTGCAGAGATTGTCATTTAGTGTATATTTGCACAGTAACTAGACTAGTAAGACTCTGAGTTAAATAGGTTCACAGACATACTGGAACATGGTTGTCTTCTGAATTAAAACAAGGAAAGGGCAAGAATTTTGTAATATTGGTGGAGAAGGCATGAAGGTGAGACTTTCAGCATGGGAACTTAGGAGGATACAGAGACGCAGACAGAAGGCTTTTAAGTGGAAAATGAAACTGCAGATGTATAGACAGCTAGGCTGTGTCTAGACTGGTAAGTTTTTCCGCAAAAGCAATTGCTTTTGCGGAAAAACTTGCCAGCTGTCCACACTGGCCGCTTTGAATTTGCGCAAGAACACTGACGATCTAATGTAAGATTGTCAGTATTCTTCCGCAAATACAATGACTCTCCCATTTGGGGAAAAAACCCTCTTGCGCAAATGCTTTTGCGCAAGAGGGCCAGTGTAGACAGCTGAGAACCGTTTTGTGCAAAAAAGACCCAATGGTGAAAATGGCGATTGGGGCTTTCTTGATTGTCACAGATACTTTTCTGCAAAAAGTGCTTTTGCGCAAAAGTGTGCGTGCCAATCTAGACGCTCTTTTCCACAAATGTTTTTAACGGAAAAACTTTTCCGTTAAAAGCATGTGTGGAAAATCATGCCAGTCTAGACGTAGCCCTAACGTTCACTATCCTGCTTTACAGAGGAACAACAAAAATATAAAGTAGCTGCTCCACTCAATAGTTATATTAGCACTATTCAACATTAGAGCAGCTGGAAAGGGGGATTTTTCTTTCAAGGAAAAGTTGAAGAGTTAAAATTAAAATTATTTTCCATTCCAAATTTGAACAAAATGTCAAAAACGTTTACCAAACATAAAATTCTGGGATGTTTCAAATCAGAAATCTCAAAAGATGTACATCTATTTGAACAAATGCTTCAGCATATCAAAAATCAAATTTTCTATTTAAATTGATACTTCACAGCAATTTTTTTAATTTTAAATATCTTTCAATTTTTTAATTTTAATTCTTTACATGAGAAAAAAATTGTAAAAATGAAATTGATCCTTTTCCATGGAAAATTAAAATTTTGACTTATTTTTTATTCAGAAAACTTTGACCCCCTTTATTAAATATAACAAATCTTCGGTAAGTTTGAAGGTAGACATACCCAAAATATGGGGTCATTTGTAAAATGTGACTATTGTGTTAGTGGCCTGTTTTTCACTCAATACACACACACTATCTTTCCTCTCTCTGTCTACTCCTACACAGCTTCCCTCTTCCGCAAAAGCCTGTGCAAATGAAGCATGGATTATCATATTGCTGTGCTTCATTTGCATAATTAATTAGGAGCCATTTTTGTGCCAAAAAGTGCCGTCTACACAGCGCCTTGTTGTGAAAAATTCTCCTCTTGCGCAAGAGCCATTCTTCGTGAAGAAATGAGGAAGAACCGCTCTTGCGCAAGAGGAGGTTTTTGCACAAGAAGGCACTGTGTAGACGGTGCCTTTTGGAACAAAATCAGTCCTAAATAATTATGCAAAAGAAGCACAATATGCTAAGCCACGTTTCATTTGCATAGGCTTTTGCAGAAGAGGGAAGCTGTGTAGACGTAGCCTCTTGCTCTCTCTTTCTCTCTCAAAGTTAAGTTCCATTCATTCCTTGTGAGTGCTATCAGAAGGCATTCTATCTCTCTTCGCTGCAGATTAGGACATGGAAAGATGTAGTGCTCTACATATTAGTCCATGGAGATGTGTGTCCATGTCAATTCTTTTCACCTATGTCCCCTATTGTTTTCCTGATTTTCCATACTGCTTTCAGTCAAAAGGACACACAAACCTTTGTTGCAATACTTCTGCTTAGCGAAGCAAAGAATAATAAATATGCCATCTCTGTTCAGTAATAAGCCTTACATCCATTTCTATTGTTTCCACGTGCTGTTCTTCAGTATTTCAGACAAGCCGAAAACAGGTCTGTTAAAAGCCATAACGCTCTCAAACCTCTTGACAGCTACCATTCTTCACCGAGACCGTGAACAATTGTAGAGCTGCCAGCATCTGTCTGGAAATAATAGCTGTACATACAGGACCATTTGTAAGACAGATGGCTGAGGCAGGTACCATTTATCTGCCAGCAGCAGTTTCATAACTCCTAGCATCCTTTCATGAGGACAGCCTCGCAGACGTATTAGGCATCACTAATTATCATAACTCGTTAGGTAAATATTAAATGAAAAACCTCCCCTCTTCCTAATTCCCCCTCCTATAAAGCAAACTTTTTATTAGCACAGAGCGAAAGAGAGAGAAAGTGGAGAATGTGTGTGTTATTGTTCAGTGCCAGTTCATTCCATTTTCAGGTGGCACAGTAATAGCTAAGGTTGCTTATGGCTTTTTCTGACACCGCTGTTTTCTTCTCTCCTGGTACCCACCCTGCACAGTTTTCTTATTTCACTATTTGGAGATGTTCCCAGTTACTAAGCATCCAAGGTTCACATCCTATATGATGGCATTAGGACCAAACTGTCATTCTTGAAGAGTGCACTGTGGTATGGCCTTTAGGCAACTCAGTGTCTCAGCAATTCACATTGTATTTAATGATGACAGTTTGTCCCTGCTATCTATACCCTAGAAATGGAGATCTGCTGTTACACACTGTATGAAATGAGTGCACTGTGGTAAGGCAAAGTATAATGGGAGGTTTTCAGAAGCACCCAGTGGAGTCAGGAGCATAAGACTAGATGAAAGAGAGTGGAATTAATGTTCCCAAGCCCCTTTAGGGGCTTGGAGAAATCTCCCCAATAAACATGTTACTGATATTTTTCCTAATGCATCAGCAGAGGCCCATCATATTAATAATAAAAAATCCTTATGTTTATCATGGTTTCTATCCTTTATACCTACCCTACACAGCTCGCTGCTCACCCAAACGGCATGTCTTTGAATACATTGCTACTTTTAGCAGTCTAGTGTTCCACTGTTGCTCTGTTCCTGGAGCTTTTCCCTACAATAGTGAAAGACTTTGGCAGGAGGCAGGAGGTTGGAGGGAAAGACTGCCAGCTCTCTGCTTCTGGAGAGCCCTTCTCTACTATGAGTAAAGTCTGCAGCAGTCAGGGGTGCCACTTGGGTTTTCAAGCTGGGAGTAGAAAGGGACATGTTCTAAAATGTTTACTAAATGTATTCAATAGTGTAAGCTTTGCAGGCTGAAACAGCAATTCTGCAGTCTATGAATAAACAGGAAAACAAAGCAAGTAATTGATGGATATGAGCAGTGGGCTAAGGACAAGCACTAGCATGGGGGGCTGGGACCAAACATAGGAAAGCAAGGGCCAAGTGCCAGAAAGTCTTTGAGGTAGCAGGAGGAGAGGAATGGGTACTAGAGCTGCCTACAGGATTGGAGCCATGAGCCATATTTACACGGGACTGGGGTGAGTAATGGGGCAAGGGGAGGAGGCTGTGACGAGACCAGAGGGGTTGAGATGGGAGGTCTTCTGATCCATGCACAGCTAGAGTGTTTAGATTCGGGGGCGGGGAGCTGGTGTGGCGGCCATGGGGAAAGCAAGAGGTGGAGCTAGGGACTGGGAATCTGGGAGTGGGGTTGAGGACAAGAGATTCTGGCAGGGCGAGGAGAGTGTTTTTCTTTCCCTTGCAGACAGGGAGAGGAGGAGATACTCTGCTCTCCCCTTCACAGTGGCCAGGCTGGGCTCTTCTCTCCAGCTAGATGCCTGGGATTGAGCCAGCCCTGCCCTGCCCCACATCACTTTGGGCATTATTAAAAGTCAGCAGTGGAGTTTGGGCTCCCAGCTGAGACAAAGGCTGCACAGAATTAAAAATAAAACCATAGGCCTGGCAGTGGCAATACCATTTCCCAGGTCACCACTGGCCCCTCTCTGGAACCAGCACCCCTAGAGCCAGCTCTGAGTCAGCATCCCCCTCCTCCAGAGCAGTGTGCAAGGACCTCTGGAAAGGCAGCATTACCCCCATCCCACAGTAGTGGCAGTCTCCACAGGTGCTATTCTCTTTGGTGGGAGAGAGGAAAACTGTAGGCTTGGCAGCATGCTGCATCTGTACTGTAACACCAGCAGCACTAGTAGTGGGGAAAAAAAGCTTGTGTTTTGGGGGGCTGTGACAGGGAATCTGACCCTGCACTCGACCCCGGCACAGGGAAGGGCAGCCAGCCCCCCGGGAGGGGGGGACAAGAGCCGGGAAACCCCCTCCCGCGACCGGGATTGGGAAACGCCATCTGCTGCGGCGCAGAGGTGGCGGAGGGCGGCAGGCAACCCGGTGGGCAGGAGAACCCCAGAGCCAGGGCAGTGAGGCCAGCCAGGTGGAAGCCGGCAATCCCTGCTGGGCGGGGAGTTTAAAAAGCGGCCTACAGAGGCTGGGGGGGGCGAGGGGGGCAGGAGACCGGAAGCACGGGCCGGGGCGGTCGGCCGGCGGGCAGTTCCTCTTCCCCCTGCAGGAGTTGGCGGCACCGAGGCCACAAGAGGATCCGAGTGGGGCCGGAGGCCAAGAACGGGGTGAGAGGCCGACAGGGATGGACGAGCCGTGGCCGGGACGGAGGCCAGAGCCAGCAGCCGCCGAAATCGGGGTGGACAGCAAGCCAGAGGCAAGGCACGGCCACCTGGAGGACTTACCACGCGGGAGGACAAGAGCCGGTGGGCTCGGACTCGGGGTAGGAAGGGACTTCTAGGGGGGGTACAACCCCGCCCCCGGGAGCCTGATGCCAGCCCCCTGAGCGGGAACCGGTGACAGGGGCTTTGTCCCTCGGTATCTCCCCTGCCCCCTGTGATGCTCCTGCATGCAGTTTCCTGCTGTGGGAGCCTTTCCTTGCCATCAGCAAGGACTCTGGCAGATGGGGAGGCAGAAGGGAATAGCAGCTTTTCCTAGCAACCTCCCCACCCCACTAGAGCCTTTGGCTGACACGTGTAGCCACACACCACATTGTGGATGGATCCACAGTGAAAAGTGGGCATGTATCTACACAGGCCCCTATGGCCACCAAAAGTGAGGTGTAGTGTGAACATAACCTCTTAGCCACAGTCTCCCAAAAGCAGGGAGGACATAAGGTGATTCAAAGCGACATAATTCCTGAGGGGGACTTCAAAAGGATATACATTGAGCAATACCACCGGATATTTGTTATTCACTCTGTAACCTGCATTTCAGTTCCCATAGCTTGGGATCTGTTTTATCTTAGTCGAATGAGACAAAAAGAGCTCAAATTGACACTCTGGCCTCTGCTTTAAGATGGTGGCAGTCAGGCCAGGGAGGTGGGAGATGGCATTAGAGATAAAAAAAGTATCATACTAATCAGGGAAGAGAAGTTCTGTGAAGAGCTAGACCCAGCACTGGCATGACTCACGGGTAAGAGCCAGGGACACAGAAGGCAGGAAAACAGCAAAAAATAATTGAAAAAGAATTTGAGCTCTGTCACAGCCTGACTCTTGTAGGGAAGAGAATCCTGCAGTTAAGGGAAGAAGCTCTGATAAGTGAAAATAGTCTAATTCTTGGTGGTGCTCTGCAGCAAATAAGTCATTGGAATAAGACCACCCGCAATAATGCAGAGAATCTACAAAGTGAAAAAGGAGCAACTCTGGAAGAGACATTGATTACATCAATCAGATCTAGTGAATAGCACAGAAATGTATTTTCAGGTGTTTTTTTCCACAATCAGACTTAACTCAACCGCACTGTGCTGTTTGAATGTTTAAGTCCTATATACAGTGTTGCTGATTTACTGATGCTATGGAAGAGGTGATTTTCATCTTTCTGACTATTGCACAGTTAAATTCTTATCCTGAGCTGTATTAATACTTTTTTGTGTGTAACGGGGGAGGGGATCAGTGAATTCCTTCATTTTCATTTTTAGGTAGGAGGCCTGGGGTGGCAAATGCTTTTCCTAACAGTGTGAAAAGATAAACTTAAAAAATAACAAATAGTCTGGTAGCACTTTATAGACTAACAAAACATGTAGATGGTATCATGAGCTTTTGTAGGCACAGCCCACTTCTTCAGGTGAAAATTGACCAGCTGTATTGGCCTTTCACCAAAATGTGTAATACGCATGGCTTCTGGACGCTCCCTACATAAGACCTGTGTAGTTAAATGCTGTTGCAGCCTTGAAATACTACCTGTTCTGTTGAGGTTTTCCTGCCCTGCTTAATAAATTCTGTTGACTAATGCTGACTGTTTTCTTCTTAAAACATCTCTCCCTATCTGCAGGTCAGGTTGAATATTATGGCTCCAAGACTACAGCTAGAAAAGTGACTTTGTAACCATGACAATCAGAAAGCCAGGGGATCTTGGAACCTCCTCAAACTACATAGTTTCAAACAACTTAAGTAAAGCTGAGCTGGAAAGGAATTGGGAATGGTTGCAATAAAGTATTTATTTTTAAAAAAATACAAAGGATTTGGAAAGGAAGAGGGCAGCTCTACACTACAAAATTAAGTTGTTTTGTGTTGATCTACAACCACTACAGCAATTAAATCTGCTCTTGATGTCTGTATTATGCTCCTTCTGTAGTGCGTGCCCTCAACAGGAACGCTTCCACCAATTTTTGTGGGACACTCCCAGAGGCTCTGGTTGTCAGCTCTGGGCAGGGCTCTAGCTATCAAAGGCAGCAAGAGGCTAAGCAACGCAGTGTATACATAGACCCTGCATCAACCTAATCGCACTGACCTTAAGCTTTACACCTCTCATGGAAATTGAGTTATTAGGCTGGCATAACATGAGTTACATCTGTGGGAGGAACTTTGTAGTATAGATGCTTACATAGGCTGACATAACCTGCCTTATGTCAACCTAACAATCTAGGATAGACCAGACTTGAGTAGCTGGAACTCCATGAGTGGAGACAATGTGAATTCCCTGGAAGGGAATGAGGAAGCCAGGTTGACCTGAATGAATTGGAATCCCAAGACGATTCTTACACTTTGTCTAAAACTGTTGACGTAGCATCACTGTGACCTCTTGCTGCTTGTGTATTTTAAAACAGAATTGTTCTTTAAGATGTTTTTATATGGGAGTCTCACAGCTTTGATCTTTAATCCACACAGAAACAGCGGAAATGTTGGTTGGTCTTAACACTTCCCTCATAAACACAGAGGATCGCAATGTAGTCCTCATGGAATTCTCCAGCAACTGAAACTTCCCCTACAGCACTGCCAAAGACATTTTTTCCTTGGGATAACCCTGCCTGTCCAAACTCAGGTTTCAGTGGTAGCCATGTTAGTCTGTTTCAGCTAAAATGAGGAGTCTGTGGCACCTTAAAGCAATGGTTAGTCTTTAAAGTACCACCAGACTCCTTATAGTTTTGGTCTAAAATTAGTTAGGAAAGGAAAGTGTTACTTGCATCTGGGCCACTGAAACCTTGGTTCTCTGAGTTGTCACTTTTGGGCGCTGCTCATACTGTTCAGTATACATTTTGCTAGGAGACCTTGTCGTTGTACAGATTATTAGCTTGTTATATGAGAACTGATGCTGACAATATCGCTCAATGTCATTCATTTGTATGGGTACTTCCAAAGTGTATTTTGTAGAGTCTCTCTCCTTTCTTACTTAGTGCTTTTCATATTTCATTAATAGCAATTAATCTTCTTCACCCACAGTTAGCAATTTGGAAATATTTTTGAGTGATCAGGTTGGCTGATTCATTTTGACTATCATTTTGCCACAGCTTAGTGGGGGCATAGGTCAAAAAAAGTTGGCCTACCCCAGAGGAAATTGGAAGAAATGCCTCCTACTAGGCCCACTTAGGGTGTGTCTAGACTACATGCCTCCTTCGACGGAGGCATGTAGATTAGCCAGATCGGAAGAGGGAAATGAAGCCGCGATTAAAATAATCGCGGCTTCATTTAAATTTAAATGGCTGCCCCGATCTGCCGATCAGCTGTTTGTCGGCAGATCGGGGGAGTCTGGACGCGATGCCCCGACAAAGAAGCCTTTCTTCATCGACACAGGTAAACCTGGAGGCTTACCTGTGTCGATGAAGAAAGGCTTCTTTGTCGGGGCATCGCGTCCAGACTCCCCCGATCTGCCGACAAACAGCTGATCGGCAGATCGGGGCAGCCATTTAAATTTAAATGAAGCCGCGATTATTTTAATCGCGGCTTCATTTCCCTCTTCCGATCTGGCTAATCTACATGCCTCTGTCGAAGGAGGCATGTAGTCTAGACACACCCCTAGAGGGTTCAGCACATATCCCAGTGTGGCTAACCAACTCCACCGGTTGTTTCCAACTGTTACATTTCTGGTCTCATTGTGGTACAGCATACATTTTCTGGCATGTCAGTTCTTTTAATGGAGCATGATTAGCAACACAGTTTGTATATGTGAACTGTGACAGTAAGATCAGGTGGCTATTTAGTTTGTGCAGTTTTACTTTAAGGCAAAAATCCCATCCCCAACATCTATTCTAAGTATCTGGGTGGGGTGCTGGGAGATCTGCTGAGGAAAAGTCACCTCGAAAATCATGGAGAAGGCATTATCCTATCAACCAGTTAACTGAGGCTCTGTGATGTAGTGGACCTGCCAGCACCACTACAGTTCTTTAACCCAGTCCCTGACCCCTGCCAGATACCCCTGGGAACAGCACCTCAGTGCTCTCTTACCCACGCCTTGCCCATTCCTTGTGTAAAAGGCAGGTCCTTTGGCTGCAAAGAAAAGTTTGGCCAACTTTCCTTAGTTTAATGCCCTTCATAAGTCTTGGACACTGTTTATTGTAGAGCACCAGTTAATGGCTTTTAATAGCTTTGAAAGTGATTATCAGGGTATGAGCCAAGGAAGAATAATGAGTAGATTTGAACTATTCACAAGGGTTTACTTGGAAAAAGGAGGTAGTGGCTCAATAAACACCTCTCATCAGAAGCAGTTCATTAAACTATCAAACTACACTGTAAGAACTATAACTAACAGATCACCAATAATGAAAATGTGCTTGTATGTCCCTGGCATGCCAAGAAATCAGTATTTTTCCTATCACCCACAGAAGAAGTCATGCTCTTGCATTAGAATGTTACCCAAGCCAGGCTGCTTGTGTGCTATCAAATTAAAGTCAGAAGAATCTTTACCTCTTCTGTACCTGGATTTTGATGCCAGCTTGTAAAACTTAGCAATATCTGGTAGCAACGCAACTGTACTGTACGGTTTGGACTGGTCAGGTATTTAGGGGTGTAGCATCCTGGCACTTCTATCACACTGCTACCTTGTTCTCCAGAATTTAAGCTTTCATTTCCAAAAGAGTTGGGCTTTCAGGTGGTAGAACGTAGCCCTACCTTTCAAAACAACGTAGCCCTACCTTTCAAACTTAGAGATCCAGTGACTAGCCTACTCTTGAATCATGGGATCACTCTGAAGATTACTATTCTAACATCAGACTTCTAGCAATTAATTATGTGTATTACTCCCTTTGGTCAGCACTGTGCAAATATGGAACAAAGAAGATACCTCCTCCTCCTAGAAAGCTTACACTCTAACCATAAAATGAGAGAGGAGGGGGAGTACTAGGGAACATTGAGTCAACTATGGGTGTAATGACAGCTTACCAACTGTCTCGACATTATCAAATGTTTTAATCCTGTCTTATTTTGTCCAGCTCCTTATGTACCTCAGTGTGACAGTGAAAACCATTTATGGATAATTTTGTTGTTGAAAAGAATAAGAACCCAAGTTAAAAATGCTTGTAATTGTATCTTAAACGTTAAAGACTAATGCTATCCAAAGAAACAATCTCTTCTGTAATGAACAAACTATACCACTGTTGTCATGCCTCACAGCCACCTCAGAAGCATGTATTGTATAGAAACAAATACATAGGTTTACGTATTCCTCCATTCTATAGATCTTTTGATCAATCAGTGGTTAAAAAAAATCACTTTTTGACCACAAATACATTCTGAGGTGAAAGGACTGCGAGCCAAGAATGTCCCTGACAATGGTTCATATCTGTTTCTCCTTCTGTTTAGGCTCTATGGATCATACAACTAATTTTGCCATGGCACAACCATTGCCATACAATTTGACTGGCTGTGTATCATTTAAAAGACTCAGATTATTGTCTCTAGAAAGAACAGGAAGAAACAAAACAAGTTTTCAGTCACTTTTTGTATCAGTCATTACTATCAAATAACAAGAGATTTGACTGGTAATACAAGGGAACCTCTGTACTCTGGTTTTCCCTAACTTGGGAACATTTGTCATATGGACCTGGCAAGCGGAGGAGGAAGTGACTCTGTGCACTGCCGATCCTCCTGCATCCCAGCTAGAGGAACTGCAGTGAAGCGACACACTGCTCCTGCGGATTTTCCCTGATTCAGTGTCTGGGGTTGGAACCAGGGTGCACAGAGCAACGTTTGCACCCAAGAGCGGGGTACGGGTAAGTTCCCCACCTCCTTCCCCCTCATGCCCAGACCCTGCACCATCCTCCCTGGTCTGGGGAATTCTTTAATCTGGCATGCCCTGTTTCCCAAGCTTGTTAGATTAAAGAGGTTTAAGTGTGTTAGGATTCTAGAATTATGAGTAGACCAATGAATTTAAGTTCCCGTGACAGTAGAAGGAGGGAGGGGAGGGACTTACATGAGACAATATTTTCTTCTTACATGAGACAATACTGGTGTATTGATTCAATCATCTTCTATAACTTTTTCAGTTATCAGAAATAAAACCTTTAGCTGTTAATTCTTTCATCAGCAAAAGTCTGCACAGCAATGTCAATTCATGTTCAGAAAGAGATAAAGGAATCCCTTGGAAATCATCTTAATTCTGACCAAACAGAAAACCTGAATCCTCTGTTAATTAGATTTAAGCTTTTAATATCTGGGGAGTTGCTGTATAGCAATATTTCTTCAGCCTAGGCGGGTAAGTCATGGAATTCTATTTCACTCTTGCTCAAATAGTTGGTGTACTTTGCATATTTTAGACATGCCAGATAGCAAACAAAGACAAAATCAAAATTGTAGCTTCTGATACCACCAAATTTTCTGGCAGGAGCGGTGATTGGAAATCCAAACCATGATCTAGGTCTGGGCTGGCAAATATATATATATATATATATATATATATATATATATATATATATATATATATTATCCTTAACCAAAATCTTAAATCCAAGGAGCTCTTAACATATATCTCTAAATCTCAATTGTGTGTCTTACACCTATCTCTTGTTATGTAATACTCACCATGGAAGGATATTACATCTTCCTTAAGTAAATTCTCACTTGTCCATGGGGACAAAAACCCACCACTTGAAAAGTCTTGTTGCAAAGGAACATTAAAACAAAATTCAGAAAGGGGGACATGGGGATTCATAATTTAACCTCCTTCATCCACAGTTACTAAGTTTTCATTGGTAAGTACATGTTGTGGTTTAATTGAAGGGCATCCACAAGTAATAGGATGGGAGCCATTGGACTATCTCTTCTACATTTGAAAGTTGCTTAGTAGTTGTTACGAGTCAGATACACATATAGAATAGGATATTTCAGGGTGCATAATTTTAGTAAATTTATAGCTGTCGTATTGTTTTACATTATAATGTATTTTGATGGTAGAGTTTATACCACATTCGAATTATCAGTTTCAGGGGACAGTCCATCTTCCTTCTGAAGGCCATTTTAAGACATAAGTTTTGTAAAATAGTTTTCAAGGCTCATGGAAGTGGTGGAATCTCTTTCCCGGGAGGTACGGTATTTAAAATTAGATGAGATAAAGTACTAGAAAAAACACCATATGGAAACATTCTGGGTTGATCAGGATTAACAAGATAACTTAATTAGGCCTGTTCTGTCTTTAATGTATATAATAAACCCCCTCAATTTCCATCAGGTTTTGAGTTATGTTTCAAGAGCAGACTGAGAGTGGATGACATCTGCATACCAAGCAACACACACAGTCAAAATAATATATCACTTACAACAACATGCTGACAAACTAGACCTATGAAATTTCAGTCTAAAGGGCTTGTCTACATGTAGAGAGCTGCAGCTGTAGGGTACGTCTACACAGCAACATTATTTTGAAATAACTAGTACTATTCCAAAATAACAACCCGTGTCTACACAGCAGGCAGTTATTTCGAAATAGTGTCAAAATACTGTCAAGTTGGAGGACTTCTTACTCCAATTCCTGCAGCCCTTATAATATGAGGAGTAAGGGAAGTCTGAGGAAGAGTGCTCTATTTTGAAATAAGTGCTTTGTAGGCACTCCCTATTTCAAAATAAGCTATTTTGAAATAACATACGCAATTGATGTAGCTCAATCTGCATAGCCTATTTCAAGTTCAGCCCTGCAGTGTAGATACATCCATACTGATGAAGTTGCACCATTGCAGTGTACCTGCTGAAGACACTGAATGCTGTCAGGCGAAAGCTCTCCTGTCAACTTAATAAAACCACCTCAGCCAAAGGTAGAAACTATGTTGGCATTGGAAGCTTTCCAGCTGACATAGTAGTGTGTACACTGGCTCTTACATCAATTTAACTTGTTGTGTGGGGGGTGGTTTATTCACATCCCTGAGAGAGGTAAGTTTTGCTGACGTAAACTGTAGTGTAGACATAAACCTTTTCTTCAGGTTTGGATGCTCCCATAGTTATTTTATCCACATATTGTATAAGGCTTCTCTGCAGTTTAACCATGCTCATGGTTCATTCTTTCAATACTCATTTGTGCTCTTCTGAGAGCACCAATCTCATTTACACCTAATTGTATTTAAAAGTTGCCTGCACCAGTCAGTAAAATCCACTTAACACCTTCAGCAGAATTTTCCATCAGCTGATGTAATTTTCAGGTTGAAAACTGCTAAATTGTTACCAAGGCTGCTACAACCCTTTTGAGAAGCAGGGCTAGCATAGGGCTTTGTTAACAAGAGGCTTTTGTAGAATTAAATGATGCAACTTTCTCAGGGGTATTGTTGGTGGGTTGTCTATCCATTTGTGAGTTCTAGACATCCCCACTTTAAAGAAGTATTTTTTTCTCTGTACTATTACTTGATGTCAATTTAAGGTCTCACTTTGTACTTGCTGTAGTTTTTCTTGACTGATGCCTCTTTCAGAGAGAATAACATCTCAGTACTCAATATAATGCAGTGTTTTAATGCACACTTTAACTATGAAGTGTGCATTAAAACACTGAATTATATTGAATACAGTATGAAGTGTGTATGTTATGCTAAATTATGGAAGGAAGTGGGAACTTGGCCCAGAGGTTTCCCACATCCTGGGTGAATGTCTATCCACTGAATAAACTAAAGGCTATGATAGGAGAGGTTTTCCTCTTCCACTTCAGTCATTTTGTTTCAGATCGCAGCGTGTGATTTACTTGGCTGAATGCCTATTTATTATTATGTATTATTTCCCCTCATTTGTGGATATTTAACAGAAGTAGGGCCTCTTTCTGACAGAGGGGCAGGGCTTAACTCATATACCTGCTGTTGTTGACATTTCCCATGGAGTAGCTTAAATGGCTTCTCATCTCACATGCTGGCTTTGAGGATTTCTGTCTAAGGCCGTGGTCACCAACCAGTAGATCGTGAGCTACCGGTAGATCTCGGGCTCTAAGAGTAGCTCTTGAGCCCTCTCTGAACTGCGCACCTGCGCAGTACATTTACATTAGATTTCCTCATGTAATGTAGGCGGGGCTTCAAGGAAGGGGCGGGGCAGTAGATCTTCGCCTGTTCTGAGACTTAAAAAGTGATCTTGGGAGTAAAAAGGTTGGAGACCACTGGTCTAAGGCATGCCCTCCTTCAGTCAGCATATACAAAGTCTAGATACATACCTGAAGTCTTTGTGAGTCACAGCATTCTTGAAATTTTTCTGAATTTTAGGTGCCACGATACTCAGTATTCAAACATTTTGGATCACACCTATACCATAGTAGGATTTTCAAAAGCACTGTAACAGGGTGATCTGTCCCCTGAAGGATGGCAGGACTTAGGGACCAGCCCACCACCAATCTTATGGTGTGGGCCTTTGAGATTTTGAAAGGTTCCCTCTAAATTTCCATATGCAGATACAGATGTGCACTACCAATAGAAACACGCTGCTGGTTGTGGGTACTCTGCTAATCATTGGGTTGTATTTGACTCTCTGCAGGGCTTTCCAACTGCTCAGCTTACAGGGAACACTGCTGTGATATATGGTGTTTGTGTGTATATATATATATATATACACACACACACACACACACACCAATACCTAGAGAGCGAAAAAGTGATCCTGGGAGTAAATCCTGTCACTGTTACTTTTAGGGCCTGGGACCAGAAGCTTTGCAGAATGGGTGGGGCAAGGCTCTCCTCTGTCCTAGCCAAGTGGAATGAGCTTTAGGGAGAGAACCATTATATATGCTACTTACTTTCTCATGGTGGGGGAGATAGCACTATGAAGGGAAGTACTGTCAGGCAATTTTTCCTAGTTAGAAGGTGAAAGGACTGCTTGAGGAAACGGACAAGCTGCAGAAGAATTCAGCTGAAGCTCAAAACTGGCCTAAATTATAACCCAGCTCCCAGGAGCGGGGCTATGGACTCCTGGTTTCAGAGAATGAATGATTTTTAGTAGGGAAACCCAAGTCTGAGAGGGAGAGCTAGAGGAGAGACTAAAGCCAGCTCTACATTATGCCAGAAATTCAACTTAATGTAAGCGGGGGAATGATCCCGCTATTGTGGGGAACTTTCCTGGCTTCTATACCACCCCGGTGAAATGAACCAGCGAAAGGATCTGAGTCCCCGCTCCCACTTCCTTTACCCCACGGCTCCCTGATCCTGAGGGCTCCCCCTCCACTCCCTTGAGTAGCAGAGCCCTTGAAACCCCAACAAGGCTGGGCCCAGGTTTCCTGGGGCTTAATCCCTGACCTTGTAGTCACTAGGGGCAGGAGTTAGGGTGTCCCCACTCCGAGGTCTCTCTTTACACTGCAGGCCTTCTTGGCCCAGTGATCACTTCATAAGGTTCAAAGCAAATACAATTTATTAAACAACAACTGATTAAAGAGAAAAGAATAAGACAAAATGAGAATGGTTAAATGAGAACACACAGCTCTGCTCTGTAGCACAGGGACATCAAAACAGCAGTCTGCAGAGTGTAAGGACAGTCCACAGTCTCTTTCTTAGAGGCCCTGGATATGCTGCAGGGGGGCTACAGGCTGGACACGCTAGTTCTGGTAGTGACCACACAGTCTCAAGCTCGAAGTGGCCAGACCCCTCTCCCAGTCCAGAGCCTTTCCCCACACTTTGCTGGTCCCAGGTGCTCACCACATCCAGCTGCAGGCTGTGCTGCTTGGCCAGTTCCAGCTCCTTGTGTTGCTTCTCTGTTCCTTTTGGCTCTCTGAGCACTGCCAGTCTGCTGCTCAACACAGGGTCTGCACTCCTTGCGTTGTGTATGCCTGGCTCTGCTGCTGCAAAAACTGCCCCTCGGCACAGCTTGCTCCTCTTAGCAGTCTCTCAGCTCTCTGTTCCTTTGGCAGGACTTCTTCTGCACACAGCTTGCACTGCTCTCTCAGCTCTCTCCTTGCTCAGAGAGACCCAGAACAATCCCTGCTCACAGGGAGGACGGGGCCTGGCCTCTCACTGTCCTCACTGGCCTGTCCAACCTGTCAATCAGGCTGAGCTGGAGTGTTGGCTGCTTTCCATTGTCTCTGGGGTCAGTCAGTCTCATGAACTCTTCCCCTTCAGATACTGCGAGCTGGCAAACCAAAAACTCCCACAGAGTTTTAGTAAGGGGTAACAGTCCTCTTACATTAAGATACACAACTCCAGCTATGAGAATTACGCTGAGTCCAACTACAGATCTTAAACTGAATTTCTGGGGCAGCCCCACTGTAGGTTGTCAATGGAAAATCTCTCTCATCAACTTCCCTTACTCCTTGCAATTCCATTGAATACTGGGATCAACAGGGGCTCGCTCAGGATTTGGTTTATTGGGTCCTTACTAGACCTGCTAAAATGAATTCCTGAAGGTTGATCTCTGTAGCATCAATCTCCAGGTAAGTACGGACAAGTCCTCAGTGACTTCAGAAGGCAACCTCTGGGGAAAAAACCTCCCACAGCTCTTATATGGACCCAGAATGAGTGTGAACATAAGCAACTAAAGAACTGAGTTATTGTGTAGAAAAGGTTAATAAACCAGACTCCGCAAAGGGACTGTATGTTTTGTGCTATTATGGTTTGGATAATTGAAAGACACCAACTAGATGCTGACGGCAATACATCTGCAGAGCTTCTAGGGGCCTCAATGGGTGAATGTCCAAGGGTTGTGCCCCATTACAACCATCCAGGCATCTAGGTCTCATTGAAATTAGTGAGAGTTAGGCCTTGCTACACTGACTACAGCACTATCTATATACCTCTGAAAAGCTGGGCCGGGGCCCAGTGACCAAGCCTCAAACCTACTCTAGAAATAGATGGTTTAAATCACTGCTTGTGAAGGTGAATTTCCCAGAGTCTGTTGTAGGGTAACTATACTATTTTATCTTCCTCTTTTGAAAGAGGAGGTATGTGTAAGTGTAGTGATCAATTTCTCTTCTTTTTGGTAATTGCTATTTTGCAACAGTTTGCTATGCACAATTTCATTTTGTTTTTCTGGTACCCTTATTCTTAAGGTTTTTAAAAGGCAAAATAAGTTCTTGAAATCAAATGGAGGGGAATACAGGGTACTGCTTGCATTACCACTGAGAAAAAATCATTGTTTTACCCAGCTATCACAACCATATCATATCTTGAGACTAAGAGAAAGCTGTGAGGCAATTGTTGGAAACAGTTCTTAATGGCAAATGCTGTGTCTCACACCTAGTTTAATGTGCAATCATGTCTTTAATCAGTTACATGAAGTGTGAGATAAGTAGCTTAGAAACACCTATTCCATGCTATCACTTATATGCCTCCACCATTCCAAGATCCTGCATGATTCAAACTAGACTGCACCATTGACAAGGAGGAATGTACAGAAGACCATTGGGAGGGATTCTGCCTCAGCTATGGCTCATCGTATGTCACATCAGAAGTGTATATGAGCTGCAAACAGTATGAAAGGTGTCTGGAGGAGAAGCAGATGCTAGACTATGGAGCACTTCACAGGCAGACTTGGGAGATTCCTGGCCACTGTAATTTAATGTTGAGGGCTAGTTTGGCCCATAGAGCAGGCATGTTCACTGTCAGCCACTGGGCTATAACTTGTTCTGCAGACTCACTACTGACACTGCAGCACAAAACCTCAGCATTAGTCTCCTCACTACTACATCTTCTCAAGGTTAGTGTTAAATGGGGTATTTAAACACAATACTCCCATTAAGTTCCATAGGAGTTTGACCAAGAGACTGTTCAGTGTCTCCCTCAAAACAAGAATTTGAAGAAGCTCAGACACTTAAACACAAGGCTTGATCTTAAAAGGTGTTGAGAACCTACCACTTGCATCAAGCACTACTGGTTTTCAACACTCTTCATAAATGGGCCCAACAAAAGACAGTCTGCTGCTTTTGTCTAATTTATTCATGCCTTCGCTTCATGTTTTGCTTTTAAATCTGAAGATAGAATAATGACCCTTCAAGAGCAAGCAATTGGCTGGGAGGCCATCATTCCTTTACAGAAGCAGTATCTTTTTTTCATGATAGAAACATTTGGGTGTTCAATTAATGAAGTTTGCCTCTGCATCTGTAGCTGATTAATGGTGTTAGATGGGGATTATTTCAAGAAGCTTGTTAAGCCAATAATGACTGTTGAGGCTCATTGCCTGATGGGACTTTGCAGACTCCATCTTACTTCACTTTGTGAGTAGGCAGCTGAGGTTCCAGTCACGTGACAGAAAAATCACCCTTTTTTTGGTAGGCTGTTGTATGGAGAGCTAGAATGATTTTGTGCTTAAGGTGCTAGACTGAGACTCAGAAGATCTGGGTTCAGTTGCTGACTCTACTATAGCCTTCTAGTGTGACTTTGGACAGTACCTCTGCTTTAAAGAAGGGATTATAATATACTTATCTCGTGGTCTTTGCCTGTGCTGTTTATTTAGTATTGGCAGGGCAGGGACTGTCTCTTATAATGGGTATGTATTTCATTTCCAGTTGATTTTGCAAACTGCTAACCTTTTGTCACCTCCTGGAACTCATCCTTCCCTGCCCGTTTGCTGCTTCTCACCTTTGAAGTTCTCTTGTACTAAATCTTAGCTTCCTTTACTCTGAGTGATGCTCATTATAGTCAGATTCTCTGTTCTGTAAATAATGTGGAAGGGAAATGAAAAATTTTAGTTAAAACTCAGGACACAAAGTAGGCTGACAAGCCTTCAAAGGATCTAGGATTTTGTATTTAAAATTATTTTAGTCAAGAGAAATCTTTTGGCAAAATAACTTCACTTCCCTAAAGACTCATCATCTCTGAACATTGCTATTGGCTTGAGTCTAAATAATTTCCCTTAGTTTAAGATTGTTCACTTCAGCCAAATGCCCACTTGTTAGATATATCATTGAGAGTGAGGGACTCGCTCTTGTTTTCAGCTGTCCACTTTGATTTCAGCTCCCTGCTGTGGTTGTACAGCAAAACATTAATGATCTGCTGACTAATATATCTAAACTCCTGAGGGTCATGGGCAGTAAAATGTATCTAGTAAACCATCTGTTCCGTTCTGCAGGATTAAGCTGGAGATATTGTAAGTTCATAAGTCAATACACTTCAAGATGGGGTAGAAATCCTGCACTGCACAAGGATGGGAGAAATTGTGTTATTTTTCCCTATGGTAGTGCCTCTGCTTTATAAATAGTCTGCATGGTTTAAAAAAGAGATATCCTTAACATGCTGCCCAAATACTAATCATTTTTGTGAGTTGCTTACAGAAATGTTTCAACTCTGTAAATGCCACGGAAATATGCTATTAATAAGAGAAATATAGCGCCTTCGTGTGAGACAAATGAAAAAATATTTATGTTGAGAGAGATATACTAAAGAGGGCAGAGGAAATAATGCTAAATATGTAAAACTGTATTTGTGTTCTACTTTTCGCCTGGATTAGATCATGTGTCTTGCTTTGTTCAGCAGCACTGTTTTATGATATTGGTGTTTTTATTCATGCTATAATAGTAATGATGGGTATGTCTACACTGCAAGTGTATTTTGGAAAAAGCTATTCTGGAAGATATCTTCTGGAATAGTTTATTTCAAAATAGAGTGTCCACGCTACAGGGAAGCCTCAAAATTAGTCTGAGGCAACCTCCCCTAATGTGAATATGCTATTTTGATTTAGAGTCCCAAGAGCACTGGGAAGGAATAAGTTTAGAGTGGCCTTGGTGAGGAGCTGTCTTGACATACTAGCTGTGGAGCATTCACACACACCCTCTTCCGAAAGAGCTTTTTCAGAAGAGGCATTATTCCTCATGGAATGAGGTTTACCAACGTTGGAAAAAGCCCTCCATTATTTCAATTTTCTTTTGAAATAATGCAATTGCTGTGTGGACGCTAGTATTGTTTTTCCAGAATAATGGCCGTTATTCCAGAAAAACGGTCCAGTGTAGATGCACCCATATAGACTATAGGTATCAAAATTAGCAGGAGTTAATGCACTATTGAATTTAGGAGCCAAATGTTGCAAATGAAATCATAATACATAGTACATTTACAAATGTTTATGCAGAATCATGTACCATTAGATTCCCTAACAAATGGAAAGAATACCTTAATGTTTTCTGGTGTTTCTGCCTTCGGCACTTACATTCAACAATCCCAGTTATTTTCTTAGGATCATTTCCATTTATTATAGTATGTACTTAATTACTTTTTAATTACTGCAGCATTTTTTCTTGGTGTATTAGGCATATCAAAATTAATCATCTTCACGTACCTTCACTTTCTACCCGCCATGTCTGTATATCCCATAATCTTTATATTGTGCTGGATTGAAAAACAACTTTCAGTAATATTACAGTCTCTTTCAAATATTACCATACATCAAGGTGAACAGTTTTTAATGTCAGGATAGCCTTTGGGAAGAAGGTGGAAAAAAATTGGCAACTACTAGAACAGGTGTGAGGGGGTAAAAATATTGTTGTTGTATTTTAGCTTTTTCTTGGATCCTTTTGTATCAGTCAAAACATGGCTCTCCAAATACCCTTATTTATTATAATCATTCCATCAAATTCTTGAAGAAGGAAGCTAGGTAGAGCCATGAATTAGTCTTTCCTCTCTAGACATGCCCTTTTTGTTTTAAAGTAGATGTACATATGTAGTTTATCACTGTTGCAAGGTACATTTCCTCTTGCTGTCAGGACAAATAACTGAAAAAATATGTTTTCTTTAAGTCCTGAGACCAGGATGTGAGTGTTCAAAACTGGTGGAATTTTAATGGCATGGTCTGTAATTAATCCTAAATTAACTGCAGAAATTGTAAAACAAGGCCACTAATGCTCGTGATTATTGGGAATGCAGAAAAGCAGACTGTTTAACTTAGTTCAAAGGAGAGACACTGTCATTGTAAAGAATCTTGGATGGACAGACTCTGTGAAGTCAAGTGGGGGAAAGGGCAGAGCTCTGAACTAGCATGCTACTTGACCTCTAGGTGTGAGCTATAAACTGGTTCAACCTGTTTCCCTCCCCTCACCCTTCTAAGGATAGAACTAAAACAGACTCCATAAGGTGTCTCTTGATTAATGTTATTCCAGTGGATGCTGGAATCTTTTGGCTGGACTGTAGTGCAGGCCAAGAGCTGAAATCACTGAGAAACCGATATCACAGAGAAATGAAATCACTAGGTTGGGCCCAGAGCCAAACCTATTACATGGCTGGCAGGTAGAAGAGAGCGGCTGGCAGGAGCAGTAGGAGGCAGCCAGAGGGGCAGCTGGTAGGATAGAGTGGTGAGAGTGGCCACAGGCAGCCAGCAACATGGCACCAGATAGCAGTGAGCAGGTGGATGGTGAGTGACTAGCGGAGTGGGTGAGATGCTTCCTACCCGCCCCGTCCCAGAATGAGAGGTGAACTCTGCAGATCACCTCTGACTTCTGGTCTGCTCTGACCAAGCGCAGTGACTGAGAGTGGGGTATAGAGAAGGGTTGGGCATGTGAATGGGACACTTACATAGCTGGACTTGTGAGCCTGAGAGATAAAGGACATTGCTCAATCCATTTGAGCTGGGATGTTTACTCGTGGTTTGGTTATGAACTCTGGTTGTGGTGGTTTCCCAAATTAATGCTAAGCTACTTTTCTTACCCTTTCATTAAAAATTTCTTTTCTATGCTCAAACTGGGGAAGCATGACCTCCCAGAGGCACCCAGGGGAATGTGTGAATTTCCCAGGTTACTGGCTGGGTGCTCAAGCCAGTTCTGTGTTGGATGGATAGAGAGGAACCCCTAGATCAACTGTTCCCAACCTTTTCCAGATGGTTGAGAGAGACTTGGTGACCCAAGGCAATTCAGAAACGGGGAGGAAGGAGGGCAGAGCCACCTGGGTAGACACTTGGCAACCCTTTTGAAATGTAATGGCGACCCATATTTGGGTCCTGACCCATAGGTTGGGAAACCATGCCCTAGATAATGAACTTGGCCCTGGGCTGCTGTCAGTGCTAGCTGACAGAAGGGTTACATTTATACAGAAACAATCACTGGACCTCACAGTATTTTTAGGCACTGTCACTTTTGTCTACAAGTAATAATTTACTCATGCAAAATTTAGTGTACATACTTAGTTCTTGCTTAGTTACAAAACCATTTGGTATCTGTAATTTCTATCCTTTTCATGGACAAGATGAACATGTGCAAAATTCCATTCCAAGTTTTAGCAATACAGAAGCTATCCTTTGACATTCTAGCTAATTACATTCTTAAAAAAAATGTGATTGGAAAGCAAAATGCTTGGGAGGGATGTGGATGTGAAAAACAGCCTGTGAACATTTCTGAAAAATTTTCTCCTCCATCTCTCCTTCTGTGTGTCCTAGGAGCAGCCAAAGATGAAAGAATGCAAATTAGATAAGAGAAAACAAATCCTGTCAGCAAATAAATACATTCTGGGTTACATTTATATTTGTATTCTACACGTATTTCTTTAGAATGCAGACAATAATGGCTTTGTCTACTAACTTCATGATCCATATCAAACATGAATTGCATCACATACTAGTGTGATATTACACTATCCTTGAATACTCCACTGCTGCTTGGAAGAAGATCTATGGCATATGTTACCAGGATTGGTGACTGAGTACACATTTGCTGTATTTGGTGCTACAGGTTACACTTCCCTAAACCAGAATTCTCTACTCTGGCAACATTGAATCACAAAGGTTCCCCGGTGCCCGGGAGTCAGGCAGCAGAAGAGCCAACAGCTCGGAGCTGATAGCTTGATGGGACTGGCAGCAGAGCTGGGGTCCTGGCTGAGGCTGGAAGCAAAGCTGGCAATGGGCTGGGGGGCCAGTGGTGAGAGGGGTCCCTTTTGGGGGACCAGTCAGGTTCTGAGGATGTTAGATCAGGGAGGTCAAACCTGTAGTTGGTGAGTGTAAGTAGAATAGTAAGATCTTTTTCCTCATTTGTTTCAACCATTCCAGTCTAACCTACTGTCCTATGTGTGTTCACTGTCTTAAATCTATATCATTATTCTGTTGTGTGAAAAAGTAACCATTAATTGTAAATATGATTATTAGGCTGAAGATATCTGGAAGTTGATGAACAGTATATTCAAGAATAGTAATGAGTGCTTTGCTGGAAAACTCCTGTTCTGGTACTGATTATATCTAGAGTTGCAGAACAGAAATTGTGCCATTATATACTTTGAAATATGCTATTAGGAACATAATTGCACTGAAATTTGCATAAAAGACAAAATGCACAATTCACGATGGCTTCTTCCTTACTATTTTTTCTACTGTGAATTCAAGGGCTTGACAATAAATGTCCCTGAGAATTAGATGTCCTCATCAATCATCAAAGCTAAATATCAGGAGAAATACCACTGCTGTGCCTTTGTATAGTTTAATCAGTGCATATGCTAATTAAGAGGGGATTTTTTTCCCCAGCATTTTAATTGTAATGGTAACTAAAATTGATGTAAGGCCAACATACAATTATCATCCTAGTTATCAAAGTTAATTAGCCCTAATTAAAAAAAATCTCCATAGCTACACTGTGTTGCACTGAACCTCAGACATGTTATTCAAAACAAAACTTTGAATCCAATTCATTTATAACCTGTAATAACTAGGAAGTCTATTTCCTAGTACCGTGGTTTTCAACTTTTTTTTGTTAACCCCTAAAAATGTCAAACTCCTATGTCTAAGATTTGTTTGTGGACCCCTAAACATTTCCACAGACTCCTAGGTCTAAGATTTCCAAAGAGAAACTTAAAATTTCCACTTGAAATGTTTAGGGCTCCACAAACAAATCCACTGCTCAATGGGAATCACAACCTTTCCACATAATCTGCTGTCTACAGGTTGAAAATCACTTCTCTAGTAGCATAGAACAAAAAAAACATAATCAGGCTTCGTAACTAACAATCGCATCTGAAGACTGTTATTACCTCCTCATATTTCACCAGTGGTTTTGTGTCCAATCCAGTTATTTCTATGAACACTCCTCGGCCTGTGATATTTCTACTTATACTCAGCCATCTTCTCGCTTGATATTTTTCTTTCAGTGCTTCTGATATTGTTCTGTAATGTCGCTCAGGAATGAAACTCCTGATCTCTATGTAATGGGGTTGTGAGACACCACTGTGGTGCCTCCTGCTGGGAATGAGCTCTGTGTTCAGCAAGGTGCCCCCTTCTGGCTGGTGTCTCCCCTGTGGTCTTGTGCTCTCTCCATGCTCTGTTCTGGACCTGTAACACTCCCCGGATCATGGCATCCTCTTTAGATCAGCAGTCCTTGATCTTGCACCTGCCACTGTGGCCAACTGCAACCCCAGTCTAGCCCCTCCCCTCAGCGGCAAGCCACAGTCCATATAGACCACTCCTCAGTGTGGCTAGGTGGGGTGCAAGGAGGAAGTAGGGACCCAGGCCCATCCACTACTGAGTCGTGGCCCAGGAACCCTTTGGTGGCATTCTTGCCTGCCCTCGCTCTCTCTCCCCCTCTATTGCCTCCTGTTCCTTGGCCCTTGCATCAAGGCCTGCAGCCTGGCAGATATCAGGCTGGAGCCTCTCTCCTTCTCCTTTGAGCCTGCCCAACACTGCTCCCACTAAAGTCCTTCTGCTGGGAACCAATCCTGTATGCTCCCTGGTCAAGACCCAACTGCATTCTCTCTGGTGAGCAGCTGCTTATATATAGAGCTTCTCTAGCAAGATGCCCTCCGACTGGCTTCTTAAAAGCCTCTCCCTAATTGGTCAGGGCTCTGCACAGGCTCCCTCTAGCCTTCTTTAGCCCTTTCTGGCCAGAGTGGGGCAGAACATTCATCGTGTTACACCATTATTGGAGTAAAATATGGAAGGTTGTTATCTAATGAGGAATCAAAAGTCTGAGAACTTTAGCTCAGTCACTGACTCGGAAACACTGGGGAATTCACTTAGCCATCTTGTGCCTTAATTTATCTAGCTAAAAGATTTTAACTTGCAGGTTTGTGAAGTTTAATTGAACTGAAGTTTAAAAAGTACTTAGATATTCTTGAGAGAGTTTCTATGTATAAAGTGCATGCAATACAAGAAATACCAGGATACTGTTGGTTACTATCACACAAGAAACATTATACATTATAGAGATAATAAAAAACAGTTTTTCATTAAAATACTAATTTTCTCCTCAGGAATAAGTGATGCTTCATTTTGTTGCAGTACACAAGTGCTATTGATCATCTCCTTCCTGTTTATTTGCTGAACAGAAGTGGCTCATAAAGTACATAACAGAATTCTGATATCTTGATCAGTACATACACAATTCCGACCCTGACACTGTTGGCTCTAGCTATGATCTTTAGTTGAAGATGATGCTGTTTAAAATATTTTTAATAAGGGAACACATTATACACACACCTGCTCTAGCATTACGGCTAGATAGTGCCAATGCAATACACAATAATCATCTGATGACCAAAGCAGTAACAAGGGATTTTACATAAGTTTGGTCAGAAATACCTTGACAGAACCATGTTCTGTTGGAAAAGGCAATTCTGCCAAAATGGAAATACTAGTGTCAATTTCACCAAAATTCCATTTCACATAGGCCATTTACACTATTTTGGGATGTCATATTTTGAATTTACCATGTTTTAATTCTGTAACATAGTATAACCCTTTAATTTTTTTTAAAAAAATAAAGCATTTTGATCAGTCCAAAATAACTTTTTTCCAGATTTTTCTGTCTTAAAATTCGAAAACTTTTGACTCTACTTCTGATTCAAAGTGAAGTTTGATTTCAAAATCATACATGAAATGGAATTTCTATCTTCCACACATTGTAAGCCTTGGACCAGTCTTAAAGAAGTTGATGTTGATGATCCCTTTAGTATACGGGAATCACCTGTTGGGCTGCAGGAAAGTACTGACATTTTTTGAAACCTTATTTTGATTGAATCCAGCTCAGCTTTTTTGTGGTCCTAAGACAATTATGCAGTCAGCATGAACATGACCCTAAGTTATGGTTCCTAATACTGTCCAAACGTGCCTTAAATGCTATGTTCCATGCAGTTTCAGGCTATACAATTAGCTCTTGCGAGCTGAATGTGCTGCCTGTCTCCCTTTCTGTTTTCCAAACTGGCATGCTTCACCATTAACTTCTAATTCAGTGAGACAATAGCTCAGCAGACACCGTATACACTATCACAGGGAATTCCCAAACTCTGGTGCTTGTGCTAATGAATATACACCACACAAGACCAAGCAAGTTGGAGCTCCAAGCTAGAGCAGGTGACAGAAGGTAAAAAATGATATGTTTCCTTATACAAAGTCCTTTCCCACTCTGTGACTTGTGCTGCCCATGCATGATCATAGCATCCTACAAATTGGGGAGATCTGAGCAGTAGTTTTATGTCAGTGCAATCCTAGCATCGGAAAAAAAAATCTGTTGAAATTCTGCTCCTACTCAGTTCAGTTGCCTTTCCTCCTCTGGATTAATGCCAGATTTATCCCAGTGTAACCGAGCAGAATTTCACCTCAAAGTCAGTGTATCAGCACCACCTCCTTTTGTAAAAAGTGAAATTTCTCATTATCTCCCACTTCAACACACAGTCAATAAATTAGGGCCCTGATGCCTCCACAGCTTCCATTCTGATGTTTAGGGTTCTCTATCACCTATTACTCTCTAGGTCCCTATTGTAACCCTCTGAGGTGCCTCCAATTCCCCTTCTCACCGATTCCCCATTACAAAAAACTTTCTTGCTGATAAGCCCCTCCTGAACTTCATCAAGACCAAGCAATCCACTCATCTACCCATGGGCCTCCACTCTGTTTCCACTCCAAATCTGGTTTGCTACTTTTTCCTCTTTCTGCCACTGGAGAGTCGTCAGTCTGCTGGAGGGGAAAGAACAAACCCCATGTCTTATTCTGGCCAATAAGGGAAGAAATCCCTTTAAACTCTATCTTGGGAAGAACTAGGTGTGAAAGGATTCTAGGTAGCACAGAAACAGAAGTCATCCATGTACCATGTGAGTTCCTTTATGAGAGAGACTGTGAGGGGGTACTTGCATCCTGTACAACATCTGGACATATAGAGGAGTCCCGACTGAGACCTGGCCAATAGGACCCGCAGGAAATATTCAATATTTTTAATAGTGGAAAACTATAGAAAGCTGCCTGTCTTTTTAATTCCTCCTCAAAATTCTTCTTTACCATGATAATGACAACCAACCAACCAACCAGAAAAACAATTTTATCATTACTCAATCGCTACTGCACTAATATCATAGCCTGTCATGTTGAGCAATATGGTCTCATTGTTACCTAAAGTTTACCCCCTCTAAATTGCTCTATTCACCAGACTCTTGTCTTATAGTTGAAATCTAAGTTTTCTAGGGCAACGGCTAACTTTGTTGTGTTGGTATGTCTAGCATAACAGGGCCCTGGTACGTGAGTAGGGCTCCTAGGCACTACAATAATACAAATAATAAATTAATAATATTAGGTCCCAGGAGTCCTTACCCATACTGGCCTGCCTCCTTCAGGAATGTGTTTGTGTGAGTGTCCTTTGCCTAGTACTTCTTCAGAATGTGTGTGCGTTTTTGTCAGGATCTGTGAGCCTGCTGCAGGCACAATCTGACATGCTCACAACCTGAGTTTTACTGGCTTTGCTTTATATTAACAGGGACTGACTACTACTCATTCAGGTCTCAGGCCTCATGTCTTAGGCTCTCTTGATATTACATGGCCAAGTATTGGCACTTTATAGGGTCCAGTACTGAGCAGCCCCTAGAATCACAGATCATGTGTTTGTTGGACTGACAGCGTATTGCACTGGTGAGTGAAATAATGAGGAATCCATTCCAGATTTTTGCTCAGAGGTCCAAAATTATTATTATCCTTGTCTTGTTGCTAATACTGTGTGTGTACTGCCTTAGGTAAATCCCTGCTGTTCGTGGTACAAGGCTCAAGTCTCACACTTGTTTTCTCTTCCAGAAATTTTAGCTCCAACTCCAAGGAACTTGTATATTTGGAACAAGGAGGCCAGTGTTTGCAATCGCAGTTTACTGCTTCATCTCTTCTTTGGAAATGTGCTGTTTTAGTATGTTGGGTAGATTTGGCTTGATTGAATTAATCATGCTGCATTTTCCAATATACCAAGTGGTGGAATAGCTGCTGGGATTTTTGTGTCCCTTGACATCCTCTCCAGTTCATGAGTTTATGGTACTGAAGTAGCCCTGTCACTAGTTTGTTGCCCGGGCACTTACTATAGCTTTGTGGCCTTCAGTTATTCAAATCCCCATTCCTTTTACTGCATTTACCAGGTGGCTGACATACTGCTGTCACATCAGTTAAAGCACAACTAAACAGCAGGCGATCTCGATATTTTGTTCTATTTTTAGATGCCAGTTACCATCTGGTGGCATGCTGTTGAGAAGTGTTATTTTTCTGTGTCAGCAAATGCAAAGTGCAGCAGTTTGGTGAGTCTACAAAGGAAATTAATGCTCAGAGGCAGGAATATTGTTGTTTTAATTTCAGCTTGTTCCAAAAAATGCTTCCATGTGTGCAAATCCTCTGGCAAGGCAAAATAACTGAATAGCTGGTGATGATCTTTTTTTTTTTCACTACAGGTCAGGTTGGACCTCCCTGGTCTGGCACCCTAGGGACCTGACTAGTCTTAGATAAGAGATTTTGCTGGACCAGGGAGATTCATTTCTGGCTCACCTGCTGCCAGGCCCACCCACAGCCCTGCCACTGTACTGGGCTTCCTCCTCCAGCAGCCCAGCTGGGTCGTGTGCCAAGCTTCCTCTCCTTCCCGCCAACCCTCTTCTAGCCCAGCTGGACTGTGATCTTCCCAGAAGTCTATATTTCAGAACACCAAGAGCAAAAGATAAATGGAACTTCAATGTACATCAGAGTATCTAATCATTTGATTGGTAATGGAATATGGCGCTTCAAATCTCTAGGTTGCTTCTTTGAGTGTGGGGAATTGTGTCTGCAAATTATATTCTGTGTGTTGTTGGATTCTCTACATACAAGTGAGCTGATAATCTTAATTTATAACTCAGTGGATGGGTGTCCACACCACAGACCCACCGAATTAGCTTGATATTCTTGAGAGACTCAGCACAGGCTACAGATTGAACTGACCAGGAAGACTTTAGGCTGTCATGCTTAAAAGTTGTGCCTCCATGTTAGGGTTAAGATCTGTGACATCTAACAGCTATTTTACATAGCAGTCTAAGATGGCATTGATTTAAACCAGGTGAGGCAGAGAGCCGTACTCTCCTAACAAGCCTTCCTTGGTTGAAGCACAGTGACAGATCAGATTTGAGAAGTCTCCATACAACATGGGTTGTGATGCTTGTTTTGTAGATAATATCAGTCCTGAGTATTTTCCCTTTGGCATTGTATGATCAGCACTATTTAAAATATATACAATAGTTTTTTTTTCTCCTAGCAAACTGCTAAGGTATATTAATTCCTGTGGTGTGTGTGCACAATGGAAACTTAGTATTTTCTTACTACAGATTAATAATCATTCTCTTCTGTTTTGGATTACTAATCGTTTCCCAAATGCATGAAATCTTGTCAGATTATTTAGAAAAAGTGCATTGGTTAGGTCTTAATCCAGTCCTATAGTTTTTCTCTCCCATGTTTCTGTCTCTTGGACATTAATCTCCGGTAGTCATTTGTGGCATGCTTTTTATATGATTAATGCTCAAACATACCTCCACATTATTTTTCTGTTTCACTTTTAAGTTTAAAGTGCATTCACACTGCAATGAAACATGGATTTTAGTAAGCAGAAGAAATGGTTTAAAAATAATAAAGCAGTTACTTCAGTTCAAATGGAAGGAGATGAAGGATGGTTTAGCATTCATAACTTATATAAAAATTAGATAAAAACCATGCAGTGAATTATTGTTAGCTTTTTAAACATCAATCTCTGAGCACTGAATGACTTAGTGTATATTTTCCTTGATGTTTGTATGAAATGTAATTTGTTCCATCGATGCAGAAGTGCATTAAAGTACATACAGTTACCCACGTGTTTTAGAACGCAACACACTAGTAATTGAATTGTTTCTTTCCATGCAGTGTCGGGAATAAGTCAATGGGGACATAGTCTCTGATAAATGATTGATATAAACCAGAATGCTTTTACCTAAAATTAGTTTTTTTATTAGTTCTCCATCACATACACACTTATCTGTGATAGAGAAATAAGTTCAGCCCACCCCAAACAGTTACCAAAAGTCTGAGATGATTTCAAGTGAATAGTAGCCTGGCTTTTGGGGACCCAACCTACATCAACCTGATGGGGAATTTGGGTTTTAGCTCCCTGCCATGGGTGGTGGGTGAAGGCTGGGAGAGGCAAGCTCCCGGTCTTGCCCCTTTTGCCCAAGCCGCACCTCTGTGCAGCACCAAGGGCAGGTTGGGCATTGAGAGGCCCTAACTCCAGCACTATGGGGAGGGCACGTGGTACGTAGCCCCAGCCTCCCCAGCCCTGGAGCACCAGGAGGCCAGGAAGTGTGTGGCCCCAGCCTCCTTGGCCCTGGAGCAGGGGCCAGGCTGGCGGTTTGGGAAGGCAATGCCTTCCCCCACCAATGATACCCAATGCCACAGTTCCCAGCCCCCAAAAAGCTGAATTCCCCCCCCCCCCCCCCCCAGCTGCAGCACTAACAAAACGGCTTGGGCATAATTATGTAATCAGTGTCAAGTTTCCATTAGCAAGTGGTGGTCAATGGAAAGGTTTGCACTGAGTGGGATAGGCCATAGGCCAAAATGTATGAGAACCACTGGTTTACAGCAAGAAAAAAGCAAAACACCCCAATAAGTTTGAAATAATCTTTGTAGAGGTAAAAAAGGTCACGACTTAAATTCTCATATCTTGTTCTTTACTCCTGGAGCATGGTATGGCATGTAGCCTTTCAAGGATATGAAAGACGCTTTGGATTCACTTCAGTTTTATGCCTAAAAAAGCTTTTGTGAGGCTTCAGCCTTCTACTCTAATCTGATAGCGAAGTAAAGGAAAAAACCAACTTTAAAGTCAAGTGTAATTACTTGTCATACTCTCAAAGTAAGTATTTTTTCCTCTAAAGTTCAGTGAGTATAAAGAAAAGTTGTCTGATGATGTCAATTCCATAGTCTTAATTTTTTCCCCAACTACTCTCAGCAGCAAGATAATCAATATATATAGTCTGTCATAGTACCTGCCTGAAAAGAGGGAATATGAGTATGTCTCAAACATTTTAGTGGTGATTTCCTCCCTAATATTCAGAAGTATCACCCCAGAAAATATCCACCCACATTCTCCCCGAAGTGCAGGGATGAAACAACTGGTGGAAATGCCTTTTATAAAACAGTCATTAACCCTTTCCAGCTTCTTTACTGGCCTTTACACAATTCCCATCTGAGAGTTGGTCAGAATAGAAAACCAATAAGAATACTGTCATTAATGAGTGTAACGATCAAACCATTATCCTTAATAAAGCAGATGTCACTGTCCAAAATACTGTCTGCAATGATTACTAAGAACAATAAGCTAAGATGTGGAACCAGAAAACTGAGGCAGATAAGCTTGTCTACACTAGGGCCATGTCTATATTACACAATTTTGTTGATATAAGACAGATCCTCTCACTGATGTAACTCTCCTGTTATGCTGTCTGAATAAAACCACCTCAACAAAAGATATAGTGCTTAGGGCGTCGTGGTTAGAGTGACACAGCATCAGTATAGAAGCCACAGTGCTTATGTTTCCCTAAGTAAAATGCCAACTGTAATCACTCTAGTCACCATTTTGAACTCCATGGCCCTCCAGCCAAGTACACAGGCATGTACCCCCCCTTTAAAAGTCCGGGAGCTTTTTATATTCTTCTTCCTGCTGCTTGACATGGACAGTTCACATAACATCTTCCCAGCTGACCATGCCAGCTCCCTGGAACTCTGGCTCTGACATGCCTGAGGCAGGAGATGAGAGCTATAGCAAGGACTCATTGTGCTTTGATACTGGAGAGAGAGTGCTCCGCTTTTTATCATTTGGTAGAGGAGGGATTGAAGTAACCCACACATGGCACATGACTCTCACATTTGGGGAGGCTGAATATGAATGCTGGAAGCTCCCTAGAAGTGTGTTGGGACACTGGCGTCTAGTCCATGACCCCACCCACACTCCACTCCAAGACCTTACTCCTGCATGGCCTTATCTCTCTCCACCCCCCATGATCCCTCCTGTGCTGCACCTTTTCCTGCTCCTATTCCACCTCTTCTGTACAACCAGAAGCAACAGTCCACGGTGTGCAGCTGTTCGGTGAATGCTTACAGCAATCTTAAATTGTTTCTATCCATCACACACACAGCAGATCAGACATCATGGATTCATTTTCAGATTCACAGATCCTTAAATACTGCAGGATCAGCCTCATTGTGTTCCTGCACTGCTCTCCAGTGGTGTGATGAGCATTATGATCACTTTCAGATGGAGCTGATGGATGCGCCTTTTACAGGGCCTGCTGAAAAGTGACATGAAATTTATTTGGAATGATTGGACTAAGAAAACTGCTTCATGAAATTGATGTGTGTGTCATCAGGAAGCACTGAAGTCCCTTCCCACTGTGGTGCTTATAAGAAACACATGGGATCTTTTTCAGGGGAACAGGCAATATGCCGAGTTTATTGAGAATACAGTAGAAAAGCAGTTAGCATATGCTTCATAAAGACAAACCCACTCCCTACATGTCCTCCAGGCTGTTGTGGCTCAAGTCTGTGTGCTGGCCAGTCAAGGATGACTGAGGGAGGAGTCGGGGTTCCTGTGAGACTCCTCCAAAGCTTGATTTGCAGGACTGAACCCAGAGTCTTACGGTCAAAAGCCCCCTTGTTATACATGAAGGACAGGGAACAATAGACCAGTCAGCCCCACTTCAGTCCCTGGAAAAATCATGGAGGGGATCCTCAAGGAATCCAGTTTGAGGCACTTGGAAGAGGAGAAAGTGCTGAGGAATAGTCAACATGGATTCACCAAGGGCAAGTCATGCCTGGCCAACCTGATTAGCTTCCATGATGAGGTAACTGGATCTGGGTACATGGGGAAGTTGGTGGATGCGATATACCTTGACTTTACCTTTTGATACGGTCCTTCACAGTATGCTTGCCAGCAAGTTAAGGAAGTATGGATTGGATAAATGGGGTTCAATATCTTGGGGTCCATCTCACACAGAACCGGCTCGAACCCCCACCCAGTAACCTGGGAAATGAAAAAATTTGATAAATAGTGGGGAATTTCAACTATACCCATATTGATTAGGTACCCGTCACCCCAGGATAGGATGCAGAGATAAAATTTCTTGATCCCTTAAATCACTGGTTTTTGGAGCAGCTAGTTCTGGAATCTGCAAGGGGAGAGGCAATTCATGATTCAGTACTAAGTGGAGCACACAGTCTAGTCCAAGGAGTAAGTATAACTGGGCCGCTTGGAAATAGTGACTATCATCTTATAAAATGTAACATACCTGGGGTGGGAGAAAAAACTCAGCAGCCCAGTACTGTGGTGTTTCGTTTCAGAGAAGGGAATGACACAAAAATGAGGAGGTTAGTTTCAATAGAAATAGAACAGTACAGTGACAAAAGTAAAATCCCTGCAAGCTGCATGGAAACATTTCAAAGAAATTACAGTTTAAATGCATACCCCAAATTAAAAAATAGTAAGAGAACCAAAAAAGTGCTACCATAGCTTGACAAGCAAGTAAAAGAAGCAGTGAGAGATAAAAAGTCATCCTTTAAGAAGTGGAAGTTAAATCCTAGTCAAGAAAATAAACTCTGTCAAATTAAGTATAAAAATATAGTAAGAAAAGCCAAAAAGGAGTTTAAAGAAGTGGGACATTGTGGGATACTGACAGTTGGAGCCTGGCATCCCTGGGTCTAACCTCAGCTGGCATGTGGCTCATAACTGTGGGCTTTCAGCGCTATGGATGGTAGGGCTCTAGTTGTCCACCCCTTTCAGGCAATGTAAATAATAGTGTCTATACAGATATTGTTTAACCCTAACTGTATCGATGTAAGAGCTATGTCTCTCATGGAAGTGAAGTTATGAGATTGGTTTAACAGACTACTTTGGCAGAAGCAGGATGCCAGTATAGACATTGATAGAATCCTATAATATAGACCCTTAAAGAGCTTTTTTTCTAAAACTCCTTTGGGGCCAGTCTCCTTTTTTCTCTTTTTTTAAGCTTAGAAGAAGAGCATTCAGATGATGGGGGTCGTGGGTGACAAAACCAGATTGTATGAATGTTATCTTTTTAATGTGACTTCAGCACTGCTACTCTCTAATGAGAATTTTTTTAAAAAGGCTGTGTGTATTCCTTAAATGTATGAACAAGCTTAGTAGAAATGCCAATATTTGTAGTGTTGTGTTGTAGTACAAGCTTGCACTGATTATTTTACATCAATGATACAAAACTTATTACTAAGAATACACATATATTGTATACACAAAGGAAACAAGTCAAATGCTTTTCTAAATTTCTGGCTTGCTACTCCATTCTACCTAGTTCCTGTGCTTCTCACTTGTACATCTGTGCTTTTCTTTCAATAGGAGATACAAGATTAAAGATGCACCTGAAAAATGTTAGCTTCTATAGACAAAATGTAAGTAAAATGATGACATAGAAATTGCTTCTTCTGAAAACATAAAAGTGAAACTAGCTTTTTTTTCCCCCTCAGAGAATTGTTTTTTTAATCAACCAATGGCAATTGTTGTTCATGTTTTAGAATACTATACAGCAAAGAAAAATCATGTACCTTACCAAATGCAGTTCTGACTTTGTTAACATTATCCTGGTTGCTTGGAAAAATGGGCTGCTTTAGTTAACCTACTGTGCCATATATGTGGTTATGATCACACGCTATTTCCAGCCCTAAGCATTTACCTGTTCCGTGGCTTTTGAACTCAAGGTTTTGAATATGGTTTTTGAATATACTACTCTGTGGGATCAAAATTTGCATAAAGAATGCTGATATTCCCACATAATCCTATGACTCCAGAAGCTTAGATTCCAAGACAAAAGAAAAACTGTCACTAAGGGTACGTCTAGATTACAGGCTTTTGTCGACAGATACTGTTCTGTCAACAAAGCAAGCCGCTTTTTCACCAGAGAGTCTAGACACTCTTTTGAAAAAGCACAGTGTGGATGCAATAGTGCCTTTTTTCGACATAACTCTGTCAAAAAAAGGTGTTATTCCTCGTAGAATGAGGTTTACTGCTGTCAACAAAACTGCCGCGTTCTGTCGACTTACTGTGGACAGAACTCGGCGGTAGTGTAGTCGCAGGTATAGTTTTGTCAACAAAAGTCCACTTTTGTCGACAAAACCTTGTAGTCTAGACACACCCTAAATGTTGTCAGAGTTGAAAAAATTGGTATTTGCTAGACTTAAAAAAATAAAAACCTGCCCCTAAAAAAGATTGTCTTCTAAAATGCAGCAAATGTCAATTAGTCCTCAGGAAATAAAGTTTTAAAAAAATCTCTAGTGAAACAATTTCCCTTGGAAGCAGTGATTAATACAAAATTAGCCACCTTTTCACCTTTTAGTTGTTGTTCACAGTTTTAATGTTTGTATCTGACTTCTTAGCACCGGAACAGGACATGTTAGTTTAAACTTCTAAGTCAGGGGTTGAATTTAGTTAATATTGCTTTTAAAAAACAAATGTCTCCTTTTCCTTTACACCCCTCTACATCATCTGTGTATGTGTGCGCGCCAGGGACCAAATATAATCATTGAGCTTGAGAGCAAAGTAGGGAATGCTCCATTTATGCACCCTTTAGAGGTGAATATCACTGCAAATGGGAAGGAGAGAAGAATGGGCCAGGAACAGAAGCATAAATTGGTTGCAAGTGAGGTGAGGCATTGACAGACTGATGATTGTTAGGACTCTGTGGAAGTTTGGCACTAAAGGGAATAGGCTACTCTGTTTAGTTGAAGGTGGGAAAAATGAAATTTCTGGGCTTTTTAAAAATAAACATGTAAGACCTGCTTTTACCTTATAACCTGGGATCTGAAGGTGGGTTTCACAAAGGTACATAAGTACCTAAACCCCAGACTTTAAGAGTGTGTCTAGACTACAGGTTTTTTTTTGTTTTTTTTTTTTAAAAAAGGAGCCTTTTTTCGAAAAAACTTCACCTGAGTATAGACTGCAGCCACATTCTTTTGAAAGTAAATCAAAAGAACATGGCAGTTTTTTTTCTATTGCGATAAACCTCATTTTATGAGGAGTAATGCCTTTTTTCGAAAGCACTCTTTCGAAAAAAGGTGCTATGTAAGGCAAACTGTGCCTTTTTGAAAGAGACCATCCAGACTGCCTGCGTGCTCTCGTTCAAAAAAGCGGCTTGCTTTTTCGAAAGTACTGCTTGCAGTCTAGACGCTCTTTTTCAAAAGAGGCTTTTTTCGAAAGTATCTTTTGAAAAAGCCTCTTTCAAAAGAGGATTGCAGTCTAGACGTAGCCTAGGTGCCTTCATTTCAGTTTTGTCTCTGTTGTGAGCCACAACATTCCTGCTGAACCCTGTAGCCATCTTTTTTTCCCCTTCAGATTAAATGTTTTTCTCCATGCCTCAGTTTCTGCATCTGGGCATGCCCACTTCTGCTGGCCCCAGCACAATTCACAAACCAGGGGAAGACAGACTGGTTATCTACACTGGCTATCTAAGTCACATGAGGAACATGGGGTGTTCAGATGATTAGGAAAAAGGCTTAAATGTTGGGCCCCTACAATATTTTTCTCAAATTCTTCTTGAGTTTTTGCTCATGGAAATTTTTAAAGGCTTCAGTGAATGGGTAAGAAGATAGGATGGCGAGTTAGGGCATTAAAGGATATTGTACTTTTTCTGTGCCAACATTATAGTAGAAGGGTTGGGTGGAGGCAATATTTAAATTGGAATCTTGATGAGCTGAGAAGCACTTGAACTTGGTCAAAAATATCTGCTATGGTTGGATGCAAAGATAGTAATAGGACAGAAACTGACCTTTCTCACCCCCATTCAGGTGCAAGAGCAGATGGATAGTCTTCCGATATTCATATATTCTGCACCTTAAGGCCAGATTTGTAAATGGCCCTTCCCTCTGACCTCATTTTTTGCTGATTGTCTCTGCCACTACTACTGCAGCAGTGGTGGCAGCCAGAGCTCCAGACCTTTTAAATAACCACCTGCAAAAATCTAAATATTTCCTCTTGAAGAGCAAATTGAATGCCCACTAGTGAGTCTGTCTTGCTAGCAGGCTACTTTGATATAGACTTGTTCAGCGGCACTTAAGTATATTTTTTATCTGTAGTTTTTGTGCATAATTTAGGAGTAATTATTTAATTAACATTTATAATAAAAATATCACCAAGGACTGATATGAGAGATGATTTCTTTTCAAATTGATATGTATAATTTTTGCCCTCTTCAGATGCAAATTACAAACCTGTTGGAGATGCTGTATAGAATGATGAAAAGTACAGATGAGGGAGGGCAAAAAGCACTCTTACAAGTGCAAGTCACTTCAGTAAATCTGCATTGCAGTTAAGCCTACCCAATGAATAACTGTAAAGATCACAGTATTCTATCCTTCTCCTCTGCTTCCCAGCTCCCTTCCTCCCCTTTCCCCCAACCCAGGCAAATTTGTGTTTCTAGAGGATCCTCTTTAGCTTTGTATACTCATTATTGATGACAGTACAGATTAGGGCAGTTAGCTGTCATATTGTCTCACAGTAGTAAAAAAACACAACTCATTCTTATTTTCAAACCATTCCCATGTATTGTTATAATTTTAAAATGTAGAAATAGAACTGGTTGGAAATTTTCATTGAAATTTGACAGAAAATTAAGTTTCCTGTGGAAAATGTTGATTTTTTTTTGAAGAACACGTTCAATTTTTTTTCCATTGAGAAAACAGAAAAATATTTTACTTTGGATTGTTTTAGACTGAATCAAGTACTTCAGGCTGAACTGACCCAAAATATTTTGTCAGGCCAGTTCAGCATTAAACTTTACTTACCTGTGGGGCCTCACAGTCTCCTAGGAGTTTGTAATTCCAGTATCTCATTGCCCTCATCCTCTCCTATGTACCAGAATCCATGGCCAGATGACCTCTCCCAGGATTGGACACAACTTCCAACCTGTGTTAGTCACATGATATATCATAGGAGGTGTCATTCAGAAAGAAAGTCCAGTCAATAGGGGAAAAAGATATGACTGAACTACAGCTCCCATAAGGCAAAGCAATGCCACAGTGAAACACAGGTTACTAATGAAAATTTTGGGGTCCATTCAAAAAACCAAAACAAAAAATTAGGGTTGGGAATACCAGTATTCTTTTGTTTCAGTAGAAAATGCCAAAATGAAAAATGTTTCACCACTTCCATGTCAACATTTTTCAGAATATCATTGAATAAACATTTTTGACATTTTAACTTTGTCACCATTTTAGGATATAAAATATCAGAATCTCTCATAGGAGAGAAATTCCAGTTTTAGTGAAGCTCTTTAATAATAAACAATAATGACTTCATAATTGTCACTATGCTCAGTGCCATCCAACCCAAGTGTTGAAAAACCAGGAATCAGGCGGAAAACAATCATGTGTTTGGGTTCATTGTGAAGTATGAAAATTAATAAATATAGGGGCCTTATTTGCTGCCTAGCTTTTGAGCTTTTAGGGTTTGCACATATATACTGTATATATAATTTTAAATAAAGCCAAGACAAACCCATCTCCAGGGAGCTCAAGGAGCTAAAGTTTTAAGAGAAAAACATCAAAGAACTAACAGTAAATATATGAGATTTGATAACACTGCCTGACGTGGCCATTCAGTTATTCCAGTTATCAAGACCCAACTGTTGCAAAAGAGCAGCACTCTTTCACTGAAACTGAAGGGGAATCACTGTTAATGGTGTAAGGTGATAGCCAAGAGATTAAATTTCTCCCATTTCTCCCAGAGGTCTGGTTACCTGCAAGGTGATTTGAGCAGCATCACTCATGTGCCTAAGTAGAGCCCCATTTGAGTTTCACGTGAACCAGTTTACAAGACATCAGTGTAAGAGGGCACGAGTATACATGCATGCCGGCCAGGTTATTACAACATGTAAAGTGAAACCATGGTCCAATGAAGTCTATGGCAAAATTCTCATTGACTTTGGTGAGGCCAGGATTTCGCCATAGATTGTATTTTAGGTGATGGACATAGACATGGAGACCTCCATTAATGCTAGTAATATAGATCTTGAAGGATCAGATTTAGACAGTAACACAGGACACACTTAGGAATATGCCAGCTTATTTATTTTTAAATATAAACTGACCTGTATAGATATCCCAAACTGGAGCCAATTCAAAATCTTTTTAGATTTTGAAAAGCTTTTCTTTCACTATTTTTCATACATCTCTGCATTCCCTGGTCTTCTTGCAATCAACTGGAATATAGAGAGTGCAGTAGAAAATCACTACAGATGTTTCATCTGGACAGATGTTTAATGACTGTTCCTATGTCCATTAACTGCTGATTCATCAGCATTATTTACATCTAGTCTGGTGTATTTTTTTATTATATGGAAAGATTAAACTGATTTATTTGCCAGGTTCACAAAACCTTTTTAGTATTGTATACTATGACCGAAATGTTCAAATCTTGCCACCTAAAGTTAGGAACTTAAGAAGAGTGGCATGATTTCCAGAGATAGTAGACACCTACATCTCTCTCTGACTTCTGCCGAAATAAAAATATGCACATTTAGATTTTGAAATAAAAAGTATGATCAGTTTAATCACCTGGAAAAATAAAGATCAGTGACTGTATTCATTTTAATTGCTTAAGTGGACCCAATTTTTTATTAATGGAAAATATTATATCCTGACTCTGCAAACTTCTTAATTTTATGCACTGTGAGTAAAGCTCCTAATTTTAGTAGAACTGTAGTGTGAAAAGTTACACACACATACACACACACGTGCGCCTTTGCTGGATCAATGCTTAAAATCCCTTTGTAGGGATTTGCAGAGATGGCTATGTCATCTCACTGTTACTGAATTCATTTTTATTTAATGTGTGTATCTTTAGGCCCCAATGTTCAAAAATTCTAGCCTTTTTATTTTTCTATTTATAGAGTTAATTTTTTTAAAATATATTTTTAAACATAAGCCAATACTTATTTCAACATAGTGTTTTTTTAAAGGCATGAAAATCATGTTATCTCTTCATGTCCTATAACCAGAAATTTAGGGCCTGATCCATCACCCATTGAGCTAATTGGGAAGACACTTTATGTTCTATGTACTACTTTGTAACTAATTCCAAAAGACCCAAGACTTGATATATGTATGTATGTGATTTTAATGAAAAGTGTTCAGTTAATGAAATGCCCAGGTGAATGAGGCTGTTAATCTTTATTTTTGTATGAAAGGGGATTCAAGTGCTAACCATACTTTTTTATTTTAAAATATAAATGGATGTGCTGCAAATTTTGTAATAAAGGCTGCATGATTTGGTGTCCAGCTAATAGCTGTTCAAATTGAAATTTTTGCTTTGCCAGCACATTTCAAACAAGTTATTGCAAATGACAGCTACCTACTCTTTTTCTTAAATTGGTTTTCGATTTTTGGATTATTTGCTCTGTTAAGGCTGTGCTGATGAAATAGTTTGTGAAATCTTTTTGCAGAGAGATACAGTCACATTGATTTCCTTAAGGCCATTCTTGTGAATTAAACTTGGCACAACTGTGACTTTTTCCTTTTGATCAAACATTCTGGGTACAGACTGCAGTTCATTTACTACCTCTCAAGCAACCGTGTCGAAGTGCATTATATAGCATGATGTCTGAGGAGGTGTTTCCACTATCTGCACTAGGCAGGCACATTTGCAAATTCATGAACTCTTTTTTAAATTCATGAGCCACTCTCTACCCTCTACCCCAGTTTTTTTATTTGGTTTCCTACCAAAAAAAAAAAAAAAAAAAAAAGGAAAGACTGCATTGTATTTTTCTCTTCCTTCAGTGTATTACCATATGATTAGTTACAAACAGCTGAAAACCAAATGAATTAAGACCCTCAAACTAATCCATGATTCCCTATTTAGTTCAGTCCTGCTTGAAATGATATTTTGTGGCTATTTGGGATCAAATATACATGTTGAATTTCCATTCATTTCTTCAATTTTATGCCAAAGCTCTTTTCTTTCTTATTACAAGCCAGCCTGAACTGTGATGAATTCCATCAGTATCCATTTGGATAGTGCAATACATTAGGATTTGGCATGCTTTGTGGGATTGTTCAGTGTACATAGCCTCCTAACACCTTGAGAGAAGTCCGAGTTGTGATTTTTCTAGATGAAGTAGTTCTTCCACCTACTAGGTGGACCAACTCCAATAAGCTGTCCTACAACCCTTCTCTCCTGCCTGATCTTGTTTTTCACTGATTCATCTGGTTCCATGCAATGTGTTTGTGTTGAGTGAGGGATGACCTGGAAATGTATATAAAAGCCCTAAACAAAAGTGCCTTATTTTTATTTCCTAATAATACCTAGATATTCCAGTTGGGATCCAAGTCGCCTTACATTGGGCTACTCATTTTCTGTCCAGACACATAGTAAGGGAAGGAAATCAAGCTAGTTTGAAATGATCTAGTTCTTATGATTAAATTTTAAAACAGACACAATAGGATTTGGTCAGAAGTTAAAGCAGGTTTTGTGTGGATTCCACTGTCTACAGGTTTCTCTCAAGATCCCATTCCCTTGAAGGCATGGCTATTTCCTGGGCAGAAGAAGGTATTTTATAATCACAGGATTAAAAGGGACCACTCGGTCAACTAGTCTAACCACCTGCCAACATGCAGGATTTGTTGTTAGCCATCTGTCCTAGATAGTTTAGTATCTCAGCTCTTTTTGAAAACCTACAGTGAAGGACCTTCCAAAACTTGACTCTTCCATTGTCCTACTGTTCTTACAGATAGGAAGTTTTTCCTGAGTTAACTTAAATCTGCTATGCTCTAGTCTGAGCTGATTGCCTTTTGTCCTGCACTCTGTCATAAGAGATAACAAGTCTTCTTCCTTTTATGTCAGCCTTTCCAGTATGTGAAGACTGCTATCGTGTCTTTTCCCCTTAATCTCCTCTTTTCCAAACTAAATATACCCACTTCCTTCTGCATTTTCTCCTATGGCTTGCATTCCATCCCTTTGATCATCTTTGTTGTTCATCTGTGGATCCTTTCTAGTTTTTCTATATCCTTTCTATACATTGCTAATCACAACTGGACTCCATACTCCAGAGGAGACCTACGTGCTGAGTAGAGCTGCAGTGTAACTTCCTGTGACTTGCATGCTATACCGTTGTTAATGTAACTCAAAATTGCATTGCATTGTCAATTCATGTTGAGATTCTGATCCACCATAACTTCCAGATTGTTCTTGGAAATGCTGCCACTAAGCCAGTTATTCCACATTCTGTATTTGTGCATCTTATTTTCCCCGCCAAAGTGTGGTACCTCACCATTTGTTTTTGTTGAATTTCATTTAGTTGCCCATAGCCCATTTCTTCAATTTATTAAGATCCCTCTGAATTTTAACTTCCAAGGTGTTTGCAATTCATTCCTAGTTGTATTGTCTACAGATTTGATCTATATGCTCTCTATTCCTATGTCCAGGTCATTAATCAAGATGTTAAACATCACCAAACTCAAAACAGATTCCAAATGGGACCCCATTTGAGGCCTCCTTCTGAAATTATTCCATTAATAGTTACTTTAGGGGTTGGTTGTAGCTGTATACAACTAAGATTGCTTCACTAGTTTAAAACTTATCTTTAGAGTACAAGTATAGATTTCTGATGTTTCAAAACTTACAGTTTCTTATACCCTTTCTCCCTTCCAAATTATTTTGATAAAAAAATCACTATTTCTTCAACTATATGTAATATTTACTATTGCACATATGTTTGCTCACATTTTTCGTATTTCTTTTAGATTGTATTTAAATTTTCATCCTAGTTTTCCTTTTGTAAGTATTCTGTCCTTTTGTGGCTTCTATTTGCCTTTAATTCTCTTCAGTAGGCACTAGAGAGATGGGATTTTTGTGGCAGTGACTCCTATAAGCTCATACTACTTTTGTACTTTTTCAGCTCTCACTCTCCTTAACTGAAATTGACAAAGTCAGCATGAAAATAGAGACAACCCATTCTGATCGAAGAGTCAGGACATTTTGTACTGCAGTACACTTTTCTGCCTTTTCTCTAAGATTGACTCTTTAAACTTACCTGGAATTCTACAAGTTATCCACCAATATCAGGAAAAACACTTTTGGGGAATTTTAGGGATTATATTTCAATTGATTCCAATCCAAAAACTTTACATAAAATAAATATTTGATGATGTAGCTCTTTAATAATTCAAGAATTTTGGACATACCAGCAAAACCCAAGACTGTTTTGTTATTTATATGGGACTGGTGTAAATATGAATTTGGAATAGTTTTGCAGCTGCCTTTTTTGTGATAGTCTTTTGTAGTCTGGATCTGTTTTCTTATGTATTAATGAACAGACCATTGTAGAATACTGGAAACAATTCAGATGGAAAAATTCATTTATTAGTAAGGGGATCTCTGGAAGATTGCATGCACTTGACAACATATCAAAGAAGTAATTGTAAAGCAAAGAGAAGATGGACACTTATTTAAGTGGAATTGGTTAATGAGACTGAAGTAATGTTAAAAATGAGGAACTGGAGAAGGATATCATGGGTGTACATAGCCCTTGAAAGACCTCAAATACCCTTCAGGACAATGCTGCAGCTCTTTGAACTTTGGACAGTGCCTGATCCAAGTTCAAAGGATGGGTCAAAAGACTCTGGGCTGGAATAGTCATTTTGGTGTGTCTGGACAGAGTCTGAGAAAATGGGGCTTGATTGTCATGATTGACTTTAGAATATCTCAAACCTTTTCCTCTTTGTCTTGTGTATGGCAGAGGAGGAGATAGAAGTCCAGGGTCCAATGCCAACTGCTGTAACCTATACAGAAGAATTGTGTTACAACAGGCAATTCATACAATGTGATCTCTAAGGGTGTATCTAGACTACATGCCTCCGTCGACGGAGGCATGTAGATTAGACAGATCGGCAGAGGGAAATGAAGCCGCGATTAAAATAATCACGGCTTCATTTAAATTTAAATGGCTGCCCCGCTCTGCCGATCAGCTGTTTGTCGGCAGATCGGGGCAGTCTGGACGTGCCGCGTCGACAAAGAAGCCTTTCTTGATCGGCACAGGTATGCCTCGACGCAGCTGATCGGCAGAGCGGGGCAGCCATTTAAATTTAAATGAAGCCGCGATTATTTTAATCACGGCTTCATTTCCCTCTGCCGATCTGTCTAATCTACATGCCTCCGTCGACGGAGGCATGTAGTCTAGACGTACCCTAAGGGACTTCTGAAACTTGAGCTTTCTTGCATAAAGGGAATGGATAACTAGAGTTGGCCAAAATTTTTCAGATGGAACAGAGTTCAGTTGGACTTTTGATATGATGGAACCAAAACATTCACAGTAGCACATACATTCTGTCAAAAGTTTTGACAACAAGCTTGCCTCCTTCCCTGGCTTCTTGCTCACCCACCCACCAGTCCCTTAGCTCGCTGGCTCTTTGCTAGCCATCTGCAGGTTGATAATTTTCCCTGCTAGCTAATTCTCCAGCTGGGAAGTATATGCAGACTTGGAAGTCAGGTAGTCAGAGATCCCTCCCCCTGGAAAACAGATGGTTTTGTGGAGAACTCAAATTAACAATGTGCCTCTTTTTGTCATCTAGCGGATAGTGCACATCTAGAAGGTTTGTCTGTCACAAACTTTGAGCTAAGGAAGCTGGGTCTTAACTCGGGCAGCAGCAGTTCCTAGCCTTAGAGCTACAGGCCCTATGTTTAGTCTCTGATATTGATAACCAACTCACGGCATCATGTTAAAAATGCATAAAAATGGCACAAAACAAAGAGGAGAACAGAAGAGTGGAAATGAGCACCTCTGACTGCTTAAAAATACTTACTAACATGACAATAAAAGCCTAATACTGGTAACAATGTATATCCCATATTGGAAAGTTTGCTGACAAAATGAAGAAAACCCATTGAATGTTACAAACGCTAGTAACCTAGAATTGTGTTATTGCATATTCTTTCATTTAGGGAGCAATGAAACTTTCATGTGACTTACCTGCCCAATCACAAAGCATTCACATATGCCAAATATTTAGGAAATGATTTACTATTAATTTACATAATTAAAAAAATCAGAAATTAATTTAATGTATATTTTTGCACAGTTAGTAAATTCTAGGAAATCACTTTCTCATTGAACTTCTGAATTCTTTAAAAGCATTTAATTCAGGAAATTACAGCAGTCAGAGATGGGCTGATGTTGCAAAATCTGCATACAGATTTTAATCTGGAATGCTTTAAATGTCAGAGTGGTTTCGGTAGGAGATTCTGACTTGATTTATTTGCAATATTCCTACTTGAGTTCAGATTTTGAACATTCACACAGTTCGAGGTGTGGGGTGTTAGATGTGGGTTTTACTTCAGATCTATCTCTAGTTTTGCTTATGGCTCTGTAGCTATGTGTGTAGACATTGTTCTATAAAGAAAAAAATCAAATATGTTTCCTATATGTGGAAAGAAATGCAGAATTCTGAAGTAATGTTTTTCAAGTTTATTTTGAATTTTCCAACTGGAGACTGCACAGTAGATTGTTGATTAGAATTATAAAGTGCTCGGTTATCACTGAAATGTATCAGAAAAATGTGTGATTAGAGGAGGGCTCTAATTACTTTCTGGATGAAATAGAATTTTAAGAAAACTGAGTTTCACTCTAACAGGAAGTTTTTGGAGACTGTTGTATAGTCAAGTTTGTGTGCAGACTAGGAATCTGCATGTTGTCTCCCTACTCATTTTCTGTTCTAGTCCAATGTTCATCAACAAGTGGAAAATATAAGCTGGGATCATTAAGAGAACAAAATGTGAGATTTATTGTGGATATAAATATAATGAATGTTCAAGAATGGATTGCAGATGTAGAAAAGTTGTAATGGTATTTACTTAATGCCAGTCACCTGTGGGTTAACTGAAACTTGGTTCTATCTTAGACCAAAAACAATATGGAAAAGTAGATCCATTTACTCAAATGGATGTGATCTGTTTTCCCCCATGGACATCATTTACAGGTAGCATTTTTTGGGTGAAGAATAGAACATTTTCAAGAGTTCAAACTTTTTTGATAACCGGTGAAAATGTACAGTATGAAGTGCTTCTAGGCAGGGTGCCAGAATAGATCAATATAAGAGAAAGTTCAAGAAGTTTAAGACTGTAAAAAAGCCAGACAAATGAATATTGTCTCATATTGTCTGGAATAAAATGTCCATGCTGGATTAAGATCTAGATTCAGCAAAACTTAATTTTAACCACAAGACATGCATACTTAACTTTAAGTGCATGCTTAACTCTCATTGAATTCAATAGTGAATGGAGATTGATCCTGAATGAATCTGATATTGCAGAGCAACTTCAAGGCCTGCAACAGTGACTTCTTTTATCATTATTAGCTGCATTTTGATAAAGATGATGGCATAAGAAATATGACATTTGCAGGATCATCAAAATCATCAAATGTTTTATTGTTCTACTTCAGCAAGTATTGTTTATTCAATGGCAAGATCAATCTTGAATTTAAAAAAATCCTACATTTTTTCTGCATTTATGTAAAAACACATTCTCACATGCCCTGCCTCTGGAAGTTCCTAAATTCTAGCAAACTGTAAGCACCTTTGATTATAGATTCACATCACTCTTGCCAGTCACCTGTGACTCCACTTATTATGTTTGCCTGCTAGGCTTCCAGACTGTCTTCAAATTTTCTTATTGTTTCCAAACCAGAATAACAAGAATCTTAATGTTTTCTTCACCCTTTAATAACTTAGAATACAGTTCATTCCAAGACTGTCTAATGCCTCTCCTTTAAGAGAAATTGTAAAGTGCCTCTCAGCCAGAGCCTGCCTCTGGCACCCCACCCGCTCTCTCCCCTCCAAGTACCAGCCACCAAAATCCTCTGTACCTCCTCTCCCTATCTCCTGCAGGTCAAAGCTCCCTTCAAGGCCCTGCTCCTCCCCCTACAGCCCCTCCCCCAGGCCAGAATCCTCTCCTGCACCCATAGCCTCTCCTGGACCCTGCACCAACACAGCTTCACAGGTAATAAATTAGCCCCATCCTTTCAGAGGCTAAGGGCTCTGCGCATGGAGTTGACTGACCGGGAAGGGCTGATTAATCACCTGTGAAGCTGTGCTGCTGCATGGCTTAGAGGGAACACTTCTCTGCACCCCAAACCCCTGTCTAGGTCGCAACCCCTTCCTTCACCCAAACTCCCTCTTAAACCCTCATATTCCCTCCTGCACCCCAATCTCTTACCCAAACTCCCTTCCGCACCCAACCTCCATCCCAGACTCTGCATCCCTTCCATGCAGTCTTTGACCATTTGCCAAAATCTTAGATTGCCCCCCATTAAAAATTATTGTCCACCCCGACCTAGACCATCGCTGACAGATGTCTGTCAAACCTACTCTTAAATATCTTCTTGACAGAGATTCCACAACCTCCCTAGGCAATTTATTTCAGTTTTTAATCACCCTGACAGGACATTTTTCCTAATGTCCAACCTAAACCTCCCTTGCTGCAATCTAAGCCTGCTGCTTCGTGAATATTTTTTTCTCCCACCTCCTTGTAACAGCCTTTTAGGTACTTGAATGCTGCTATCATGTCCCCTTTCAGTCTTCTCTTTTCCAAAGTAAACAAACCCAGTTCTTTCAGTCTTCCTTCATAGATCATGTTCTCTAGACCTTTAATCATTCTTGTTGCTCTTCTCTGGTCCTTCTCCAATTTCTCCACATCTTTCTTGAAAAGAGGTGCCCAGAACTGGACACAGTATTCCAACTGAGGCCTAACCAGTGCAGAGTAGAGCAGAAGAATGACTTCTTGTGTCTTGCTCACAACACTCCTGTTAATGCATCCCAGAATTGTGTTTGCTATTTTTTGCAACAGTGTCACACTGTTGACTCATATTTAGCTTGTGGCTCACTATGACCCCTAAATCCCTTTCTTTAATTTTCCTTCCTGGACAGTCATTTCCCATTCTGTATGTGTGAAACTGATTATTCCTCCCTAAGAATAGTACTTTGCATTTGTCCTTATTGAACTTCATCCTACTTACCTCGGACCATTCTCCAGTTTGTCCAGATCATTTTGAATTATGACCCTGTTCTCCAAAGTATTTGCAACCCCTCCCAGGTTGGTATCATCTGCAAACTTTATAAGCATACTTTTCATACCATTATCTAAGTTACTGATGAACAGAACTGATCCCCAAACTGATCCTTGTAGAATCCCAGTTGTTATGCTCTTCCAAGCTGACTGTGAATCATTGATAACTACTCTCTCAGAATGGTTATCCAGCCAGTTATGCCCTCACCTTATAGTAGCCTCATCCATGTTGTATTTCTTTAGTTTATTGATAAGAAGGTCATTCAGAACTGTATTAAATGCTTTACTAAACTTTAGGTATACTATCTACAAGGCTTGTTCTTCTATCAAAGAAAGCTGTCAGGTTGGTTTGACATGATTTGTTCTTTACAAATCCATGTTGTTGTTTATCACCTTATTATTTTCCACTTGTTTGCAGATGAATTCCTTAATTATTCACTCCATTATCTTTCCTGACACAGAAGTTAAGCTGACTGGTCTGTAGTTCTGGGTGGCTGTTATTTCCCTTTTTATGGCAGGGGCACTATATCTGTCTTTTCCCAGTCTTTTGGAATCTCTCCCCTCTTCCATGACTTTTCAAAGATCATGGCTAATGGCTCAGATACCTTCTAAATCAGCTCCTTGAGTATTCTAGGTTGCATTTCATCAGGCTTTTGTGACCTGAAAACATCTAACTTTTCTAAGTAGCTTTTAACTTGTTCTTTTCCTAATCTAACTTCTGAACCGACCCCATTTTCACTGGCATTCGCTGTATTAGGCATTCAATTGCCACCAAACTTCTTGGTGAATACCAACACAAAGAAGTTGTTAAGCACGTCTGCCATTTTCACATTTTCTGTTATTGTTTTTCCCTCTTCATTGAGCAATGGGACTACCCTGTTCTTGGTCTTCCTCTTGCTTCTAATATGTATAGAATGCTTTCTTGTTTCTCTTTGTCGCTAGCTAGATTGAGCTCATTTTGTGCCTTTGCCGTTTTAATCTTGCTCCTCCATACTTGTGTTATTTATCCTTTATACTTTGACCTAGTTTCTACTTTTATAGGACTCCTTTTTGAGTTTTAGATCATTCAGTGTCTCCTAGTTATGTCAGTCAGTATAACAAGAGGCAATCCTATCTTTTCTACGCAGTGGAATAATGTCCTGCATAGAAAAGGTATATGGGCATAAGCTTTAATGGGAAAAACTGAAACCACCTGGGATTTTGCCCACAAAAGCTAATGCCCAGATAAATTTGTTAGTCTTTAAGGAGTCAATCCTATAGGTGCTCGTGTGACTTGTGGGAGCAGCTATGCCAGAATGGGTGATGTACCCTTGTGGGCCAGCTGCAGTGGTACAGTGCCTGCCTACCTATCGATATTCCACTGAGAAGCTTGGCAGTTTTAAAATCTAGCCAGGGTTCCTTAGGATCCTTGATAGCGAAGGCTGTCCAGGAAAAGCACTTTGTTCCTAAGTTCAGCTGAATCCTCTCTGTTCTGCGGATGGTTCTGATAAGTTCAGAAAGGGGTTTGCTGGTGCCTTGTGGCACTGCTTCTAGCAAACTTTCTGCTGCTGGAGGGCAGGGACTGGGTTCTGCTGGCTCGTGCTAGTGGAATACAAAGATTGAATCAGGTGTACTGTGGGAAGTTATTGATGAATGCACTTGGTTTGCAAATATTGGGACAAGTATGAGGCCACATTTGAAGATGAGAAAAGCCAGAGATGAAGACAGGATTTTTGTTGGGATTTTTTGGCCTGTCAGGGGAGACTGAGGATGTGGGTACCCAACATGAGACACTCTGGAAGGCACCCATCTTTAAAAAAAAAAATCTCTATAGCCCATGTGCTCAGCATGCTTAAAAATATCTTCCAAGGTGTCTCAATTTGGGTATCTAAAATCACTTTGCAATCTTAAGGTATGTCTGCATTACTGAGGAGACGGTCAGCATCGTTCTCCCATGTACATGCAGCTTATACTGACTGGTTTTTTCTGTTAGTGTTGTGGGGAAGCCACCTCCCTGAATGAAGTCCTCTATATTAATTTGTGAGTAGGTGTAATGCAATACTAATATAATGCTACTGGTTTGAGTACACAAATTGTAAGCAAGTGCTGTTTAAGCTTCTCCCCATTGCTCAGTGTCTCAATGGCAATTTCAATCCTTGGCTTTTGCAGAGCAGGCTCCAAGTCTTGGCAAAGTGTGCTAATATGCGCCGTGGGTTTGAAGTGAGAAAATGGGACAAGCTTACGAAACTCCTCTTCATCTGTGGGCTGAGACAAAACTAAGTGGAAATGCATTAGCCGATTGGGGGCCCTACTTTTTCTACTCGTTTTTATTTTTAAGACATGCCATAGAAATAGTCATGGAATGTAAAACATAGGATTTCACAAGCCATACTTTGTAATTACTGGGATTTAGCAGCACAGGAGGTTTATCAGTAGAGTAAGGGCCCTAAAATAAATGGTCGTGCTGAATTAACAGGCATCTTCATGAAATAATTTCAGGATCAGCTAATTTAAAATGTTCTGTTTTGAATAGTTTCCACTATTTTTTAAGAAACATAGATCTCCTAATTCTATAAGAGAGGAAGCTCAGCTTCAACATTATTGGGGTTGGCCGATCAAGTTAACTTACTGCATTTGGAAGTTTGCTGCTTCTGGAAGGTGACCTTGAAGTGTGAGAGCCAGTACATGCTGCTGAGTCAATTGTTGCCATCATCATGCACTGGCTGCAGCTAACAGCAATGTTGGCAGACCTCACTATCTGACGTAGAACAGAGTAACATAACCACACCCCTACAGTAAATAAAGAAGAAGGCAGAGTAAATCCAGGAAAAAATGTTTAATTTAGTTCAGTTCCTTGAACTCATTAAATTGGCTTAACTACTAGATATAAAATATTTGAGCTGATGTAATCAGTCCAACATTGTTTCTATGCTGTCTTTCAGCAGTGTACTTTATGAATCCAGCATTCAATTTTTTTCCTGTGAAATGCTGCCCCCTGGTGCATCAGCAATGCAGTTCTCGAGACAGTCTTTAAGAGGAAAAAAAAAATATAACCTTAAGAGTTTCTTTTTGTATACCTACTACATCCCCTGAATACCCACCCACCAACCTCCATTATCTCTGGCTTCTGCTGCTTCTCCTGACCCTCCATTTGTCCACAGGCTTGGCAGGGCTGATTAAATCGTCTGTGAAAAGTGATACATGTATATCTGATAACATCACTTTTCACAATGTACTGACTAGCTAGCAATAAAGAAATGACAGCAATTTGCATGTGTGTACGGGTATATTTATTTGGTGCTTCTAAAGCTTATTATGTGTTTTAGGAGAAAGTCTGAGAGTGGCAACCAGAAAGAATTGGTGGCTGGTCGCACTGTGTGTCCTGAGAATCTCTGATCTGGCAAGCTGATGTAACAGAGGAAAGTCAGAGTTAGGAACCCAAGGGTCAAATTTTTAAAGGTTTTGAGGAACCTAGTAGAATTTTCAGAAGCTTTAGGCCATAAGTGCAGGAAGTAGGGGTGCAGTGGGGGGTGCTGCAGTACCCTTGGGTTGTCGGCTTAGTGCGTAGGCTCCCAGCTGCCAGCCCCACATGCTAGATTCTCAGCCAGGGACTCTGTTGCCTCATGTGTTGGGGTCCTGGTTAGAGCCTTGTGTGTGAGGAGGCAGCCAAGAATCTAGCACCCAGGGTCCTGGCTTATGGCCCCATATACTACGGCTTTGCAACTAGTCTCAGCTGATGGTGGGGGTGAACAGGGGCAAGGGGGCTTAGCACCCTCACTTTGAAAAATATTCCTATGCCACTGCCCCAGGCACCTCTGTGCCTAATGGTATGTCTACACTACAGAGTTTTTGTGCAAAAACACTACAAGCACATTTTTGTGCAAGAAAATGTACAGTACATTGTAAGAAGAGAGGGCTTTTTGTGCAAGAATTATTCTTTTTTCTACGAGGAGTAAGCCTTTTTGCTCAAGAGCTCTTGCGCAAAAAGGTGTGCATGGCTGGCAAACAGGGGGTTCTTGCTCAAACAGCCTATCAGAAAAAGCACAAGTGCCCTGGTGGCCATTCTGTTAATGGCTATCAGAGCTTTCTTGCACAAGAGCATCCATGTAGTGTGGACGCTCTCTTGCGCAAGAACTTTATGCGGAAGATCTCTTCCGCAAAAAGGTTCTTGTACAAGAAGCCTGCAGTGTAGACATAACCTAAGTCACTTTTGAAAATGGGTTTTAGCACGTTTCAAAATGTTACTTTTGATTGCAGGCAGATTAAAAGAAAAAAAACGTACAATTCCTTTAGTCCCAGCAATTTTCCCTTTCTTTGTTATAGAGATAATGAAAAATGCTCGTATACTCATATACTCTATTGCAAATCAAATGCTATATCAGACTATCATTTCTAATGAGCTGAATAATCTTCTAAAGCTTTGTCAGATATGATGATGTAAGGGTTACCTATATCAGCAATATTGTCCTGAACATCATCTTCCCTTTTTTGAAACCTCAGCATCTTCCTGAGGTTTCAAAAAAGCATCTTTTGAAAAAGAGCATCTAGACTACATTATGCGGATCGGAAAATCGATCCGCTTTATTGAAAAAGAGCGTCCTCACTGCTGGACACTCTTTCGAAATAAAAAGCCACCCAGAACCGCTTCTGCCAGGGCACGGGGGCAGCATTTCCTTCCAGGTGCTGCTGCCTGCCCTTTGCAGAGATGCGTGGTGAAAGGGAGCCCCCTGAACACCCGTTGCTCTGCTCCTGCAGCTGCCTTTGTTGTCCCTCTGGGAGGTAAGCAAGGTATTGCAGTGCTTGTTTGGAGTGCCCAGCTTCCTGGGACAGCACAGCAGGTTTTTTTGTTTGAAGGTTTTCCTGATTTGGATCCCTATTTTTTTTTTTTTTTTGCCATGGACCCAGAGCTGCCCCTGGGCAGGCGATGGCTCCCCGCCATCATACTGCAAGTTTTGCTGCATCTGCGTGACACAGTCATGAGGCTACTTCCCCATCTGGACCCAGACCAGAGGTAGGAAAGGTTCACCCGTCATGCAGCCCCACTTCCGTTGCCTCCAAACTTCTTCGTGGAGAGGCGTTTTTGGAGGCTTGACACCAGCTCTGACTGGTGGGACCAGCTCGTTATGGAGCTGTGGGACGACCAGCAGTGGCTCTGTAACTTCCAGATGCGGAAGGCCACTTTCCAGGAGCTGTGTACCTGGCTCGCCCCCGCTCTGCAATGGCAGGACCCCAACCTGCAGCCCGTCATCCCCCTGGAAAAGAGGGTCGCTATTGCTATCTGGAAGCTGGCCACCCCCGACAGCTACTGCTCCATGGGACACCAGTTTGGAGTGGGCAGGTCTACTGTTGGATCCATCCTGATGGAGGTAAGTCATTGTAGGAGGACAGTCATAGTTGGGAGGGGTAAAAAAGGGAGGCTGTCAAGAAAGGGAGTGGGAGTGGGAGGGAGCTCCTCCACTCACTCTGAGCTGCCGGGGAGGTGGGGGAAGTTTTGAGGAGGGGATTCCTGGGATGTTTGAGGGGGAAGGTGGGTGGTGGGTTCTCCTCCCAACAGATCAGGCACCCCTTCTAAAATTTTGTTGTCTGTCTATTTGTCTCTTTCTGCAGGTGGTGAGGGTCATCAATTCTGAGCTGATGAAGGAAGGGCTACTTTTCAATGGTCTTCCAGGCCCTGGTCAACCATCGTGGCCAATTTACTGACATTTGTGTTGGGTGGTCAGGGCGGGCACATGATGCCCACATCTTCAGGAACTCATACCTCTACCGGAGGCTGCAGGCTGGAACATTTTTCTTGCATCATGACTTTGCGGTTGGGGACATGCACATGCTGATGTGAATAGTGACTGGTGCCATGGCTGATGACGCCTTGCACTGGACACCTGGATGTGAGCAAGGAGCAGTTTAATGCTCATCTTAACCGGGCTCGCAACCAGGTGGAATGTGTGTTCGGACGTTTAAAAGGGAGATTCCGGTGCTTGCTCACACGGCTAGAAATGGGGGAATACAACGTACCTGAGGGTATGTCTACACTACCCTCCTAGTTCGAACTAGGAGGGTAATGTATGCATACTGCACTTGCTAATGAAGCCCGGGATTTGAATTTCCCGGGCTTCATTAGCATAAGCGGGGAGCCGCCATTTTTAAATCCCCGCTGCTTCGAACCCCGTGCAGCGCGGCTACACGGGGCTCGAACTAGGTAGTTCGGACTAGGGTGCCTATTCCGAACTACCGTTACTCCTCGTGAAACGAGGTGTACCGGTAGTTCGGAATAGGCACCTAGTCCGAACTACCTAGTTCGAGCCCCGTGTAGCCGCGCTGCACGGGGTTCGAAGCAGCGGGGATTTAAAAATGGCGGCTCCCCGCTTATGCTAATGAAGCCCGGGAAATTCAAATCCCGGGCTTCATTAGCAAGTGCAGTATGCATACATTACCCCGCTAGTTCGAACTAGCGGGGTAGTGTAGACATACCCTTAGATGGTGACCGAGTGTTGTGTTCTCCATAACCTGGAGAGGAAAGGGGAGGCCAGGTGCTAATGGTCATGAGAGGCACTTTGACCAGACCCGGACAGCTGCCATCCGCCAGGCTCACTGGTCTGGTGTTCACATCTGGGAGGCCCTACGGGAGCAATTCTCTAATGGAGGCCAATGACTCTCCTGAGGGCCTCCTGTCTGGGGGCTTGGCCCAGGCCCAATACAACCTTACCTCCGGAACCCTCACCCTGGGTATGTCTACACTACATTGTTAGTTCGAACTAACGGATGTTAGTTTGAACTAACATTCATAGGCGCTACACTAGCGCTCCGCTAGTTCGAATTTGAATCGAACTAGCGGAGCGCTTCGTTCGAACTAGGAAAACCTCATTTTACGAGGATTAAGCCTAGTTCGAACTTACTAGTTCGAATTAAGGGGTGTGTAGCCCCTTAATTCGAACTAGTGGGAGGCTAGCCCTCCCCAGGTTTCCCTGGTGGCCACTCTGGCCAACACCAGGGAAACTCTATTGCCCCCCTCCCGGCCCCGGACCTCTTAAAGGGGCACGGGCTGGCTACGGTGCCCGTGCCAGGTGCAAGCCTGCCAGCACCCAGCCAGCAGACCCTGCACCTGGCACGGCACAGAGCCACCCACCCGATGCCCCCCAGCCCACCCCCTCTTCCCGGGACCAGGCTGGCGGCTCCCGGGAGCTTGCCCGGGACCGCAAGAGGCGGGCACCTTCCTGGGCTAGTGCGGACATCGTGGACCCCATCCACGATCTCCGCACTAGGCACAGGAAAGTGGCCGTCTAGGGCAGGAGAGCTGCCAGCCTGGCCACCCAGGAGCAGGTGTGCATGAAAATCAATGGGGTCCATTGAGACCCCCGACCCTGAGCCCTGAGCTTACAATGGCCGTCCTGGGTCAAACCAAAGGTCCATCTAGCCCAGTAGCCTGTCTGCCGACAGCGGCCAACCCTAGGGAGCCTGGAGGGGATGGACCGAAGGCAGTGACCAAGCCATTTGTCTCGTGCCATCCCTCTCCAGCCTTCCACAAACAGATGCCAGGGACACCATTTCTACCCCCTGGCTAATAGCACTCCATGGACCCAACCTCCATGACTTGATCTCACTTCCCTTTCAACTCTGTTCTAGTTGTAGCCTTCACAGCCTCCTGCAGCAAGGAGTTCCACAGGTTAACTATTTGCTTTGTCAAGAACAACAACTTTCTCTTACTAGTTTCAAGCCTGCTACCCATTCCTTTCCTTTGGTGTCCTCTAGTCCTTCTTTATGGGAACTCAGGAAGAACTTTTCTGAATGCACCCTCTCCACCCAACCCCTGCTTTTAGAGACCTCTATCCTGTCCCCGCTCCATCTCCTCTTTTCTAAGCTGAACAGTCCCAGTCTCTGTAGCCTTTCTTCATCTGGGACCTGTTCCCAACCCTGATCATGTTAGTTGCCCTCCCCTCTCCCAGCCTTTCTCTTCCCCTCTCCCACCTCCTTTTCCCAGTCTCCCCCAGTTTTGTTCAATAAAGATAGAGTCAATGTTGGAAGAAACATTATCTTTATTTTGTACATCAGGAAGGGGGGCTAGGGAGAGGTAAGTGGAAGGAGGTGAGGGAGGAATGGGGTATGAGCCCCCGATGGGGAGGACTGGGCTGGCTCTGCAGGCTTCTGGGGGTGGAAGCTCTCCTGCAGCCCTCCAATTGCCCCCTCTCTCCAGATGGCAGCCTGCGGCAGGTTCAGCTGGTCTGATGGCCGAGTGGTGTGATGTGCCCAGTGTGGGCACTCCGGGCAGTCCAAGCCAGGACTGGTTTTCAAGCGGGGCTCCCCTGAGAACTGTCTGTCCGGGGAGGAGGTCGGGTCCCTTTAAGCACAGCCCTCGGCTAGCCTGAGACAGCATCTCCACGCTCTAAGTCCTCCTCTGATGCCCTGCCGGCACTGCTTCCGGCCATCCTTAAGCCCTGTTCAGCGTCCACTCAATGTGGACATGGTAGTTCGAATTAGCAAAACGCTAATTCGAACTAGTTTTTAGTTCTAGATGCGTTAGTTCGAACTAGCTTAGTAAGGCCAGGGCGAAGGATGCAGGAAGGTGATTGACCAGGGCCTACAGCACCATAGAATAGTAGTCCTTCCGGTTTATAAATTGGGCTGCTTAATGGGGCGGTGCGTGGATTGTGATGTGTGTCCCATCGAGGGCTCCTCCACTTTTCAGAGAGCCAAGGGCGGCAAACCTGGCAATGATGTTGTCCAGGTCCCCGAGACGGACGAGTCTCTTCAGCAGCTCTGCACTGAGGGCCCTCACCACCTGCAGCATGAGACAGATAGATAGATAGAAACCAGGGAGTTAGACAGGTTACCTAAGCGCTTGAGAGGAAAACCCTCCCCCCCTCCCCTTGTCAGGATGCCCCTCTCCCCTGCATCAGAGCTCCTGCATCCTGGAGTAGGGTCTCTTCGGTGCGTTCCGGGTCCATATGGAGCAGGAGATTCATGACAGAGTTATGCAGATGCAGCAGAAGCTACAGTATGGCAGCGTGGCCATCTTCTATCCAGGGGCAGCTCAGGCTCCATGGCCAAATAAAAGGTGAAAAGCAGCAAAAACCCCCAGCAAATAAACTGCTATGGTGTCCGAGGAAGCAGTGCAACCAGAGCAAGAACTGCAGCAGCTTTGCTTTTCCTCTAGGAGGTAGACAAGCCAGAAGCAGGAGCAGAGCAACAGCTGTCCAGGGGGATCCCTTTGAGCACACGTCTCTTCAAAGGGCAGGCAGCAGCACCTGGAAATAAAAGCTGCGCCCATGCCTGCCAGAAGCACTTCTGGGTGCCTTTTTATTTTCAAGTTTAAAGTTCTTTTTCGTCCTGTCAACAAAGCCTCTGTTGACAGAGGGATGTAGTCTAGACGTAACCTTAGGTTATGTCTATACTACATGGGTTTTGTGCAAAAACCCTTGAAGAGCCTACTCCTCAAGTGCATTTTTGCACTAGAAAATCTACTGTCAATTGACAGAACAGAGGGCTTTTTGTGGTGTAGGTATACCTCCTTTTAAGAGGCATAACTCCCTTTTTTGCTACAGCTCTTGTGCAAAAAGGCTGGTGTGGATGCTCCAGAGGAGTTTTTGCATAAGAAACCCCTATGGGAAAAAGCACAGGTGCTCTGATGGCCATTCTGATGGCCATTGCTTGTGCAAGAGTGTCCATGCAGCATGGACGTTCTCTTGCACAAAAGCACATTGCTTTTGTGATGCACTTTGTGTTCTGGACGCGCTTTTGCAAAAGCCTTCTTGCACAAAAACCCTGCAGTGTAGACAAAGACTTAGAATACCTTTCCCAGATCTGAAGAAGAGCTCTGTCTGTCTTGAAAGCTTGTCTCTCTCATCTACAGAAGTTGGTGCAATGAAAGACAGCACCTCATTTACCTGCTCTCTTTCTAATACCCTGGAACATTCACAGCTACAGCTACACTGCATACAAGATTTGTCAAGAACATAGGTGCTGTAACTAGAAATATTAGGGGTCCTGCAACATCCCTTGATTTGAAGTGGTTTCCATTATATGTAGGATTTATAATTTCATTAAGCTCTGAGGGGGATCTATTGCTGGCATTTTCAACACAGAAGTGAAGAACTGGCAGGCACAGGGCCTGAACTAACCCTAGCGGTGGTTCCTTTAGGTCAGGATTGCAGTATACAAGAGGACAGGTTGCACAAATACTGACCATACGGTACCTGTGGTGTAACAATATGCAAATCTTCAGGGGCTGTCAATCGAGTACAAAATTAATTCAAGTCCTTACAATTTAAAATTTTCCCATGAGGTATCACTTGCATTTAAAGTTCAATGACTATCAAGTATTAGTGGAAAACAGGAATCCAAATATTGTATTCATGCCTTTCAGCAAGTTCCTGTCCCTTGCATTAATCAAATCTTGCCTTTTCAAAACAGGGGAAGTTAGCTCCTCATGCTGCTTTTGAATTTCTATCTATTGTGCTACTGAAACTCAGCTCATCCCTCAGCCTTCCTATGGCCCAGGGAGAGCTGTTATTACTAAACAATTTTTAATTGTTCCCCATACACTGAGATCTGTTCTGAATTTTGGTCTTCTGTGAATTTAATCTTGATTCAAGCCTTCTGATCATTACTTTAAAAACTTGTAAAGGATTTTTGGGGGAACCACCTCCCCCCCCCCCCCCCCGAATGGCTCTACACAAGCTTCCTGTCAGAATCTTCTGAGATTCTTCTTTAGGGATATGACCTCTGTCTTTCACTGTCACAATCAATAGAGGCTTTCCTGTGGCATTTTTTTCGTGAACTACCGGAGACAAAAGACAAATAAAAAAACTCTTGCTCCGAGTCATAGGGTACGTCTAGACTACAGGCTTTTGTCGACAGATACTGTCGACAAAACTTCTGTCGACAAAGAGCGTCTAGACTACATCCAGTTCTGTCGACAAAGCAGCTTGCTTTGTCGACATGACAGTGTAGATGCAAAGGACGGTGTAGATGCAATAACATCTTCTGTCAACAGAACTCTGTCGACAAAAGGCATTATTCCTTGTAGAATGAGGTTTACAGCCATCGACAAAACTGTTGAGTTCTGTCAACGTTATGTCGACAGAACTCAGCGGAAGTGTAGACGCAGGTAAAGTTTTGTTGACAAAAGTCCACTTTTGTCGACAAAACCCTATAGTCTAGACACACCCATAGTGTCTATAATCCAGAAAGGGACGGAAGTTATAGAGCTCATGAAATCCACTAGTTACCAAACTACTGACACTTATTTAGACATCCACTTTAAAAGAAGTTGTCTTTACCCTCTTCCTTTATACCTATATATAGTAAATTTCACAAAATCCAATTTCACATAGACATCAGTCTATAGAATAAAAATCTAGGCTGTGATGACAGTTGCCATAATTTACCCAATATTAAATCAAGCTTTATAGATAGGTACAGGTGAACTAAAATGAATTACTGTGAAATAATGAAGTTTGAACCGAGCTGTTCAAGTTAGTTATGCTTGATGTATCACATGTTGGAACATAATGTCAGTTGTGAGTATGGGTCTGATGATTCTTCTACATGTTGCTGCTTAAAATATTAATTAAATTAATTAAATCAGTGTTGCTGTTGACTTTTTAAATTATGGTAAAAGTATGAGGGCAAACCATTTCTGATTCTATTTCCCTTCATCTTATTGCTGATATTTTATCTTAAACAACATAGATGTGCTGTGCCATTTAATGTGCTGTGCTAGATAATATTCTTTCAAAATCGGACTCCCTTAATTTCACCCACTTACAGATTCTTCTAGTATTAATAATATTACGTAGGTATTTTGCTATTTATCACCCTGAAAGAAAATTTGTGGAATTGCACTGCCCTCACTATGGGTCTTTGAGATCAACCAAAGGACTCCCATTGATTTCAGTGAAAGCTGGCTCCATTGATTAGAGGAAGCTGGCTCCATGTTCCATCATGGCTTGAAGTTCCTGTGACATTACAGTCCATTGACCCATCATTTAAAGATGGAGTTTGCTGGTCTGGACTTGAGGACATTTAATCTTCATGTGTTCTGAAAATTAAAAATGTAGGCACAGAATCTTTAGACAGGTTATTTGAATATTAACCTGATCTTTAAACTATATGATGTATGATAAGGTTTAATTGTAACTTTGCTTTAATAACAATTTAGGCATCTCGATAAATGGCCTTATTTTCTGGTGTTGAGCTTGCTGCTCCCACTAAAGTCAAAGGGAGGCATAGCCGTTCGACAATTATGAAAATCAGTCTTACTTAAATGTTAAAATTGGGAGTTGAATGCCTAATAGCTGCTCTACACTAGAAAATGTGGGTGGTTTAAGCATGTTGGTCAGGGATGTGAAAAATCCACCCCCCTAATCAATGTTGTTAAGTTGACCTATATCATCATATAGAGAGCACTACGTCAATGGAAAAATTCTTCCATTATCCTAGCTACTGCTTCTCAGGGAGAACCCTTCCTATCAGAGTATGTATCATCTACTCTGAAGCACTGAAGTGATGCAGCTGGGCCATAGTAGTATACACAAGCCCTAACTTATGCCAATATTTTTAAGTTTGAGTAGCGAAAGTGGATGATGTCATGTGTTGAGCACCTAATACCATTGGTCCACATTACAGGTATTTATATTTCATTCATTCATTCAACATTTATATTGTAGTAGCACCTAGTGGGCCCCACCCTGCTTTGTACTCCTTGCTGTACAAGAATAGGGAATAGAATCTGATATTATAATACCACCCTTTCATTAACTTCATCTTGCAAGATCAGACCGTTAGTTTCCAAATAGGATTTGCAGGTCCCCTTTTAGAAATAAAAGCCTAGAGAAGAGTAGGAACAGAAGAAAAGAAAGAGTATTCTAAGGGTACGTCTACACTACAGCGCTAGTTCGAACTAACTTAGTTCGAATTAGTTAATTCGAACTAAGCTAGTTCGAACTAGCGCATCTAGAACTAAAAACTAGTTCGAACTAGCGTTTTGCTAGTTCGAACTAGCGCGTCCACACTGATTGGACGCAGGGGGGCATTTAAGGGCAGCTGAAACCGGTTCTGGCAGGGCATCAGGTCAGCAGTTGCTTTGTGTGGCTGCTGTCTGAGGCTATCTGAGGCTCGTGCTTAAAGGGACCCCCCCTGGACAGCCGGTTCTCAGCTTTTCCTGCTTGCTTGCCAACCTCGCCGAGGGACAGCAAAGCGTCGGTCTCTGTGCCCGTCTGTGTCGGTGCTTCCCTTCGGGGGGGCCGCCGCAGGTGGCAACATGGAGCCACGGCTCGCCCTGCACCTTCTGGTGCACGTTCTGGACTTGCTGCTGCAAGCCTGCCAGCAATGGCTCGAGGCTGCCTGGCACCACCTGGGGAACGTCAGCCCCCTGCCTCTCCGCCTGGCCGCCCTGGGGGCCGTGGAGGAGCCGCGGCGGCGCCCCGGCACCGGCGTGCCCCGCCGCATCTGGCGTCTGGACACCAGCAGCGACTGGTGGGACCGCATCGTCCTGGAGCGCTGGGACGACCGACAGTGGACCCAGAACTTTAGGATGAGGAGGGACACCTTCCTGGAGCTCTGCGAGTGGCTCGCCCCTGCCCTGCAAAGAAGGGACACTCGCATGAGGCCCGCCATCCCCCTCCAGAAGCGGGTGGCCATCGCCCTCTGGAAGCTCTCCACGCCGGACAGCTACCGATCCGTCGGGAACCAGTTCGGCGTGGGGAGATCCACTGTCGGAGCAGTGCTCATGCAGGTACGGCGCTCGTCGGCCACCGAGCCGGGGGGGAGGGGGGCTGCGAGGAGGGGATGGGCCGCCCCAGGGACAAAGGGGGGGGCGGGAGGAGGTGAAAGCGCCCCGCACCGGAGGGGTCGGGCTGTCCTGGCCGTACTACACGCCGCCAGGGGGGTTGCTTCCGGGAGTGGGGCGCGGGGCACTGCCAGGGCACGCACGCTCCCAGCCACCCGGGCGCCCCACTGATTGACGCTTTGCTGTGTCTCTCTCCGCAGGTGGTCAAGGCCATCAACCGGGTGCTGCTCCGCAGGGTGGTCCGCCTCGCCAACCCGGATGCCGTCATCCGGGGATTCGGCGCCCTCGGCTTCCCCAACTGCGGGGGGGCCATCGACGGGACGCACATCCCCATCCGTGCCCCGGAACACCAGGCGTCCCGGTACGTGAACCGCAAGGGGTACTTCTCCGTCATCCTGCAGGCCGTATGTGACCACCGGGGACAGTTGACGGACATAAATGTGGGCTGGTCCGGCAAAGCACACGACGCCCGGGTGTACCGGAACTCCTCCGTGTGCCAGCGGCTGCAGGACGGGACCTTCTTCCCCGACCGCCACATCAGGGTCGGGGACGTGGACATGCCCGTCTGCCTGGTGGGGGATGCCGCCTACCCACTGCAGCCCTGGCTCATGAAGCCCTACACGGGACACCTCAATCCCTCCCGCCAGGCCTTCAATAACAGGCTGAGCAGGGCCCGCATCGTGGTGGAGGGGGCCTTCGGGCGACTGAAAGCCCGCTTTCGATGCCTCCTCACCCGTCTGGACCTGGCCGAGCACAACATCCCTCCCGTGGTGGCGGCATGTTGTGTGCTCCACAATTTGTGTGAGCGGAAGGGGGAGGCTTTCTTGCCAGCCTGGATGGCTGAGGCTGACCGCATGGCTGGACACTACGGTCAGCCCCGCACCGCCGCCGTCCGGGAAGCCCAGCGGGGGGCCATCCGGATCCGGGAAGCCCTGCGGGAGAGCTTCCAGGTGGAGGAGGAGGAGGACTGACCTCTCCCTGCATGCCCCACCGGGGCCTTCTTCCACCCTACCCCCCCCTTCCCCTTTCCCCTCCCTACCTACTGTCAAATAAAGACACCTGTTTTTCCAACAAAAACGTCTGTTTATTTCACAGAACTGGGGTGGGGGAGGGAGGAATGAAGGTGGGAGAAGGGAGGGGGAAACCTGGGACGAGGGAGCTGGAAGGGGAGGGGAGGGAAGGGAGGAAGGGAAAGGAAAGCTCAGGGGTGGGAGTCTGGGTGCCTCTCCCGTCTCGCCACACTGCGGGTCCGGGGGCGTCGGTGGGGAATGGTTGTGGAGGGGGGGGCAGAGAGGACAGGGGGTGTGGAGGAAGCAGGAGCGGAAGCAGGAGGAGCAGGAGGAGCAGGGGGAGCAAGAGGGGGAGCAAGAGGGGGAGCAGGGGGAGCAAGAGGGGGAGCAAGAGGGGGAGCAGGGGGAGGAGGAAATGGAAAGCGGTCTAGCAGGCTCTGGAGGTGGCCTCGCAGGGCACGGCCCTGCTCCTCCAGGGCCTCCAGACTCCTCTGGCGCAGCCTGAGGTCCTCCTGGACCCAGTGGTCCTGGAGACGGAGCTGTCGGTCCAGGAACCGGAGATGCCGCCTCTGGTAGTCCTCCTGGTTCCTGGCTGTCCTGCTTGCCCGGGCGCGGGCGGCTGCTGCAGGCGGGGTGGTGCGCCCTGCAGTCCCCGGTGCTGCAGCTGTGGTGCAAGAAGACCAGCGGTCAATTACCCCAGGGGCCCAGGTGTGTGAAACCCAGCTCCCCTCTGCAAGGCCAGGGCCCCTGCAGGATCCCCAGCTGCTGCTCCGTAGTGGGCAAGGCCCAGGCGCACGGTCCCGGGGCTCCCTCTCGCCCCAGCCCCCCGTACACATAAGGGGAACACGAGGGTACTCACAGGTGGATGCCTCCCCGGCCTCTGATGATGCAGGCGAGCGGCTCTGTGGGGTGCCTCGGGGGTCCCGGGTCCTGGGAAGGCTGGCAGCAGGCTCCTGGCTCTCAGAGCCCTCTTCCTCCTCCTCGGTGTCCAGGAGCGGTCCCTCTGCCCCGGGGTCAATCACGTCCCGGGGGGCAGGGACGGCATGAGGCCCCAGGATGCGGTCCAGGGCATGGAAGTGGGGGCAGGCCTCCGGGTCAGCCCCTGGCAGGCAGGCCCGGGAGTAGGACTGCCGCAAGTCTTTAATCTTGCAGCGCACCTGCTCCCGGCTGCGCTGGTGGCCCCTGGCGGCCAGGCTGGCAGCCATGCGGCCATAGACGGCCGCGTTCCGGTGGCTAGTGCGGAGATCGTGGACATTTGAGGCTTCCCCCCAAACCTCGATGAGGTCCACGATCTCCGCACTTGACCAGGCGGGCGCCCGCCTTTTGCGCCCCCGGGCAGGCTCCCGGGAGCCGCCAGGCTGGTCGTGGGGAGCAGTGGAGGGCTGGGAGCCCTCGGATGGCTGGCTCATAGTGTGGCAGGTGCAGGCTGTGCAGGCACGGGTGCTTGCAGCCTTGCAACTGGCACAAAGTGAGTAGCCAGCCCGTGGCCCTTTAAGGGCTCCGGGGCCGGGAGGGGGGCAATAGAGTTTCCCTGGTGTTGGCCAGAGTGGCCACCAGGGAAACCTGGGAAGCCTTAGCCTCCCACTAGTTCGAACTAAAGGGCTACACAGCCCTTAGTTCGAACTAGCTAGTTCGAACTAGGCGTTAGTCCTCGTAAAATGAGGTTTACCTAGTTCGAACTAAGCGCTCCGTTAGTTCGAATTAAGTTCGAACTAACGGAGCGCTAGTGTAGCGCATAGGAAAGTTAGTTCGAACTAACGTCCGTTAGTTCGAACTAACTTTCTAGTGTAGACATACCCTAATGTACTAACTAAAAGGAGATAAATGATAGATGAATGTGCCCTTTTTTCTTAAAGCTATTTTTCTAAATAAAAATCTAATTCCATTGGAGTGATACACAGCTTCAAAATAAAATTAATTACAAGTTTATTTTAAATATCCTGTAGTTATTAAATCTTTTTGGTGTCAATTGCAATGGATAGTCTAGAGAATTAGTTTAAAATTAATATAGAGTTTGTATTCTGTGTAAGGATTGCATAATTCAGTAGTTAATTAGGTCACAGAGCATGACAGAATATGAATTATGGTACAATAAATCATGTCTTCTGAAATTTCATCTTCTGCAATCTTCTGCAAGTAAGCATGAGTAATTACACTATAATTCAAGCCTTTTAGAGCTTTATTTTGATAACTTAATTGTAATTAAAGAAAAAATTACTCATCCCCTATTTCACTCTCCTCTAATCTATTCATAAAGAAGCCTTTGAACAATCGTGGTTCCCTTTACTCCCTTTCCCTTACATCTGCTCTTGTCCTCAACACACAGTGAGAAGTAGATCATGGTGTGGGACAGAAGATAAGGACTGCAGAGTTTGGAAAATTTTTTCTTTACTATTAAATGACATGGGATTTCCATTATCAGAAAAGAACATATCTAATATATTAGTCTTTAAGGGTATGTCTACACTGCCACCCTAGTTCCAACTAGGGTGGCTAATGTAGGCATTCAAAGTTGCACATGAAGCCCGGGATTTAAATATCCTGGGCTTCATTTGCATCTTGCCGGGCGCCACCATTTTTAAATCCCCGTTAGTGCGGACTCTGTGCCTGTGGCTACAGGTGGCACGGAGTAGGTAGCTCGAATTAGGCTCTCTAATTCGAACTACCGGTACGCCTCGTTCCACGAGGCGTAACGGTGGTTCAAATTAGAGATCCTAATTCGAACTACCTACTCCGTGCCGCGTGTAGCCGTGGACACGGAGTCCGCACTAACAGGGATTTAAAAATGGCGGCACCTGGCAAGATGCAAATGAAGCCCGGGATATTTAAATCCTGGGCTTCATGTGCAACTTTGAATGCCTACAGTAGCCACCCTAGTTCGAACTAAGGTGGCAGTGTAGACATACCCTACGGGTGTGTCTAGACTAAATGGCTCCATCGATGGAGCCAAGTAAAGTAGTTTACTCGACATAGTCAATGAAGCGGGGATTTAAATAATCCCCGCTTGATTAAAATAAACATGGCCGCTGTGCTGTGCCGACAATCAGCTGATCCGGCACAGCGCAGCAGTCTAGACGCAGCGTGGTTGACAAGGGAAGCCTTTGTCAACCACTCCGGTATGCCTTGTGAAACGAGGTTTACCGGAGCAGTCGACAAAGGCTTCCCTTGTCAACCACGCCACGTCTAGACTGCCGCACTGTGCCAGATCAGCTGATTGTTGGCACAGCGTGGCAGCCATGTTTATTTTAATCAAGCGGGGATTATTTAAATCCCCACTTCATTGACTATGTCAAGTAAACTACTTTAGTTGGCTCCGTCGATGGAGCCATGTAGTCTAGATGCACCCTTAGGGTATATCTAGACGACATTGTTTTTTCAAAAAAAAATTCACCTGCATTCACACTGCAATAGCATTCTTTCGAAATTAAATTGAAAAAAAGAATGCAAGGGTTTTTTCAACATTCGTAAACATCAAATTACGAGCAAGAACACATATTTCGAAAAAGCTCTTTCAAAAAAAGGCCTGTGTGGACTTAGAACACGGACATTTTTCGAAAGAAGAGGCAATCGAAAAAAGCACAGATGGCCTGGTGGCCATTCTGTGAATAGCTGTCAGGGCTTTCTTTTGAGAGAGCATCCATGCAGTCTGGATGTTCTCTCTTGAAAAAGCAGATCGCTTTTTCAATCCTGTTTTGAGGTGTGGATGCTCTCTTTCGAAAAAAGCTTGTAGTCTAGACATACCCTAAAGTGCCACAGGACTGTTCGTTGTCAGAAAAGAATAGTAAATCTTCTGCTAAGTTACCTTCTCCCCTGCCCCAGGTCATGACAGAAAGCATGCCATTGTACATATAGCACAGGTAAGTTAGTAATCTTGGTAGCATAGTATAAATCTAAATATAACGAAGAGTTTTGTAAAATGAACAAGAGTGGTTTTAAACCTGGCAAGTACCCTAAAGCCCTGAGGATGTTTTGAATTACCTGCATTGTAAAATCAAGGCTTATAATTACTATTTATAAATTGTATTGTGGGGCCACCCACAGTTCCCACTCACAGAGCAGGATCCCACTCTAGTAGGTGCTGCTTATATGTATAACAAAAAAAAAGTTTCTCCCCTGAGGATTTTAACATCTAAGTAAGATGAGATAACAGATGGATTCAACAAATGGGCATGGGGAGCCCAAAGAAATAATGGCAGTTTTTGAAGTTTATTATTTGGGTTGGACTGCTGTTTTCAGAGGGTTTAGATGTTAATTAAATGTCAAATAGTTTTTTAGGAAAGGATTTTTGGCAACCCACAGCATTACTGCAACTTTTGAATCCCTCCCCCCCCCCCCCCCAACCGATTTATTTCCTGTGGTGTATCTAAATCAGCAGAGAACCTGGGAAAAGCACTTTTTTTTTCTAGGATGCTGAAAACCAAAACCAATCTTGGATTGGAAAGAGAAATGAACTCAGTTCTCCAGGGGGTTATCTACACTGGGAAATTGCATTTGTTAAAAATGAACTTGAAGAATCATGGTAGCTAGTAGCATAGAGAGAGACCATAAGGTGAACCCTAAGCTAAAACCCCAGCCAGCCAACCCAAATGTAAACATGACCATTAGTCCTCATTGAATGTTTCATCCCTTTTGTTTTTTTAACTACCAAAATAACTTATTAAACTATGAGTAGCCATGCCTAACAACTCATAGTGAATGGCTGAAACATCAGAGTATAGAAGTATTGCATTGACAGTATGAAAGAAAGATACAGGGGCCAAGAAATTACTAGACAATCTAATCTTGATTTTGGATGAAACATTTCAGCATATATGCTCATAGTCAATAACTAAGCAAGTTTATGCTCTAATAGATTTATAAACCACATAGTTTAATGGGGAAGTTTACAGTTGACTTTTCAGAGCCGATGTAGGGAGTCATCAAGAATTATTGATGTTGGTCATTTACATATGTATACTAGTATCAGCTGGCATATGATTTCTTGAAAATTATGTATTCCTTGGACTTCTTCTAGGGGGACTTGTTTGCAAAGTTCAACTGTGCAGTCACCTTTGCTGTGTGGTCTGACATTTACCAGTGTTCTACTGTTGGTAATGGTATTTTCATGATCACATCTGCCTAAGAGACAGACTTCCATATTAGCATCCAGATTGTGAATTGTGCACACTGGCCAGCTTCTAACTGTTACCAATCCTTATCTATTACTGATGTTTCCAAGATCACCCATTACTATTCTCGGCTGGTAGAAGGTGCTCAAAAGCTGTCCCCCTTGGTTTACTTTTGCTTTCTCTCATGATTAGAGGCCACTGGAATCTTGTTTTCTTTTGTACAAGGAATTTACAGAAATTTATAAATAAGAGAAGAAAATGTACTTGTCCTTAACTATAGACCTCACAATAGAACTCCCCGTTGGAATATTTTTGTGCTGTCAGACTGTTTCTATGGTATCACTCAATCTGTATTCTGGACTGCAATCAAAACTGGATGCCTGAAGTTAGGCTCCAAAATCCATATTTAGGAACTTAACTGAGCTCCCTGAATTTCAAGAGGCTGAAGATCCAAAATCTCTGATTTCAGAAATATTCTTGTTATATTTGGATTCAAATGAACAGAAATCACCTAAGATTGGTAATTCTTGCATGGCGATTCTTCTTATTCTGCATCCAAGGAGGTGTGCCATAAAATATTTTCATTCCTATTTTAGATATGATTTTAAACTGGAAACCATCATAGCTGGTTTTTTCTAAGATAAAGCATAAAGAGAGCTTCTGATTTTGGCCCCCTCTAAACTTTGTAAAGCTATTAACTAAGATCCTGCATGGGATGGGATTTAAATGAGACATTAGAATGATGTTTGCTTTACTAAGTTATTGCAGAGTGGATAAATTGACTGCTGTATGGTAAATAGAAAGCCTGTAAATAGATTTAAAATTAAGAAAGTTGTATAAAGCATTAAAAATAGATTTGTCTTGGGATCAATACTATTTCCATATCTTCATAAACAATCTACAGGAAGAAGCAATTGTACATTCATCACATTTGCAGATCATATCAAATTTAATCTGACTGCAAACAAGGAAAGGAAAAATTACTGAGCAATCTAGGGATTTTGTAGAGAAATTGGATAAATGCCAACTATCTGAGATTTAATTTAGATAAATGCAAAGTAATATACCTGGGGACCAATAATACCAAGCAAAAGTACAAAATGGAAATTGCTTACACATCAATAAAGCGGAAACATATATTGAGGGCGGGGAAGGTTAGTAATAGACTCAAATGCAGAACAAAAGGGACATGGTTGCCTACTGTGCTACCATAGGAAAAATGAATAATGGACTGAGATATATACATGAGAGGGACACTCAGAACATGGTGTTGTGTTCTTGTCCATACTGGCAAATAGTCATTGATATCCCCCAGGAAATTATTTAGTTCTCTTTTTTTTCTGAACCCAGTTATGGTTTTGGCCTTCACATCATCCCCTGGCAAACAGTTCCACAGTTTGACTGTGCATTGAGTGAAGAAGTACTTCTTTGTGTTTGTTTTAAACCTGCTGCCTATTAAATCCGGCATAAACATCCACAGGGGTTCTCCAACCCGTACTGTCTGGAATAACATTGTATGGAGTGTTCTTCTGGCTCAAGATCTCCACAATGTGGTGTATTCCAGTCCCTTCTCCTTTGACTCCTATGGTTTCTCTCCATATTGCATAGGATGGGGAGATGTGCCTTCCATATAAAGGAAGAGGGAAGAAGGAGCTGTCAAGCAGGCTGTCTCTATTTGTTTTATACCACAGGGGATTCCTGTATAATAGCTCTCCCTTTAAGAAAACTTTTGATCCCTTTGTGCTCCTATAGTGTATAAACTGGCATTAGTCAGGGTTTGACTCAGTAAGTTGCTCTTTTCCTGAAGATGATTTATCTTCAGACAATATGTAGACTTACCATTTTCATTTGCCTGTAGAAGCTGGATCTTATAATCAAGGAAACATTAGTAATTGGGATAGAGAAATTTATCTGGCATCTTACATTTTAAATCTATTTCCTCATCTTCACATTTTAAATCTTCAAGACCAGACTCACTGGGCATACTCTTCCAGTCAAAGTTGATGTGGTCAAAAGTAGTGATGATTGTATTTAGATTACTTATGTGAGGAGCTACTCTGCTGTGATGCCAACCGTTATCACTGTCTCAGTCCAAGAGTGCTATGAAGTACTCTGCAGTAAGGGTTCCAGTGACTGGTCATGCACCTCCATGCATCCTTGTGGGGGAATGCAGCTTTCACAGTATAGTGTCCCCTTTGCTGCCTGTTGCTTGTTTTGTAATAGCCTTTCTTCTGGGCATTTACTTGCTTCTGTGTTTACCACAAGGGCCTATTCTACTGTCTGTGACTACTTCACCCTCTCCCCCCCCCCCCCTCCCCCCGCTCCCCAACCTCTTTCTAGACTCCTTACTTCAGGAAAGGATCTCAGAGCTTCCTCTTCTCCCACATCCTGAGGCTTCCTCCTTGGTCCTGGTGACCTTCCTTTTTGCCCTGCAGGCGACCTCTGCTTTCAGCCTCTTGGCTATATAGAGCTGGCCCGACAACCCTTCCACAGCTGGACTTCATTCTCCATTAACCTTGAGTCTCTGTCTCTCCAGTGTGATAGAGGGATGTGCAGTTTTAAAACAGAGACAATATGTCTAATGCCACTAGATGGTGCTAACTTATTTTATATATGTAAAAACATCAAGCTGAATGATTTTTCCCTTTTTTAAAAACAACATGTTTTAGACAAAACCCCTAGCACGTTTCAGATATTGGGTTTCCTGTCCTCTCCCTTTTGCTCTTCCCCCATAGAAATCAAGTTCCATTGCTCTTGCATGTATGACAGTGGGAAAGTGTGTGCCATAATCACAACAAATAAATTAGTGACCTGTGATTAGCCCAACTTTTTTGTTTTTATTTGGAGCATGGGTGGCATCTTTTAGACTCATGTTCTCAAAACTAAGGATTCTCTACTAATGGATAAGATCCCTTAACTGCTTGATATGACATGTGACAGCAATTCACTTGAGTGTGGCACTAGATTAGAACATAGGATATTGCATTATTCTTAGTAATGCAGTAAGCTGAGATGCCCTATGAATTCTTTCCCAGAGGATTATGGAAGAACCTGTTTGTCCTTTCTGTACTCTCAGGGGGTACGTCTACACTACAGCGCTAGTTCGAACTAACTTAGTTCGAATTAGTTAATTCGAACTAAGCCAGTTCGAACTAACGCATCTAGAACTAAAAACTAGTTCGAACTAGCGTTTTGCTAGTTCGAACTAGTAAGTCCACATTGAGTGGACTCTGAACAGGGCTTAAGGATGGCCGGAAGCAGTGCCGGCAGGGCATAAAAGGAGGACTTAGAGCATGGAGATGCTGTCTCAGGCTAGCCGAGGGCTGCGCTTAAAGGGTCCCGACCCCCACCCCGGACACACAGTTCTAAGGGGTGCCCCGCTTGCAAAGAAGTTCTGGCTTGGAGTGCCCTGAGTGCCCACACTGGGCACATCACACCACTCGGCCATCAGCCCGGCTGCACTTGCCGCAGGCTGCCATCTGGGGAGAGGGAGTAATTGGGGGGCTGCAGGAGAGCTTCCACCCCCAGAAGCCCGCAGAGCCAGCCCAGTCCTCCCCATCGGGGGCTCAGACCCCATTCCTCCCTCACCTCCTTCCACTTACCCTTCCCTAGCCCCCCTTCTTATTGATGTACAAAATAAAGATAACGTTTCTTCCAACATTGACTCTGTATTTATTGAAAAAAACTAGGGGAGACTGGGAAAAGGAGGTGGGAGAGGGGAAGAGAAAGGCTGGGAGAAGGGAGGGCAACTAACATGATCAGGGGTTGGGAACAGGTCCCAGATGAAGAAAGGCTACAGAGACTGGGACTGTTCAGCTTAGAAAAGAGGAGATGGAGCGGGGACAGGATAGAGGTCTCTAAAAGCAGGGGTTGGGTGGAGAGGGTGCATTCAGAAAAGTTCTTCCTGAGTTCCCATAAAGAAGGACTAGAGGACACCAAAGGAAAGGAATGGGTAGCAGGCTTGAAACTAGTAAGAGAAAGTTGTTGTTCTTGACAAAGCAAATAGTTAACCTGTGGAACTCCTTGCTGCAGGAGGCTGTGAAGGCTACAACTAGAACAGAGCTGAAAGGGAAGTGAGATAAAGTGATGGAGGTTGGGTCCATGGAGTCCTATTAGCCAGAGGGTAGGAGTGGTGTCCCTGCCCAAAGTTTGTGGAAGGCTGGAGAGGGATGGCACGAGACAAATGGCTTGGTCATTGTCTTCGGTCCATCACCTCCAGGGTCCCTAGGGTTGGCCGCTGTTGGCAGACAGGCTACTGGGCTAGATGGACCTTTGGTCTGACCCAGGACGGCCATTGTAAGCTCAGGGCTCAGTGTCGGGGGTCTCAGTGGACCCCCTTGATTTTCATGCACACCTGGTCCTGGGTGGCCAGGCTGGCAGCTCTCCTGCCCTAGACGGCCACTTTCCTGTGCCTAGTGCGGAGATCATGGACGAGGTCCACGATGTCCGCACTAGCCCAGGAAGGTGCCCGCCTCTTGCGGTCCAGGGCAAGCTCCCGGGCGCCGCCAGCCTGGTCCCGGCAAGAGGGGGTGGGCTGGGGGGCATCGGGTGGGTGGCTCTGTGCCGTGCCAGGTGCAGGGTCTGCTAGCTGGGTGCTGGCAGGCTTGCACCTGGCACGGGCACCGTAGCCAGCCCGTGCCCCTTTAAGGGGTCCGGGGCCGGGAGGGGGGCATAGAGTTTCCCTGGTGTTGGCCAGAGTGGCCACCAGGGAAACCTGGGGAGGGCTAGCCTCCCACTAGTTCGAACTAAAGGGCTACACAGCCCTTAGTTCGAACTAGCTAGTTCGAACTAGGCGTTAGTCCTCGTAAAATGAGGTTTACCTAGTTCGAACTAAGCGCTCCGCTAGTTCGATTCAAATTCGAACTAGCGGAGCGCTAGTGTAGCACCTATTAAAGTTAGTTCGAACTAACGTCCGTTAGTTCGAACTAACTTTGTAGTGTAGACATACCCAGGAGGAGTTGTGGTAAGGTGCTGGAGGACCACTATCAAATGGTACTAGTTTCTGTCCATGCTACAGAATGGTCACATTAGCCACTGAATTAGCCAATTCTAGGTAGCCTGAACCTCTCTTGGGACAGTCAGCCACTGTTAAAAGCACTTGCACAGTGGAGTTAACAGCTTTTATATGTGGCTGTATTAGCAGCTGACATGTTGTACTAACTTGAGTTTTGGTTTAAATGTCTCACCAACCCAGCCAACTCAAGTTAAAAACACAACCACACTCATGTTAAGTTTTTATGTGTGTTGGACAGGATTCAAGTTGGTGCAATACTCAACTTAATAACATGAGCTCACACTGCAGTGAGGGCAAACCCTTAATTTAATGAAAATTTTGGTTCACATGAGAAGCTGACACTTCATCCTCTCCCCCTGTCCTGTGAGTTCCAGCTAAAATCTTGTGATATATAATGTTCTGTGTTTGATAGCAAATATTCCAGATAGAATGTTAGCATTTAATTATGATTTTCTCTCCTTACTGAGGGGTTTGTTTTTGTTTAATATAAATTTTAGTATTTATTCTAGACTCATAGGGTTGATAACATCTCCAGGAATACAGTCAACCAAAATTTGCCACCCTATAGAGGTCAGGGAAGATGTAAAACAAGGAGAGCAGGAATGAGCTATCACATAAATTACAAATAATTGAAAAATCTGCTGACTATTCATCTGATATTTTTGTTCTTTATTATAGATTCAATCAGCTTGCCTGATACTGAAAATAGGTTTATTGAAAATAGCCTGTAATTCCCATGCTTTTCTTTAGTACCCCTTTAAAAACTTCAGTATTACATTGGCTACCTTCTAGTTATCTGGTACAAAGGATGATTTAAGCAATATGTTATATATTTCAGTTTGTAGTTCTGCAATTTCTTTTTTTTAGTTCCCTTTGAAATCTTGGCCATCTGGTTCTAGTGACTTATTACTGCTGAATTTATCAGTTTGTTCCAAAACCTTCTCTACTGGCATCAATCTGGGATAGTGTCTCAGCTTTGTCACCTAAAACAAATGTCTTGGATGAGAACATCTCTCCTATATTTTCTTTAGTGAAGACTGATGCAAAGAACTCATTTAGTTTCTCCACAGTGGTCTCGTTTCCCTTCAGTGCTCTTTTAGCACATCGGTCATCCCGTAGCCCCACTGACAGCTTGGCAGGCTTCCTACATCTGATGTACTTTGCAGTGTTTTCTTGTATTTTTTTAGCTAATTGCTCTTCAATTTTTTTCCTTGGCCTACCTTATTATATTTTTACATTTAATTTGCCTAAATGTGTGTTCTATTTTCCTCACTAGGATTTGACTTCTAATTTTTAACAATGCTTTTTTGTCTCTGACTACCTCTTTTATTCTGCTTTTATCCCTTACAATTTTTAATGTTACTATTTTTTATTTGGGAATACATTTAATTTGAGCCTTTATTTTGTTGTTTTGAAATAATATTTCATGCAGTTTGCAGGCATTTCACTCTTGTGACTGTTCCTTTTAATTTCCATTTAAGTAGCTTCTTCATTTTTGCATAGTTCCCATTTTTGAAGTTAAATGCTACTGTGGTGAATTTGTTTTGGCATTTCCCCACTATAAAGATGATCAATTTAATTATATTATGGTTTGTATTACATACTGCTTCAGCTTTATTTACCTCTTAGACCATATCCTGTGTTACTTTAGGACCAAATAATGAATTGCCTTCCGCTTGTGGCAAAAATTGGTCCAACAAGAAATAATTTATGATGACTAAAATTTTTATGCCTGCATCCCATCCTTAGGTGAGAAATACCTAGTTGATATGGGGATAGTTGAAGTCCTTCACCATGATTGCATTTTCTTCTTTTGTAGACTCTTAAATATCACCAAGCATTTTACAATCAGTCTGTTCTGGTGTCAAGTATCAGAGGGGTAGCCGTGTTAGTCTGAATCTGCAAAAGCGGCGAGAAGTCCTATGGCACCTTATAGACTAACTGAAGTGTAAGAGCATAAGCTTTCATGGGCAAAGACCCACTTCATTAGATGCATGTACATGAGATTATATGATTTAGTTTGATTCATTGACGATTTTTTATTTTGACTGTATGCTTTCTTTCACATATAGTGCTACTCCTGCACAAGCACTGCCTAGTCTGTCATTTCTATATATTTGTATCCTGGTATTACCATATCCCTGATGATGAGGGTATAGACTATGATAAAAAGAAGAAGAAAGACTAAGTAACAAAATCAGATTCATGGTAAATCTTGGGGTAAGGGTATTAGATGGATGTAAGCACATCAGCGTAAGAGGAAAGAAAAGAGGTGGGTGGAGCGCCTTTCAGAAGAAAAGGAATGGCAAGAAAATGGAAACAGCAATACAAGGAGAGAATTTCCTTGCTACATTCTTTTGAAAAGACAGGCTGCCATGAGAGAGATCAAGAAGCAGCAAAGTTAATGGCAGAGGTGGGGATACAGGTTTCTGTAAGAGGAAGGAGATGTACAGGATGTGTCACAAAGGGTGTGTCTAGACTACATGCCTCCTTCGACGGAGGCATGTAGATTAGCCAGATCGGAAGAGGGAAATGAAGCCGCGATTAAAATAATCGCGGCTTCATTTAAATTTAAATGGCTGCCCCGATCTGCCGATCAGCTGTTTGTCGGCAGATCGGGGGAGTCTGGACGCGATGCCCCGACAAAGAAGCCTTTCTTCATCGACACAGGTAAGCCTGGTTTCACGAGGCTTACCTGTGTCGATGAAGAAAGGCTTCTCTGTCGGGGCATCGCGTCCAGACTCCCCCGATCTGCCGACAAACAGCTGATCGGCAGATCGGGGCAGCCATTTAAATTTAAATGAAGCCGCGATTATTTTAATCGCGGCTTCATTTCCCTCTTCCGATCTGGCTAATCTACATGCCTCCGTCGAAGGAGGCATGTAGTCTAGACACACCCTAAGGTTATACAGATGCTGCTGTTCTGGGCATCCATTAGCTATGAATTGGTTCAAGTGTGTGTGTGAGTGAGTGTATGTGTGTGTGTGTGTGTGTGTGTGTGTGTGTGTGTGTGTGTGTGTGTATTTCAAACACATACAATCCTAAAAACCCACACAGGAGTAACTTAATACCTTGAAAACTTTGCTATTCAAATCAATGGAACAAGAGTGAAGTTACTCATGAGTGCAAGACAAGCCTTTGCAGGTTAACACCTGTGATTTTCTGAAATCGAGAAATTTTTCATACTGTCTTTTAACTTGATAAAAGTCATCAGCATGCCTTTTTAGTAAATTCATATGTTAGTGCTTCATTTCATATCTTATAAGCATTAACATTATGTTTTACTGCTTTCTAGCTCTGTATTTTAATGCACTGCAGAGGGCACTAACAGTGCACGTGAACAGCAACTGAGTGAATCTGTGATTATAGTTGGGCATAAATAGGACAGTGTATGTCCGCAAGTATATGTTTATTCATTCATTAATGTCAGAGCTATTTGGTCTATTGGCACTAGGGCTTAATGCAGCAATGTTGTCTGACCAAATAGCAGTGTCATCCTGTACTACAACGGTTTAACTACTTTGCAACATTCTTAAAAGAATGTTGCAAAGGAAAAGAGAAAATTATAATTTAAATAATGTTAATGGAAGAAGATCATTCCCAGATCATTATGCATGTTTCTTTCAGGAATCTGACAGTTCCAGACAGTTCCATTGTCTCAGTAAACTGGTGTTCCATATAGAGAATTACTGTTTCAACACAGCTCAGTATCTCTAGGCTTGTCAAAAAATGTGGGTAAGTGATCTGGCATTGTATGAGTAAAAATCATTTTGGAGAGACTGTAGTCTGTCCAGTTAATGTAATGTTTTATTAAGTAAGCCGTTGATGACCACTTTTTCATTTTCATCCAAATTCTGGCAATCCATCTGAAAAAACAAACAAACAATGGTTTTATGTTAGATTAGGTGGGTTTTTTTGCTTGTGTGTAATAAACTGGATAATCATTACTCTAATTTATGGGTTTAAAAGTGAGAGAAACTTGCACTTGTCTGAATTTTGCCAAAAATATTCTGTTGCGTGATAACTCATGTAGCGGGGATGGGGGGGGGGCAGGGAGATGACAATGGATAGCCGAGACATGTGGGATAGATGCAGTGGTGGGGCCAATAGGGCTCTCCAGTCCCCCCCCGCCCCCTCCGGTCTGGAACTGAGACTAGGGGAAAGGGCTTTGGGGCAGGGATGCTACTTAACTGGGATGGTAGTTGGCAAGATGGTGAGCCCAGACCCCAGCTGGCCACTCCCTTCCTGGTGCAGCTGCCTCCCAGTGGTCACTCTGCACTATAGTGTCTCTCCTCTCTTCCCCCTCCATTTCCATGTTATGGAAAACAACAGAATTCCAAAAAACAGGACTATGTAGCACTTTAAAGACTAACCATCTTGTTAGACTTTAGAGTGCTACATAGTCCTGTTTTTTGTTTCAGCTACACCAGACTAACATGGCTACATTTCTATCAATAGAATTCCAGGCACATCCCATTTCCTGGCATGACCAAACCTTGCTTTAAGTTAGGATAGGAGAAAGCTGCATACCAAATTTGGTCATCCTAGCTCGTACCATTTAATTCTCAAACAAACATACTCGCAGACACACAATCTCTTAATATAAATTTATTTATTTGAACATTTACATGAATCTCAGCTTTTCATCAGACCATGTTTGGTCACTCTAAGAGAGTCACTGGACACTGTGCACATTATAATGCTCATGTTTGTATAAGAACATTAAAATAAATGACAGAATCCTATCCTGATGATATATCAAGAAAACTCAAGATATATGATCAGATACAAATGCTTGATTGTACACTAAATACTTTTTTTCTAGTATGTCCCTTTGCTTATATTAATGGATATTCAAACATTTGTTTTGTTCATAGACTCACCACTTATAAACGTCGTTTAAAATTAGAATATTAAAGCTTTTTAAAAAAAGACAATTCCATTTTACACAGGATTTCAATATTTTGAATTTGCTTGGGGTTGATTTGACAATAACAGAAATTCTGCACAAAAGAAAAGCCCAGGTGTTTCAAGTTCTTGGGCAGTCCATCTGGCTTGCTGCCCCCAGGACAGTGGACCATGTAAGCCCATAAGTCTCTGATTGTGGATGCTCGAATCTCTAATGTCCCTTCCTCCAGGACAGTCTGCCATGCTGGTTGTCCTGGATTCATGGACCATGGGATCTCCATCCACTTACTAGATGAAATAGTAGGAAAGCAGGCAAGATTCTGTGAGATGTGGAAAGTGTTCAAAACCATGCCTGATTTCTGAAAGAACTTAGTATTTATGGGTATGTCTACACTACCCTCCTAGTTCGAACTAGGAGGGTAATGTAGGCATACCGCACTTGCAAATGAAGCCCGGGATTTGAATTTCCCGGGCTTCATTTGCATAAGCGGGGAGCCGCCATTTTTAAAACCCCGCTGGTTCAAACCCCGTGCAGCCTAGTTCGAACTACCTAGTTCGTGCCCCGTGTAGCCGTGCTGCACGGGGTTTGAACCAGCGGGGTTTTAAAAATGGTGGCTCCCCGCTTATGCAAATGAAGCCCGGGAAATTCAAATCCCGGGCTTCATTTGCAAGTGCGGTATGCCTACATTACCCCACTAGTTCGAACTAGCGGGGTAGTGTAGACATACCCTCACAGACTAATATAATCTTTGTTTTGTAGAAATTAGTAATTTCCAATGAAAACCCATTTCATTTAATTTTTTTCAAGCTGCATTTTCTAGTTACTATCAATACTGTGGTAATGCCTAGAAAGTCCAGTGAAGAATCAGAGTAGGTAAGTAAGTTTTTACACAGGCATGTAACAAAAAGATGGTTCTTCCACCTGTTGTAAGGCATGTCTGATTGTTGTATATATAGATATGCATGTGTGTGTGTGGATGTATGTAAATTGGGCAGCAGTAAAATAGTGGTGGCTCACTGGAGTTAGCTCCTGCTGGGATACTGCCACTATATTTAACTACATCTCCACAGATACAGATGCTTGCAGCTTCCATTGGCCACAGATCAATTCCCGACCAATGGGAGCTGCGGGAAGCAATGCAGACTGCAACACTGCATCCCACAGCTCTAATTGGCTGGGAATGGCGATCTGCCGCCAATGGGAGCTGCAATCACCCATTCCTAAAATAGGGGTGTCGACCCACCAGGGGTTGACCCTGGCAAATTGGATCTGGCCCATGGGCCATGATTTGCACAACCCTGACGTAAATAGTTAAAATATGTGATGAATCTAGATGGAATTCAAGAATATATAGCATAGTTCCTGGGCTTCGTAGATCCAATAAACCTTATGTCTTACAAAAGACTTCCTCTTTTGTGTAGCTTTTTATTTCAGCTCATGACTGATATAGAATGAACTGGATCAATTGGTAAGCTGAGCAGATGCAAACCCTTGGATGATCAACATGCTAAAGGAGCACTCAAAGATGATAAAGTCATTGCGGAGAAGCTAAATTAATTCTTTGCTTCAGTCTTCACAGCTGAGGATATTGGGGAGATCCCCAAACCTGAGCCATTCCTTTTAGGTGACAAATCTGAGGAATTGTCCCAGATTGAGGTGGTGTTAGTGGAATTTTTGGAACAAATTGATTAACTTAACCGTAACAAGTTACCGGGACCAGATGACATTCACCCGAAACATCTGAAAGAACACAAATGTGAAATTGTGGAACTATTAACTGTGGTTTGTAACCTATCCTTTAATTCAGCTTTTGTACCTAATGACTGGAAGATAGCTAAAGTGACTCCAATATTTAAAAAGGGCTCTAATGGCGATCCTAACAATTACAGATTAGCAAATCTAACATCAGTACGGCAAATTAGATGAAACTACAGGCAGTCCCCGGGTTACGTACAAGATAGGGACTGTAGGTTTGTTCTTAAGTTGAATCTGTATGTAAGTCGGAACTGGCGTCCAGATTCAGCCGCTGCTGAAACTGATCAGTTTCAACAGTGGCTGAATCTGGACGCCAGTTCTGACTTACATACAGATTCACCTTAAGAACCACAGGCATCCCCAAGTCAGCTGCTGCTGAAACTGATCAGCGGCTGATTCCAGGAAGCCCAGGGCAGGGGCTTCCTGTAGTCAGCCACTGGTCATTTTCAGCAGCTGCTGACTAGGGGACACCTGGGGCAGAGCAGCTGGGGTGCTGCTGGGTTGGTCCAGTGGCACCCAGAGCGGCGCTACGGGACCAACCGGCAGCGCCCCAGCTGCTGTACCACAGGCGTCCGGAGCAAAGCCGCGGAGCACGGGGGCAGCGGGACAGCCCAGACGCGCCGTGGCTATCCTGCTGCCCTCGGGCTCCACGGCTTTGCTCTGCTCTGCTCCCCATCCCCCAGGTCTGCAGACCAGGGGGAGGGGGAGCAGAGTAGAGCAGAGCGGCGGAACGCGGGGCCAGCTGACAGCCCAGACGCATCTGGGCTGTCAGCTGGCCGCGTGCTCCGCTCTGCTCCCCCCCCCTGCAGATCAGGGGGAGGGGGAGCAGAGCGGAGCACAGCAGAGCGGCGGAACGCGCGGCCAGCTGACAGCCCAGACGCGTCTGGGCTGTCAGCTGGCCGCGTGCTCCGCTCTGCTCCCCCTCCCCCTGGTCTGCAGACCAGGGGGAGGGGGAGCAGAGCAGAGCGGAGCAGAGCAGAGCAGAGCGGAGCAGAGCAGAGCAGAGCGGCAGAACGCGCGGCCAGCTGACAGCCCAGACACGTCTGGGCTGTCAGCTGGCTGCGCGTTCCGCCGCTCTGCTCTGCTCCGCTCTGCTCCCCCTCCCCCTGGTCTGCAGACGGGGGCGGGGAGCAGAGCGGAGCGCGCGGCCAGCTGACAGCCCAGACGCGTCTGGGCTGTCAGCTGGCCGCGCGTTCCGCCGCCGCTTTGCTTCCTCTCCCTGGTCTGCTCGAGACCAGGGAGAGGAAGTGCCCCGTTCGTAACTGCGGATCCGACATAAGTCGGATCCGCGTAACTCGGGGACTGCCTGTATTATAAAGAATAAAATTGTCAGACATGTAGATGAACATAATTTATTGGGGGAAAAGCCAACATGGTTTCTGTAAATGGAAATCATGCCTTCCTAATCTACTAGAGTTCTTTGAGGGGGTCAACAAATATGTGGTCAAGGGGGATCCAGTAGATATAGTGTACTTAGATTTCCAGAAAGCCTTTGGAACCAAATTTCAGAAAAACCTCCTCTTTCGGCACATCCCTTCTTCCTTTTACAACGATGTTTACAGGGATGGCAAAAGAACGCGTCTGCTTTTCTGAATTTTTTTTTGGAAAAGCTGATGAATTCCTCCAGAGGTATCCTGGAAAAGACCTGCAGTGTGGATGTAGCCTTTGACAAGGTCCCTCACCAAAGGCTCTTAAGTAAAGTAAGTTGCCATGGGATAAGAGGGAAGGTCCTTTCATGGATTGATAACTGGTTATAAGACAGGAAACAAAGGGTAGGAATAAATGGTAAGCTTTCAGAGTGAAGAAAGGTAACTAGTGGGGTTCCCCAAGGGTCTGTCCTGGGACCCATCCTACTCAACTTATTTATAAATGAACTAGAGAAAGGGGTAAACAGTGAGGTGGCAAAATTTGCTGATAATACCAAAGTGCTCACGATAGTTAAAACCAAATCTGACTGTGAAGAGCTTCAAAAACTTCTCACCAAACTAAGGGTACGTCTACACAGCACAGATATTTCAGGATACCGGAGGTATCCCAAAATACCTACCCTGCGTCTTAACAAGCCGCCTGCTATTTTGAAATATTTTTTAAATAAAGGCCGCGCTATTTCGGCATCCCTGTAACTCTCATTCCACAAGGGTTAAGAGATGTCTTGAAATAGTGTGTTATTTTGAAATATGTCATAATAGAATCGAAATAAGATACGCAATTTGCATTGCACAAATTGCGTATCTTATTTCGAGTTTAGGATGCTGTGTGCACACACCCTAAGTGATTGGACAACAAAATGGCAAATGAAATGTAATGTTGATAAATGTAAAGTAATGTAGATTGAAAAAATAATCCCAGCTATACATACAATATGATGGGGCTAACTTAGCTACAACTACTCAGGAGAGAGATCTTGGAGTCATTGTGAATAGTTCTCTGAAAACATCCACTTGGTGTGCAGCAGCAGTCAAAAAAGCAAATAGAATGTTAGGAATCTTTAAAAAAGGGATAAAGAATATCTTAGTGCCTCTATATAAATCCATGGTACACCTATATCTTGAATACCGGGTAAAGATGTGGTCACCTCACCTCAAAAAAGATATACTGGCATTGGAAAAGGTTCAGAAAAAATGATTAGGGGTTTGGAATGGGTCCGATATGAAGAGAGATTAAAAAGACTGGGACTTTTCAGCTTAGAGGAGACTAATGAGGAATATGCTAGAGGTCTATAAAATCACGACTGGTGTGGAAAAAGTGAATAAGGAAAGTTATTTTCTTAGTCCCACAATATAAGATCTAGGGTTCACCAAATGAAATTGATAGGCAGCAGGTTTAAAACAAACAAAAGGAAGTTTTTCTTTACTCAGCACACAGTCAACCTGTGGAACTCCTTGCAAGAGGATGTTGTAAAAACTAGGACTTTAACAGGGTTCAAAAAAGAATTAGATAGATTCATGGAGGTTAGCTCCATCAATGGCTATTATCCAGGATGGGTAGAAATGGTGTTCCTAGCCTCTGTTTGTCTGGAAATGGATGATAGGAGAAGGATCATGTGATGATTACCTGTTGTGTTCCCTCCCTGTGGGGCATCCGGTATTGGCCAGCAGACAGGATACTGGGCTAGATGGACCTTTGGTTTTACTCAGTATGGCTATTTTTATGTTCTTAAACAACATGTGGTATAATATAATCAAATGAGAAACAAAGAATGTAGGCCATACAGGATGAGAATTCTATCTTAGGAAACAGTGACTCTGAAAAGGAGGCATGGGTGATGGTGGCTGCTGAGCTGAATATGAGCTTCTAGTGCAACACTGGGGCAAAAAAGGCTAATAAGATTCTGTGATACGTAAAAAAGAGAATATTTGAATAGGAGGAGAGAGGTTATGATACCTCTGTATTTGTTATTGATACAACCACAGCTTCAATACTGTGCCCACTAGTGGTGTGCACAGTTCAAGAAAAATACTGATAAACTGGAGAGGATTTAGAGAAGTCTCATAAGTGTTTATTGAAGGACTGAAAAACAAACCTTATAGTGATAGACTTAAGGAGATTAATCTGTGCAAAAATTAGGGAGAAAGTTAAAGGGCAACTTGATCACAGTTCATAAACACATACATCAGGGACAGAAATTTGAGAGAGGGTTCTTCAATCTAGAAGACAAAAGTTATAATGAGACCCAATTGTAGGACATTGAAGCAATTTGTAAATAGTGAGGGTAATTAATCATTGGAACAATTTAATAAAAGTTGGTCTGGATTCTCTGTTGCTTACAATTTTTTAAATAAAAACGGATATTTTTCTTAAAAGATATGCTCTATTTCAAACAAATTAATTCAGGGAACTTCTGTGGCTTGTGTTATACAGGACATCAAATCAGATTATTAAAATACTTCCTTCTGGCTTTATAAACTATGAATTGATGCAATCTATGAACACTGTGTTAGTAGTGGGATTTATCTTGTACAATGATGCACAAATACGTTAAAGATCAGTACGTTCTAGGTAAAGCCCCTGTTAATTTGACATAGGGGTGAGATGGATTCCTTAGCCATATTTGAAGTTTTAGTTGTGTGAATTGGTTTTCGGTTTTACAGGTTGGATGTCACATGGATGTGTATTTTTTATACTGTGATACAGACTTGGGATTTAAAAGGGCTTCAGTACTATTTGCTCTGGTCTATGTTGAAAAATAAGGCCATGTTTTGACCAGTTCAGGGCCAATCACATTTTTAAGTAGATCTTCCAATATGGTAGCCATTACAGTGTAGATAAACTATAGTGCATATTTAAGTTCCCATGTTATATGTCTGACCTCTTACTGAGATCTCAGTTCAGTAAGATACTCTTAAGCACATGCCTAATTTTAAGCAGGAATCATCCTGTTGAAGTCCAAGAGATCAGACACATGGTTAAAGGCAGGATTATATTTATCTTTATGGTAGAGCAGTGTACCTGCAGACTATGTTATATAAAACTCACAATTTTTTCATGTTTTAGATTTCTTCTTCCTGTGCATTTTCCATTCTATTCCATATACATTTTTGTATCACCCATATCACTTTAGTGTCAGAGCACCTTCCAGCAGCACTTTAAGTGATGTGACTAATCTGTGATGTGTAGTTTATTTTCTTTCTTATCCATTTCCCAATGGGGAAAACTGCATATGCTGTGTAGTGTTTTAGTAGGACTCTTTCTGAAAAAAAATATATGTGCATGTTGCCATGTGTTTGTCAGAGATATCAAGGTGAAAGAAGTGCAACTTTTTCTTGGAGTGGAAGGTGGTGAGATCTGTGGAATTTTCTGGTTCCTGCTGGAATTTTTTCCATAGTCTAGGATCAGACTTCCGTAAAGTTCTGGCTCCTCCACAAATGCTCTTATGGTAGAAAGTTGCATTGTATCTGAGGAACACAGTAGTTGACAAGTCTTTATCCTCAAGTATTAGGCAATCTTTTAGAAATGCTGGATTCAGGCTTTTAACCTCCCTGATGAAAAGGGCTGAGACTTTTCCCTTATATTACATGTAAAGCCGTGTTGCAAGCAGTGGTCAGGTTTAATGTGCTCCCAGAAGCCTGAATTGTTGAGGAGATCTGCTTCCATATTCTGAATTACTTGGATTGTTCCATGGGCTGAAGGCTTTGTGCAATTAGAACTGATAGAAAATATTCTAAAAGAACAGTTTTCTTCCAGAAAATGATGATTTGATAGACTCAAACATGTTTATTCTGTCAAAACCTTAGAGAGAAACCAGGCAGATTGGACAGTCGGTTCTTGCTAGTGCATCTGGCTCCCCAAGATACCAGTCTCCTGGGCTGCTTGCTAAGGAGATGGGCAAAGGGACCAATCAAATGGCTAAAGGTAGAAGGATGTATTATAGCAGCGTTCATGCAGGCTGTTATATAAAACTCTTAAGTGTTCATGTCTTAGATTTCCTTTTGCTGTGCGTTTTCCATTTTGCTCTATATACATCCTTGTACCAGCCTCCTCGCTATAGAGCCTGAGGTGGGATTTGATAGCAGCCTTCAACTTCCTGAAGGGAGGTTCCAAAGAGGATGGAGAGGTTGTTCTCAGTAGTGACAGATGGCAGAAGAAGGAGCAATGGGGGAGGTCTAGGTTGGATATTAGGAAAAACTATTTCACTAGGAGGGTGCTGAAGCACTGGAATGGGTTACCTAGGGACATGGTAGACTCTCCATCCCCAGAGGCTTTTAAGTCTCAGCTTGACAAAGCCCTGGCTGGCATGATTTAGTTAGGGTTAGTACTACTTTGGGCAGGGAGCTAGACTCGATGACCTCCTGAGGTCTCTTTCAGCCCTATGATTCTATGATCCTTTGAGATCTATGGCTGGTTGTAGGTATGTGATATGTAAAGTAAGTGTTAATAACATTTATCAATGACTCCTGAGTTATTTATGTTGTTGTGTTGGTCTGACATTAACTGACTACCACACATTTGTAGCTGTTGGCCTCTGTTTAGTTGATACTGCTGCTGTACATAATAGTAAGACATGATACCTCACTCTTAAAGAAGGCAACAGTCCAGTTACATTTAACAGGGAGTTTGCTTGCATCAGGACTGCAGAATTGGGTCCCAAAGTCTACATGCTTTAAATCTTTATGAATGTTCATAGGAGAAAAAAGTGTACATGTCGTGAAAAGTGAAAACCTTGTTTCTAAATGAAATAAATCAGTCGTTTTTGTGTCTTCCCCTCTGGAGTAGCTAAAGGCATTTATTCCTATTATGGACTAATGGGCTGCAAAAATTTCTGCGTAATGACAGAATTTTGATTCTGGCAGTTTGACAGAATTCTGCTATTTTGGGGAAGGCTGCAGGGGTAACCTTAACATAAAAGTAAGGTCAACTCCAGTCAAATCATTTTTAGTAGCTGAAAGATTGTGATTGTTGCTTGGCAACCACATCAGATATAAACCAGCATTCTCAGGTGGCTTGGGAGATTTCAGGATTCTTACTAAACATTTTTTCTTGTTGTGTATTGTGGAGGTTCTTGTTTTCTAAAGGGAATCCAGCATGAAGACATTCAACTTTTAACACTTTGTCCATGTTTATTGTTACACACAATTAAAGGCTTAAGATATACAGACTTTAACTGCACTTGAAGTGGAAACTTAAAATGCTTTCTCTGATTTAAGTAGGAAGAGACATAGGCCTGGCATAACTCCATTGACTTCATTATACCCAATTTTTCCTTACTTTAAACTCTTCTTTCCATGTTTCCTGTTCCTCCCATCCAAAGTTGTAGTTTTGTGCCTGGGCTGATTCACAGTTTGGCTGTGGGACTGATGCATGCTTTGTGCAGTTTGATTTTCAGAGAAACTAGTTGCTCCTGAGCACATAGAAATAGTGATTTTTGAAGAGCATGTAACGCAATCAAATCCAGATAGATTTTCACTGGAACATAAAAACACACTTCTCTGAGGGTGCATCTACACTGCACCCATAGCTTGCAATCATCTACACAATCTGAGCTATGCAAATTCCATAGCTTGTCAATTTCAAAATAGCTTATTTAGTAATTTGGTGCTGTTTAGACAGCGCCAAATTACAAAATAACCCACTATTCCAAAACGTTCCTTATTCCTTGTGGAATGAGGTTTATGGGGACATCGGAATTTATATTTCAAAATAACGGGCTTGCTGTTACAATGCAGGATAGAGGTATCCCGAAATAGCACTGTAGTGTCTACGTAGTCTGACTCTAGGACTATCTTTGGTGTCAAACTTCAAGTGGTAGAGCTCTTCAAAGAAATATTTTTTAGGAAAAAATTAACATTGGAACAGCCACCTACTTTCCTAGGTTCACTTTCACAAACTGCTTTTGGTGAGAATTTCTGAGTAAACAAATAATCAAACTGAGGACAAGAAAAAGCATGAAAATTTTAGTTCATGATCAAAATGTAGCAAAGTAATAAGCAACTGAATACAGGGGATTATAATGGAAAGTGTTAGGTAACCTTGCCTATTTGCATCATGGGCAATATATACAATATATTTTTTTAAATTGATAAATGTTTATATTTGATTATTATTTCACTGTCTCTAACTCTAACACAACAGTGACATGCATCATAATAGTAGGGCAATAAGATAAATATCCCCAGCTTTACCTTCCTTAGAACATTTCTTTCAATTTATATAGAAAACCCATTATTTTCAAAGATATTTTCATTGCATCCCAGAGGGAACCCATTTTATACAGATTCCTTAATCTGTACAAGCACCATACTGGGGGGGGAGGGGGAATGATCAGTAGGCGTATGAGACCAGATAATGGCTTTAATTTGTTGTTTCTAACTACAATTATCCTATTTCTTCTTGTGAGTGCCTCTCTCCCTCTGGAGGGCACCCCTCTTCTCATACACAGCACTGATGTGTGAAGAGAAGATAACCCTCTGGGCAACTGGAACTCAATATACAGGCAGTCCCCGACTTACGCGGATCCGACTTATGTCGGATCCGCACTTACGAACGGGGCTTTCTCGCCCCGGAGGTCGGGGCGAGAACGCCCCGTTCGTAAGCTGCTCCGGTGCCCCTGGTCTGCTGGAGACCAAAGCCAAAGCAAAGCCTCAGAAGCGCGGGGAACTGCCACTGCTGCCGTTTCAGTCTGGGTGCCTGTGGTCTGCTGGGGACGGTCCCCAGCAGACCACAGGCACCCGGACTGAAGCTGCAGCCGCGGGGGGGTCCCGCGCCTCTGAGGCTTTGCCAGAGCAAAGCCTCAGAGGCGCGGGGAACCGCTGCTGCTGCCGCTTCAGTCTGGGTGCCTGTGGTCTGCTGGGGACGGTCCCCAGCAGACCACAGGCACCCGGACTGAAGCCGCAGCCGCGGGGGGGTCCCGCACCTCTGAGGCTTTGCCAGAGCAAAGCCTCAGAGGCGCGGCACCCCGCTGCCGCTGCGGCTCTGCTCCCCGTGTCTCTGGTCTGCTGGGGGGGGGCACAGCTAGTGTGCTCCCCCCCCCCAGCAGACCAGGCTTTTGTTTTGGACTCTGGGGCAGAGCAGCTGGGGCGCTGCCGATTGGTCCTGCAGCGCCGCTCTGGGCACTACTGGACCAACCCGGCAGCACCCCAGCTGCTCTGCCCCAGGTCCTGATTCAGCTGCTGCTGGTCAGTTTCAGCAGCTGCTGAATCAGGACGCCTGGGGCAGAGCAGATGGGGTGCTGCTGGGTTGGTCCAGTAGCACTGAGCGGCGCTACTGGAGCAACCCAGCAGCACCCCAGCTGCTCTGACCCAGGCGTCCCAAGTCAGCTTCTGCTGAAACTGACCAGCGCTGACTACAGGAAGCCCCAGGCAGAGTTGCTCTGCCCCGGGCTTCCTGGAATCAGCTGCTGATCAGTTTCAGCAGCAGCTGACTTGGGGACGCCTGGGGTTCTTAAGTTGATTCTGTATGTAAGTCAGAACTGGCGGTCAGTTTCAGCAGTGTCTGAATCTGGACGCCAGTTCCGACTTACATACAGATTCAACTTAAGAACAAACCTACAGTCCCTATCTTGTACGTAACCCGGGGACTGCCTGTAACTATCTTTCTTCTTGAGCCCTGGTGCCTGGGCTCTTGTCATTACCCTTATCCCCTTGCATCTCTCTCCTTCCTGTTCACTGATTATGCCTCTTTTATTCTTATCCAGTCTAGTACAATCTGTTTTTAACTATGCTATAATAACTGTCTCATCTCTCTGCCGTCCTCATCAGTAAGTTTTTAAAATGACCATGGTAGACAGTTATAAAACACGATAGAAAATGCTCCAGAATTTGTGAGCTCTTCTGTGGAATTTTTCCACCTATTTTTGACCAAATTCTGATATCAGTATAGGCCATGGAAGAAGATGATATTCCAGCTTTTAGTATCTGCACTGGAACTTTCAGTATATCTTTCCTGTTTCTTCCGAAGCCAAATAAAGTATCTCTGCGGTATAAACTGAAATAAGCTCTAATATTTTTTTACTCTGTTTACAAACTGTTATTTTCTTAATTGTATCACAGTTGTACAGTTTAACTACCATACACCTATTTACAGATTTCTACCTTTAGTAACTGGTGGCTGAATGCAGATTGTCCTCTTGGGGTATATGAATGTACTGTACAGTAAACAAAGCATCCAGATTTGCCTAAATTGACTATTGACAATTTGGGCAGTTTAATTTGCTATTCCATCTGGCCTTAAGGTATCTTAGATTTAATGTAACATCTCTAAGATTCCAAATGCAATATTTTGAATTTTGTATTAGCCTACTGTACAGCACTATCTGAAAATATTGATCAAAAGTTCTCTTTTGACAATATATTTTATATGAAAAATTACTGTTTCCCTAAATGTGTCTTGTAGATGATTCTATTCAAAGTAGTTTGAATACTAATTAATTACCACTAAATAGTCTACCTTCAAAATATCGAGTTAATGGAATTTGCCATGGTCTGTCTAGCACTTGCTGAAGAGTTGATGGTTCTTTAGATTGTTATAAAACAATGAATATTTAAAAATAATTTGAACAATTTTTTATGTTCATACTCTTCTAGAGAAAGACCTTTCTGGTATTCCTTTCATATGAAAGTGACATTTCTTCATGCTTTATTGAATCACTAATTTTTGTCATTTTCGGAATTATGTCACCAACATCTACCAGTACATCATTTACGCACCACTAGTGATGAACAACAGGTGAGGCTCATCTGTCTATAGACTACCTGTAAAATCTTTTCAAAGAGCTGAAGTCTCAAATGTTTCTTGTATTCGTTCTTGCATTTTTATTGGCAGAGATCAAATTTTTAACAAGCACGTACACTTGTACTTCTATCATGTTCCATGCTTTTCTCATTTTCTGGTAGATGTGCATTAGATAATACATGAATCACAAGGTCTTACTCTGAACATGACTTAAATTAAATCTATACATAGCAATCCTTCCTGTCACTTGCCTATTTTGATTATAAGCTTATTGGTACAGCTGCTGTCTCTTATTGTGTGTTTGTGTAGCATATAGGCAAAATGGGACCCTGATCTCAGGTGGAAACTCTAGAGCTATGTCTACACTACCAGGTTTTTGAGCAAAAAACAGTGCAGCGTCCACATCTCAAGCACGTTTTTTGTGTAAGAAAATCGACAGAACAGAGGGCTTTTGCTGATAGTTATTCCTCTCCCCACAAGGAGTAACTCCTTTTTGCACTACAGCTCTTATGCAAAAAGGCAGGTGTGGATGCTCTGGACAGGTTTTTGTGCAAGAAACCCCAATTGGAAAAAGCACAGGTGCTCTGATGGCCATTCTGTGAATGGCCAACTGAGCTTTCTTGCACAAGAGTGTCCTTGTAGTGTAGACACTCTCTTGTGCAAAAGCACATCAGTTTTGCGATGCGCTTTGAGGTCTGGATGTGCTTTTACACAAGAAGTTTTGCGCAAGAACTCTTTCGTAAAGGCTTTTTGTGCAAAAACGCTGCAGTGTAGACTAAGCCTAGGAGTGAGTTAGTAATACAAATACTAAGTAAGTGTCACATTTGGAATTGGGTGAATAATGCTTCAAAGTCTATGTGTACAGTACAATTTATGGATGTGAGTCCTCTGGTCATGTATACATACATACGCTAGCTCTCGTTGAGCTAGCATGAGTATAAATAATAGCCATGGTTGCATGGATAGAGATAGTGGAAGTATGGCTGTGCTGTGCTGAGAACATGCCTACCATTTTCAGGTGGATTTGTTTTCTGCATGGCTCCACCCTATTTCTGCTGCCTCTCTCAATGGTACCATGGTTATGCTGCTATTTATGCTCATGCAAGTTGTTTAACCAAACTAACAAAATTTGCATATATAAATAAGGTAGTCTTAGTGTAGATGCGGCCAAAGTGTTTGCAAACGTTTGTGAGTAGGAGTCACAACTTTATTTTGATAGTATTTATGTTCTGCAAATTCATGTATATGTGGATTTTTATCATGTTGCATGCATATGATTGTAGATTTTTCATCACACAATATTAGTTGAGTTGCAAATACTTAAGAACAAAATATCTACATGAATATTTGGATTGTAAATATTCATATTACTCTCTAGTATGTTTGTGGGTTTGGCAAGCATTCAGTTATAAAGAGGAGAAACTCATTTACCGCAAACCACTCAAAGCCATAGTCATGGATAATAATGTACAAGTAATCTAGACATTAAAATATGTTGTAGTGAACAGGTTGGCTGCTCACTGATCCCACGGAAGAAGAACCCCTCTCTGAGCTCAGACTGGCTGACACAGAGCCTGCCCCTTTAAGTCCACAGAGGCCTAGGGGAGGGGCAGGCAGTATAAAAGCTGAGCCTAGAAGCTCAGTAGGACCCCAGCCGCAGGAGGGAGCAGAGGCTTATCCTTAACTTTCATGCTGGGAGGACCTGAGGATCTGGCCAAGGCTGACGACTGGCCCAAGCCGCCAGGTCCAGGCATTGAGGAGGAGACCCTTTTTTCCCTACCCCCAAACGTGGACTATGTACACCCTGTGAAGCTGCTGCTGCCTGGAAGCCAGATTCAGACTGAGGGGGAGTCCAGAAGTGGCCCAGGGGAAGTGGATGATGGTCAGGTGGACCTGATAACCTTGTGATGTGTGTCAGCATGTTTTGGAGAGGATTCCCTGCTGACCCCAGTGGCCACCATGTGGCCCCAGTGGTTGTGGGCTAGGACATGATAGCGTAGGGAGGGCCCACCATCTCCCATACTGGGTGGCAGTCTCCCCCTCCCCATGTGTGCTGAGAACTGTTTGTTTGCATGCCCCACCCTGAACCAGGGCTTGGGCTTAAAAACTGATGGTGGGAACAGTTTGCTTTCCTGCTCCAAACTGAACCAGGGTCCGGCTGCCATTTAGGCTGGTGTAGGCATTGTGGCCTGACCCGCTTTCAGGCCCCACTGTCTTAAAGGGGCTGCCAGACTAATAAGTATAGACCTGAGCACCAATCAGGGACCAGGATTGAGCAAGAATGGTTACATATGTGCATATAAATCCTTCAAATTATTTTAATAAAGACCACATTCAGCGGAAATGAAGCCTTTTCACAGAGAGAACATAGCAGAAAAGGGGCCGGATTTGTTGATTGCATTGCTTGCTGTCAATAGCTTATGCAGCTAAGATATTATAATACACAGATGTTTATTAGCTAATATATATGCTAAAATATTACATTTTTAGCTCATACCTTTAAGTTCATTTAGACAATGACTTGAGTCAGTTGCCAATGACGCTTTGTAAAACAACTTGATGCTGTCACATACTACCAGGGCTCGACAAATAATACAATCTATTCACCCATGGCAAGTAGATTGCAACCCAGAAGAGCATGCGCAGATTGCCGGACAGCACAGCTGGCGAGCGGGGCTTGCCACGACTCAGTGAGCCCTACATACTACATATAATAGAATGAATAATAAAACGTAACACTTAGTACTATACTCTTCACAGGTGGGACAAGCTCCTGAATTTCAGTGTCATTGGGTCAGGGTTTTTTTTTTTTGTTAAATATTGTCACTGCAATAATATCTATTGAGCAGAGTATCTCTTACAAAAGGCTTTTGTCTCACACACCATTCTATCTACTGAATCATGGACATCAGCTCTGATTCTATTTTTTCCCTATTTTTCACTTAAGACATATCCTCAACTTAATGTCCTTATGTTTTCTAATATCAGAAAAATAAGTATGGGTATGTCCACACTGCAGGATAAAGTTGAGTTAAGATACGCAACTTCAGCTACATTAATTTCATAGCTGAAGTTGAAGTGGCTTAACTTGGCTTTAGGGGCTGTTTACACAGCAGGAAGTCAAAGGAAGAATTCTCTTCCTTTGACTTCCCTTACGCCTTGTGAACTGAGGATTACAGAAGTTGGAATAAGAAGCCTGTTATTTCGAAATTATTTTGAAATAGTGGGTTTGCTGTTATTTCGAAAGAATGTGAGTTATTTAAAAATAAATATGCAGGGTAGACATAGCCTCTGATAGATGGCCATTTACACCATATATGTGGACATGAATAAAGTAAATTTCCATGAGAATTATGTGTTAAGAATGGGAGGTTGATTTATCAGATAACATTTTTGATAGTTTACACATGGGCTACGTCAAGACTGGCATGATTTTCCGGAAATGCTTTTAACGGAAAAGTTTTCCATTAAAAGCATTTTCAGAATAGAGTGTCTAGATTTGCACGGACGCTTTTCTGTAAAAGCACTTTTTGCGGAAAAGCATCCGTGACCAATCTAGACGCGCTTTTGCACAAAAAAGTCCCAATCACCATTTTCGCAATCGGGGCTTTTTTGTGGAAAACAAATCTCAGCTGTCTACACTGGCACTTTTGCGCAAAAGTTTTGCGCAAAAGGGACTTTTGCCTGAACGGGAGCAGCATAGTATTTCTGCAAAAAGCACTGATTTCTTACAGTAGGAAGTCAATGCTTTTGCGGAAATTCAAGTGGCCAGTGTAGACAGCTGGCAAATTTTTCCAGGAAAGCGGCTGATTTTCTGGAAAAACTGGCCAATCTAGACACAGCTATAGAGAGTGAGTAATGGCAATTTGTGTTCTTAATCACAGAAAAATGAAAACTGAGCTGTTAATAATACAGAAAACTCAATGAGCACTGTACAAGTTTGAACCCTTTAGGAGAAAAAAAAATCCCCCTTTTATCATCATAACACCATTGCATCTAGGCACACAACTTACTTAGAAACTGAAATGAGCAAATTATGAGACTAATTTTGGCTGTTTGTAAAATTCTGCAACCAGAGAATGTTTTTTTCTCAAAGTTAGTTGTTGTTCAGAATTATTTACCAATTAATTCCTGGATTTTAGATATCTTTTTGTGAGTATTCAAGCTACATTGCTTAGTTTTGAGTGAACACCTAGGTTAGGTAGGTTTGCATCTCTTCCCTGACAGGATGAGGTTTGCATCTCTTCCCTGACAGGATGAGCTAGCAGGCTTCTGTTGTAAATTGAAGCTTAGGATAGGGCTGGCTTGGAACACAAGAATCCTATTTATACAAGCAATGTAAAGCTCTGATATTGTGTTTCATGTTTTATTGGGACGTGTGTGTGTGTATGTGTGTGTGTGTGTTTGTACCAGCTACCCACAGGCCCGGCCCTAGGACAAGGCAAGCAAGGCAAATGTCTTGGGCCCCATGCTTTTGGGGCCCCATGCTGCTGAGTGTTTACCATCCACTGGCCAGGCCCATGGCCCTATTCCCAGTGTCCTGCCTTGGGTCCCGCAAACCCTTTGGATGGGCCTGGCTACCGACTACTCCAGAAGAATCAATAGCTTGGTTATTAGGATACACAGTTCTCATGTGGAGAATCCAGGTTCTGCTCGGAATCAGCAAGAGGAAAAGATACAGCTCTAGGGTTGTCTCTTTCTAGCCACAAATTCCACCCTGAACCTGAGATGTTTCATGGAGACTGATACATTTCCATGAAAGTTCTCATTTTGACAAATCAATGTTTCCTAATAAAATTTGTTTCACAAAGAAATTCCTGATCTACTTTAGTTGAGGGCTCTTGATACCTTCCAAAGATGGAAAGGGAGTTATTTAGAAGTTCTGGCTTTGTTAGGTGTTCAGTGTAGACTCACATTTTGGCACATAAGGCCTAAGGCTTCAAAAATAAGCCACTATTTTTTATAAAAGCAGTAACAAACATAAAAAGGGCATTTTTACAGGACATATCTCTTCCAGTACTGTGCACATCTACAATGCAAATATGCATAATATCTAACTTCTTGGACAGTCAGAAGATTGTAGTAAAAGCAAGTGACTATCAGATATAACCATTTCCTTTACTACTGCATAGATAGTTCATGTTTTATTTCTCTCTGAATAGTTAAATTCCTTCTTATAGACTCCATTCAGCTGTCATCTAGCTTTGGAAAATGAATATTGCAGGAAGGGATAAATGGGTAGAGAGCTGTTACAGCTTGACTAACTCAAAATGACCATATGCAACTACTTCTCCTGGAATTAAGGGCAAATAAGGGACAAGCAGAGGAGTTAACTCATGCTTCTCCTAAAAAAATATTTAATTTGAAAACCTGGGCTATTTATAAATAGAATATTTACTTAAAACCAGTTGACCTAACCTTATTTAACATAGTCCCAGATATGAGCACCATCACTTTTTGTTAACATCAAACCTCTGGCTGCCCACTCAGAGAGCCTCGTGACAATTTGAAAGCCCCAAGCCAGAATCATGAAATTGATAAACACTCCAAAAGCTGAAATTCTAAAGATTTTGTATTTATATATAAGTGCAAGAGCTGACCGAGAACACGTGCAGAATTTTATCTAAAACCACACTTACTTTGGGTGTGGGAAATACCTCTGAACTAAAAGTATGGATATTTCTGACAGAGAATGCTGCTGTACCATTTGTATTGAAGTTATCTGAATGAAATCTATGGATTTTTGTTATGATTTTAAACAAATACCTTACTGAAATTCAGTGCATGTGTAGTTTTGACATTTCTGGTTTGGGAAACATATTATGCATTTTACCTTAAGTTATCTCATTCTCCCCACACTCATCATTATGCAAAATTTTAACAGATGAGCCCTATAGCTAATAGGCAATACAAATGCCTTAGGGTTTGTCTACACTACAAAGTTAATTCGAAATAACAGACGTTATTTCAAAATAACTGTAATAGCTATCTACACATACAATCCGCTATACGAATAAATAAATTTGAAATAGCGGAGCCCTTATTTCGAATTAACTAAACCTCATTCTAAGAGGAATAATGCCTAATTCAAAATAGCTAATTCGAAATAAGTGCTGTGTAGACACTTATTTCGAATTAGAGGGCCTCCAGCCCTTCCCGGTTCCCCCTGGTGGCCACTCTGGGCCAAACCAGGAAAACGCCTCTCCTCTCCCCCAGCCTCGGGACCCTTAAAGGGGTAGACTCTGGCCAGACAGCACTTGCCAGAGCCAGGCCTGCCAGCAGTCTCTGCCACTGGCCCAGTGGCCCCAGGATAAGGCAGGCAGCCAGCTGTCTCCCGCCCAGCCCCCCCAGCACCCAGGGGCCAGCAGGGGCCATAGATGGCGCACGCCTTCGTGAACTAGTGCGGAGATCATGGACCTCATTGAGGTTTGGGGGGAGGCCCCCAATGTCCATTATCTCCACACTAGGTGGAAGAAGGCAGCCGTCTACTGCCGCATAGCATCCACCTTGCTTCCCCTCTCCCTTCTTCCTCTTGCTTCCCTCTTCCAGCTCCCTCCTCTCAGTTTTCCCCCTCCCTTCTCCCATCCTCTCTCCTGCCCTCTCCCACCTCCTTTCCCCTGTCTCCCCAGAGTTTCATTCCCCCTCCCCAGTTGTGTTAAATAAACCCAGTTTATATTTTTGAAAATAAGTGTCTTTTATTTGACATCAGGAAGGGGTGGCTAGGGAAGGGTAAGTGGAAGAACGAGAGGGAGGAATGGGGCATGAGCCCCCGGTGGGGAGGACCGGTGTGGCTCTGAGGGCTCTGAGGGGTGGGACGCTCTCCCGCAGGGCCTCCTGGATCCTGACAGTCCCTCGATGGTCCTCCCGGATGGCAGCCTGCAGACAGTGCAGCCAGGCTGCTGGCAATGTGTCCACGAGATGCAGCAGAGTCTCCGGGAGCAGGTCTGGTTCCATGTTGCAGAGTGCCATGGTGTCCGGAGTGAGGGCAAGAGCACTCCAAGACACAAATGCTTTGCTGTCCCTCAGCGAGGTAGACCAGCGAGCAGAGAAACCTGAGACTGTCTGTCTGGGATGGGGGGTCGGGTCCCTTTAACACAGACCTCAGCTAGCCTGAGGCATCAGCTCCACACTAAGTCCGACCCTGATGCCCTTTTGGCACTGGTTCCGGCCAGTCTTACCTTCGATTCAGGGTCCATTCAATGTGGATGCGCTATTTCGAATTAGAAAAACGCTATTTTGAATTAGTTTTTGGGTCTAGATACGTTATTTCGCATTAGCTTATTTTGAATTAACTAATTTGAAATAAGTTAATTTGAAATAACGCTGTAGTGTAGACATACTCTTATTGTTTATAGTTGGAAATAGCACTTTTCTGTAGTATGCATATTTACTATTCAAGAGTCTCCCAGCAAAACTGCAAAAAGAAACAGTGGGAAGAGCACATTAGCCGTTCATAAGAATCCATATCATAGAGACTCAAAAAGAGATTTTAGCAAATGTTGTTGATATGTTAAAGATCCATAAACAGAACTTGAATTGGTTCTAATTTAACAAAAGCACATTTGACTAGGTGTGACACCTCAGGCTGGTCTATGCTACAAAGTGAGGTCAGTTTCACCACATTGTTCAGGGCTGAGAACAATTTCATGTTCTGTGCAATGTAATCAAGCCAAACTAAGCCCTGATGTAGACACTGCTAGGCTGACCGAATTCTGCCATCCACCTAGCTACTGCTTCTGATATGGATTTACCACAGCAATGGGAAACCCCTGTACTGCCGCAGTGTTTTTAGCGTAGACATACCCAGAGACCCACTGGCAAGGGATCTCCTGTTCTTTGCAAATAGCTATCCCATCATACTTGACAAACTCATCAACATGTCTTCCAGGATATTTATCCATAAAGAATGATATGTAAGGTATTTCCAGAAAGCACGTAACTAGTCAAAACTTATAATCCCTATGAGATGTATGTACCAGTCTTATTTGAGGAACAGTGTATTTATATTGACAGTATGCTTAATGGACTCAGAGTAGAAGTTGGTCACCAGGAGGAAAGGTGTCTTGATGATGGCCTAGTCAAGACAGCCAGAAAGTTCTGTTGTCTACCTTCATGACATCCTAGAACAGTTACTGGAAAATCATCAGAGATAGCCACAAACAAGTGGGTGTGGAAACCACACCTCTACAAGACAAAAGTTTTCCCTGCTGCTGAATAGAAACTGAAGACTGTTTTCTCTACACCCCGTAGTAGAGAAAACAGACACTCTGGATTCATTTGAGGAGGAAAACCCCTGGCAGACGGGCTACTTTCATAAAATGAATCCTGGTTCTTGAGAAATCAGCCAGCTGTGCCCCAGACTGAACTTTGAGATAGTGTGTGTGAATAGGGTCTTTATTAATAGGGTCTAATCACATTCACAGTCCCTTTTGGTCAATTTCACTGTCATAGGATTTTAAAAATCTGAAATTTCATGGTGGTGTAACTTTGGGGACCCTGGACCAAAAGGGGATTGTGGCAGGAGGTCCCAAGTTTATTCCAGAGCAAGCGGTCATAATATTGATGCCCTTATTTGTGCACTGCTGGTGTTGCCTTCAAAGCTGTGCAGCTGGCATGTGATGGCAGCTGGCTAGAGCCCCACTTTGAAGGTGGCACCACTTCCAGCAGCAACAGAGAAGTAAAAAACGATGTGTTATGGTATTGCCACGCTTGCTTCAGCATTGCTGCTGGTGGAGCACTGCCTTCAAGGTGTGGCACCTGGCCAGCAGCCACCACTCTCCCACCATCGGTCTCTGAAGTCAGGTGAGAAGTAAGTATGGCAATATCATGCCTCTTCTACAATAATCTTGCTCTCTCAAACCTCCTTTGGGTTGGGACCTCCATAAAACCTGAATAAATACACGAAAAAGCACATAAATGGATATATGGAGACCCGGTTTCATGGTCCATGACATGTTTTAGACAGGAAAGTAAGAATTGATAAATGCAGACCTAGGTTTGCATGTTATGATTTTTGTTTTGTACTGTCGCTGTTTGTTTCCACCACTCTCTTGTTTCTATTAAATCCTTATTTTCTTAAATAAACCTGCTTTTGTTATAAATGCTCACAGGTGCTGTATAGTTTACAGAAACAGTAACATGAGATAAATTTGGGATCCACGTGCAAAGAAGTAAGGATTCTGAAGTAGTGTGTCAGGCTGGATGTCACAGGGGAACCTTCAAAGGGACTTGGGGTTTGGAATGCAGCTACTGTTAATTTGCAAGGCAGATCCAAGGCTAGTATCGCCCAGAGGAGAGTTCCTGAAAGATTGGTGGTGCTGGGAAACTGACACTCAGCAGCCACAAGAAGGATGCTTTCCTGCTGCAGGCAGGGATTGACAAGGTGACCCAGAAAAATATTACCTTACATTGTTCCTTTATGTTTGGGCCTTGAAAGGCAGCATGTGTCAGAAGACAACACACTATTGTAAGCTGCTTTTCCAACATAACAAGTTTGCAAGTCACTTCTTCACAAGCTAAACAGCAAGTTTCCAATGACCCATTTAATGGTATGGCTTGAACTCTAGATTGTAAAATCTTTTGGGTGAGAGCTCGCTCTGTCAGCACTTTGGACAAATATTTATTGCCATTGATGCTGCTGCTAATAGCTGAACAAAAATAATGATTTGCCTAAAAATGCAGTTTGGGTTCACTAAAAACTATTATTGGCAATTTGACACAAAGGGTTTCAGCCAGTCACAAAACAGCCCAAGGCGATATAATAGTAATGATACTGATGCTCTTCCTCCTCATAACTTTTACCTCACTGGCTTCACTCACATTCAAATCCTTGCTCAGCAATAAACACAAAGTGGACTTTTTTCAGTTCACCAAACATTGAAAAAAAGTCAATAATTTTTTTCTGAATTGCCACGAAATCATAGACTCTGTTACTGACCTAACTCTAATGATATTAAGGTCATGTATACATTTACCCTAAGGCTATGTCTACACTGCAGGCTTCTTGCACAAGAACTATTTTTCACAAGAGTTCTTGCGCAAGAGCACGTCCACACTGCCATATACTTTTGCGCAGGAGATGCGCTTTTGCGCAAGTGTGTCCATGGCAGTGTGGATGCCCTCTTGTACAAGAAAGCTCTGATGGCATTTTAGCCACAGGGGTTTCTTGTGCAAGAAACCCCTGTTGCCCGTCCACACTGCCCATCTTGAGCTCTTATTCCTCGTGCGGAGAAGAATAAATCTTACGCAAGAAGCCCTCTGTTCCGATGCTTTACTGTAAATTTACTTGCACAAGAACGTGCGTGCAGTGTAGACGCTCTGCAAGTTTTTGTGCAACAACAGCTGTTCTTGTGCAAGAAGCCTGCAGTGCAGATGTAGCCTAAGACTGATGCTCCAGAGTTAGTGAAGGATTGGCTATCAGCATAGCTTTTGGGTAAGATCCAGAAGTACATATTGATCTCTGTTTGTGTCTGATCCTCTGAAGTTAGAAGAACTTAGTATATGGTGAATTTGGGGTTGAATAAACTTTCGTTACTAAGTCCATTTGTCTGGGAGGTAACTAGAGGTTCGAATTCCTAGGGGACTGTTGTGTGGCTTTTCCTGAACAAGTGTAGTGATTCAGGAGCTCACTTTTGTTACTGGGTTGGTGACCTCTAATGACAGACTAAGCTGACAATTTTAGGGGGTATCTACCCTGTATCCTGCAGTCTGTCTTAAATTTGGCATCTCAGCTATGACCCAAACAAAGCAACATGACAACCCAGACAAGCAGAGAGAAGCTGACTCATTTTACACTGGCAGGGAAGGGTGAGGAAAAAACAGAGTCATCCTGACCTCCAGAATATGGGTTTTCATTCTCCACAGTCCCTTCTTGCAAAAATAGTGTAGGCTGCTCCCTCTCCCACCTCCCCTACCTAAAATTTCTTCTCTGCTGCTGAAGGGAAGGGGGAGAGTTCTGCCTGTGTCTGCCAATAACCTTGATTGGCTGCTTTTCCCCAGGAGGTGGGGAAGACAGACAATCAGAAAGTTTTTTCCCATTTGTGCTAGACTGGTAATAGCATGAAGAATTGTTCACATCATTATGAGACTGTCTCCAGCACAGACAGCTTATGGTGAAATTGTGGAAGCTGGCAACACAAAAATAGCCCCCATTTGCAGATAACGTGCAGAAGTTCATACTAAAAACACTTAGGTTGGATGTTGTATAAAGTATTTTTTACATATAAGGAAGTCTGCTAGAAGATGTGATGCTACTGTACCATACATTCACACATACCATTTGTTTAACTAAGAAACCAGTCAGACAGATGCTTGCAGCAAATAAAAACTACATATAAGATTTTCAGAAGTGCTCAGCATTGACCTACTTTTGCTCCCATTGAAGTGTTTAGGATTTGCTGCAAGGAGCAGTCAGACCAGCACCGAGTGCTTTGAAAATCCTTGTGAAATGTTTTAGTGAAATGTGAGTTAAAGGTAAAAGACTACATAAAATTACTGCTGTATTTATTTTGAATATATACTCTTTGCTTATTTTTTCCGTTCTTCCTCCTGACTTTATTTTTGCACACACATCCTTATTTTTCTATAGACTAATAGAACTAAATATAGTAAGTCCATGCATATCTTGTTTGGGAGTTTTGAATTGGATGGATTATCTGGACTTGTCCTATAAAGCCTTTATTGGCTGTCTAGTGTCAGCTTCAGTAGATACTTGGGATCTTAGATCGAGTAGCCCTTTAAGTATCTATATGTTTGAAAGTGATACCTTTTTAAACCTTGGTCTTATGGCTACACAGAGCTAGAAGAACTATGTTCATTATTATAGCAAGCAGTTTATTTGATAAATGGAAAGTGACAAACAGACTCCTTTAAACTTCCCCTTTGCTATTATAATTGTTAAACACTTGTGCAAATATTTCATCCTCTATGCAGTTCATAAACTGTTCATTATGACTACTGAAATGATGGTTGTGACAGGATCTTCAGAGTGCAGCTTGGGACTCTGGGACCACTGTGCCCCCTTTAATGCTCCAGCCTGGGTTGTTTCTCACAATGCTTTGCTAGTGACAAGCAGCAAATCCCTTGAGTCCCTGTCATCAGTCAGCACAACAGCATGTGGAACCATTCATGAATAACACACAGAAAAGTCCCAGCTTTATCTGCCTAGCACAGTACCTCAAGAATATACTGTTTTGCACTGTTCAACATAAGCAGTGAAAATGTATGAATTGGCTTCCCACTCCAGCAATGGAAAGTGAGGCTGCACCAGCTCTTTGCAAAGCTGCATGAGCACCCTTGCCAAACACTTCAGACAAACTCATTGATAAAGAGAGAGTTAAATAAGTTTGAGCACAATAATTGACAGATTTATGGGAATGTAAGTGATAAGTAAAAAGTCACAGAGTAGCTACTAAAATAAAATAAAACACACAGTCTAAACTTCCAACTTTCTTAGACTGGGCAACAATTAAATTAAGCAGTTTCTCACCTCTCTAGGTATTGCAATATATAATATACAGATTTGTCCCTTAAACCTGGGACAGCCTCCCCTGTTGGAGTCTTCTCAGGCAAAGTCTAAACTACATTCCTCTTCTGAAAGAAGAATGTAAATAAGCCCGATCAAAAATGCAAATGAAAAGCGGATATACAAATCTCGTGCTTCATTTGCATAATCACGCAAGAGCGCTTTTTCAAAAAAAGGGTTTTTCAAAAAAGAAACCACAGTCTAGATGGAGTTCTTTTGAAAAAGAAAACCCTTTTCAATAGAACCTGTACTCCTAATTTTTTCACCATTCTTTCTCCTGATACCTTACCATGGTTTACATGCAAGATGACCATTATAAACAAATGAAGAATATGTGAGTTATAGGCTGCTCCCCCAAGTTATAGAACATTACAATGGGTATTGAAGAAATATCTAGAAAAACTAAATGGCTCCACTATAAGTTATTCATTATTTATGGTGACCTATATCACATGGCTAATATTCTGCACACTTGGGGTATATCTACACAGCAAGACTAAAGTCAAATTAAGCTACTCAACTTCACCTACGTCAGTTGTGTAGCTGAAGTCAAAATAGCTTAATTCGACTTTTGGCGCTGTCTACGCAGCAGGAAGTCGAAGGAAGAACACTCTCCCTTCGACTTCTCTTACTCCTTTTGAAAGGAGGGCTACCATGAATCAAAGTAAGAAGTCCTCCAGCTTGCCGTTATTTCAAAATAAAGGTGTGTAGTGCAGACACACATTTTGTTATTTCAGAATAACATCAGTTAATCCAAAATAATGCTGCTGTGTAGACACACCTTTTTTGGGTAACTTTGGGTACGTCTAGACTACAGGCTTTTGTCGACAGAGACTTTGTCGACATATATGTTGCGAGAACCACGGGTCCGATGATGCATACCCAAGCAGGGAAGGACAGAACCAGGTGGACCGTTTTAGTAAATAAAAGATATTTATTTATGACAGTGATGAATTTATAGTATTTATTCTAAGATTTTAATTGACAGTGTCAGTAATGAATTTACAATATTTATTATATTTATTCTACGATTTCTAGTTGAACATATCAGAAATATAAGGATGGGAACGGCAAGGGGAATAGTCTCTGCTCTAAAGATATCAAGCTATACTAATTAATAACAGTGATAACTACAAACTCTATGTACTACCAAAACAACTATAACACTAAGCTATACAACAAGAAAAATCAAATCATACATACCAACTTACACAGCACACGGAACATTTCAAAGATATCAGTTCAGTTGTGAAGGCCTTGGTTACGCCCGAGAGTCGGGGGAGGTGGCTGGTCGGTTGATCAGGCTGGCAGCGCTTTGAAGTATACAGGAAGGCGCACGCATGGTGGTGCGTGTGTTGCAAAGACCTCCTTGAGCAAACTGTGTGATGAGTATTTATCCCAAGTCTGCACATCGCTTTGCCGCGCTTGCATATTGCCATATATGGCCCAACGGTCATCAAGTGGGTTATGTGTCACAGGGGCTGGGCCAAAACTGAGCAGGTTTCATGTGACCAGGTAAGCCCCGCAGTTCTCACGCCAAGGTGACGGGTGGGAGAGTCCAAGGCTATTTTACCCTTTTCACACCTTCCCTTTTCTAAAGGCAATGGTATGCAGGAAGGGTGCGGCCGGTTTCTCCCAAGGAGTACTGTGGCCCACGATAGCAAGAGCGGCCTGGCCAAACTTTTTACTGGGGCGGGGGGAGGGGTCAGTTTTTTTTCTAACAATATACTGTCGACAAAGCTTCTGTCGACAAAGAGCGTCTAGACTACATCCACTTCTGTTGACAAAGCAAGCCATTTTGTCGACATGAGAGTGTAGACGCAAAGAGCAGTGTAGATGCAATAACGCCTTCTGTCAACAGAGCCCAGTGGACAAAAGGCATTATTCCTCGTAGAATGAGGTTTACTGCTGTTGACAAAACTGCCAAGTTCTGTCAACGTTAATTGACAGAACTCGGTGATAGTGTAGATGCAGGTATAGTTTTGTCGACAAAAGTCCACTTTTGTAGACAAAACCCTATAGTCTAGACAACCCTAAAACTGTATAATTAGGGTAAGCACACCTGAGGCAAATGGTATTCATCCTAGAATACTCAAGGAGCTGATAGAGGCGGTATCTGAGCATATAGCTATCATCTTTGGAAAATCATGGAAGACAGGAGAGATTCCAGAAGACTGGAAAAGGGCAAGTATAGTGCCCTTCTATAAAAAGAGAAATAAGAACAACCCAGGAAACTATAGACCAGTCAGTTTAACTTCTGTACTGGGGAAAATAATGGAGCAAGTAATTAAGGAAATCATCTGCAAACACTTGGAAGATAATAAGGTGATAGGGAACAGCCAGCATGGATTTGTAAAGAACAAATCATGTCAAACCAATCTGATAGCTTTCTTTGATGGGATAACGAGTCTTGTGGATAAGGGAGAAGCGTGGTATACCTAGATTTTAATAAGGCACTTGATACAGTCTGACATGTATCAAGGTAGGGGCCCGGGCAGAGAGAGGTGCATCCTGGAGGTGAATGCCTGGCTGCGACGATGGTGTCGCCAGGAGGGATTCGGCTTCCTTGATCACGGGGTGCTCTTCCAGGAAGGACTGCTTGGCGGAGATGGAGTTCACCTTTCCAGGAGCGGGAAGGCCTTGTTTGGACACAGACTGGCTAACCTTGTGAGGAGGGCTTTAAACTAGGTTTGTCGGGGGCAGGTGAGCAAAGCCCACAGGTAAGTGCTGAATGTGCGGGACTGGGAGATGGGTTGGAAATGGGGGGGACTACGGCCTATAATGGCAAGGAGAAAGGAGGGTCAGGGCACAACAGGGAGGCAAGATCAAATCAGTATCTTAGATGCCTATATACAAATGCGAGAAGTATGGGTAATAAGCAGGAAGAACTGGAATTGCTAACCAATAAATACAACTATGATATCATTGGTATTACAGAAACCTGGTGGGATGGGACGCATGATTGGAATATTGGTATGGAAGGGTACGGCTTGCTCAGGAAGGACAGACAGGGAAAAAAGGGAGGAGGGGTTGCCTTGTATATTAAAAATGTACACACTTGGACTGAAGTGGAGATGAACGTAGGAGATAGCTGTGTAGAGAGTCTCTGGGTTAAGCTAAAAGGGGTAAAAAACGAAGGTGATATCATGCTAGGAGTCTACTACAGGCCACCTAGCCAGGTGGAAGAGGTGGATGAGGCCTTTTTTAAACAATTAACAAAACTATCCAAAGCCCAAGATTTGGTGGTGATGGGAGACTTCAACTATCCAGACATATGTTGGGAAACTAACACAGCGAGGCACAGGCTATCCAATAAGTTTCTGGACTGCATTGGAGACAACTTTCTGTTTCAGAAGGTTGAAAAAGCTACCAGAGGAGAAGCTGTTCTGGATTTGGTTTTAACAAATAGGGAGGAACTAGTTGAGAACTTGAAAGTGGAAGACAGTATAGGGGACAGTGATCACGAAATAATAGAGTTCATGATCTTAAGGAAAGGTAGAAGGGAGACCAGCACAATTGAGGTTATGGATTTCAGGAAGGCAGATTTTGATAAGCTCAGAGAACTTGTAGGTAAGGTCCCATGGGAAGCAAGACTGAAGGGAAAAACAACTGAGGAGAGTTGGAAGTATTTCAAAGGGACGTTGTTAAGGGCCCAAAAGCAAACAATTCCGCTGTGTAGGAAAGATAGAAAATATGGCAAAAGACCAGCTTGGCTTAACAAGGAGATCTTGCATGATCTCAAAATAAAAAAGGAGTCATATAAAAAATGGAAACTAGGACAACTAACAAAGGATGAATATAGGCAAGCAACACGGGAATGCAGGGGCAAGATTAGAAAGGCAAAGGCACAAAATGAGATCAAACTAGCTACAGGCATAAAGGGAAACAAGAAGACCTTTTATAAATACATTAAAAGCAAGAGGAAGACCAAGGACAGGGTAGGCCCACTGCTTAGTGAGGAGGGAGAAGCAGTAACAGGGAACTTGGAAATGGCGGAGATGCTCAATGACTTCTTTGTTTCGGTCTTCACCGAGAAGTCTGGAGGTGTGCCTAACGTAGTGAATACAAGCAGAGAGAGGGTAAGTTTAGAAGATAGGATACACAAAGAACAAGTTAAAAATCACTTAGGAAAGTTAGATGTCAGCAAGTCACCAGGTCCTGATGAAATGCATCCCAGGATACTCAAGGAGCTGATAGAGGAGGTATCTGAGCCTTTAGCTATGATCTTTGAAAAATCATGGCAGACAGGGGAGATTCCAGAAGACTGGAAAAGGGCAAATATTGTGCCCATCTATAAAAAGGGGAATAAGAACAACCCAGGAAATTATAGACCGGTCAGTTTAACGTCTGTCCCAGGGAAGATAATGGAGCAGGTAATTAAGGAAATCCTATGCAAACACTTGGAAAGTAATAAAGTGATAGGGAATAGCCAGCATGGGTTTGTGAAGAACAAGTCATGCCAAACTAATCTGATAGCTTTCTTTGATAAGATAACGAGCCTTGTGGATAAGGGAGAAGCGGTGGATGTCATATACCTAGACTTTAGTAAGGCATTTGATACGGTCTCGCATGATATTCTTATTGATAAACTAGGCAAATATAACTTAGATAGGGCCACGATAAGGTGGGTGCATAATTGGCTGGATAACCGTAGTCAGAGAGTTGTTGTTAACGGTTCTAAATCCTGCTGGAAAGGGATAACAAGTGGAGTTCCTCAAGGGTCTGTTTTGGGACCCGTACTATTCAATATCTTCATCAATGATGTAGATATTGGGATAGAGAGTACTCTTATTAAGTTTGCAGATGATACCAAACTGGGTGGGGTTGCGACTTCTTTGGAGGATAGGGACATAATTCAAAATGACCTTAGCAAGTTAGAGAAATGGTCAGAGGTAAACAGGATGAGGTTTAATAAAGAGAAATGCAAAGTGCTCCACTTAGGAAGGAACAATCAGTTCCATACATACAAGATGGGAAGCGACTGTCTAGGAAGGAGCATGGCGGAAAGGGATCTAGGGGTCATAGTGGACCACAAGTTGAATATGAGTCAACAGTGTGATGCTGTTGCAAAAAAAGCAAATATGATTCTAGGTTGTATCAACAGGTGTGTTGTAAGCAAAACTCGTGAAGTCATTCTGCCGCTCTACTCTGCACTAGTTAGGCCTCAGCTGGAGTACTGTGTCCAGTTCTGGGCGCCACATTTCAAGAAAGATGTGGAGAAATTGGAAAGGGTACAGAGAAGAGCGACAAGAATGATTAAAGGTCTAGAGAACATGACCTATGAAGCCAGGCTTCATGAACTGGGCTTGTTTAGTTTGGAAAAAAGAAGATTAAGGGGGGACATGATAGCGGTTTTCAAATATCTAAAAGGGTGTCACAAGGAGGAAGGCGAAAATTTGTTCCTCTTGGTTTCTGAGGACAGGACAAGGAGTAATGGGCTTAAAGTGCAGCAGGGGAGGTTTAGATTGGACATTAGGAAAAAATTCCTAACTGTCAGGGTGGTCAAATATTGGAATAAATTGCCAAGGGAGGTGGTGGAATCTCCCTCTCTGGAGATATTTAAGAACAGGTTAGATAGACATCTGTCAGGGATGGTGTAGGTGGAGCTTGGTCCTGCCTTGAGGGCGGGGGGCTGGACTCGATGACCTCTCGAGGTCCCTTCCAGTCCTATTATTCTATGATTCTATGATTCTATGATATTCTTATCAATAAACTAGGCAAATACAACTTAGATGGGGCTACTATAAGGTGAGGACATAACTGGCTGGATAACCATTCTCAGAGAATAGTTATTAGTGGTTCACAATTCTGCTGGAAAGGTATAACAAGTGGGGTTCCGCAGGGGTCTATTTTGGGACCAGTACTGTTCAATATCTTCATCAACTATTTACATATCGGCATAGAGAGTACTTCTATTAAGTTTCAAGTATCAGAGGGGTAGCCGTGTTAGTCTGAATCTGCAAAAGCGACGAGGAGTCCTGTGGCACCTTATAGACTAACTGAAGTGTAGGAGCATAAGCTTTCGTGGGCAAAGACCCACTTCGTCAGATGCAACTGACGAAGTGGGTCTTTGCCCACGAAAGCTTATGCTCCTACACTTCAGTTAGTCTATAAGGTGCCACAGGACTCCTCGTCGCTTCTATTAAGTTTGCAGATGATACCAAGCTAGGAGGGGTTGCAACTGCTTTGGAGGACAGGGTCATAATTCAAAATGATCTGGACAAATTGGAGAAATGGTTTGAGGTAAACAGGAAGTTTGAAGTTTAATAAGGACAAATGCAAAGCGCTCCACTTAGAAAGGAACAAACAGTTTCACACATACAGAATGGGAAGCAACTGTCTAGGAAGGAGTACAGCAGAAAAGGATCTAGGTGTTAGAATGGACCACAAGCTAAATATAAGTCAACAGTGTGACATTGTTGAGAAAAAAGCAAACATGATTCTAGGATGCATTAACAGGTGTGTTGTGAGAAAGACACAAGAAGTCATTCTTCTGCTCTACTCTGCACTGATTAGGCCTCAGTTGGAGTATTGTGTCCAGTTCTGGGCACCTCTTTTCAAGAAAGATGTGGAGAAATTGGAGAAGGACCAGAGAAGAGCAACAAGAATGATTAAAGGTCTAGAGAACATGATCTATGAAGGAAGACTGAAAGAATTGGTCTTGTTTAAAAAGAGAAAAGAGAAGATTGAGAGGGGACATGATAGCGGTTTTCAGGTATCTAAAAGGGTGTCACAAGGAGGAGGGAGAAAACTTGTTCTTCCTGGCCTCTGAGGATAGAACAAGAAGCAATGGGCTTAAACTGCAGCAAGGAAGGTTTAGGTTGGACATTAGGAAAAAGTTCCTAACTGTCAGGGTGGTTAAACACTGGAATAAATTGCCTAGGGAAGTTGTGGAATCTCCATCTCTGGAGATATTGAAGAGTAGATTAGATAAATGTGTATCAAGGATGGTCTAGACAGTGCTGGGTCCTGCCATGAGGGCAGGAAACTGGACTCAATGACCTCTCAAGGTCCCTTCCAGTGCTAGTATTCTATGATTCTTCCCATGTGAATAATTGTAAAAAAGGCTATAGTTCTCCATGTCTTAATGAAACGAGGATAATATCAAATCTATTCAGAATTTGTATACACACACACCCTCTCTATTTATTCATCTCAATTTACTAAGACCAAGATATACATGCTTTCATTTATTTGCCTTTAGTTAGTTGACATTAAATTAAATAGTATGAACATTCATGCTCTGAGTTTATTGGTTGTGGAAATATTATTGGTTGTGAAATATTGTACAGATAAAAATTTTCAGTGTCAGTTGATTCTTTTCTGTCTTTATTTTTAAGTGTCTCTTGGATTCAACATTAATCTATTTAATGGGTCAGCAATTCATTAGACTTGATTATAAATAATGTTAAATTTCTGGTTAGGTTAAAAGCAGCATTACACTAATTAAAATAGTGACAAGTTAACAGCTTTACATCTAACAGGCAAATGGCCCCCAGTGTAGCAACTGGTGTATCAGATGCTATGCTTGTAGTTCCATATTAAATCACAGTGTCCATTGAAAGGTCAGAACTTTTACTGCAATAATGTACAGTAGCTTGCCCTTCTTCACATAGTGGAGAAGTCTAGGTTGAAACAGTTAAATAGACATTTAGCCAATATAATTGTTAATGGGGTCATATTGGATCAGCAAAAATTTGGATAATCTGCTGAATTGGAGATTGTGTGGCTGCACTGCTGTCTAGTGACAACAAGAGAGTGTGCCCACTTCTGGACCTGTGTGCATGGTTGTTCAGATAATATGGAGAACTGGATCATGGATGGTCAGATAAATGGACTCTACTGTATTTTCAAACCCATTGGTAATTCTAGTTTCTTAGTATACAGAGATTTTAAATTTCTGGAAGAAAATGGAAATGGAATATATTTAAGATTTAGTGGTATCATCAGAAGTCTTACATTTAAGCATGTAACATATGCATTTATGTGCTGGACAGGAATTGCAGGATGCTTTCATTAACGGCTTGCTCCAGAGTCCATTGGAGTTCTACTGACATCTTTGGGTACTGAAGTTTTGAAACTGCATTTCTTCCACAGATTGCTGGCCATATGTAGACATATGTGGTCATAGCATGCTGCTCCCTTGTCACTTTAATAACATCACACCATGGAGCACTCCCACTCTTGCGGTGGGCTGGAGGAGGAGCTCGCCCATACTCTGGGTTAAAAGTGCTGGTCTTTGCCAGCATGGAGAATCTCAACTTTAAAAAGTTTCAAGCCCTACAAATGTAGCCTTGGGATCCTAAATGAATGTAAACTGATTAGGAAAATTGAAAGCTTTAGGCCAGAATTGCACACAGTCATGAGATAGCATAGAAAAATTACCCACATTTGAAGATGGCAAGAAGTCTGTTTTGCAGCACTCCCTCTAAATATGCTAAGGGATGTATCTGCTTGTCATACGTACCAGCCTTCTCTGTTGTTGCAACTCCAGGTCTCCTCCAAGATCTTCCTCCTTGCATCCCCAAATAATGCCTCTAGATGCTCACAGGAGATGCACCAGACTGTATCCTCCCTTCCCCATTCTCCAGAAAGGTGCCAAGTAGGGCTACTGCCTTCTTTTCCATGCAGGGCTACTGCACTGAGTAGAACCCTTTTAGCCTTTGCACCTCACATCACATTCCTTCAGGCGCTTCCCTGCCCATGCCAGTGCATAATAAGCCAATAAGGAGTTAAGAACCCTGTTCCCTTAGCCACCGGACATGGGAGAGATTTCTCAGGTTTAAACTTTCACCACCATGGGGCATTCCATTCCTGCATCTTCTTCACCAGCCAGGAGAGACCTCCACCTGTCAGGAAAGCCCTATTCTCCTGCTCAAGAACCATAATAAATCCATTTTCCCAATTAGCCACCCAGTCGACCAAAGAGGACTCACCCACCCATCGACTTCTGGAACATGCATGACTGAATGCCTGACAACTTCTACCACATGCAGTTCCTGTGACAAACAGAGTTACTGAGATCCTGGGGAAGGGAAAGCATGACAGGTGAGAGGAGGCCATAAGGAGGAGGGTAATTAATAATTTGAGGAGGAGGGGCACAGTGCTGAATACATTTGTGTGTGGAGGGTAGATGAGTATGTGGTGGAGATGGTTAGGTAGAAAATATTTGTTCTTGGGAAGGGCACAGGTATTGCTCAGAAGAAACTGAAGTTGCAATTTTCTTTTGTCAGGCATTCTAATTGTACTTGTGTGTTATTTGCAAGTGTTACTTACTAAATTTGAATGTGTAACACACCTACATTTTGCAGTTTCCTTGGCAGGTGTACAGGGGAAAAGTACATTGATAATTTCAGTATTTCTAGAGTCCATAAAAAACATGCTTGATTTTTATTCATTAAGGTTAAAATCATAACACCAGGGAAGAAAGAAAAGCCAATGGGGGATGTGCCTTTGGAGTGTTGTCATTCATGTGTTACTGGATCGATGATCATTATCCCTAGAGGCGGTGTAGCAGAAAAACTTGCAGTGGCATTTTCTGCATATTGTAAAACAGTGTTGAGACAGGTTCTTGTGACACAGAAGAAACAATTCACAGGGATTAAGAATTTTTGGGGAAAATGTAAAGATACCTATCAAGTCAAAAGCTGATGGTTAACATGAAATGACTGAATGAACATTATTGTTATATCTAATAATAGGAGATGGGACACATGCAATGTACATTATTTTTGTGATTAGTGTGCAGTACTTCACTTTGTGAGGGTCCCAGTGTATTAGCACAGAGTTCTGCAATGTCAAATTGCCATTTCCATCTTATATCTAGAAAGAAAGGGACGGGGAGGGGAAATGAACATGAACATCATTATCAACATTGTTGTCTACAGAGAAAATGAATTCTCCATATAATTGTTAGTGTGAACAATTTGAGGTCAAAGTGTCAGCTAGGGTAGCTATGGAATGACACTGCTAAACACAACGAAGTTATTCTGTATTTGCACAGGTGAAACTGAGTTAAATTTGATACATGGAAGTTAGGGTTGCACTCAGATTTCTCAGTGAAGCCTTCATCCTGGTTCTTACCATTTTGCTACAGAACCGTTGGACCACTTCCATGGTGCTGCTATTGGAACATTTCAGTTATTAATCAAACAGCACTATATCCTGTGCCTATAACAGACTCTAAATATTTCATTTGAAATCCCATTCAGCCAGCATGAAGAACAAGATCATTACATTCAACATGCTGTAAGACCTTCATTATGCCAACAGGAGATAAGCTAAATATTTTTTTTCCTGAATAAAATGACAAACACTGTCTCTTCTGTTTGAATTAGATTCTATCCCTTTTCTTGAGTGCTTAATACACTATGGCATGAATCCACAAAAGTATTTACACACTTAATTCCCAGGTCTTTCTAGTAAAAAAAAAAAAACTGGTGTTCCAAAAGTCTAATATTAATGCTGTCCCCGTTGCTTGTAAATCTTAGAAAAGATTATTTTGAATGGGAATGGCTCATTATCATCTTTAATGCACATAAAAAGCTCAAAAAACAACAAATGGTCCTGCAACACCTTAGAGACTAACAAAAAATATACTACCCAATCTTCAGATACTTACTAATTCCCTCTAGCAACCTGTCTCCATCCCCCGTCCTTTTTTCCCTCTGTCCCCTTCACCCCCTTCTCTCCTATTTATTTTGGGTCTGCACATCCTAAACTCAAAATTCTGGGCGTCTGAAGAAGTGGGCGGTGCCCACGAAAGCTCATGATACCATCTACATGTTTTGTTAGTCTATAAAGTGTTACCAGACCATTTGTTGTTTTTTCTGTACAGACTTACTCGGCTACTCCCGAAGCTTTAAATATGATAACATTGAATGGATTTTGAGGGTTTTCTCTCGGTATATTCATTACTAAGCATTTGTCTATTGCTTTTGGGTAATTGAGCAAATAATGCCCTTGACAGTATATTCTCTTCATCAAGATTCAAAGACAAGGTAATTAATTAAAGGCCAAAAGGGGGTTGGTAACTGCTGGTAATGAACCACTATTGAGAAAATTGCTGCTACAAGACTAATGCTATTAAATACTGTGTGTTTCTCCCAAAGCTCCCATTCAGAAACATGCTGTCTCTGCTAATCCTATCAGGGAGGATCTTAGGCTATTTCTATGCTACAGCCTTTGTTGGGATAATTTATGTCGCTCAGAGGTGTGAAAAAACCACCTCCTGTCCTGAGTGACATAACTTGCACTGACATAGTCACTTGTATGCACAGTGCTATGTCGGCAAGAGAGCTTTCTCACCATTATAGCTCCTGTTGCTCATGGAGATGATTTTATTATGCCAATGGGAGAGCTCTCCTCTTGGCATAGAGAGCCTTTATCAAATGCAGTTCAGCTGAACTGATAGAACTGTATCGTTGCAGTGCTGTATGTGGAGAGGTGGTATTAATCTATGCTGAAGAGCTCATCCAAAAAATGGGAAGAAGGTGTAAACAATTAATTTGTAGAGAAAAATTTGAGGCATTAGTAGGATATGTGCACTGTCTTGAAATGTTTGTCTTGAAATATTTGGCAACTGTCTTGAAAAAATATACCCTATCTAATACTGTACTAGTATTTACTCATCCTAATTATTTTAAGCATAGAGAATTATGGTTTTCTTCAGAAGACTATATAGGACTTTGATCTACATGAAATTAATTATTATTTTCATTCCATTCTAGGAAACAAATGTCCACATCACACAAATCACCACAGTTGACACTGATTGCTACTCTTGTTGCCAGTTTGAGCACAAAGGAAAAAGATCAAATAAGGTTTGAGATCTCTGTGTTGTTCCTCCAGGACTGGGTTGAGGCAGGTTGGTATCAATTAGTATGCAATACAAAATGAAATACTCTTCCGCACTCCCCAGATGTCCACCTTAATAACTGATTCTTTGAGGTGACTGTTCACGTGAACTTACTTTTTGCCAGCCTCCTCTGCTTCTTTGAGTCTTCTGATTAAGGAAATAGCATGTGTCCCCATTTGTATCCTTGGGAACCAAAGCCTGGGAGATGTGGTCCTAATGCACACTGTTTGGTAGAAACTTCTGATCTTACGTTCCACAGGCTTTCATCCCCCAAGAATGCAGATTCAAATGTGCATAGTTATTTTTATTTCATCAGATAGTCTGACAATGGGCTATATAGGCACCCATATATGTAGGTATATTAATAATGTGCTCAAAGAGCATGGTTGCTTTGGTAAGGAATTGTATTTTACTAATTGGTGGGTAAATTCCCTTGAGGCCATACCTAACCTGTAAACAAGGTTGTTAGGTGAAATGTCAGATAAATGTGAAATGCTGTGTTGAATATTTACTATATTAAAAGCACATTAACAAGGAGTTTTACTGTGAAGTCCAACATAATATTTTTGGAGGCATGATGATGTGTTCATCCCCACCCCAGCCCTGAAGGGATAGAAGTAGCTGAGAAGCACCTGGACAAAAGTCAGGCTTGACTGATATGCACTCACGGAAGATGAAACCCAGATGGGCAGGAGCAGGTAGGGCTGTAGGAAGAGAGTCTGAAGTTGCATTCTGAGCACAGATAGTGGGTAGCAGGAAACTCTGGAGGGAGTAAAAATCCTGATATCTTGTCTCTAACAGAAGTTAAAAGGGAGGAAAGCAAAGAAAGGCAAACTAGAAGAAGTTCAAGGGAAAATCAGTAAGAGTTGAGACTGTAGACCTGGTTGATACTGGGCTGAAATCCGGCGTAGTGGACAAAACTGTGTTTCCCTGGGAGTCACTGGGAAAGTGCCAGAAAGCAATAGTTACAGAAGACTGCCTGAGCTGGCACATGGTCAGATTGTCCAATGAGACTTGGCTACCCTGGGATAGTAATGTGGCTGGAGGTCTGACACACAACGAGAAAGCACCCTGAATCCTGGACAGTGGGAAGATCTGTGAGGCAAGTAATCAATGGAAGGGTGTGCTACACCAGACAGAAGCTGATCCTCAGCCCCACCTACAAGGGGAGGCCCCAGCTGTGAGTGACCCCTGTGATAGGGGATTTTTATACTTGTGTTGGTGGATTTTAGTAACATTCAGCTGACATCCTGAATAAATGGAGGGGCCTGATTGTCCTCCCACAGCAGCATCACACCACCATAGTGCCACTGATTCCTGATTCACACCTCCTGACTCTTCTCTGATGGGCAAGGGTAAATGTGTGAAGAATCAGGGCCAAAAGAGGTAGAGTGCCTACAGTAATTCGTAGTAAGCTATCAGTTAAGTATTAGGGTAAGTATCCTTTGGGGCTGAGATCTGGTGTAACTACGTGAAGATTAGGAACTGAACACTTGGAATGTAAGAGGTGTTTTAAAGACAGATGGTGAAAAACAGGTTCTCATTCTTGGACACATGTATTTTCCTCAATTAGTGTAGTATCTGAGCATCTCACAGTCTTTAATGTTTGTCCTCACAATACCCCAGGGAGGTAGGAAAGTAGCTTTGGTTTAGTGCTAGTGAACTAAGGGGTGGTCGAGTCCAAGTTCGCTGTGACAATAAGCTCCCCTGTATGCACACCCTACATGCTATTGTAATAGTCTTTGTACAAAATGAGTCTTGTGAGGTGTCACTTGAAAACTAGTAATTCAATTATCAGAAATATTCTTGTGTGATGAACGGACAGGATGTATATTGAGGGTTATGTTGAGGATATGCTGGAGCTATGACTAAAAATTAGGTATGTCAGGGAGAGTTGTTAAATAAAGGAATGTGAGCAGCTGAACATCAGTGCCATTTGGAGAACACATCAAACATGTGTGCTCATCAGGGAGGCTTTGAGCGAGAGTTTCATCCAAGGCCCAGCTGTGAAGAAAAGTTACAAGGGCAGTCATCACAGGAGATACCGTGCATGAAGCCTAGCCCTAATCTCTGAGCTGACACTAAAGATCTCGGTTCAGATGACGGTGATGTGCTTCGAGCAAGGCTATATGTTGCCAAGATGGCAGGCACTTTCCTGCATGGGCACAGACATTCCAGGGGAGCATCATAACACCCACAGCCCGAGGACAAGCAGGCATGGGAAGAAGCCTGTGGGCAGGAGGCGGGGGAGGGGGGTTGGGACAGCTCAGCTTCCTACTGTGTCCCACACATGCCAGGACTGGTGCCCGTGGCATCCTGCAGAGAGACAACTTCTATCCCTGCCCACTGGAGAAGGGGGAGATGGTGATGAGGGAGGTGTGTGTGAGCAGCAGACATAGCTTGCTGGAGAGAGTGATACTAGGTTCCGCTCCTCTTTCTCCCTCCAGCAGGTTCCCATGCACAGAATCAATCTCCTCCACATCATGGTGCTTGACCAGAAACCAATGCATGACCCTGTGCCGTGTGTGGCACTACTGTGTAGTTCCACGACCCCAGACATCTGAGTGGTGTCTTGGCATGGGAAGCTGGAGAAAGGCAGGCCTCTTGTGGGGATCCTGTGTGAGAGCATCCTGAGGCTGAGTGCTTTGGACTTGTGCTCCATGTGCATCCACATGCACAGGCTGTTGTACGGTCCCCAGGCCGAGTAGGCTGAGAGAGGAGTGGGCAGTCTTTCAACAGGAGTGTTGCCTGTCCCTGTGTGTATATAGGAAAAGTTATAGAACTCACCTGAAATGCCTTCCCTGTGTTCCTCTGAAACCTGGGAGACATCCTGGGAGTGGGGGAGTGGCTCCAGGGTGAGGAGCAGGTCCTGGCTGGTGGGCATGGTCCTCTGGCTGGCTTCTTCCTCATCATCAACCACACTGCCCTTCTGGAGGCTGATACTGGGCATATCCTGGCCAGACTCCATGATGACGGCAGGGGATGTGACTGGCTCCCCTCCCAAGATGGCATCCAGCTGGGCATAATAGCCACCCTGGAGTGTCTGCTCTGCTCTCTGGCCTTGTGATAGGCCTGACTGGTGCACTTTTATTTTCATCCTGACCTGGTAGAGTGTCTGAGTGTGGCCTTTGTCATCCAGGCTGGCAGCGATCCATCTGTAGACTTCAGCATTTCTCTTTCTGGTGCAGAGATCCTGGAGGTTGGTCTCCTCCCCCCTGACCATGATGAGGATGTCCACACCAGCACAGGCAGAGCTCTTCTGCTTCCCAAGGGAGCAGCAGGAGTGCTGGCAGCCATGGGAAGGCCTGCTGAAGCCCTAGGTTTGCTCATGGCTACCTTGCTTGCTGCTATGTCACACATGGCTTTCACAATTCTCCATGTGGCACAAGCCCTTATCCTGCTGAAAATTTTGGAGGGGGGAAACAGTTGAGATGCCAAAAATTTTTTTAATTAATGTTATTCCCTGTGGAAAGCAGGAGTACAGATTTTGATTTAATCAGTAGAGTGGATGCTCTGCTTATAAATTCGACCTAAGGGGGGGTTATTTCGAAACAACGTCCTAATGTAGACCAGAGTCATCTTCCTTGTTGTAACCAAGGTGGAGAAAGCCAAAGCTGGGTAATGGGGTGGTAGTCAGACTGCTGGGGTCAGAGTTGCTAAACCAGGGCTACCTATTAGAAAGGCATTTCAGGGTCTGACTTATGTGTGTGTAGGCTGGTTGCGAGCATCTCAAGCTAGGAGTTACAGCAGCAAACCATAGTAAGACATGCAGAATTGCAGGGCAAGTGATGACACAGCCTAGCAGGTCTGGATTGCACTCCAGAGCTATAACACAAAGTGTGTGGCACAGCAAAGAATTGAAGTTGGGGTCTCAAATTCCAGGCTAGCAACTGGATGCTACACCTGCCCATCTTTCCTTTCCCCACCTGGGCGATCCTATATAAGGGCCAAATTCTTATATCTTTAAATATTATATTACTAATTACCTGAATTTGATGGAACTACTTATAGAATAAAGTGCTACCTAAGATGAATAAAGGTATCAGTTTAGTGTCACCTTAGGAGTTTATAAACAATGTTTTAGAATTATACAAGAATCAAAGTTGGAATTTTTTTATTTCTCTAAATAAAACAGAGGTGAATCAATTTAGTTCTGATTTGTTTTACTAAAGCCTTAAATTTTGCACATTTATGTCCAATTTTAGCCTGGTTAGGAACTTTTGTTATAAATACCATCACCACAAAAACAAGAGTTTAGAATGAAAACGTTATCTTAATTTTAACAATATGTGGTCTTTCTCTAATAGTCCATTAAAGCCATCATGTATAGTACTGTACAGTATCACAGATGCTCATTTATTACTCATAAGCCTCTTTGCCAGACAGACTGGCTAAAAATTCTATGATATAATCAGCAATAAAACCCCTTTGTCTTGAAAGAAAAATCAAATATAGGGTTTTAGTGCAGGAATATGTTAAAAAATGAAGTTGTTGAATATTTTCAATATATCAAACCAAAGTGTACGTACACCTATTATAAGGAGTAAATCAAAGAAAATATATAATCATCTTTCTGTTTCCTGAAAGTGGTTTATTATTCCTGTACATGTAGAGGCTGGGTCAACAAAATGGCAATCACATTTAGGCTATATTTGGAGAAAGAGCATAGAAATATCTGGGCTAGCCAAAATCCTCCACCCCTTGTAAGTGCTCATATGTGAATGCAAACAATCCATAGTAGTAATTTCTTTTAACTACAGGCTTCCAAAGGGAGCTTTACATGCCTTACATACTGTACCATTTGTATCATTCCCTAATATTTCTTTTATGTTGCATATGGGATTACTATTTTCTGTTTCAAGAATAGCCTTCATTGTTGTTACAAAATTAATTATAAGTGGATCAATAATACAGCACAGTGCACGGAGAAGGAGTAGTACTTTGGATAACACAATCCAACAGAAATAAGGCAAAATAAATATTATTGTTTGTAGCGCTTCTAATGCACTGGAGTTATACAAATAATAACTGCACAAAGCTGTACATAGTGGAGACCACCACCCGTGTACAGTGTGTATTAGGCACAAATACATTGCTAAGTATTTGATAACATATTGACATAACAATTACATTACAATTAATGTTTTGCAACTGTTTCCATAACAAACTAATATTTGGGGCTTATAATTTGATAAAGCTCCTGCCACTGGGCTAAGCCTTTGTACACAAATCCTATGGCCAAGAATGCATTTTCTTCATCATATTTAGGAAGAAATGTTTTAGCTATTTTTTGAATGACCAAGATGTAACTTCCCTCAATTTTGTACATCTTATTTCTGATAAAATCCTAAAGCCGAACTTAGAGATACCCAACACGAGACAATTGTTATGCATATGTGATAGATACTTCTTTTACCTCTTGCATAGGTACAGATAGAACAGATTAAACAGTATGTTGGTCACTTTAATGGGGGGAGAAAATAGGAATTTAGGGGAAATGGTTTGATATTTAGGAAGAAAAATACCTAATAGCAGCTGAGATTAGAAAACAATGCAAAGACAACCAAACCAAAAACTGTGAAATCAACAAAAATATAAGACATTGATCTGTTCAAATGATTTTCCGCTGTGGCCCCTGACCACCAAGGAATTAACTAAGTGCATAATTTAAGTAAGAGATTAGCTCTATACATAAGTTATTTGCTTGGATCATAGAATTGTAGGACTGGAAGGGACCTTGAGATCATCTAGTCCAGTTCTCTACACTCATGGCAGGACTAAGTATTATCTAGATCCTACCTAATAGGTATTTGTCTAACCTGCTCTTAAAAGTCTTCAGTGACAGAGATTCCACAACCTCTCCCCTATGCAATTTATTCCAGTGCTTAACCACACTGACAGCGAGAGAGTTTTTCCTAATGTACAATCTAAACCTTCCTCTGGTTTAGGGCCTGTGGGAATAACTATCACTCCCTAATAATATTTCCAGTGGACTGCTGTGACAGGGTGCTCTCACCCTACACAGGACTCGAAGGACGTTATTCCTCATTGTGGGTCGAGGAAGCGACACACCTTTGTCACTATTGAGCATGCCCAAAGTGCAGTACAACTATAAAGGGAAGCAGCCCATCTCAGTCTGGGCTGACCACCAGTGAGGAAGGATATGTGCTGAAGGCTCCTATCTCAGAGCAGTGGCAGCCCCTAAATGTGGAAGCCAAAGATGCTGAGAACCCAGCAGATACCTGGATGCCTGTGAGTACTCCAGGGACGTTAGGGCCACCAGAACCATTCCAGGCAGAGGAATTCAGAAACCCCAGTTACCCAGACCATGGTAGCAAGTGGCCCAGGGGAGAAACTAGCCTTACTCCCAAGCATCTCCTCTGGCTCAGTGGTGAACTCACTTGCCACCCCCAAGGCCATGGACTAGGAGCTGGTGGAGCAGAGAGGGCCTGGGGTTCCCCTACCCCAGCCATTCTCCCTTTTTCCCACCCTGGGGAAGTGGCCTGTCCTTTCTCAGGCCACTAGATCTTGCTGCCCAGTGAATCAGAGTAGCTTTCTTGGCTCTGTCTGCTAGGCCTCAATGCCCTGCAAACCTGGGGTGTCTCTTTTGGCTTTGGCTGTTAGATCTGGTTGCCCCATGAAAAAGGGGAACCCCGCTGGCTTGGGCTATGAGGGCCTATGAGCAGGTTGGTCCTGCTTTGGGCAGAGGGTTTGACTCGATGACCTCCTGAGGTATCTTCCAACTTTATGATTCTATGATTGATACTGTTATATAACAAACATGAAACCTTATTTTTGTAGCTATATATATATATAATGTTGATGCTGTCATATAACAAATACTAAACCTTACTTTGTGTGTGTGTATATATCTATATATATAGTGTTGATGTGGCCCACATAACACACAGAGAGCTGCATACGTGGCCCACAAAGGTAAATAGGTTGAGAATCCCTTACAGGAGGTCTATGGCACACTCTAACATCCATATCAACTCGAGAATGGCATTTACAGAGACTCCATGGTCTGAAGGAAAGAGCACAGACCAAGTTCCTCATAACCGAGTCTAATTGGACTTACAATAGCAGGAGTAAGTGTCAAAGATGTTAGGACTAGAGATTTGGGGCTTTTCCTTTTTTTGCTATTTGATAACTGCAAGTGCAGATGTCCTAGTGTGCATTGCTTTTTCAGCACTGTTAATGTGTGCCAGTTTAAAGATATGTAAGATGACATATTTCAAAGATCTTAAAATATAAATTAGACAGAATGCAGAAAAGATGCGTAACTGTAGAAGAAACATTATTTGAGTTCAAATTTTTTATTTGTCTTGTTGGTTGCAAAGTTAATTTTGATATTATACATAGGAAGCAGCATGAACAATCGTGGAGTTTTAGATGGGAGAGCTTTTGCATGTCTAACGCCAAACATTTCAGAGACAATTAGGAAACGTGAATATTTGGCCCAATGTATATTTGGCATAGGACCCAATGGACGAAAATCAAAAAAATATTGGTTTTGGCTAAGCATGGTGCTGATTCATAGAAGAGATTAATTTATAGCAATTCAACTCATTCTGACCATGCTAGTCTCCCATTTAAGGAAGAATGCATTTTTCAGGAGATTAGAAAATTGGATGTTTAGAGGCGAAATCTGTTATAGATTTCCTGCCTGACTTTGGTTAAGGACTACACCAGTAATACACAAAATGAGTAAGAGTTTTGGGATTGACTTTAATAAGCACACAATTGACCCTTTAGTCCAAAACTTCCAAAAGTAACCATTGATTTTGCATGCTTTTATTTTTGAGTATCAGATTTAAGCAACCTTGGACTTGATTTTCAGACATCTTAAATTGACTTCAATGAAGTCAATGGAAGCTGAAGATGTTTGCCAACTCTGATAATTGGATCCAAGTTGTCTCAAATTAGGCACCCCAAAATCAATTTGTAAAATGGAGATATTAAATGCTTATGGGACAGCTCTCTGAGTTGCCAGGATTGTGATTCACCTTGTAATCCTTGACTTCAGAGTCAAGGAGTCTTGTCTGTGCCTAGCATCAGTTCTCTAGCACCACCAGCCTTTCAGCTGCTCATGCACTCTTCTCAGAGCCATGCCAGACTTAACTTTGCCTTATATGTTGCATAGTTGACTGGTTTCACAAGAAGCAGGATCCAAGAGTTCATGAACACTCCTGTTCCACCAAGACGTTTCTCAATGAATGAACAGTGCCTCTCTCCACTCCCTGTTATACTGAAAACTGCCTTTGTTTTTATTCCTAGACAGAATTCCTGTCTTGTAAATTTCCTTTTTCTAAAACCTTCATGTCACTTCCATTTGTATACAGTTCCCTCTGATGGTTTGCCACTGAGGCCATGTCTATACTGCTTCCTTCTTGCTCAAAAGCCTATGCAAATAAATTGTGGATTAGCATATTGCCATGTGTCATTTGCATAATTAATTAGGGCCTGTTTTTGTGCAAGAGGTTTTAGTTCAAAAAGGAGCTGTGTAGACGGCTCTTTTTTGCACAACCTCCCCCCCTTGCTCAAGAGCCTTTCTTTCTGAAAAAAATGAGGAACAATGGCTCTTGTTCAAGAGGGGTTTTTTGAACAAAAAGGAGCCATCTACACGGATCCTTATTGCGCAATAGTCTCTTGCGCAAAAACGGCCCCTACTTATTTATGCAAATCAAGCGTGGCAATATGCTCTTGCACACAAAGGAAGCAGTACAGGCAGTCCCCGGGTTATGTACAAGATAGGGACTGTAGGTTTGTTCTTAAGTTGAATCTGTATGTAAGTCGGAACTGGCGTCAGCCGCTGCTGAAACTGATCAGTTTCAACCGCGGCTGAATCTGGATGCCAGTTCTGACTTACATACAGATTCAACTTAAGAAACCCAGGCATCCCCAAGTCAGCTGCTGCTGAAACTGACCAGCGGCTGATTCCAGGAAGCCAGGGGCAGAGCAACTCTGCCTCGGGCTTCCTGTAGTCAGCCGCTGGTCAGTTTCAGCAGCGGCTGACTTGGGGACGCCTGGGGCAGAGCAGCTGGGGTGCTGCTGGGTTGCTCCAGTAGTGTCAATATTTCATATACACTATTCTCATTCAAAATACGTTCCATGAATTGTGTATCTGTCCTCTTTCCATTATCTCTTTATTTTTAATTTCTGGGGCAGTTTGCTGGCAGAAATAGTCAATAGCTGTGGAGGTGACATTCTGTTGATATTTGTTTAGCTAAGAATTTTGTCATTAGAATAATTTCACTTGCTAAGTCTGCTATTGTGCGTGTTCTCTCTCTCTCTCTCTCTCTCTCTCTCTCTCATAATATATTTAATAGAGCTGTTAGATTATGGGAAAATGTCAAAATAGTACCAGCAAATCTGTCTTTTTTGTGTGTATGAGAAACTAGATCAGGTAAATTATCAAAAGTGGGAATTTCTGCTTTTTTAAATTGTTAGTTTTCTTTGTCTCTATATTCTAGGTCATGCACTCCCCCAATACACCAGGAGCCAAATGAGTGGGCATGCAAGATTATATACTGCAACAGCTATTCTGTTGTGAACAACAAAAGTAATTAGAGATTCTAAAAATCATTCAAGAAACAAAAGATGTTTAAAGATTAAAACTAAGGAATATGAATATTGCAAATACAATATATAGGCTAAATTAAGGGACGATTGAGATTTTTTTTTAGTCCATATGGTGGTCTAACACAAAGAATCATAGAAGAGACCTCAAGGGTCATCTACTCCAGTTTCCTCCAATGCAGCAAGCCCAACTTTACATAGATCAGGGGTTGGATATGTCCACTTGTAGGCCACATAGGATTCATCAGGGTTAGCTACTAGCAGGCTGCAAGGCAGTTTGTTAGGCGCTGGCAGGCTGCAACACAGTTTGTTCAAGGCATGGAGCCTCACAGCTCCCAGTGGCCACAGTTAGCCATTCCTGACCAATGGGAGCTGGTCTCAGTTAAACACTCCATCACATATTTCCGATACACCCCAGAATAATTTGCCTTTTTTGCTACTGCATCACATTGTTGAGTCATTCAGTTTGTGATCCACTATAACTCCCAAATCCTCTTCACAGTATTACCACTTGGCCAGTTATTCCCCATTTTGTAGTTGTGCATTTTTCCTTCCCAAGGGTAATTCTTTGTACTTGTCTTTATTAAATTTCATCTGGTTGATTTCAGACAAATTCTCTAATTTGTGAAGGTCACTTTAAATAATAATCATGCCCTCCAAAGAGCTAGCTAGAGCTCCCAACTTAGAGTTTTCTGCAAAACCTTATAGGCATACTCACCACTCCATTGTCTAAATCCTTAATGAAAATATTGTATAGTATTTCCGACCCCTGCAGGACCCCTCTTAATATGTCCTTCCAGTTTGACAACGATCTCTGAGTATTCTATTTTGAGTACTATCTTTCAACCAGTTTTGCACCCACTTTATAGTAATTTCATATGGATCCCATTTTCTCATATTACATTCTCTAAGCAAATTGTGTTAAAAGCCTTCCTAAAATCAAGCTTAAAAACCAACAAATTAGTATCAACAAATTAGATAAGGTTAGTATCACCTTAAAGACTAACAAAACATGTAGATGGTATCTTGAGCTTTTGTGGGCATAACCCATTTGTTCAGATTAAGTGGGTGGTGCCCACAAAAGCTCATGATACCATCTGCATGTATTTGCTGACATGCAGAGTTAAGGGTGACCTATTCAACCTGTGGATTTTAACTGAAATATTAACATTTTGAGGCATCATTTTTAGTGTGGACCAAACCTGCTTTCTTTTTTGTGGGTGTGATTTCGCTTTGGGAACCCTAGGTTACTCTTGGATGGTTGCGTTTGCAAATTAGGAATGTAAATCTCTGAGACCTAGCAACTGTAATGTACAAGAAATTATCTCAACCCACAGAATTACCAGCTATTACTGAAAGTAAAGTGTCTGGGTAAAAATGGCTCAAGGCCTCCTTTTGCAGTACATCAGATTAGTTATACTGCAACTGATGGTATTACATCTAGGTCAATAGCAAGCGTTCTGCCAGATACCTATTAATACTGCATGTTGGTGTCATTTGTGTTCCTAGAGAACATGAATTCCTTGGCAGGAATTTCAGATGTGGACTACCAGTCATGCAGATCATTCAGATATCTCAAGACCAAAAATAGCTTTCCATATAATTAGCTACTATGGAGCCAAAAGGAGATTGTATTTTTAACTTTGTGGGTAGTTCATGATCATCAGAGAGGGATGTGGTAGAAGCACAGACTTCAGTCAAACACTGGATGAGTGGAATCTCAGTGAGCTTCTCTGCACAGCTCTGACAATCTGTCTCGCTCCTGATCAGCTCGTCCACAAATTTGGCCACTGGTTCTACTTACATATCAATTATATAAATTAACAGTGGGTGGATATTTTAAAATTATATCTGTACTGAACTCCCACCCTTAAAATATGATGGCATGAAATGTAGCTGTATTCTATATACACTGCTCTCAGGCAGGAAAACATTCATACACAAAAGATGAGACAATAAATCCCATTTTAATCTGGACAGTGCTGTTCTTGCTGAACTATGATAACATTTACCATGATTAGTCTCAGTGAGTGCAAAGGTTGGCTCTGTTGGGGAGGGGAACATTTGAGGCTGAGTCAGATATTTTTCATGAATAGAGAAGAACCCTTAAGCAAGACATACTGTACTGGCCAGGAGCAATTGCATCATTTTAATGTAAATGTGAGGATGATTAGTACACACAATGCCAGGTTACCGACTATTTACCCATTTGTAGATTAAACAAAGGCTCATTAGCTCACATGGGATAGTTCATTTTTATTTATAGCTGCAGCCTGGCTGGTGCAATGCCTATTCTTATAGCATTTTCATTTTGCATTGCCTTCAGTCCTGACATGAAAGTTAACATTAATCTGCCAACTCATTCTGATTGGATTGCTTTGGAAGTCACTCCAAAGTCACAATGGCTAAATGGGATGAAGCTGTAAGACAGAAATGCATTTCAGTTAATACCTCTGCAATACTGAAGCTAAGCCAGTGCCAGCCCTAATTCCTAAAAGAAAACAAATCCACAATAATCCATCTTTTAATTCTGAACAGAATGGCACAATGCCAAATAATATTAAGCATGTGTTCTTTACTGAAGCACTGCATCTTATTCTATCATGTTTGCACTTGCCCTTTTATTTATGTAGTTTAGGTCAGTAAGCAGCATACAAGTAAAGGTGTTATCCATACTGACACCAACAATGTTCCAATATTTTCCTGAAATAGGAGCATTTAGAAAGAGAATGGTTTCTTTAAAAATATTGTTTTCCAATTTGGATCTCAACAAATGCAAGGTAAAAGTAAATAATTAAACAATTTAAGACATTCAGCTCAGATGTGAGAAAAACTATAATTGGTTCTGATTTTTACAAATTTTGGTCAGATTTTAGCTTTGCGAACCAACTTTGGGTCCTAATTTGTCCAAAACTCCCCCAATTCAGAGAGTTTGATTAAAATGCTTCTGATTTTGGCCCATATCTAAATCAATCCTCAACAGTGATATAGCTTTGAAATTATATCTCCCTGAAGCACTTTTGAAATGATAACATGGTGTGGCAGAACAATTTCAGATAGGGCCATTTACCTGTATAACGTGTTTCTACTATAGGATAACAAATTTTTTAGCCCTGACTTTTTTTTTCTCTGAAAAATGCAGAGTCTGGTCAACAGAAACATTTCACAACCTTTGTCAGTTTTGGCAATTTTTTTCAGGAAATATAAACTAAACTATAAACATTTATTTTAACATTCTCAAAATGAAGTCTTTTGATTTTTCAGGCTAGGTTCAAACTTAACTCCAAATTGTATGTGCCAGTCACATTTTGGCCAGTATGTGCCAAAATTGTGGGGAAGGTAATGCCCTTTCAGGGTGGATATTGTCTCTTTTGAATCTGTCCTGTTCACACTGTTCCACTTGGTATAAATAATTACATTTTCCTTGGGCCGGAGGGAAGAGGAATGAGCTGAAGAGTCACCCACCGAGGTTCCAGTCACTGCTCCAGTGAGTAGCAACACTGAGGGTATGTCTACACTAGCTCATTAGTTCGAGCAAGGTAGGGTAATGAGGGCAAGCGGAGTTGCAAATGAAGCCCGGGATTTAAATATCCCGAGCTTCATTTGCATGTTCCCCGGGCGCCGCCATTTTAAAATCCCCCTTAGTCCGAACTCCGTGCCCACGGCTACATGTGGCATGGAGTAGGTAGTTCGAATTAAAGATCATAATTCGAACTACCATTACTCCTAATTCCACGGAGTTCGGACTAAGGGGGATTTAAAAATGGTGGCACCCGGGAACATGCAAATGAAGCCCAGGATATTTAAATCCCGGGCTTCACTTGCAACTCTGCTTGTCCTCATTACCCTACCTAGCTCGAACTAACAAGCTAGTGTAGACATACCCTGAGATACCATATCCTCTCTCTTCCTAGTTTTGTGAATAGTGCCAAAATGCTGGTGTTAGGTGTTCACGTCTGTCTGTGAATATAACTCTCTATTTCCTAATTCCATTTGCTTTTGTTAACAATGTCTGAAATGAAAATGAAATATTTAGTTTTGAGTTCAAGGAAACATTTTTGTTTGAGCAGGTCTAATAGAGTCTTGATTTTTAACTGTGGCCACGAAGTTCTGTGTGTTCCTAAAGCATAGAACAACTTTAACATGGCATAACATAACACACAAACAAATTCTATAAATGTTGTGTTTGGTATATAAAGAAATATTCTTAAAACTTATGGGGTACTTTCTGCTTTTGCAAATATTCTAGGAGGCTACTGTGTTGGATACCAAAGTTTTATGTGATGACAACCTTCCTTAGCAATAGTAAAGAGAGCAAATAACTGAATTGCTCTTCAACTACAAATAACACACACATATAGACTATGCCACATGGTTCTGCATCTCTTTTGGAACTTGAGCATTTGCAGATTAATACATATCAGCCACAGGGCCAGGTATGATGTGGAAAATCTGCAACATCTGTCTTAAGAGTTTCCATCATTTTTACTATAAAAATAAAGGGGGGGGGGGGGGAGATTTCATATGATTTTTGCATTAGTTAGGTTAAGAAAAGTCTGCTCCCTTAATTACATGATTCCTATATATCTTCTCTGAAAATATTGGACTTTATTTTTTTAAACTGCTATCCGCATATGTGGGAGGTGGCATGAGGGAACTATGTTCTTCCAGTGCCAAATACATTCCTTCTACCTGAAATGTTCCAAGTGAAAGTGCTACCTTGCTTCTGCTGCAGCATGTCACAGTTGTGAGTGGGTTAACGAGCAATTGCCACATATATAGATGCATGGAAAACATTTATGCATGGAGTAAGTTCCAATGATTCAAGGGAATTATTGATGTGTTTGAGTGCTTTGTTGGACTGGGGACTTGGTATCAATTTTCAATTGATTAAACCGATTAAAAGACAATTTGAGAGAATTTACAATGTTTGTTTTCCCTCATTTTCAAGCACTTGCTTTTTTAGAGGAGGGAAAAGAGAAGAACTCCTAGATTTTAACCACTTCAGTTTTATATTTTTTACATTATCTACACCTAAAACAAAATTGATCTTCAAGATCTCTCACAGGCTACCATCAAAAGCCAAGGGCACAGAATGTTACTTCCAATGTAGAGTTACCTTTTACTTCACAGGAGGGGAAGACCCTATAAAGGGGACAACCAGATACTGAAATCTATTTGGTTTAAAAGAAAACAAAAAAGTTAAAAATAGTTTTAGGTGTTGCTCCTGCCTTGTAAGTACCTGCTGATTTTTGAGATTTTTTATAACCAGAATCTAATTTTTAAAACATTGTTTTCCTCTTCCTCAGAGCCCCTTAGTAAGCAACTGACTGAGACTGATATGAGGACAGTGAAAGGTCTGAGCTGTGGGTTTTTGGAGTCCTTTATTTTACTATCTCTCAAAAAGCCTGGGGAGCAAACTGACTCTCCAGTTTATATTCTGCCTCCCAGTTTCACCTCCTCTGCTGAATAAGTACCTTACATCAAACCCACCCCCAGTGAAGTACATTTCCATCAATGTTGGGTTTAGCTATTCTCTACAGGACTTGTTACCATCCACTGCTTGGTCACTCCTAGCCTCCCTTCCTCTCATGAATGACAAGAGGAAAGTTGTGGTTCTATACAGCTTGCTCCCCTCTCTACTCTGCAACCCATTATATGGGTATTTTCCTATCCTGTGGAGCATCTCATGCCCCCTGAGATCTGGCCCAAAGTAAACAAGTTTAAAGTAGGGTCCTCAGTCACCTCTTTCAATGACAGTGATCTTCAGTGCTTGGAACAATAGTAGTTGCTTTTTTAAACTACACAGAACAGATAAAAGGGTGGTTTAAAAGTTGATGTTATTCTAAATATAAAAACTATAAAATAAGTCAATCAGTTAAATACAGGTTAGAAATATTGCATTGTCAGATTGTGATATTTTACTGAATCCTATTCAAATGTATCTGATGTGGTGTTGTATACAGCGCTTATTTCTCTATCTCACACAATAGCTCTTTGGCTTTTTCCTGTGCCTGGTTTCCTAGAGTGGAGACCCTAATGAAAACTAGAGTTCTGGGTCAAGGGCAGCGGTGGTGTGGGGGATGGAAGAGTGCCAAATTTTGACATCAGCTTTTGTGGCAGACCACATTCCTCCCCCACACTTTAATCTTCTCCCTTCCATGTGTACTTATATTAGATTTCAGCTGGCAGAACATGACACAAAAACTGTGTAAATTCAAATAAAATTAATCTACAATATGCCACACTATTTTTAGTGTACCAGTTGCTGACAAAAGAGGAATATAATCTATTTGAGCTGTTCTTGAGGTTAGCAGGAAGGCATCCAGGAATCTCCTCTTTGAATCTGTCAATCATTGGGTTAACATTTTCAGAAGAAGATTTAACAATCTTGCTGATTGTGTTGACAGAGAAGAATTATGACATGAGATATTCCTAGAAATACCGTGAATTATCATGTGTGGTTTTTTTGTTTTTTGTAGGACATGATTTAGAACTCCTCTAATTTAATCCAGGATATCTAATTCTGTATGATTTTACAAATTCACTGAGGGCTTTTGAGATATTAGCAAGCAGTGAAATAAAAAAGGTCATTTAAAGTGCAACAAAAAGGGAATGTGCAACATTCAAGATAAAAAGTACAAATAATCTTTTGTTTGTCTGGCTGAATCTGGATTGAGACCTTCTACTGTCACTTACATCCAGTCTGAAACCTCTGATATTTATTATATGTTGTCCCAATGATGCCACTGTGGACAGGAAATGGATGCATTTATTTGTAGCTTAATCATAGTATCTCTTGCAAATGCTTTTCAAGAGCTTAGTTGAAAATATTTATATTGTAAAATTGCTTACATTAATATATAGTCCAGAGGATAATGGCAGAGATCTGTAAATGTATTATGGCTGCAAGATTTTCAAGTCATGTATTAGCAAAGTAAAAGTATGTGGAATGGTTATTTACCATGTGATTTGCGATTATTGCTGATATGGTTCCTTAAACACAGAAGCTATTAAACTGTAAATCCAAAAAGGAATTACAATTATGGTGGCTCGTATTTAAAAAAAAAAGACGTGCTTAGGTTGTCCTTTCAAATGCCTTTTAGTTAGGCACTTAACTGGAATGTTTCTGTTCACAACTGTAAAGAAGTTTGGGAAAAGTAGGGGTGTGTTCAGTAACTCAGAGATTCTGGGAATGTAGCTGTGGGAATAATAGCCTTCATCATGTTTCTGTCAATGGGAGTAGGATGAGAAGGTGGAGAAAGAATTAAACATGAGTCCAAGTCTACATTTTTTAAAAAATAGACCAAGTTAGCTATATTTCTCAGGGCTGTGAAAAATATTGAGCCCTGAGTATTGTCATTCGGTCAACCTAACTCCTCACTGTAGGAACAAGTAGGTCATTGGAAGAATACATCTTTCAACATGGGAAGTGTCTACATTATGACTGTGCTGCTGGTGATCTTGTAGCCTCCCAAAATACTCAGAGGCCCTACAGGCATAGATGTGTCTTGAGGGTAGGTTTGTGAGTTGGTGATGAATATGTCTGTGTAATTTTTTTTTTTTAAAGATCAGCATCTGGATTGAGCTTGTATTTGCCAAGCAGATAACAAAAGATCTCCATGTACTTCTGGGCTGGCAATTCAAAGAGAGATTTCTCATTTTAGTCCCAGGTCTGCCTCTATCCCATGCTGATATCATGTTGTATTTTGTAAACTGACACATCAGAATGGCAAAATTACACCCAGCTATAAGCTCACAGCTTCTGGGAAGAAAGTATACCATGCTCCATTGGAATGCATTTACCCCAGAGTCAAGGAGGAGGTCATGTTATTAAATCAGAATAGTAGATATGTGCACCCAGTTTGTACTACTGATTAGAAAGAAAAAGAGGGTAAAGGGAGATAGTAGCTACTGCCTTATTCTAACATGTGTCTGGTAAAGATTATAAGAGTTAGGAAATATTAGCTTAGATATAGCAGGTCACTGAAAACCTCCTGTTAGATTTTACCTATCTGTGGGTAGGTAAATTAAATTAAATTAAAGCCTGAGATCTACAGTGGTAGTGCTTTTCTTCAAGTTGTCAGTTGGTTCATCGTGAGGATTAAATGGAAAGTAAGAAGGTAGTTTTCTGAGTATGCTCTGCATTAAGCAGTGGAAGATGCATAAATCTAGTCCAGTTCCTCAACAGACACTCATATTTTTTCCTTACCTTTTGAATTGTAAGGATAGCAAAGATGTGGGTGATGCTGTGAGGAAAAATAAAGTCTGTGCTATTTCTGATTGTATTCTTGATTGCACTCTAATTTGATTTAAGGCTTGTCTTCGCTTCATGGTGGATCGATGCTGCAATGATCGATCCAATGCGGTCGATTTATCACATCTTCTTAGACTGCTTAGACATGATAAATTAATATTCGCACACTTTCCCGTTGACTCTGGTACTCCACTAGGACAAGAAGAGTAGCCAGAGTTGATGGGAGAACAGCCGCCATTGACCTTACCACACAGAAGACACCGCGGTAAGTACATCGACTTCAGCTGTGCTATATGCATAGATGAAGTTGTACAGATTAGATTGATGGGGCGGGTAGGAAGGTGTAATGCGCCCCCGCCCCGGAGATAGGGAGGGGGAAGGGAGAAACCCCCCCCTCTTTACCGGGTTATCATCGGGCACGCCCCTCTCGCTTCTCGCTACTTCTCAATACTTGCTAATCCCGCCGTGCTATGTCCCGCACGGGTGATATGGCCGTGGCCCCAATGACCACACACTTGGGCAAGGGGGAGAGGAAGGGGGTCCGGGCCCACCCTCACTCCGGACCCCGACCCAGGGCCCTAAAGCTAGGACACTGGTCCTAGCTAATAACGGGGGGGGGGGGTCTGTGAACCCTAAACTCCCCCGCTCACGGGTTTCGCGGCCCCGCCCTGGGTCACTTCTTTCTCTCCCCGGGTCCCTTGCCCTTTATCCTTGGCCCCCTGGGTTTAACCTCACCCAGGGCCGCCAGTATCCGGTCCCCCACAGCTCCTCCTGGGTTGCCTGGTCTCCCTGCTCGCCCCCCCTTACCGGGCGGGCGTCTACTGTTTTTAAATCTCCTGCCCGACGCAGGGTGATGACGTCCTCCCCTGCGTCCTCTGCGGGCACCATGTTCCCCCGGCGTGGGGGTGACGTCAGGCTTGGCGCGGGGCTGGGCAGATGCCGCTTTTCCTTGCGGCTCGGGCCAGCCGGCCCGGACAGCGTCTCTCCGCGATCGGGGCGCTCCCGGGTCGCGGCCAGCTCCGGAAGTGGCGGGGCGGCCCCGCCACAGGAGGGTTTAAAGTGAACAACTATAGACCCCTAAATCAAAAACTGAGGGCAGCTCCTGCCAGCATCTGGTACTCCTCCCATTGGGAGGAGTGAGGGAAGCCGACAGCTTCCTGCAGTGTGGGCGAACCAGGAGTGGATGGGGGTAAAAGGAACTGCTTTATTGCCCACGCATGTTTACTTTGGACATTCAACACAATGTCCGGTTAAGGTAAGCTGACTCCAGCTACACATTTTGCTTAGCTAGAGTAGCCAACCGTTGTGGTCTAGTGTAAAACAGGCCTGAATTTGCTAAAGTCCTCCTCCATGAAAGCCATTGTCATCATTTGGACATTCTCTCTCCTACAGTTCCATAGAATCAAGAACTCTACTATTTCATGATCACTTTCACCAAAGCTGCCTTTGACATTCAAATTCTCAACCAGTTCTTCCCTATTTGCCAAAATCAAATCTAGAACAGGCTCCCCTCGGTAGGTTTCTTCACTTTCTGAAATAAAAAGTTGCCTCCAATACATTCCAAGAACTTGTTGGATAATCTGTGCACTGCTGTATTATTTTCCCAACAGATATCTGAATCATTGAGGTTCCCCATCACTAACAAGTCCTGAGCTTTGGATGATTTTGTAAGTTGTTCAAAAAATCTTCACCCACTTCTTTTTCCTGGTCAGGTGGTCTTTAGTAGACCACCTACCATAATATCACCCTTATTTTTATCATTTTTATCCTTACCCATATACTCTCAACAAATCTGTGTCCATCTCAACCTCAGTCCAAATATATATATATTTTATATATAAGGGAACATCCCTCCTCCCTTTTTTCTTGTCTGTACTTCTTGAACAAGCTCTAGCCTTCTACACTATCCCACCAAGCCTCTGTGATGCCAACTATATCATAGTTGTGTGTGTTTGTAGTATTACAAGTTCTTCCTGCTAATTTCCCATACTTCTTGCATTTGAAGCCCACTATTCATAGGTGGGGGAAAATGTTTTAGGAAGCCACAAGTGAACACTTAGGCCAGTTATGACCATGCAGGTCAAATAGAGCAGCCCCTTCATTTGAGTGGGAGAGGTATAGTATGGATTATCTTTTAACACACCATCTGAGTAGCTGGGCTTTTTCCTATCATCCTGCTTCCACATCTATCTATTCTGATATGCTGGCAAGAATGAACAGTGATAGAACAGGTTGACTGTGAGAGACTAGTATGGATATATGACAATTTACATCAACAGGGGCTCTGCCCTTTTTGCCTTCATGTGTTTGTTCAGTGACTGGTACAATGGAGTTCCAGTGCTGAACGAGCTAAAATGAGACAAATATTTGACAGTATCAATTTTGGTAGCATATATTTGCATGGTTACACTGGCAGAAATGCTCATGAAATAATGTCTCTCCTAATTATTGTAACGCTCTACTGATTTGGGTCATGTTTTTTTTAGGGAAATCTCTTCTTCCTTCACAAGCACCACTGTCAAATGTCTCAGTCACAGAACCATATACTTTAGAGCTTTCACAAAAATATTCTCCACTTCTATGAATAAAGGCTTTAAACTTGTCATTCTCTATTAATATCACAGCATTATAACCAGAGACAAAAGCGGGGGGAGGGTGGACAAAAAATCTGTAGCTTTATTTAGAAACACTTTCCCATCCCCCATTACTTTGTATCACCAGTTATGAGACACGTTGCAATGTCACATTCCGCAAAGATTTTGATGCAAGGAATACTACAGTCAATATCTGTTAATTTCTGTAACACTTGGTACTAACTGGAGCAGAAGAAAAATACAGTATGTTCCCTTTGCTGCCACTGTTTATCACTAAACATAGGGATCCTGTAGAGCCAGTAGGTAAATGCTTGCTGTCCATTATAGGGATCATTTGTTATTCAATCAAATCTGCACAGAAGTACAGAACTCTTGTGTAGGGCAAGGATGCCTGATATTTGTTAAGAGCATAGGGGAATCAGAATCCTAAAGGAATCCCAGATACTGACCATGATTTTAAATAATACATGATTTTAAATAATGAAAATTGAAATACATGTAATTCTGGAGGCTGGGTACGAGGGTGACCAGTTAGCAAGCATAAAACAAAAATTGGAACTTGGGGAGGAGGGATGGGGCTACTAATGCTTTGGAGGGCATAATTATTATTCAGAATGACCTGCACAAACTGGAGAATTGGTCAGAAATCAACACCATGAAATTCAATAAAGCATGAAGAGCTATAGTTAAAAAGGAACAATTGAATTGACAACTATAAAATGGGAAAAAATTGGCTGGGTGGTAGTATTACTGTAGTGGATCTGGGGAGTATAGTGGAATGCATGTTGAATAGCAGCTAACTGTGATTAAATTCTGAGGTGCTTTAACAGGAGCATCATTTGCAAGACCTGGGATGTAGTCGTCTTATTCTACTTGACACTGGTGAGGTCTCAGCTGAAATACTGTGTCCAGTTCTGGGTGCCGCACTTTAAAAAAGATGGAGACAAATTGGAGAGAGTCCAGAAGACAGCAACAAAAGTTTTACAATACCTGACCAATGAAACAAAGAAACTTTTCATGTTTAATCTTGAGGGGAAAAAATTGGGGGGGAAAAGATCTAGTAACAGTCTTCTGATATATTAAGGACTGTTATAAAGGCCCATGGACCTAACCATGTCAGTTATACGATCAAGGGCTCATGTTCCTGTACGTCCAGCAATGTGATATATGCCATCATGTGCCAGTAATGTCCTTCTGCGATATATGTTGGACAAGCGCTCAGTCACTTTGCCAAAGAATTAATGCCCACAAATCAGACATGAGACATCTCCACACAGAAAAACCTGTTAGTCAACATTTTAATCTAACTGGTCATTCCCATAAAGACCTGAAAACATGTGTCTTACTTCAAAGAGACTTTAACACCAGATTACAGAGGGAGACTTCAGGACTTATATTTATGCTTAAATTCAACATGTTGCGAATGGGCCTTAATAAAGATGCTAATTACCTTACACATTACAAAGACAGCCTCCCTACCTTTTGATATTCGTAGTAACTCCAGATTAGCCACTTATTGATTTACAATAAGCTATTTCCTCCTTCCTTATCTCTTCCTTGCCCCTTGCCCCCACCTTCTGTTCTAGTAGCTGATTTCTTAGTTTATAATCTGTTTACTTTCTCCATTGTATTCCTTTGTTATATATGGTCATGCCAATTCACTTTCAGAATATGATCTGAAGAAGTGGGTCTGCCCCACAAAAGCTCATCACCTAATAAACGATCTTGTTAGTCTTTAAAGTGCTACATAATTTTTTTCCTTTTGTTGTAAAGAGGTCTGTGATCAATTTTTCTCCATGCCCACTGATGGTAGGGTAAGAAATAAGGGGCAAATTAATATGCATCATGGGAGAGTTAGATGATATTAGGAAAAACTTTCTAACTATTTGGATATTTTAAACATTAGAATAGGTTTCAAAGGGAAATTGTGGAATTCCTGTCATTGGAGAATTGAAGAACCAGTTTCACAAAAATATCTATCAGATGCTGTATGTATCTACAGAGGTGTACATATACTTGTTCATACTTCAGGTAAGGGGCTGAACAAGATGATTTCTCAAGGTCCCTTTGGAAGGCTACGTCTAGACTACGGTTGAAAAAACTCCACCGCATCCAGGAAACATGTCTGCTCTTTCGACATTTTTTGCAGATGAGCAGATGCACTGTTTCAGAAGCTCCTGTATTCCTTGTTTCATGAGGAAGAAGGGATCTTCCAAAAGAGGAAGTTCTTCCAAAATTTGGCCCAGTGTAGACGAGCCAAATTTCAGAAAAGCCTCTTCCGGAAAAACAAGTGGAAAAATGCACGCAAATTGCAGGGCGCAATTTGCATGCCTTTTCCCAATAAAACTGTAGTCTATATGTAGCTGGAATGTCTTCATAGCAATGTAGGCCCCAACTCAGAGAATCAGGCTTGATTCCAGATTCCCCCTTCCATCCACACACAGATCTCTCAGTCTCAGACTCAGCCATAGGACTCTGCAGTGTTGGAGGGTCTAAGTCTGAATTAAGCTATGATCTAGTGTTCAAGCCCTATTGCACTGCAATGTACACAGAGCTCCTCCACACACAGTGCCTTGGGTTCTGTGTGTCCATCAAAAGTATATCACAATCCCACGTGCCGACTTCATTTGGCCAATCTACCCATGCATAAGTTTGCATGCAGCCATAACAGGTTTAACTAGTGAGAAGCTAATATTGCATCCTGTTGGTTCTCTAATGAATTCTGGCCCAATCCTGGATGCTGATAACTGCAAACTAATGCTGAATCAGCAGCTCCAGAAATAGTCAATTTCAGGGAAGGACACATTTTCCAAGGCCACTACAGTAGCTTACCAGCCCATTCCGCTCACTGACATTTAAATACTCTGGTCACATAATTTGCAGGTTTCCCAGCAGCAGTTCCGAAGAGCATTTCCCTTTGTCAATTGGGTATCAACAGAACTGTTATCTCTTCTAAAACGTGGAAGGTCAGAAGTGATAGAAAAAGCTTTTGTAGCACAGCCAGTGATGGCAGCTCTTCCAATCTAGGTACTACTGTGATTTTCTAACAACAAAAAAGTAGCTTTGCATTTTTAATTACATTTGTGCCTTTCTGTGCATCTGTGAGCTGAAGCATCTCTCTCACAAGATGCTGAAGTTCAATTTTGAAAAGTATCATTTTATGTCTGTGAAATTCTACGAGGAACTTTTTCTGTGTTTCTGTGCTTGTGACATTAACGTTC